>NC_059388.1:11280728-11921144 GCF_019703515.2 Myxocyprinus asiaticus | reverse complement strand
TTTGTGGTTTTGCATTCAAGGAGTAAAGTCCTGTTTGAGGCAGGATGATGTTGCAGAGTTTGGTGGCTTGAATTGAGGAAATGAGCTGCATTTGACTGTTAATGGCTCTATGAAAGATGGAGTTAACAAAAAGCTTAAAAAACAAAGGAAACGTTAAAGGCACATTTCAGCCAAAATTTTTAATTTGATGATCATTTTACTCACCCTCATATTGTTCCAAATCTTAATGACTTATTTTCCGCTGTGCAACAAAAAAAGAGATACTTTGCAGAATGATCACGCAGCTCGTTTTCATACAACAAAATAGTACAGTGACCAGCGGTTGTCAAGTTACAAAAAGGATGAAAAATCACCACTAAAGTACAATAAAAGTAGTCCACACCAGGGGTTTTCAAACTGAGGTGCAGGGACCCCCAGATGGCCGCAAGGGAGTGCTATATGGGGACCACAGAAAATTTCAGAAAAACGGTAAAAAAGATCATTTCAATCAAATTTGACATTATTACTATTTTATTCTGCTTTCTAAACACTGGCCAGAAATGACAAAATTAAATGAGTTAATTTTATTTTATTGACAATTTCACCTCACCATTGTCGCCTGACCTCTGCTAGCTAGTGTTGAAAGTTAATATTCCTTGTAAAGCTGCTTTGGAACAAAATATTTGTGAAAAGTGCTGGATAAATTATTTTTTGTATAGTAGACTCAGAAACAAAGATGTTAACTAGTTCCAATGATTCCTACAAGTCTTTAGCTGTCACTAGGGTTCTTTTTTACCTCATTGAGCATTCTGCGGTGTGCCCTTTGAGTCATCTTGGCTGGACGGCCACTTCTAGGGAGAGTAGCCATAGTATTAAATAGTCTCCATTTATAGAAATGTGTCTAACTGTGGGCTGATTAATATCTAAGCTCTTCGAGATAACTTTGTAACCCTTTCCAGCTTTATGCAAAGCAACAATTCTTGATCGTTGGTCTTCTGATATTTCTTTTTTCAAGGCATGGTCCATGTCGGCAGATGCTTCTTGTGAACAGCAAACTTCAAAATGTTTGAGTGGTTTTTTTTTTCATTAATTGAATGCCAGGTTTGCCAACTCACATACTTTTTCCAACCTACACTGTGAATGTTTTAATGATGTATTTAATATGTACAAGAACAATACAATAAGTCTGTGTTATTTGTATTGTGAGATGAAGATCAAACCAGAATTTAAGACAAATTTATACATAAATGCAGGTAATTCCAAGGGTTCACATAGTTTGACTTGCCACTTTATTTAATTTTGCAAACAACATGTAGTCTGTCTTTATCACACTATTTTTCTTATGCAATAAAAATGGGTCTTTCAACATTAAAATAAATAGCTGCTTTTATACTTTAGAAAGAGGTTCCATCACAAGGGGATGGTCATATTTAGGGGTTTTTGACATCAAAAAGTTTGAAAACCCCCGGTCTATAGGCCTGAAACTTGTGTGCTATATTCCAAGTCTTCTAAAGCCATAAGACAGCTTTGTGTGAGGAACAGAACGAAATAAAGGTGATGTTCACACTAATCCATTTAAGTTTGAATACTCTGTTTCCTAACGTCATTATTTTTCAAAGTATGCTGTTATGGAGATTGTTTTCCAAAGTTTCTGTTTTTCGGTGGAGAAAAACGCTGTTCCTGTTTGGATGAGAGGTGCCAAATGTATCAAAATCAAACCGAAATGAAAACGTATTAGTGTGGATGTGGCTTAAGTTGTTATTCTCTGAAAATCTTGACCTGGCAACATGAACATTCTGCAAAATATCTCTTTATGTATTCTACGGAAAAAAGTCATATAGTTTTAAGTGACACGAGAGTAAATTATGACAGAATTTTTGTTTTTGTGTGAACTATTCTGTTAAGGATAGATAAGCATGTCTTACCATAAAAGTAACTTTAAAAGAAACTTTAGCCAAAAATAATTATAAAATAATTTAAATAATTTAAAAAATAATGTAAAAAATACATGTAACACTGACTTTTGAGTTTGTTATGAGTATATCTCAATAAAGTCTTGTTTGAAATAGGCTATGTTTGTCTTTCAGTGTTCTTTTGTTTTCCCTAGCACATTCTCTTTCTCTTTTCCTTTCTTTCTGACTTTCTCTCACTTTCTAATATGAGACAAATCACTGCGTTGGCACTAAGTGTGGTTAGCAGGTGTAAGTGAGCTCTGTGTTCCTGCTTTACCTCATTACTGTGGCAGCTGAGAGCTCAATCCTTAATTTACTTTTCTGTGCTCTCCTCCATTAGCACATCTGAGATTATTGTATTAAATACTCTTCTCTATGCCATTATTTTTATTTTATTTTTATTTATTTTTTTCAAATTTGTTCACCTTGCTAAGTACTGACAATGATCTTCAGAATGAATTGACGTCATAGTAGCTTTCCGTGTTCTCCTAAGAACTTGCTTTGATATTATTGAATAAGCTAAATTTACAAAAAAGTGCATTGTTGTTATGGTGCATGTTCATTACACTTAGGGATTACCATGGTACTATATAAAAAGAAAAAAAAGAAAAGCTACTCAATGCCCAAGTTTTTATACAACAATTTAACTTTCATTGTTCCCGTAGTTTATAACGCATAGAGGCATTACTATGGGAACAGATGCACCCATGGGAACTGAGCCATTATGATTTAAAAGAGAAGAAAGGCTCAACAGATGAGTTACTCAAGAACTATCTGACCTAAGATCACAGATTGGGATGTTTTTTTTGTGAGACGGACACCCTCTCATTGTTTAAGTCTGGTCCAAAGGTCATTCTTCGTGTTAATTTAGAGCTGTCATCCCAAAGAGGGCAGTATTATCCACTAACTGCATTGTAATTCAGCAGCCAAGCTAGCAGTGCAGTAAATTATGCACCATGAGATTCATTGTGGTTCTTACCAGCAAGTGACAGGTGAGATTTGATAATGTTCCTGTATTGTTTTATTTCTTGAACGATCCATCATTTTCAGCACTGAATGTCTATGGATGCTGCGCAAGGGGCATGTGTGTGTGTGTGTGTGTGAGTGTGTGTGTGTGAATGTTTGATGTGCACTTTGAGGTGTCATGGGAATGCACATGTATATAGTATGCTGTGAGCTGGAGAGATATTGTGGATAAATCCAATGTGGCATGAGATAATGATGGCTTTGGTGAAACACAGAGGTAGAAATGTGAAAAATCCTGAAACAACCCCCCACATTTGATCAATAAGCTTACATTTATGTGGCAAGCAAGCATACACACTGATCGTTGTCAGCATTATCACCTCTGTTACAGCATCGGTTGGCCAGCTCAATTTTTTCATCTACCTACACTGCAAGACACAAAGTCACACAACACCATATCAAATTCAATACACGTCAGTTTAAATAAAAAGACAGCAAGAGACATGTCCCCCTCGAAAGGTTTGATGTTTAGAGCAGACGGCTTAACAAGAGTAATCATGAAGCTTTGACTCTGTTTGCACTGGGTTTGATTTCCTGCCTGACTGCCTGTGTAAGCAGACACACTTCCTGTTCCATCAATATCATTCTATACACTTCATCATACACACTTACAGTATGTATGTTTGGAGATGCTATCCCAAAAGGATTCTTTGTTAGCAGCTGATTGTACCGTATTGTAACATACTCAGTCCTGGATTATCATTGTTTTTCTTAAAGGCATAGTTCACCAAAAAATGAAGATTCTGCCATAATTTACTCACCCTCATTTGTCTCAAATCTGTTTGACTACCAGTTCATACATGAGTGACGGATGAACTGGGAGAATGCTCAAGTGGACTAATTAGTTTATACATTCTTTGTTTGGCATCAGAAAACATTGCAGCCAGTTCAAACAGTAATGGCTTTAAACTTGTTTAAACCTGGTACTGTTGTGATTATTTAAATGTTTGTAACATAGAAAAGACTATTTGAGGAGGTTTTTCATTTAGACAACCGCTGCAGTCGTTCTCTCCTGGTAAAAAGCAGTGCGAATGCAGATCACACCAGATTGATTGTACACCTCTGAGCCCAGGCTAGTGTAATCACACAGGTTTGACCGCACGTGCTAAGAGGTTAAGGAGAAGTGTGCAGTTTCTGCAATGAATTGCAATGATAATTGATTTCAAAACGTTTTCCAACAGTCAACCTGCCCCCTTGTCTGTCGTTGGTTAGGACAACTGGTAGTCCCACCCCAATCTCACGCCATCGAATAGGACTGTCCCGATTATGAAATTAGGCTGATGATTAATTGTCAATCAAATAATTGTGATTATGATGATTAATTGTCTGTTTTAGGGCTTTGATGATTAATTGTCAAACAAACTACCATATTTCTTAAGGTGCATGTTTGTTTTATACACCTTAAAATGTCATTTGTTTATATATATATTTAAATGATATTATATTATATGCATACGATGATAATGATAATTCTCTCATCATTTAACTTATGCCATGTTAAACTCGTTTGTCTTCCTTTCTACTGCGGAACACAAACAAACATGCTTGGATGGAGATATGATGCGATTAAGTATAGTCAGTGCAAGTCAATGTGGTCCAAAACTTTTAAGCTTACAAATGCCATAAAAGCAGCAAAATGATAATCCATCATAATGGCTATATGACCAGTTTTGAGTGAGAAACAAACCAACAAATCATATAAACACATAATATCAAAATGTCTTTGTTTGTGTTCCGCAGAAGAAAGTCATATGAGTGTTAGATGTTATATGGGTGAGTAAATTATGAGAGAATGATAATTTTAAGCTGGGATAGGTGAAAGGTTTTTAACATAAAAAAATGTACACACATCACTTTCAATTGCAAGGCTGTAGAACAGGTTGAGGGATAATATTTAAGGTGTTGCGAGTGTGCACATGAAAATAAAACCTTGTATATCTGTGTGCTCAGAAGCTGTCTGAGTGGATGTCATTAATGGCCAACAGCTTATTCTACTGCTGGGAGGCTTTTGCTAATGTAAGCTGTCAGATAGAACATATTGCTGCCTGAAGCACACGTGCACAATGGAAAAAATGAACCGTCACAGTGTGAGAGCGGTATAAGACAGAGTGTGAAAAAGAGAAAGAAAGATAGAGAATGAGGTCAAGAGAAAGACAAAGAGAAAGATAGAGATTGATACAGAAAAAGAATGATTCTGATATTCTATGCATCTAACCTGAGTGATCTGAATGTGTAAGGTGAGCAAAGGCAGACGTGCATTCAACCCGGAGTAAGTCCACCCCCTCTCACATATCCACGTCTGCAGACTGAAGCAGCGATGAGTCTTCCTCGCTGAAGGGCATGACCTTGAAGAGAATTCAAACCATTCTCATTCTTACTTCTCCACATGGAGATGCCAAATAAGCAGATACCCAAAACAGCACCTAAGAATCAAGCCAACAAATATACAGTACACATCAGTTGATTTAGAAAATGACTATGTTTAAAAACTCACTATTAGCATTAATGTTATACTAAATTGGTTTGTCAGCAAGCTGTGCTCAAGCTGCATTTATTATAGTGTCTTTTTGTAGTCCCTTTAGACCACTGTTCTGCCCCTCTCCACTCCCGGGCCAAGCATCTGGACCAGGGGAGGGGCCCGGCAGCTGCTTTCGGCTCACATTACATTTGCATATAATTTCTTTGGGAATGCCCTTGACTGACTACTTAAGGGGATGTGGGCTAAATCTACACTACAGAGAGAGAGAGACAGAAAAAGACCAAGAAATGGTGGCAGCCTAAGGAGGCGTTCACACACGACACTGTCTTGCATTAAAAACATCTAGTGCAATGGAATTAAGTGTTTTAATGCATTAACTTTCATACAGGGTTGCTAATATAAGCACTCAATATGCTTGTCCATATGTAAATATGCTGAGCTCCACCCCCAGGTTAATCTGATAGGTCCATTGTTTTTAACCTGACATTGATAAGCTGCGCTGCATGTCAAAAGTTGAACTATTTTTAACTTGACACAGCATCTTAACAACTTAGTGCTCATGGCGCAAGGCACTAAAAAACAGCACAACATGTGCCATAATGGCCAAAGATGTCTGTCTGGTATATGTTTACATAGACAAATAGTTAAAAAACTACGCAAAAGGATTGCACAAAACCCCAAGGCTAGAAAGATCTGTCAAAAAGGCTGTCGATCGATTAACATTTTTAATCAAAATAACTGCAATTGAGTTTGTCAATCTTTCTTGTTCTCACAGGATGCGTTCTTCCGTTACTTCTGCACTATTTTTAATTGTTGGACTGTACATATGCGTTATACGGATGCTTTTGAAGCGTCTCACTGGTTTTCTGCATCATAAATTGTACGGCAAACTTTGAAAATCACTGCATTCTGTTGTGCTTCGTCCAGGTGTCAAGAATGTGTCCTGTGTTCCCAGCTGCACTGCTTGTGAGGTTTGTTGAGCTGCGCTGACAGCCCCCGCTGATGTGGCTCATAAAATGACAAATTTACATGTACTTCAAGCTTGAATTGCTCCAACGGTAGTTTACAAAGGGGTTAGGGGGCATGATTACTTGGGTAAAACAATTTTACGCATTCTTTTTTATTTAATAAATCGCACTAAATTAACAAGTTAAATCGACAGTCTGAGAAAAAGGACTACGGAATCAGTAGTTGTAAATAAAAGCACATGCTCTGACATCGCGTGTTGTTGCTTATGTACTAGAGTTGTATAATGTAAACAAAAAAGTCACATTGCTATTTTACAACAGATTTTGTGATTGCGATTTTAATTACGATTTGTCAAATGTTTTTCCTGATTCATACATTTTACATTCGCATGTGCATTCCAGTGTTAGAAAATCACATTTCAGAAGGGAAAAAATTAGTGGGTTATTTGTTTGTGCCTTTTTGTTAATTCTATATTCTTTATTCACCTTGATACCATTTTTGTGCACTGCATTCTAATTAGTGAGATCTCGCCAGTGTGCATGAATCTGAATGGTGAATTAAACCACAGAATTCTGAGAATTTTATAACATTGCAGCTTGCTGCGATTTAGAAATTGCTCATGCTAATATCGCAGATTTACTGTGATAGTGATTAATTGCGCAGCTCTGTTATGTACTATTTAAATAATAGTACTAGAAACAGTAGGCATTATTGCACAGTAAATGTTTCCTACATTGTTGTCACACGATGTTGCTTGTGAGTGTCATCCAGTTATCATCTTAGAAATGAAAGCGATTCATTTGAATAATTCAATTTTGTATGAAAATGTCTTAACTCTTTGCTTTCTGATTAAATAAAGAGTAAAGAGATGTTAAAAATCACAGCCGTACTTAGTTCCAGTTCATTCATCATTCTGTAAATGGAAGGTTGAACATTTTTATATTGTGGAATATAAATGTTGGTGGTCATACAGGAATCATACAAGGTCAAACAAGTGCATACAGGAAATCTGCATCCTGTACAAAGCATATCTATCTATCTATCTATCTATCTATCTAACTGTCTGTCTGTCTGTCCGTCCGTCCATCTGTCTGTCTGTCTGTCTGTCTGTCTATCTGTCTATCTGTCTATACTGTAAAATATAAGGGGAAAGGGCTGGGAAAACCAGGTGGGAATGTGCATTCATTAGTTACGTTAAAATGGTACATGTGCTTGCTCATTCCTGTTTGTGAAAGACAAAAGCAGAGGAATAGCTTGTTTGTGGATTAAAGAGACCAGGCTGAATGTATGTACAAGAGAGTGCATGTGTCAGAGCGAATGAGTGAGCGCCTGGAGAGAGGAGGAATCAGTGAGTGTGTGCATGTGTGACTGGAGAGAATGACTGTGTGTGTGTGTGTGTGTGTGTGTGTGTGTGAGAGAGAGAGAGAGAGAGAGAGAGAGAGAGAGAGAAAGAAAGAGATGGAAAAGGGAGGGTGTTAGGGGTAGGTGGGCGGGAAGACGAGTAGGACCAAGGCTGAGAGAGAGAGAAAGGGAGAGATTCACTGCTGCGTGTCAGAGCCGTGGATCTGTGTGTGTGTAAGAGAGAGAGGGAACGCGTGCATAAGGGCATCCGTATTTCTACAGGACAAACGGCAGTGTTTTCACTTTATTCTATTTCAGCTTCCGCCTCCAGCTCTCCCTGTCGTCCAGCTCTGAACGAAATCCAGAAGTGACTACAGACCGCCAGGTAGGGGCAGATGACTTTCACTGTACTGAGAACAGTGCTTCCCTCTGTGTGTGTGTATGTGTGAGTGTTACTTACCTATGACCTCTCGAGCCAACTCTACTGAACTGTTCAAGGAGATTCTACTTCACATGAGAGGCTGCTTTGGGTTTCCAAGCCTTCAGATGGACTAGATATGATATCTGACCCTGCTCAAATGTTGTTAATGCTACACTGCTTGCGTTTGCCTATGTGCTTCTATATATGTCTTTTGTGTGGGGGTGTGTGCTCAACCATGTGTGTGCTTAGTAATGGCAAGGGTTTTTTATCATTGAGTGAAAATAGTCCATAATAGCACTCACTGGAGTGAGCATAAGAAGCACTGCCTCCGCTGCCTCGTGACTTACTGATTCTGAGAGGAATAACTTCAGTCGCCAACTGTCATCTACTGCTGTTCTCACCCATTCTGACACCAGCAAAGGGCAGGTCATCTCCAAATATGAATAACTGGTCTTCTGCCTATTTTATGTCTCTCTCAACCCTGCTTATTTGCCCTAAATCTCTAGCTCCTGCTTTTCTCCTCTACACTTTCCTTGAAAACTGTCAGCTTGAAGGGAGGGCAAGTGTGTTTTTAACCTTTCTAGATACGGACATCTCCGGCTATGTTTGATTGTTGTTAACACACTGCATTTGTGTGGACAGAGACTTGACCATCTCCAAACTGAAGAGTAGACACGGTGCAGGCAGAAAAACAGGGATTCTGTCATTATGGTGGAGAAATTGTGTTTTTGGGCTTAGTGATGGTACTCTCACCCCCTTTCTCCATATGCAAACTCACACACACACATGCTCACATCTCTTACCTCATTCTGACTGATGATCTTCCTAGTGTAGGATGCAAGAAGTATCCTTGCTAGTTAGCAGTCCCTGACATACCACACCTAATTTATGGATCTCTTCTGGCTTCACCATTTTCAGCCCTTCTGTTCAAGTAAACCTGCTTCTCCATTAGCTTGTGATCTATTGAGGGAACAAAGGAGGCTGTTGGATTGTAAACAGCACAGTTGTTCCTTCATTTCAAAACATGAAAGAAGGGAAGAGTGGTTTAATGCTGAGCTTCAAACAACTTCCCTCCATTTGATTCAATTGTCTTGCCTGCCATGATCCTCAAAAACCAATTCCTGCCACCCAGCCCCAACCTCTTTTTTTTAAAAACAGATTTCTATTTAATCGAAGCCAACTTCACTCAGATTTCAGTTCCTTTTATTTATTTAATTTTTTTACATTCAAGGGAGGTCAAGGTGGTACAGAATGAACAATGAACTGAGATTTTTTTGTTCAAAATTCTCCTACAAAGCTAATATTGAGGGACATTCATTTCTTTATGGCTATTGGTTTTTAATAACTCAGATTTTCTCAGTAGGTTTGAACACCTTGGTCTGAGTTTAAACTGCCTCCCCTCCCTTATTTGTTCCAGTACCATGGAGACTGCTTTGAATTGGTCCATTGTCAATGAGCTTAGGAATAAACAATATGTGTGTGTATGAGTGAGTGTGTATCCAGCTGTGGCACCAGTTTTCACACAGCATCAATAGTTAATGAGTGGAGCTGGCAATAGCTCTATTGATATGGCTGTTTTTGTTTTCCTAACAGACGTTTTGTTATAATCGCTCACATGGACCTACATCCACCATTGAATTAGCCTAGGTTAATACTTGGAAAAAAAGTGGAGCGAAACATATGTTGAACACAGGACCATAACTAGCATAGACGCTGTAGAGGACTAGTGATTGATTGAAATGGGTTTTTGCAATACAGTCTCATGAGAATTCGTAAGAATAGTCCGAGATGGTGAATTTGTAAGAAATCGAATGATTTTGTTCGTACGAAAACATATGACTTATACACCAACCAGTAACATATGCTTTCCTAGTCTCCTTCAAAACCCTCATATTTCCTTTCTTCCTTCGTACACAAAATGTATTTATCAATTATAATCATGGTCACTGATTCAAATGTATGGTTAGGTTTAGGTATAGGGTTTGGGTTAGGGGTTAAAATTACAAAAATATATCACAAACGTGTGTTTAGAATCTGGAAGTTTCACTTTTTTCGCTGTACACAAAAGGGCTTTCTACATTACTATCATGGTTAGGTTTAGGGTCTGGTTTGTTTTAAAAGTAAGAAACAAAGCACTGAGGGTCTGGGCGGTCACACTACCCTTCGCACTCCATTAATCCCCATTCAAATACATCCGAACGGGGAAGACTGGAAACTCAAGCGCAAGTGAAGAAATTTCGTACTCTGTTGTGTACAAGAGTTCACGTTTGGCTAACTCTGACCAGCGAAACTGTATGATGAGAGCAACGGTGATCAAAAGAAAATCGAAATTTATATTTGTATTGGTTCAATACCAAGAATACATATTTCAAAGATGTGTGTTTTATTGTAGCAGGAAAGTGAGTAGACAATATATTTAAACATTTTAAATGTAATATTATTTGTTATTTGTGGGTTTTTTTTAATTACAAAAAGCACTAACCCAAACACCAGAAGCTGTCCCACATGACATCATATCCTGCTCCGTGCGTTGTCCGAAATAAAATTGGATGCTCAAAGCCTAGTGTAATCTCCCCTTAAAGGCTAATTTATACAGTGCTGGGCGAACAGGCTTGCTTAGTTCGCCTTCAAATGATTACGAAATGCAGTGACGTTTTTGTTCTGCCAATGTGTTCGTTTTGTGATATTTCTCCTGTTCACACACATCTCTTGAAAATTCTTGACTTAGGAGAACTCGGCTGGTTGAAGAGGTTTGATGATTGGTTAAAACTAATCATAGGTGTGGTTTGGATGTGACGTTTTTTTATTTACAATCATTCGTGCCAGCTGAGGAGTTGTTACCTAGGTTACTGTCGTTCAGTTGGATAACTTTGAATCCCGTCTCTCGAGACAGCTTACCTGATGTGTCATCCGCCAGAGATTTGAAAAACTTTCTGTGACGTAACCCTCAACAAACTAATTTTTAAACGATGTTGCACGTAGTCAAGGATGTAGATTTGGCTTGAACATTGGGGGGATTACAGTGTGAAGAATTTCCATGTTTCCACTGATCATGTTATAAATATTGGGGTGGGGGGGGGTGTACTTGCTTGTTTTGATTATTGGGGGGTTACCTCCCCCCCATCCCCCCTGGAATCTATGCCCCTGCGCGTAGTATAAACACCAGCTTTGCTTTAGTTCGTCCAGGTGAAAAAAGTTTGGCTTCTTCCATAGTATAATTCAGGCTTAAATCGTACGTTTTCTCGAATGAAATTGTACAATTTCATGCGAATTCTCATGAGTTTGGGTTAGTATTTTAAATGTATTATTCTTAAATGATAACATTTGGCCCCCTTAACCCCCTCAACAGACCTTATTCAAAGTAGCATATTTGATTTTTGGCAGGAATAAAAACAAGGCTGTGAGGGACAGGTGTACAGTCTGTTCAGTGGCATGCACAGTAAAAAGATGTATAAAGCTGCTAAATCACATCTAATTTTCACAATTCATGTTTTCTGGAGTTTTTTGTTTACTTAAATTTTTTGGAAAGATGTTTGTCATCAGCTAAATGGGCAGCACCAGTCTATACAGCAGTACAACCCACTGAAGAGGCTGAAGTCTACCTCTCACAGCATCGTTTCATTTCTGTCCAACATTAAATATGACCCTACTCTGAATAAGGTCTATATGTGGTTTAATCCTTGAGTAAACAGATAATTGACATTGAGCCTTGACTTTCTGCTAAAACATTGTGAAAACCGCCACACGCATTTGTGAGGAAGAAAGACACCAAACTAAAACTAAACAAGGTGTAAACGACGTGTGAGAGATTGTTCTCGAGGGAGTATATGCAGTACAGTGACAGGTGCTAATCTGAAGAGTGTTTTACCCGTTTTTGTCTTCCAGGGCCGTCTGCGTTTACTTGCCCTTAGCGGGATGCTTTTTGTTTCTCTTTCACTCCTCACGAGCTGCGCCTTGTGATTGGCCGTCTCGCTCACACTCCGCGAAAAAAACAAAAACAAAAAAATGACAGAGAGGAAGTAAGGTCACATGACCATCGATGTGGGATTCTGCACATCTCTCTCTTTAATCTCCCCTAGATTCACTCTTTCTCTCTCTCGTTGCGGATTTGGATTATCCATCGCCACCGGGTTTATCCAGCTGTCAAAAATTAGCTGTATGATTGTCTGCTTTAGTGTATACGCTTACCGAGCAGCTGTTTCGAGCCATAAATCCTAAAACTTGGAAACGGGCCGTTCAGACAGAATGCGTTCTTGTGCTAAAAAATAAAATAAAATAAAATAAAAAATAGACGCATATAACGCAGGTGTCTCGAGACGCGCGTTTAAAAGGTGAAGTAGACACACACAAAAAAATAAATAAATAAATAAATAAATAAAAATAATAATAATAAAAATCAGCTGGACGCGGCTAAAGATGTCCGTTCAGCGAAACATCAAAAAACAGCGCGGAGGTGTGAATGGCACCCTCTCAGAAAAATAAAATAAAATAAAATAAAATAAACAAATACTGTTTAAGGTAGGCCTACAAGGCCGTCACTAGGTGGAACCCTTGTTTTGGGTACATATTTGTACCCTTAAGGAGAAAAAAAAAAGTACTAAAACAGTAAAGTTTTTTTTTTTTTTTTTTCTCTGCCCCCAGAGGAACAAAACATTCAATGTACCTTTAAAGATTCAAAAATGTCCTAAGGGTACAATTATGTACCCAAAATAAGTTATATATTTTAACTAGAGACAGAAAAAGGTCTTCTTTTTTTTTTTTTTTCTGAGAGGGCTTGAGCAGTCTTAAAAACTTAACCTTCATGTCACGAAACGCATAACCGCATGTGTACAGAGCGCGATTATTATAAAACAGCGCACATGAAACATAAAAACAGGTCCTATGTGAACTGGAAACTCTTGACAGCTCTCAGTAAACTAGCCTCGCAGCCGCCCACAGGCGGAGAATTAGGTTTTCCACACTCTTAACAAGACACGCAAGCTTTCAACACCCCTCCTGTTTGGACAGCGCCACATGCCTCGTTCGTGATAGGCCGATGTGACTTTCAGCACCGGACAGCGACGGGCTCTGAGACTTTGAATGAGCGGGCTGCTTTCAGCACCGCTGTTCTCTGATCAGAGACAATGTCAAAGGCCTTTCAGTAAGTGGCTCAAATATAACTTCCGCTCTTACCTTACACTGAGACAGTTCATATTGGTCCACGTATCTCTGATGTTATTTCATGCTACTGTTTATACTGGTGTTATGATCTTAGAGAGGATTAAAGACGACACTCTTCTGTAAAAGCTAATGTTTGATAATGCTAGAATGTAATAATAATAATAATAATAATAATAGTAGTTATAATAGTAAGAATTATTGTATTATTATTAGGCGAGTAGTAGTAGTAGTAGTAAGAATAATTTTATTAGGCTATTATTATTATTATTATTATCAATAGTAGTAGTAGTAGTAATAATAATAATAATAATTAGTATTATTATTATTAGTAATTTTATTATTATTATTATTATTATTATTATTATTATCAATAGTAGTAGTAGTAATGATGATAATAATAATAATAATACTAATTATTATTATTATTATTAGTAGTAGTAGTAGTAGTAAGAATAATTTTATTATTGTTATTATTATTATCATTAGTAGTAGCAGTAAGAATAATAATAATAATAATAATAATAATAATAATAATAATTAGTATTATTATTATTAGTAGTAGTAGTAGTAAGAATAATTTTATTATTATTATTATTATTATCATTACCATTAGTAGTAGTAGTAGTAGTAGTAATAAGAATAATTCTATTAGGCTATTATTATTATTAGTAGTAGAGTAGTAATAGTAAGAATAATTTTATTATTATTATTATTATTATTATTATTATTATCATTACCATTAGTAGTAGTAGTAGTAGTAGTAAGAATAATTCTATTAGGCTATTATTATTAGTAGTAGTAGTAGTAGTAGTACTAGTAGTAGTATTAAGAATAATAATAATTAGTAGTAGTAGTAGTAGTAGTAGTAGTAGTAAGAATAATTCTATTAGGCTATTAGTAGTAGTAGTAGTAGTAAGAATAATTCTATTAGGCTATTATTATTATTAGTAGTAGTAGTAGTAGTAGTAGTAGTATTAAGAATAATAATAATAATAATTATTATTATTATTATTATTATTATTATTATTATTATTACCATTACCATTAGTAGTAGTAGTAAGAATAATTCTATTAGGCTATTATTATTATTATTATTATTATTATTATTATTATTATTATTATTATCATTAGTAGTAGTAGTAGTATTGAGAATAATAATAATTATTATTAGTAGTAGTAGTAGTAGTTGTAGTAGTAGTAAGAATTATTTTATTATTATTATTATTATTACCATTACCATTACCATTAGTAGTAGAAGTAGTAGTAGTAACAATAATTCTATTAGGCTATTATTGTTATTATTATTATTATTATTATTATTATCATTAGTAGTAGTAGTAGTAGTAATAGTAGTAAGAATAATTTTATTAGGCTATTATTATTATTATCATTAGTAGTAGTAGTAGTAAGAATAATTTTATTATTATTTTTATTATTACATTAAAAATAATAATAATACAAAGATGACAGTGTCAGATTTATTTTACAGGCAAATTTAAATGCAAGTCTCGTAAAGGGGTAACCAGAACTCTGATCTGTCAGGTTTAGTCAGTTGTGTGAGCTATAATGTCCTTTACATCTTTGTGATTGATTGGTTTGCTATTGTAAACAAAAGGCCTTGGAAGCGTTGCATTACACAGTGGCATAAATGCTGACACATACAGACTATTATATATAGACTCAAGCGCTTTGCAGTGAAATGGGATGTAAAATCGTTGTGTCACCCATGTTGTGCATGTATGTTTAGCAGGTAAATCGTGTAAGTCTTGCATATGTGTGCGAGATGCTAAATAATGAAATGTTCCTGTGTAAGTTAAGATTGTTGCACACATGGAACTAAAGCACCTTTTCTGTCTTATAAGCCAGCATGGTGTATGTCACAAATCAAAATCGATGCTATTAATTCAGCCCAGACCATTGTGAATATGATACATTACTCACCAAGCCTCTATCAATTCACCCGATTGATTTAAATAAGTTTTATTTTAATTTTTTTTAACATTGAAGATACATGCTAGACATGAAAGCCGAGCTTTTTATTCAGATTTATTGCACAGTTAAAAGTTACCACTGATTCGGGAATGATGGCTACAATAATGTAATGCATGTTGAGCTACAATAATATGATAATAAAATGTTGTGCAGCTTAACTCGAATTGGCCGGAACTGCTCGGTTTGATCAATACACTTTACATGAACAGCCATGGAATGAAAAATAAAGGAAGGTAGCGTAGGACAAAAGCTGATTCAGATCTGACCTTTCAAGACTGTATATTGTCTTTAACCCCTCAAAATTTTGACTTTTATTAGATGATTCATTTTTCTGGCCAGTGCATTTAAACACTAAGCCAGTAAAACATGTGAAGATGCACGTCCACAGTCTCCCACACGTGCACATTCAGTTGCTGTCTGTCTGTGAATCAACCCACCCTCATTCTCTCTCATTCAACCTACTGATGTCTACTGATAATAATCACAGGTCAAAAGCTGTTTGGTTGTGCTGTTGTAGTAGATAGATAGCTGGACAGTAATCCTGCCCTGTCTCTAAGTCCAACTCTTGTGAGCCTGTCACCTAATCGAGACAGCATGGTGTTGCCAACCATGGTCATTTGCATGTGTACATTAGCATAATTGAATAGGCATGACTTAAGTGCATTTTAGCAGGCTGTTAATAACATGGCCCCCGCACCGTCAGATAAATTTGCCTCACTGTTTGCTCTCCTCCATACAGCTGTGAAGAGAAGGCAACCATCCGTTTGCACACTCTCTCCATTACTCTCCTCTACTTCCATTTTTCCTTCCCTTTATCCACTATCGGCGAGCAGAATAAAGTTAAGGGTCAGTTTTCTCTCCCCTGAGGGAGTATAATTCAGTGTATGTTGTCCATAATCCACCAGATCATTCTGACCCCACTTACTCAAGGTGCTCTACAAGACCAACATGCAGGGACAGATTTAGCACTAGACAAAGGTAGGCAACCGCCTAGGGCCCCCAGAAGCCAAAATTACAAATGCAATATATATACTTTATTATTATTATTATTATTAAAGGGATAGTTCACCCAAAAATGAAAATCCTCTTATCATTTATTAACTCTCATGCATTCCCAGATTTGTATAACTTTCTTTCTTCTGCTGAACACAAAGTCTTTTAGAAGAATATCTCAGCTCTGTAGGTCAATACAATGCAAGTGAATGGTGGTCAGAACTTAGAAGGACCAAAAAGCACATAAAGTCAGCATAAAAGTAATCCATATGACTCCAGCGGTTAAATTCATATCTTCAGTAGCGATATGATAGGAGTGGGTGAGAAACAGATCAATATTTAAGTCCTTTTTTACTATAAATTCTCCTCCATGCCCAGTAGGTGATGATATGCACAATGAATGCGAACCACCAAAAACAAAAGACAAGTGAAAAAGGAGATTTATAGTAAAAAATTACTTAAATATTTATCTGTTTCTGAGCCACACCTATCATATTGCTTCTGAAGATATGCCATTTATTTGCTTTTTGGACTTTTAATCTCTGGCCACCATTCATTTGCACTGTATTGACCAACAGAGCTGAAATATTTTTCTAAATATCTTCATTTGTGTTTAGCAGAAGAAAGAAAGTCATACACATCTGGGATGGTAAAAGGGTGAGTAACTAAATAACGTATGCTTTAATCAATGCAAGGAACACCCCTCCCCCTTCAGGCTGTAGCAGAGTATTCCAAGGTTTTATGCCACTACGCAAGTTCGTAACTGGTGAAATCGAGTCAAACTGCTCGGAGAGTTTTGTGTGATTCCGCCATATACACTGTTGCTAGTTTGGTTTGGTTTGATGTTGTGGAGAGAAAAAATTTAACTGAATTATTCTGGTGGGGTGGAGAAAAAGGGAGGAATCTAAAAAGTTTCTCTCAACACATTTCTGAAGGTAACATAGCCTGCACTGCAGCCCACCGCTGCTTCCACGAGCATAGACTCATAATCATAATCAAAGATGATTATGATGTGGGTGTTGACACTCTTGAAAATAGACCTCTTTTTCTCAGACTTATGACCCGTT
The DNA here is from genome assembly GCF_019703515.2 of Myxocyprinus asiaticus. Classification (NCBI taxonomy): domain Eukaryota; kingdom Metazoa; phylum Chordata; class Actinopteri; order Cypriniformes; family Catostomidae; genus Myxocyprinus; species Myxocyprinus asiaticus. The sequence goes on along the minus strand of NC_059388.1, from coordinate 11,903,765 downwards.
TCCACCTTATTTAAAGTTATTTGTATTACCCCTGGAATTAGTTAAAAAAACAACTACTTACCGCAGTTACCTTGCAATCGTTTTCTTCAGCGTTCCATAGTTCGACCCTGAAAAGGTCTACAATAGCCATGATGTTGAAGCTAATGTTGGTGAAACTCTGCTGGAAACCGTCAACTTTTAATCTGATACTTTGTATTGTTCATAGAAAAGTGCATTAAAGAAAGAGGACGAGTGAAAAACAAAAAAGGTATTGCATTGGTATGCATTGTAGTTTATGGTTGCCAGATTGTGTTTTCATATAATGTGTTGTTAAGCATTGTTATTCACTTCTTTTTAGAAAGATTACACATCCAGGAGGCAAGACACAACCGTGGACACATTTTTGTTTGCTGTTTGCACAGTCTAGTGCTGTCACAGAGACCGGTAAGGTATCTCAGGACAATTTTTTTGTGTGAAATATTTCAGGGTGTAGAAATATGTTTCTCTGTACCATTCCATAAAAAATGAATTGCTTACAGCAACTTTAAGAGAAAATTGAGATAAATGTGTGCCTCATTCCTGCACTTTGCCTAGGGCCCCCAAATCACAAAATCCGCCCCTGCCAACATGGTCCAGTGTGAGGTAAATATGACGCTAGATTATATCTGAAACAATTGGTTGAGTTATTTTTCATTGGATTGCTCTGTTAAGGAAGAACATCACACATATGTTCCAGGTGTATGTTTATTGGGTTTTCTGCACAGGTGGAGCAACCAATGCATCTAACAGATGAGACTGAAAGTGATAGTAAAGAACAGAGATAAAGAGAGAAGTGTTGGGAGGCATTAATTTATTTATTTTTCTTTGGCTCCAGCTGTTGTCTTTTGCAATGGAGCATGTAAACAGGGCACTGACTGACTCTATAAGCACAGGGAGAACAGCTTGCTCTTTTTACTTCAGGTTCACAGCAAATGAACTCACTTCTATTAACTCCACTCCCTTTAAGCAACCAATATATTTATTCATTCTTGTCTCAAACCAATCAGATGAGATTCCTAAAAATCATCCTCCTACATCTACCTAAAATGTTCTATAAAAATGGAACATTGTTGTCACATGACCTCATTAAACTTCATGTGAGTGACATCAAAGTCCCTTTCAAGGCAAGGCAGTCCACTCTGCAGCCATCTTTGGAACAGTCCCAGGCAGCTACTTTCTATGAGTAGAAGTAAATGTACAGCTCGTATCTACTTGAATGGAGAAATACCAAAAACTCCAAAACGATTGGTCAGGATTACAATCAAAGAACATATTTCAAATCAGCAGTAAAATCTGACAACAGTAGTATCATAAAATGTGCTTCTTAAATTCAGATCACAAAAAAAAAAAAAATAAAATATATATATATATATATATATATATATATATATATATATATATATAATTTTTATTTTATTTTGTATTTTTTTTTTTTTTCAGTCTAGTCTGGCTAATGTGCATTGTCAAGTAAACTGACAGGCAGTGTCTGTATCTAAAAAAGATTAGCTTTTTTACCTGTAAGGCAGAACTTTTCTACACCCACCATAATGGGTGTTTCATTTTCTCCCATTCATTTTAACAGAAGTGGTCCATCTCGGGCTGGAAATGGAAAGTCAAGTCGAGCTCATTACAATGTGGGATACAGTATCAAATACAGTATGCTCATACATTTTGGCAAATGAAGGTCATCTGCATGTTCTATTATGAAAAAATTTGAATACTGTGCACAGTATAGTACATAATATATTCTCCAGCAATAGTTTAAGTGGTTTGTTAGGGTGTTATTTTTAACATAGCCCAAGTTAGATTTATGAAGTTATTAAGCTAGTTATGAAGCTAGTTAGATTAAAATGAATGTCTTTTGGATACAAGTTATACTGCCATATGTCTCCTGAATAATTTAGTGCTAAACATGGTTATTTAACACCTGCACCTGTTAATTAGATTTTTTTAAGTAATATCATGTTATGCAAGACATGAGGTCATGTGTCACAGGAGTGATTATAAATTGTCAAAAGTGTTGTGTATTGTTATACAGCATTGTTTATGGTAAATGCATGATGCCTTTACATTTACCACCAGTGTTGGGTATGTTACTAAATAAAAGTAATCCACTACAAATTACTAACTACTACTTTAAAAAAATTATAATGAGATTACTTTACTGATTACTTAATTTAAAAATGAATCACATTACTAATTACTTTAAATTTACTTTCTAAACCTCTTGTCACAAATCTTTTTTTGTATTTCCGCTCAAATTAAAAATAATGTTTTTTTTTTCTCCTTGTTCATAGTCGCACACCCTTCAGCTGTCACAGAAATGTATTATTATATAAACATATTAATTCACATTTTAATTGTGTTACACATAAAAACATTTTTTGGGAAATATGTGTAACCCAAGTAATGTACTTAAAAGTAATTACTTTCACTGAAAATCAGTAACTGTAATCTGATTACAAGACTTTAAAATGTAATGTAATACACTACTTTATGTGCCTAAAAGTAATTATATTACAGTAACTAATTATTTGTTATACAATTACACCCAACACTGTTCACCACAAACACTAAAGATGGCCTTTGGATTATGAAGAAGGGAAACAAGTGAGGGATTGATTCAATATTTAACCAAGGTCACAAAGTATGCATCAGCCTCTCACCTGAGTAACATGATGGGTCACCAAGCTAAACCTCTTTATTCTACACAGCTGAAGAGTCCTTCCCAGCCTCTAAATGACATTGATGACCTTCCGATCATAAGATCTCTAATCTCTGACACCCTCAAGTCTTCTTTTATAGCTTTGCATTTACAATGACTCAGTTGCTGCATGTCAAATAAGTCAAGATTCTGCAGCCACTGTGCCTTAATTAAAGGCAAGGGAGTGCTTTCTTAAGAGCCCAGTGATGGATTGAAATCTTAAGAGTCATGACTGTATCGATGAGGGGAAAGTAGCTCTGCTTATCTCTAAATGTTCTCCTTTTTCTTCCTCCGTTTGCAAGCACGCTCCTGCTTGCCTGCATTGACATGTTCGCCGGGGAGAAAGATTATGCGGGAGTGGAGAGTAATTACGGCTCTAAGCCAGTCATTTGTGAGGCCTTATCAGACAAATGATCATTGGAGTCTGGTGTGGATCACATTAAAAGACAAAGGCCATGACATGTCCTAAATGCATATTTCAGTGACCCGTTTTTCCATCTTTTCTTTTGTTTAGCAAAGCCTTTTCTTTCAAATCTTCCTTGATCAATGTTCTTAATGGAAATGTAGGCATTTGTGTTATCATTGAAGGTTAGAGAGCTGTTTAGTTCTCCTTTTGCTTAGATGGACTGATACAGTAAATACAGGGTTGGGGAGTAACAGAATACATTCAAAAAGTATTTTGATTACTAATGAGATTACTTTGCCTTTTATTGTAATTTGTTTCATTTAATATATAGTCTATTCAACTGGAAAACATTTATCCATATAAATGATGCAATCAGAGGAGCTTTGGAACAGCGGTGAAACACTTTCTTATGATTTGTTTCATTCATACGAGCACTTTCACACTGTTGTGAGCGAAAAGGTGGAAATGACATCATTGAGGAACTTTCCCTTGGGAGCTTAATACAGGAGCTACATCGTATTGCTACAGCTTAACAAAAAACAGTTAGAAACGCTTTGACAGATGAAACATAAATCCAATAAATACACCATTACATGCCTCGTCAATGTTTTTTATGCAGTTTGGGTATTTTTACAAGAAATGCTTACTAATGTTGTCTTTAACATTGTATAGAAAGCTACAAATAATATATTTTCTACTTCATTCTATGAACAGAATCCACATAGGATGTCGTTGTGTAAACTCTGTGAGGTTTTGAAGTTTGGAGCAGCAAAAATAGTTAACCTTGTGCATTTTGTCATGTGAACATTTAGTTTTATGCTAAGCTAAAATGCTATTTATTTCCTTTGTTACCAGGCGCGATTATATTTTATAATGAATTCTATGAAGAAAATTCATGTTAGAGCATAACTTGTTTCCTCAAGTAAGACCTTTGATATAACGGCAAAGATGTACTGCAAAACTTGTATTCTTAATGAGAATTTAATGTTTCTGTTAAACATTCTGCTGTTCTATTTATTCATTGTTGGCTTTGTGTTGCATCTCACAGTTCTGTCAGTGTCTTTCCCCTTAAAAGTAGTTCAATTCTGATGCTCATTGGTGGAAGGTGCCCATCTTTGTGCCTGTCTTTGCATATGTCGCGACTTTTGTCACACAGTGTAGTGGATCATGTCAATTTTAAAACAATGGACCAATCAGGTGAATCTGGTGATGGGATAAGCATATTTACAGTATATACCGACAAGGGTAATAAGCGTTTATATAGATGACATGAAATAATGCCCAGAAGTGTGATATGCTACACTTCATCTGAACTATTTACTATTTTAAACAGCATTTTGCAAATGTATTTTGGACTAGGACTAGGGTTCGGGTTTTTATTATGCACGCAGTTTTTACATTGTATATTATTGTTTATTATTATTATTATTATTATTACTATACATTTTTTGCACTGCAAGACCTTTTACTGCTCCATTTAGCTGTTTTTAATGCAAGAATGCATTTTGATGAAAGTTTGTGAATTGGTTATGAAGTTGTCAGTTTGGCAGGAGCTGCTCTTAAATTTAAAAGCAATCAGATGCTCTTCACCTCTCTAAAGACATTGACTCTGTATCCACTGTCTTGAACTAAACAAAGAGATGTGTAAATGAGAAAAAAAAAAAAAACACATCTTGAGGCTACATCTCTCTCTCTCTCTCTCTTTCTCTCTCTCTCCATCTCCTCATGATTAACACCGCAGATAAATGTCATGTATTATTCATCCACTCTGCCACCTTCACTTGCCGAATGGAGGCTGATTTTCAGGTGCCACTTTATTCCTAAAAAAAAACTTTAGTCACAATGACAGTTTGATACAATCAGCTCCCTCAGGGCCAGTGTTCTCACTTATTTAGCTCTCACGGGCAGGGCGAGAGCTCTGGATCTGCCCTCTAGCTCTTTTAGATCTGAAAATATAAAGATAAGCAGATCTCTGGTGGTGCTCATGGCTAAATCAAACGCATGTACAGGACAACGGAAAACTAGGGGTGAGCGGTTTGATCAAAATCATATAACACCGTATAAGTAATTGTGTATCATGGAAACTGTAAATAAAACAGTAGATATACACTCAGAATGCACTTTATACACCTGCTTATTCGTGTGATTATCTAATCAGCAAATCGTGTGGCAGCAGTGCAATGCATAAAATCATGCAGATACGGGTCAGGAGCTTCAGATAATGTTCACATCAACCATCAGAATGGGGAAAAATGTGATCTCAGTGATTTCGACCGTGGCATGATTGTTGGTGCCAGATGGGCTGGTTTGAGTATTTCTGTAACTGCTGATCTCCTGGAATTTTCACACACAACAGTCTCTAGAATTTACTCAGAATGGTGCCAAAAACAAAAAACATCCAGTGAGCGGCAGATCTGAGGACGGAAACACCTTGTTGATGAGAGAATGGCCAGACTGGTTCGAGCTGACAGAAAGGCCATAGTGTTCCTAATAAAGTGCTCAGTGATTGTAGATAAAAATATAAATAAAATGGTTTATATTAAGCTGAAATGTCTTCCTGAAAATGAAGGAAGGAAAATTAACACAAAATTAACACAATTAATCATGCCTAAATTCAGTTACAAGGAATTTCCCTACTGACAGACCAATTCAAGCTTGAAGCCTTGAAGTCTCTCATGTTTTTTTGAGTTGCAGTCAGCAGGGGGCAGTCAGCGCAACACCAGCTGTATAAGCAACAAAACCGACAGCTATTCAAAGACAGCTGGATGGAGCTTAACAGAATTACTTTCTTCTGCAGAACATAAACTGAGATTTTTAGAAGAATATTTCAGCTCTGTATTTCCTTAAAATGCAAGTGAATGGTGACCAGACTTTTGAAGGTCCAAAAATCACATAAAGGCCATATAAAAGTAATCCAGTGGTTAACCACTGGAGTATTATGGATTACTTTTATGTGGCCTTCATGTGATTTTTGGACCTTCAAAGGTCTGGTCACCATTCACTTGCATTGTAAGGACCAACAGAGCTGAGATATTCTTGTAAAAATCTTTGTGTTCTGCAGAAGACATAAAGTCTTACACATCTGGGATGGCATGAGGGTGAGTATGTGATGAGAGAATTTTAATTTTTGGGTCAATTATCACTTTAAATCAGTTAATCTAGATTATATTTGATTAACTTTGTCCCTTGTTAATCTAAAACTTATATCACTTAATTCATTATTCACAAATTATAATTCATCTGTATGCCTTGATGCAGAACAGTTCAAAAATAGTTTAAAATAGATCCTGTGTTCACCAGAGCTAGTAACACTGGGTCTTGCCGTGGCATGACTGTCAGTGTAAATCATTCACTAGCGTACTGAGATGATAAAGCCCTGGGAGAAATCAATTACCCAGGATGCACCAGGAGTGCCGGGCATAGACAGGATGAGATAGTGGCTAATGTTGCCCACCTACCCATTCCACAATCTCTGGACTCGGCCAACATGAAAAGAGTCAATCGCTGGCTCTAGTGCGGTCAATAATAATGAAAATGCGAGGGGTGTATATGGAATGACTATACTATATGCTGTGGAAAAACCTTGAGCTGAACCAGCACAGATGAGTGCCCAACCTTACCTTTTAATGGAGCCCTTGACAGAAATTTGCATTGGTGCTGCAGGCGACCGCTCTGTGTACTGTGCATAATGCAGTCTATTGGGGACATACACACTCACACATGGTTGCACTCATAACAGTCATAGAATTCAGCCATTTAGCCAAGAACACAGCAGATGCATTATTGATAGAGTCGGTCTAGGCATTTCGATTTCCAAATGGCAAACAGCACTAAAATTTTGGTAAAAAATATTATCTAAATGTATGAATGTATATTACTACAAATAAATAAAACAAGTTCCATGACAAAAGTATAGCCACTATAAATTAGTTTGTATTCCTTATTATTTTCTTAACTTTCCAGGAAATGTGAAAGACCCCAGGTTTCTACTCTGCCATGGGGCAATTGATAGGTTCCAAGTCCATTGCATGTCAAATCTGAGGGGTGGAGACGGCAACATCCCTTTTGGGCTTATTATTGAAGGGACGACCGGGCCAATGGGACAAGCAGGGTGAGACATACTGTAGTCTTTGCCACTGCCAATGGCTAGAGTAACATTCCAGGCTACTGCACGCAGCTGCAAATTAATTTAATAGAGTTAATGGAGGTTGAGGACAGTGGTAACCCAGGCTTACATTGTATGGGGCAACCTCCAGAAAACCACATATATGGATCTTTTATGTATTGAAATTGAAAATATTTTGATTTGAATATATTAATTTCTTTAACATAGGATTACATTACAGCAATAAGCCACGAGTAGTTATGCAGTACAGTGATTTTTTTATTTTTTATTTTTTTACCACAGTTAATGGGTGTTCATAGGGTAAAATCACTGTAATGCACAACCTTGAGTTGCTTATTGCTTATAGTGGCAACAGTGTTATTATAGAAAACACCAATATTAAAAAAGAGTTACATTTATTAATAATACTAAGAAAATAAATTACTCTCCCGTTATGTAATATAGTTCATTAGCCTAATTGTGCGCTCTGTTTGTCAACATGTGTGTGTGTTTATGACCACTGAAGCATGCTGGGAGACATGATGCTGCAGGCAGGCGGAGATAGAAGGGGGAGGGGGGGGTCACCCAGCATCACGTTTCACTGCACATGACGCAGGATGGACTGGGAGTATTGGAATGCCCAATCAGCAGAGAGGAACTAATAAACATGAGTCACCACCAAGGCCTTGTGTGCACTTTGGCAGTCCAAACGGCACAAACCCGGAGTTATAATGTGGAATAATAACCTATGAATGTTTAAGTGAAATTGAGTACATTTGTTACTGACAGATCACTTTATATCTTTATTGGATATCTCTTTATTCAACACATATTATTTCTATTTATAAACCTAAATGAAATGTTCACTCTGAAGTGTGATTTCACACACTTCATCGCAAAGCCTCAATACCAGCATGTAGACATCAAATTGGACAAAAGGGGCACAACGCTCATGCATCTGTTGCAACAAAACCCATATTTAAGTGCAAAACTTCAAAAAGCAATCACTGCTTCGATCAGCTTATTCAAGAGTTGTCTGTACAACAAAGTTAAAAATGTATTCTTAATGTCATTAGTGTAATCATTTGTGTCTTGTTGAGGTGTTTAGTGTAATTTATTTCACTGTATTTTTTGTTTTGTTTAAGATTTATTTTCTTAACCATTACTGGAGGGAAAAAAGAGAACAAAGTAAGGAAGGAATGAATGAGGGAAGAAGAGAGAGGGAGGGAATGAGAGAACAAAAGAGGGACGAAAATAAGGAAAGATAAGGAAGGAAAAGTAAGGAAAAAAGGAACAAAAAGAGGGAAGGATATAAGGATGAAAAGAAAGAAAGAAAGAAAGAAAGGGAGGGAAGACATGCAGGGAATGAAGATAAGCAAGGAAGGACAGAGAAGGAAGTTGGAAGGAAGGAAGGAAGACAAAAGAGGGAAGGAAGAAAAGAGAGGGACGTAAGGAAGTAAGAATGGAAAGAGGGGAAATGAACGACAGAAGGAAATATAGATAAAACATATAGAAAAAACACAGACAGAAGAAACTGGATAAGTGTTCAGTGTGAGTATAGAAATGACCAAATTTTTTTCCCCCTACTGAAAGTTGCTTCACATATCTTGCTTTGAGAGTTCTCCTTCTTTCTCTCAGTTTCTCTCCCTCTCTCTCTCTCTCTCTCTTTCTGTCTCTCAAGTACGATTCAGCACTTCAGAAGCACAACTTTGAGCTTCTCTTTGGCAGTGTTACTCCTATCTGCATCATGCATGAGTAGTCCATAACAAACAGATTTATTGAACATAGACTGAATTATGGATGTGCAAACATCATCCAATGTTTGTGGTCTTTACACCAAGATCTGTTGTTGCCATGACAACAACAATCTCTGCAAGAGATGGTGATATCCAGTGGCAGTTACTAGTTGATGCTTGGAATTATATGTTGATTCTTGGACTACACACACAGACACACACACACACAAATGCTGGTGCGGCTATCCTTATGAGGACTCTCCATAGACATAATGGTTTTTATACAGTACGAACTATAGATTCTATCCCCTAACCCTAACCCTACCTCTAAACCTAACCCTCACAAAAAACTTTCTGCATTTTTACATTTTCAAAAAAACATCATTTAATATGATTTTTTAAGCGATTTGAATTATGGGGACACTAGAAATGTCCCCATAAACCACATTTATAGCATAATACCCTTGTAAATACCAGTTTGTACCCTAAAAATATGTCCTCGAAAACCACCCAAACCTCCCACCCAACTGCCCCCCCTCACCCAAACACACACACACACACACACACAAGGAAAAGATACACTTTGTAGTTTAGCTGACCTATAAAGGCAGTGCTGCCTCAGTTTATTTATAGGCTTCTGTTAGAATCTGAAAAATGTCATTTAGACAGATGGCAATTTCGCTAGTGTAGGAAATCTTCTATTAATGCAGAATGATTTTCTGATTCTTCACCTTATGTGTTAAAGAAATGGTTTACCCCAAAATGAAAATTCTGTCATTATATATGGCCTTTATCACACTTCCGCAGAGCGGAATTTTCGCTTAGTAGCATAAAACAACTTCTACAGCATGGAATTATTATGGCCTGTTTTATGTACAGTTCATCTCAAATACTTAATCTAAACAGACCTACCTCATCTTACAATCATTACTCAGGGATGATGAAGTATAGAAAAACTGTCATGTTGTTTTATTATTTTAAACTGGATGTATGTGAGAAAGGGACCACTTCACAGAGTATCAGTATGTTTTTTGTTAGAGGAATGCAAGATAATACAAACAAGAGTACATTTACACATTAAAAAGCATTAGAACAAGATAAGGGTATACGTAAGTTACAAAAAAAAGTATATTCCGAGTAAAGATTCTACAGAGTATTTGCGATGATAATGATCACATTGCTTTCATGTACTTACTTTATATAATCTCCATGTATGATATAAGATCCATTTGAAAATGTTCAAATAAAGAAACAGTTCCATCCCAGAGTCCGATAACAGAAATTAACTGGTTAAATCATTGTAAACGTGGGGTTATATCCTCGTGGTTTGAGGACGATGACTGAAGCGTACGCTCATGAGTCGTGACTGAATGCAATATAAATAAATCATAGAGGTGAAACTGTCCCAGTGTCTACAACTGTATAATATTCACAAACGGGAGATGAGCATGCTGCAATAGTGAAAACAACAACATTAAAACACTAAAAAGTTGTCTCTCCGGACTTGAGTTGAGCACAGCAATCACCTAGGAGTGAGCTGAATAGTGCACGCAGCTCCTCGTGAACGAGGAAAACTTTGCGCTGATAATCGCCTCGCTTAAATACTATTACACATTAAAGTGGTAGATAACACATGGTGAAGTGCTGAGTTACTCCAAAGAAATGATTAAACGGCTGATGTTTACTGCCAAGTGCATCCAAGTTGGCTTAATTCATTTAGAAAAACTGCGATCGTCCATTGGCAGATCGATGGGCAGATGTTTGGTTACGCTACTATTCGGAGCTGGATGTGACGACACGCGGACTACAATAAAGGCCTATTATATACTCACACTCTTGTCATGGTAAGCCCTGTTATTTTTTCCATGAAACAGAACAAGGAGAATTTCTGAAGAATTTTCACTCAGATCTTTTTGAAAGTTCATAGTCACTGTTAAGCTCCAAAATGACAAAAAATGTACCATAAAAGTAGTCCATACATTATATTCCAAGTCTATTGAAGCCATACGATAGCATTGTGTAAACATGTTTGTAAAGACATGCGGACGAGTAAATTATGATTTAAATTCATTTTTAGGGGTGAACTATTCTATTGAAAACAAGCTCAATTTCCAGCACAGAATGCATCCATGTCTTGCAAGAAGACGGATGTGCTTTCATAACAAATAAGATCAAGTCTTGTCTGAGAAAACCCACATGCTACATAATCAAATTTAATGTTGCTGCAGTTTCCTCAACAAAATGACTTGATGGCAACAAACATGCCCTCCAAAATGCAACTTCATTGGAAGCGTTTGCCTTGCCATGTGCCATTACGCAGTAGGGGGCTGTGTCCTTGCTGTATTATAAGCACTAAAACAATCATTTATTTCACAAGATCCTGCCTCATCTCAGTAGAAGCAAGCCGGCCAGGGTGGAGCTGCAACCTTCTGGCTATAATCATAGCATTTTCTGCTGTTTCATTCCATCCCCCCGATGTGAAATATGATTTTATTTGTTATTAGAAGCTTTTTAGCTGTAAATGCACACTGATTTGGTGCCGAGAAGGGAAAAGGCTCTCAGTGCCTCGATGCAAAGTGTAACCTGTATCTGTCACATCCATCTTCAGGGCTATGTGACAACGAACAGTCCATTCCTCAGGCACAAGACAAATTATCTTATTATTGAAAAGAGCCATTCAAAATTGGATCATGTCAGGCATAGCAAACGCCTGCTTAGAAGTATATAGACCTGTGACCCTAAGTGTAGAGAAGTCACTATATAGAAACTATAACCAGCTGCAGGGTGTACTGCAATGCACACTGAACATGGTTGCGAATTCACACTTAAAACCTCTAAATGTCATGTGTTGTTTCCCACGCTGTTGTCGCATTAGTGATGCTAACAAGTATATGTGGGTGGAAATCTATATTTGTGATATTTAGAGAACATTAAGGATACGGTATGAATGATTTCTTGATTAAGTTCGAATTTCAAAACCTAGTGAGCTACCTAGTTGCCTTCTAAGGGGCTGTTCAGACCAAACAAATTCTTGCACTAAAAACAGAACGCTAACAGAACGCATGTGTCTCAAGACATGCTTTTAAAAAAGTTTACGTTCTTTTAACCTGACATGGCTTCTAAAAAAACCATGATGCTCCTGGGCGAGATGCTGAAAAAACAGCGAGACATGGCGCAGTAGTCAAAGACATCTGTCTAGCACATGTTTACACAGAAGAAGAATTGAAAAACAGTGCAGATGGACAGAAAAATGCATTTGGTGTGAACGACCCCTAAGGCAGCATCCTAACTGAAATGGAATCTACTGAAGTCCGCACCAAATCATGGAACCCTCTGTATATACACTACAGGTCAAAAGTTTTGAAACACTTACTCATTCTTTATTGAATAATTTTTTTCACATTTTAGAATAATAGTAAAGTCATTAAAACTATGGAATAACATAAATGGAACTATGGGAATTCTGTGACTAAACAAAATCCAAAATAAATCACAACTGTGTTATATTTTAGCATCTTCAAAGTGGCCACCCTTTGCCTAGAATTTGCAGACATGTGCTCTTGACATTTTCTCAACCAACTTCTTGAGGTATCACCCTGGGATGCTTTTTAAACAGTACTGAAGGAGTTCCCATCTATGTTGGGCACTTATTGACTGCTTTTCATTATTATTTGGTCCAAGTCATCAATTTCAAAAACTTTTTTTTTTTAAATTACATTTTAGATTTATAATGAAATAAATTAATATGGTGGCACAATTATATTTTTGTCTACAAAACTAATTTCAAACTTTTAAGCATACACCTTCAGATCAAAAGATTTTTAAGATCATGGGAAACATTTCGGTCAAGTGTTTCAAAACTTTTGACCGGTAGTGTACATGCAGTGTGTTTGTGAATTCACCGTTAAAACCACTAAATGTCATTTTTGGTTCCCCACGCTGTTGTCGCATTAATTACATTATCAATGTGTTATATGTAGGCTGAAATCTATATTTAAGACATACAGTAAAGATAGGAAAGATTGGTTGGTTTTTGAGCTGCCTTGGTGTCTACGTGCCCTCTAAGGGGCCGTTCACACCAAATAAGTTATTGTGCTAAAAAAGCTAGACTTAGCGTAACTAATATTACAGAACGCAGGTGTCTTGAAATGCCTTTTAAAAAGTGTTTTTAATTTTTTTACTTGACACGCTGTCTAAAAAATGTGGCACTTCAGCTCAAGGCCCTGAAAAAATAGCGCAACACAGTCAAAGACGTCCATTTAGCACGTTTACAGAGCAGACAGACTGAAAGACGTTTCGTTTTCTAAGGTGGCATCCTGAATGAAATGGAACCTACTAACGACTGATTTCAAACCCTCTACATAGACAGCAACTCAGCTGATTTAAGTTTGTCGTTAGCATGTTGCTAAGCTAAAAACAATATAAAACAAAACAATAAAAATACCAGGCACACACAAATTATTTGAAATCATAATCATATGACCTTCTGTACATTTTGGAACAGCCTTCATGTCACGAATGGTCCTATGACACCTTAAAATGCTACCTACATACTATAGGCAGCTCACAGGGTTTAGGAACAGAGCCATAGAGTTCCATGTTTATTCATACTTCTTTACCATGTCAGCTGACGTCTCATAACACCATCTTAAACATTCTCTGAAATAATCTATAGCTAGTACATGTGTAAAACAATCTTAGGCCATATTGTATAGTTTGTTTACTGAATATTCAGTGTGATTGTTCTACTGTAGTAATTAAACAGTATAACAGAGATAAAGAGAGAAAGAGAGTGAGTAAGAGAGAGAGACAGAGAGAGATGAGCCAGGCACACTTTGTTCTCCCTGCTGGGAAATTAGTGTCCATTTGCATAATTATGGTAGTAACTAGATGAAGAGTGATTACTTTCTGTTTTGTGTATGAGAGTCAAACAGCAATGTGTGCACAAGACAACATCCCCTCCTGCACTATCGCTGTGTTGACCTTCTGCAAACAGCCTCCATTTCAAATTCGTATACACCAGTAAACACACTGGTTGTCTCCCAAGACCAAATAAAGGATGTAACTGCTGAGAATTTACAGTGGTCACACATCAGATTGACCTTAAGGGCAGAAAGGTCAATAGAGTCAATAGAATAGCTTGATAAGATTCAAAAATTCTAATAGATTTAAAGGAACAGTTCACAAAAAAGGAAAAGTCTTATGTTATTCCATACCTGTATGACTTTCTTTTTTCCGTGGCACACAAAAGGAGATGTCAGGGAGAATGTTAGCCTCAGTCACCATTCACTTTCATTGCAACCTTTTTCCATACAATGAATGTGAATGGTGACTGAAGCTGTCGTTCTGCCAAACATCTCCTTTTGTGTTCCATAGAAGAAAGAAAGTCATATGGGTTTGAAACAATACAAGGTTGAGTAAATGATGACAGTCTCTTTAACTGTTCCTTTAAGATGCAATATGTGTTTGGATTTTCTGATGGTGTGCCGGTTGCCCTTTACTTTAATTTACTTTAAGGCAATCGCTTAAGAGTTCCATATTGACCTCTCAAAGTCTTTCTCTTATTCGGGCGATGCAGCGTGCTGGCTTGTGGGTCAGCTGCCCTCTGTAACAGCTGTGATGTATACAGCTCATTTCCACAGCACTGTTGTTTCCCTTTTCTTTTTTGCTGAGCTTGTCCGTGGCCTAAAGGGCAAGCAGCTTTTCACAGTGTGTTTATGTAGCCTGTCAGCACCTGAGATCTGCTGAGCTGGCCGCTCCGGGCTCTCGCTCCACACAGCCCTGCATCAGTCAGTCTCAGCCTGCCAGACCAGAAGGTTGTGACAAGGTCGAGGTGAAGTACTCAGCGTGGGCTTCGGAAGTAGGATTGATATTTGCATAGACTGCTGCTCCCAGTAAACATCTGCAGAGAGATTAGTGATGGTGACATCTACAGCAGTTTTCCTAACCCGGTTCCCGAAGTCCCCCCAACAGTACACATATTGGATATTGGACACCCAATGGATCCTTTTCACAGACTGTGATGATATGTTTCCACCTTATTTAGAAGTGTAAATATAGCAAACATTTTTATATTTAGTGTACATTTATAACATTATTCTTTGTGTTATAATACCTTTGCTTTTATATTAATAGTAATAAACGTGGATTTTTTTCTTTTGGTGTTGGAGCAAAAGTGAATGCAAAAATAATAGATAAGTGGTGGACACACTACACTCTGGGCACCATTCACTCCCATTCAAATGCATCCGAACGTGGGAGACCGGAAACGCAAGCTCATGCGAAGGAATTTCATGCTCCGCTGCATAAAAGAGTTATATTTTGGCAAACTCTGGCCTGCGAATCTGTATGACGAGAGGACGAATGACCAATAAAAGATATAAACTTCATGTTCTCGGAAATCGTAAGTACGATATTTCCGACTCCACTCGAAGGGCACGTTCCTAACAGGCTTATTTCATGAATGTAACTCAGTTAGATAGTTGTGTGTATAACTTTGCCGAACTGCTCGCATTTTTAGCGATACGCACCTGATCCAATCGTCTAGATGTACAACATAGGCTAAATATCGAAAATTACTCAAAAGTTTATCATCGATATCGAAAATGATTTTTTTTTCGATAAATGTCGATATTGTTTCAATGACCAGCCCTAATAATACATCACAAATATCAAATAATATTATTTCAAATGTTTAAATATATTGTCTACTCACTTTCCTGCAACAATAAAACATCCAGCTTTGAAATATGTATTCTTTGCATTGAGCCAAGGCTAAAAATGCGAGCAGTTCGGCAAAGTTATACACACAGCTAGCTAACTGAGTCACATTCATGAAATAAGCCTGTTAGGAATGTGCCCTTCAAGTGGAGTCGGAAATATTGTACTTACGAGTTCCGAGAACATGAACTATCAAACAAAGTCGTACTTACAAGTTGGAAACTCGGAATTCTAGATGATACACAAGTTGCCGAGATTGGATGTTGGAAGGGGCTTGTCGACAGGAAAGATGATGGACTAATGATTTTGCAAAAAATATTTCAACTTCTGTACGTTATTTTAATAATATTAATTTGTTATAGATGACAGCCAACTATTGACTCACCTTTCGCGGTTTGTTTTAAGCATATTTATAAATAATCTGTTAGATACGATGCATTTATAAATCATATATGTCGTAAATAACTGATGCAAGTGTATTTATTTATGTTTATTCACTGGTACAACAGAAAAAGAGCTCGCATTTGTCAGCCGCATACATCATCGAGGCTGTCTCGTTTCAGAAAAGCGAGTAGGACACTTTGAATGCAGCCTTCGAATGCGACCTTCTTTCATGGGAATTCGGAGGATGCAAGAGGTGTATCCTTCGTGGGCACTCACAACCCACAATTCTTTGCTTCAGCGGAAATGTCTAAAAACCCGTAAATACGATGTTCAAGCACAAGTAATGTTAACTAAAATGTACTTCATACCTTCCCTTCCAAAGGGAATTTGTTACCTTCTCACTCAAAGCGCTCGTGCTTGTTAAAGAGTGGTGTGCTGTCATAGCAACTATGTTACCTTCCATTTCTGTCTGTCCTACGAAGGCTGTCTCATTTAAATGAGACTTGTTTAAAGGAGGACGCTCAGTATACTGCAGCCTTCAAAGGACGCATCCTACCTAGCATGCAGCCTTCGAAACGAGACACAGCTACAGGCAAGAAAGTGTTTCTTCTTCTTATAATGTTTATTGCAAACTGGCAATCCAGCTTTTGGTGCATTATCACCACCTACTGAGCTGGACTGTGGAGCGTCACAAGAAAGTCTTTCACTGGAGTCAAACGTCAGCTGAAGATGATAAAATTGGTGAAATTTCATCGATAAGAGGTCACACACCTAATGTAGGATTAGATACTAACTAAGTGTACTTTAAAGGTAGCTTACCCTCTGGAGTTTACTTGTAGAAAAACAAGCTATGTTTAATTCATACTTGAGGTCTAACATGTGGAATGCAGTTCCGCCCCATTAATAGTATGAAATGTATATCGTGATGATTAATTTCAATATCAAACAATATGAAAAAAAATATATTGTGATTATTGATTTGGTCATATTGCCCAGCCCTATGTATTATTTAATTACACCATAAGCTATTCCATGTGACATCACATCCTAGTCCGTTGCATTGTCCGAGAAAAAAAAAAAGAATTCGAAGTCTGGTGTGACTGCCCCTTTACTATGGTCTCCCATTCACTGCTATAGAAATTTACCCCGCTATAGTTTACTTCTGCTTTCCATACCCAGAAATGTGAAAAGGGTTCATTTAGGTCATAAGCTGCATCCGAACGCTAAGGCAGTGAACCACACGCAGGAGTTTTGAGATATCAAAGTCAGTGAAGGCTGGATCTATGTTGCCTTCAGAAACTGACCCGATATATTGGATACATTGGTCAGTAATACATTCCTGGACATACATCATCCGGGAATGTGAACATTATCCTGTTACCCGAATCTATGACATGGTTACAACAAACACAAAAATAATTGACTAATTAAGTACAATTTTCTTAAAGCAGTTACAGTAGAAAAGAGCCGTCTGACTTGCGGTGTTCCACCATTTCTTTTTACAAATTCAATGTTTTGAATATGACATCTCAGCTCCCGTGACATTATGGGATAGTAAAGTGTCCAGTGGATGCACACTTAAGAATCTCAGCGGATGTAGTAGGTCATCCGGGTAAAACTACTGTTTTATGAACACTGAGGATTTGGACACATTACTTATTTGAAAACTGATTTTGGCATACTATATAGAAAAAAAGTATACATATTTGGATGTCCATATACATCCATATTGGCAATGGATGATGGGGGTGAGGCGGAAATGCTGTAGAGCCACTGGTTTGCACGATCGTCATGGCTGGTGGCTTTACAGTGGCATGAGTGAAAGATGCAACATGTCACACTGTGACACAGATGCACACTGATGGAAGTAAGACTGACAAGCTTGAAGGCACACGGTGACTTGAAATGGCAGATAGCTCCTAGTTGAGAAAGGTCTATTTTGGGGGATATGCAGACATACACTCTGCGGATGACAAATGTGGCTGACGAGATTAACACCTTACGGAAGTCAGTGAATTATACAAGGCGTAGATCTCAGACTATTTAATTAACTGCTTAGAAAAGACCAGCATGAATTTCCATGTTGGTCAGACTGGTTATTGCTGGTTTCATGTTGGTGTCATGCAATATTCAGCCCACCCATGAAATCCTGTTCCCCTTTGGGAAGTTGTTTAAAATGCCTGATCAAAAGTGTCTGATACTAATTCCTGTTGCATGCTGAACCTAAAAACAGTCAGTCAGTACAATATAACCTTATCCATTTACCATGTGGCATGAAATTCAAAGTATTTTTTTTAATTACTATTAATAATTATGTGAAGTACACTGAATATGTTAGCTTAGTAGGATAATTGATTAGCTTGCTAACTGTTGGGAATGCATGATGGAATGTTAGCTTAGCAGGCTAATTGGTTAGCATGCTACCTGAAAACCCAAAGAAAAATGTTTAATTTGAACATTTGTTGGTCAATGCTTTGGTTTTATCATGTCATATGCCATATGTAGCTTACGCAACATTAACTGATGTATTTTCAAATCTTCAAGCAATTTGTAGAATACACTAAACAACTTCCTTCAGCCAATATAATTGCTTTCTGCCTGCAAAAAATGCTGGTCAAACAGCATGATCTTTCAGCTGAGGCTGGTTGACCGAGAAAGTCTTGCTGGTTAAGCTAGTTAAAAAAGTGGGCTGAAGAAACCAGAACACCAGCATCCTATGCTGGGGATCAGCATCCAAAACACAACAAAGTGACCACAATGCTGGTCTTTTCAGCAGGGTATAAACAAAGCCGTAAATCTGTAGTATAGCAAAACTTCAAAAATCTTACATTTGTACACCCATCTTGTTTTGCTTACCCTTATTATCAAGGCAAAGCAGTCCACACTGTGCGTTTAAAGATGTTGTCCACACAGTGAGGTGTCAAAGTCCATTTAAAGCAGGCTGCTCCATGCAGCCTCTCAACCAGCGTTGCTCGGAAACGATTCTGTAAATACTTGTCTCGCCCAGCTGTCTTCAAAGGGACAGGCCAGGCTTAAAAAAACAAGGGCCAAGTGTGGTGGGATAGATGCTCATCTCTGGTCCCATGTTCCATGCTCCTGTGGTGAGCGGCTGGAGGCAAGACCCTCGTGGTAATACTTGCTTATTAGTATGCAGATTTATGCTGGCCTCTCCTGATAACACTTCTGGAGCTATTGAGTTGATTTTTCAATTTTGCGCTGCTTATTCCCTGCTTCCCTGACCATAATGGAAATTTCCATCTTGACTATCACCAAGAGTGAGCGCGAAAGAGCGGCACCACTAATAACTACCTTTTTCTGAGTGACACCCTCTCTGACAAATGTACGCAATCACTTCTTATTCATGTCTAGCATTGATTGCGAGGCATCGGTTGAGTGCAGCGTTGTTTTACTGTCTTACAGTGAATTGCATCGAAGGCAAAGCAAATGTATTTAGCTTGGGCATCTAAAATCCTCTAGAAACATGTTAAAAGGCTATGATGAATGGATCTGTGACTAAACAAATTCTAGGTTTGGACTTTCCTCTCAAAAAGCCTAAGGCAAATCCACCAGGACAAAAAAGTAATATCTCTGTCTCTTTTTATTTTCAGTAAACAGCAAAACCTGTCTTCAGTTGTTATTAAATATGGCTTACAACAAGGGGTCAGGGTTTGGCTGGTTGGCATGAGCAGTTATCCCCTGCTGGTAGATTCCATATGACCACACTATTATAGGGGCAAACACCATCTTTAGCCATTGATGGATATCCAAATGTAGCCATGTACGTATTATGGCGAAATATCTTTTAACAAATAAATCGTTTTTGACATATACACATATAAACACATATATGACATATAAATATTTCATTATAGTAGATATTCTGTCAAATTACTTTTTTTTTTTTTTTTTTTTTTTTGCAGGGCCCCTTAGAGGACAGGAAGGGAATTTTTTTTCTGAAATAGTTTTGCGTTCATCGCAATACATTTTGCATTCCCTCGCAATTATTTTGGGTTCCCTTGCAATACCTTTATTCATCCCTTACACAAATTAACCATGGTTTTTCTACATTAACCATAGATGAACTACAGTATTTGTAGTAAAACAATAACCACAAAATTTTCCATGGTTTTACTCAATTAACCATATTTAACCATGATATTTGCGGTAAAACCATAGTAATAGTACAGGTTAACCAAAACTAATGGTAGTAAAAATCAGAATCATTCTGCCCAAAAAACCATGGTTAGTTTTACTATAGCAACACCATGGTTAAATTGTGGTATATGAACAATGGTTTTCCACACAACAATGGCTACATGTTTACTGCAGGTTTACTAAAGGAAAAACATACAGATCATAATATGGAGCCCCTTAGAGGACAGTGCGGGAATTTTGTTTTCTGAAATAGTTTTGCGTGCCCTCGCAATAAGCTTATTGCCTCATGATAAGGCATGCAAAACTCTTGCAATAAGTTTTGCATGCCCTCACATAGTTTTGCGTTCCCTCACAATATATAGTAACCATATTTGAACCTTGATAATCATAGTAAAACCATAGTAATAATACAGGAAAATGAAAACTATGGTAATATTAACCATAATTTTGTGGTTATTATGGTTTTACTACAAATACCATGGTATGTAACCACAAGAATTACCATGATTAATCTATAGTAATACAGAACAACTCTCTGAGATAGATTAAAGATTTTTATTGATTGTAACGACAGTGAAGTAAGCTTAGTCTTGGTGGAATTGATCTGCTTTACGCATGCTGCTGCTGCTGCTTGACATGTGTCAATATGCTGTTGCTGTTGGCACAAAAAACATGATGCTGCTGAGACAGAAGAGACATGCTGCTGCTACTGTACCAACATCAAGATAAAGCCCCCCATTAAGCATATCTAGACAGGTGGTGCTGGGGAGGTGGAGGGATAACCCTTCACATACTGCGCTGCTGTAGCAATTTCCCAGTGTATTGCGTGAGGTGAGTAGCAGCTTTATATATTTTGACACAAGGGAAAACCTTCTGATTGGGTACGTAGGACGAGGGGCACCTGTTCGACCTGTTCTATCATCCGTGGCATGTAGAGTTTCCTAATTGAACTTACTTGTCATTATTACTATAGTAAAACCATGGTTTCTGCCCAAACCATGTCCAAGCGTCCACCATTTTTTTTTTTTTTTTATTGTTTGTTTTTGTTTTTGTTTTTTGGTTTTTTTTTTTGGCGAGAACCAAAGTTTTTAAAAACATACTTGTACCACAAATTAACCATGGTGTTACTATAGTAATTATAATTATTTTTTTTATTTTTTATTTTTTCAGAATCATTATGATATATATATATATATATATATATATATATATATATATATATATATA
Source organism: Myxocyprinus asiaticus (assembly GCF_019703515.2). NCBI lineage: Eukaryota > Metazoa > Chordata > Actinopteri > Cypriniformes > Catostomidae > Myxocyprinus > Myxocyprinus asiaticus. The sequence continues at coordinate 11,882,310 of NC_059388.1, read as the reverse complement.
TATATATATATATATATATATATATATATTTAACCATAGTTTTGGTTTTCCTGTTTTATTAATTCTGTTTTACCAAAGATATCATGGTTACTGTTGTAAATCCATAGTAAATTTGGTAGTTATAGTTTTACTACATGTTGTTGAATTATAGTTACTGTAGTAAAACCATGGTAAATTATGTGGTTATTATGGTTTAACTACAAATACTACAGTTCAGATATAGTTACAGTAGTAAATGCATGGTTAATTTTCGTAAGGGATGAATAAACATATTACGAGGGATCCCAAAATAATTGCAAGGGAAGGCAAAAATTAATGTGAGGAGACCATTTTTATTTTTTTTTATTTTTATTTTTTGGTGAGAAAAACAAGAAAATAAATGTCCTTCCTGTCCTCTAAGTGGCTTCGTACTTTTTGTGGGGGTGAAATTATATTTCCCTGTCTTCTGCCAACCAACCAATTAGCATTGAAAGAATGTCAGGACATCATTTTCCCATGGCTGCAGAGTGATTAGTCACATGGCTCAATAAGTGCCCATGAGCAAAGATGGCAGCCTGCAGGTTGTGAACTTTCTGGGCTTCATGTTACAGCCAAGCAACTGCCATTGAGATGAATGAGAATGCTAACAGACAGCTCTCGCCAGACCTCCCTCGTTTAAGTTTTTGTATTAAGTTAAATGAAAACAGCATGTCAATTTGACATTATATGGTGTGTCTGTGCATTTTTCTCAGATATTTGAAAGCACTCATTTGCAATTAGCGTGATCTGTGGAGGAATCATATACTGACTGAAGGAGCCATTTTATAGCATGGCTGATTTCTCTATCAACTCCCTCTCGGGCTGACTAACAGCTTGTTCAGTCAAGGGTTATCAGCTGCAGATGGTTTCAGACAATAAACATTATCAAATATGGGGGCGGTTTCACCGTGGCGCCCTGGCTGAAACATGGCTTTGATGCTCTCTGGTCTCTATACATCCCTTTTCATTCGGCTCATTCACTCGCTTCTCCTTTATGAACCCATTCTCTGCATAAGTTTTCAATGATATGGCTAGATGATTGTCATTATATGATTTGTCCTATTCGCTACATGACAGTAAGAGCTTACTCAGATAAAAAACACATCAAAACTGAATGAATGAACTCTGAATCTGCAATGTTTCAGTCTGTTATCTGCCTTCCCACTCAAGCTGTTTTCAATTAAAATTATGTTTCATTGAGAGGTAAAAGAGTGGGGGAAAGACCTTCATCACTATAGTTACAATTTGTAATCAAAATTACTCATTAATTTGAAAGAAAACTTTGATGAAAAAGGTTTAATCTGTACTGACTAAACAGTTAAAGAGAGACAGTAGTTCACTCAAATCTCAAAGTTCATTGGTGTTCAAAAACGTGACAGTGGCGCATTTATGCAAATTCATGATGCATTTCGCAGCAGTTCTGAAGTGAAATGTCCACTGAGTGCCACTAAAAGAGAGTTAAAATTTCTTCCAAACAGATGAAGTTTTGATGGTTAATGCTCGATCAAGTTTTAAATGAACAAAACCAACCTCGCTACCCTTAACGCTAAACCAAAACCTAGCCGATAGTGTCAAATTTGAGATGAAAAACGTAATTGCTGAAACAACCACATAATTTTGTGCTGCTTCTATGACACTTTTGGCTGACATGACGACTCGCATGCTCTTTAGGACCTGTACCCCGATCATTTGGAATGCTCTATCTGCCGAGCTACTGCGCAAGCTTGTAAATGTAGTTTTTTATGGAAACACTATAGTAAAATATCATTGTGTGATAAACATGGTGAAAAGTACGTTTTTATAAAGTTTTAATCTGCCCTTTTACTCATGATTTGTGTGAAATGCAATAAAAGTCATTGTTGTTTTAGCACCTCTCATTTTACCAGGAAACTGCCACAATACGTAAAACAAGCCACACAAAAATATTTTTCCAAAAATGTAGATTCAGATTCAGATAAGACAAATAAATATGTTAAGATGCGTCATACCAAACACCATTGGTTTTCACACGAAATGGCAGTTTGAATAAGTGTGCAGGAGATTTGAGAGCTGTGATGGTGGGCAAAACTAGGGAATACTGAACTACATTTTGTTCCTCACACAAATCTATCATATGATTTGGAATATAGCACATAGGAAGTCATATGGACTACCTTCATGGTACATGTCATTTGTGGAGCTCCCCCATTCACTTTGTTTGTTCATTCATTCAACTCACCATTTAGGATTATTTAATGACATCCATTACATCAACCCTTACTTTAATTATCAGTCACTTTATTTAAGGAGCATGGATAGCAAAGCTTAAGGAGTCAAATAAGTGGATATCCACTTATTTCCTTTATAATGCATTACTTAATGCCTTCACCCATTGTGCACATTTACAGTGAATAATTGTTTTTCCCCCATCCAATCAGCATAGAGAATGCGTTGGCTAATTGTAGTGGACTTTGGCTTGATTCTCTCAGAATCAAGGCTTGGGTTCTCCAAACCTCAATGACCTCTTAACTGATTAAGCCTGTTTGGCTCTACTGAAAGAGTTTGCTGATTCTGTACAAAAACACATCACCCGTATAGTCAGTGCTAATCGTGGTATTCAATATGAATAAATTCATGTAATTCAGTACAAAACATGCTTTGTCAGCTTTCCACAAAGCAGAGGGGTCCAATCCATAATTGTCTGCCATTGTAGTCACTGAGTCCTGTTCTGATTGGGGTTTTTATAGTGAAATTGGTTTCTGATTATCCAGCTTTGGATAGCAACATGTTTATTAGCCCATGCACTGTAACCAGCATCTGATTGCTTAAACATAGGTTGCAAAAGCAGTATAAAGAAAGCAAAGCATTGGGTTTTGTCCCATTTGGCTAATGATCATACAGAAGAAAGTGTCTGCTTCACCGACAATGCATTCTGATTGAAAGCTACTCAGGAATAGGGATGCATCTGATAAAGTCAATTGCAAACCTTTGCGTTGAGCGATTTACGCAATACAAGATTGAAATGTGCACAGCTCCAGCCCCCCTGAACCCACTTCCACGTCACATCCTCAATCCTCGATCTTCATTTTTCTCTTTGTTTAATTTCAACCTACCCAGAGGACTTCTTTCAGACAATATCAAAACTCATTCACCTTGCCTAAGGAAGACTGATGTGCAGCCTTGTCAAGCATTTACTGTTTTGGGCCATATTGCCATGCTCTTGTGTTTGAAAATGAACTCTAGTGTGCCAGTCAAAATTACAGTATCCTCCTTATACTCGCTTACAATGTAGTGGCTAATGGAAAAGTAGGTGCGGTCAATTTGTTTATTTTGCCTGTTTTGCTCCGTATAGATTCTGTCAGGTTAGAACCTCAGCCATGAAATTAAAGTTATCCTCAATAAAAGGTTGCAGTCATGCATTAGAAGGATTTATAATGTTTAGGTCAGTCTGGTATTGAGTGTTCACTCGTTCACTCTAGCTTTTTTTAGCGCATGTGTCACAAAGTTTAGATGTTCTGAAGTAGCTCAGGTTGCAAAGACATAGGGCCCTATTTTAAGAGCGCTAGCACTATGTGCTATGCTGTAAGTCAAACATGCAAAGTCAATGGGCATGGCCATGAAGTTTTGGTATTTTCGTGCAAGCATGCGCTAAATCTAGGAGCAAGTTGGTTTGGTGAAGTTGCACACGTAAAGCGCTAATGGGCGGGGTCAAGTGTAATCTAATAGAAATGTGTCTTTTTTTGTCAGAATTGAGAGAGATACTACTTTTAATTCAGTCCATTTCTAATAGTGATAATAAAGAAGATTTGATGAGGTCACGTCAAAATGATTACCTCTTGAAATGAATGTGTAGGTGATTGGATCACAGGTTAATTGATTTAGGCACATGTCCTGTGCTTCAAAACTAATGGAAAACTGAAATGGTGGATCAGTAGTGGAGGGAGTCACGATACAGGTGTAGTGTCAGTCACAATGTCCTATAAAGCCATCAGAGAACTCTTTTGAGATAGATGGAGAGGACAAAGAGGATAGCTGTGGCATCAGCACTGAAATCTATCATTCCCCTGTCTCATTCACCAAACTCAAACAGAGCTTCCTAATGGAGCAATTTTGACTGTGCCTCTGGCAAAACCTTTTCTCCTCCCTTTCTAACACACGCTCCTTGGACAGGGCGGGGAGCAGGCCCCCTGGTGAGCAGGGAGCGGTTGAGCACAGTTGGGTGGCTTGATGGGACACAGCAGCCTCATGGTGATGCTGATGCTAATGGCCTGTTTAGAATGGCTGACACCAAACGTAGAATCCAATTCCAGTTTTAGTCTTTCAAGGACAAGTCAAAGTCTCAGGTCCCTTTTTAGAAGTCCAAATTAATTATGGTATTCATTTTTTGTACACTCTGAGTCAAAGAACAAATATTTTCATATATTTTGTTAAAATGAAAACAAAATATTTATAATAATATCCTCTCTAAATGTGACTTCAGGATTATGGCTTAAAAACAACATGCTGTTGGTTACTTTTAAAACGGCCCTTTTATTTCCAACAATGCATTACTTTATGTTTTAGCTTTTTTCTGAAAGGTGAGAAAGGGGAAGAAAATTAATTGTTGCCATATGGCTACACCGTACCAAACAGTGCAAGCCTCCCCTTGTCAACCAGCTTCATCACAAAGACCATGCTTGTTGACCAGAACTGTTTTCGATGTTGAACAATATTGCTGTGCTGGTCCACTAACTAGCTAGCATTAAAAAAGCTCTAACTAGCATTAGCCAATTTGGGCCTGCATGGAAATTCCTACTAAGCTGGTCTCACAGTTAACTGCCTTCTGTCTGTCTGTCTTCCGCTGTCTTTCTGTACTATTCAGTAACACTCATTATCAAAATACTACTCAGCCATGATTAATTAATTAACATGCTCGTTTATATTTCCCACTGTCTGGCTCCTGCATATGCAGACGTTTAAAGAAATCAGTGCGGAAGAGAGGGCTTGGCAGTGATGCTTATAAAGGAATGACTTAGCCTGCCTTCTTACAATTAATTTGTCTGGAATTAGCAGATGGCTTTATTTGACGGGCCAGCCATCTAAAACGTTTAACACTTTATTGCTCACTGCCGCCGGTGCTGTGGGAACTGTTTAGAGTTCTCACACCTGGGTGTGCTGCTAGGCTTAAACATTTTGCACTCTTTAAAAGGTAACAGTGTGTCTGTCCACATGAGTACCTCTGTCTCAAATACACCTCGGACATAAAAAAATCATCCAAAATAAACTACAAAAAAAAAAAAAAACGTTAAAATTTTATTGCCACTCAGAATGGCACTCACTCATGCTCATTATTTATTTATTTATTTTTAGTATTTGTTTAGCAAGAAAATATATTTTTTGTTTGTTTGTTTAGTTTCAATTTGTTTTGTTTTGTTTTTTGTTTGTTTTGTTAAGTTTAGTTTAGTTTCGTGTTTTGTTTTGTGTTTTGTTGGTTTTGTTTTTGTTTTAGGTTTTGCTTTGTTTAGTATAGTTTAGTTTAGTTTTGTGTTTCGCTTTGTTTTGTGTTTTGTTTTTTGTTTTGTTCCAAATCCAAGACTAATCTTACAGTAAAATCAGAAAGAGTAGGCTGACTGTTAGAAGTATGTGCACGTTTGAGCTCAATTTTCTGGGTGAAATGTCCAAAGAGAGGCGGCAAAAGCGTGTTGTTTTTTAGCTGTACAGGAAGTAATACAGTGTAGAGGAATGCATATTTTATAAATATGGGGGGGGGGGGATGCAACCTCTAAATTGCGCTTATCACTTACTATGCAAACGCGACTACTTCCTGGTTTCAATGCGGGACACAAACTAAGGTCTCCCACACTGCTGACACAACATGCTTCTGGTCAGTAAACACACTTAAGCCAATGTAAAAATTGCTGATGAGAGATGGGGCATCTAAAGACGAAATAAAGATTTTGTTTTTGAAAGCTAGTGATTACCATACATTTTTATTGTAATGTATGGAAAAGTTCAGTGTTGACATTTTCATGATAACTCCTGTGTTCCACCAAAAAAAAAAAAAAAAAAAAAAGCCATGAGTTTTGAGCAACATGATGGTGGGTAAATCATTTTCTGTTTACAGCAAATTATCAGCTGAAGGTGCGACTTAATTTAACTGACCAAATTTAGACAAGTGAATGGGTGATTTCTGCCACAGCATTTTAAACAAACATATTTTTACCACCCCTACCACAGCATCTCTCTGGTCAGTCACCAAGGGACACTTTTACTTCCTCATTCTCTAGTTTCTATGTCCCTCCCCCTCACTGTGCCAATGTCCCAGTCAGTGAGCTGTTAAATGAGATGGCAATCAATAGGAATTACATTTCTCCTGCCATTTACAGCATTGTAATTGAAGACAAGGTTATTTTTGTGAAGTCGATCGACAGGGCCTTTTAGACACTGAAGCTTTAACAATCCCTTTTGCTGTTGACAGCCCAGTTGCTAGTACTCCCAGTACCATCTCATCAAATCTATTCAGAGAGAGGGAGAGAGAGCAGTTCGATGTTTTTACACACACACACACACACAAAATCCTTTAAAAAAGATTCAAAAAGATCAATACCCCCCCCCCCCCCCCCCATTTTTGGTATGTAAAATAGCCTTTGAGCAGAAGACATGAGCATACACAATCACTGCAAATCTACGTCCAGTATACTGGCAAAACAAATCTGAATATGTGACTCAGAGTCCTTTTTCAGTGTCTGTATAGAATATTTCTAATAATCATGCCAGGAACAAGTATGTATGTGCACTTTTAGAGCTACTTGCTAAGACAAGTGTCACTATTTGTATTGATCATACATAGATTTGGGGGAACAAACCCCTAACCTTGAGTATTAAACTTTCACATGTAACTTGACCAACACCGTTTGTGCTACAAATATGAATACAGTATCTTAAATTATGTGGCTTGTTAAGTGTTTAAGTGTTTGATCTTGTGGATGATAAAACAGGTGAAATCACATAGATTTAAATTAAAGAAGGGGGCCAGAATATCATAGAGATTCGGGGATGTCGTCTTTTGACTTTGACCACCATCAAGAACACCACAGCAACCACATAGCAACACTCTTGAAAACACTCAGAGCACCTTAACAATGACCGGTAGCCAACCACAATACTATAGCATTCTGTATTTTGCAGGGGCAAGCACCACTTCCATTTACATTGGAAAATGTTAACATCTTGATTTTGGCTGGTATAGTGTATTAGTTCTCACTCTTTAGCTTTGTTTCTATATACTCAATGTTAACTACACAAATATGCTCAGAGACAATCTTTGAAAACCTTATTCACACATAAAGCCACTCCAAAGGGAAGCCTTTGCTATGACCAATCTCAATTTCTAAAATAATTAGAAGGACTTTATAAGAAGTGACAGTCTAGGCTTTGCCTGCACAGTTCTAAATGATCGTAATGATTCTTAACTTGAGCAATAAAAACAGTCTTCACTTGACAAGCTTGACAGCTCTCTATCCCTCGCTTTTATCAATCTTCTCATGATTACTAATCAGCCTTAATGAGTAAAGTGCCAATGTAGGACAGGCAGAGATCTGCAGATCTCAAGCAGAATTATTTTAGTTTTGAATGTTTAATGTAGTTTTTATTTCTGTTTTGTCCTCCTGAGACCTGAGCATGTCTGCTGTGTGCATTTTACACTTCCCTTTTTGATTTGTAACTAGTAGCATCTAATAAGCATGCAACAAAATACATATAGGAAAACAATTTGCTCTAGGAAAAAAATAAATAAATACATATGTGGACATCGGGACTAGGTTGTGAAATTTTAAATAATACTAAGCTATAGAATGTCAGTTTTGTTTTATTGAGACGTTGCAGACATTGCATCAGAAATTAGCATAATTAATTCTGATTCAAAGTAATGGCCAGCATCATCCAATCACTGCCAATCATGTTAAAATAAAATTATGCATTATAAATTATGAATCTATGTACTGAATACCATTGTCCCATGTCTGCCAAGCATGTTGAGTGATCCAAACATCATCTGCAGCCTGAAACTGAACTTTTGGTCAGATTTAAGGAGTGAATGCACTTGACTGCATTGAAAAGTTATAGGATGCTCCCTTGCTCCTTGTTTAGTGAATGACTTAATCTCCAGTGTGCTGTCTGTCTGCACTGATCTCAGAACAGTTTGAAATGCACCTTATTTTCATCCTAACTCCATACAGAGTCTCTGAAAGCAAAAATGTACAGCTTTTGGATGAACCCATTGATTCTTAATGTGAAAATGCACAGTGAATATAGGATTTCTAAGGAAAAAACGTGCTTTTGTGCACATTAGTTGTATCTGTATAACTGTGTATCTAAAACTAAAACTAAATTATTTTAGTTAAATGTTAGTATTATTGTGTTTCTTTTATTTATTTATTTAAAATTATTATTTAAGTTCGTTTTGTAGTCATGATAATGTATTTTATTTATAGTTTTTATATATATATTTATTTATTTATATTTTACATTTTTGTATTTTAATTTCAATAACAAAAAATTATGTCCGTTTAGTTTTCATCATGATAACAACACTGTTGTCAAGTCTTCCGCTTTTGGCCTCTGCTTCAAGCAACATCATTTTTTACTCTCCACTAGAACAGTTTGTCCTTCACAGAGCGCGAGAGGGAAAGAGAGATGTTACAGCTTGTTGAGACATGCAGGGAGTGAGAAGTGGAAACATCAGTCAGACTGTCCTGTGACTGTCAGTTCACATCAGAGAGGAGAATTCTAAACACAAGAAGCACTGCACTGTAGATTACCTGTTAGAATCAAACCATCATACACACACCATCATCAAACTCTTTTCCATTACACTTCCCCTCCTTCAAAAAAAAGACATGCATAAGTTGCCCATTGGTTTACAATAAAAATAAAATAAAAATTTAAAATAAAAACATCATAACCAACTAAATTCATCTCGTAACTTGAAGTTTAGCTTCATACACAAACTCTGTCATCGAATAATACATTTATTTTATAGTCTATAATTAAATTATAAACAAAACTTTTCACTGCCCAAAATATCCTAATATTTTATTGTGCATGGTTGAATGTTGTGAATGGTGGGCAAATGCTGTAAAAGAATGTATTTTAAGCAGCTCGTCAATGCTTTGAAAATAGTCAATCAATAATAAATAGGTGCTGTTTATCTGTTTAGAGTTGCTGTCTGCTTTAGCAATAAAGTTTTTTCCCCCGACTATTTAAAAAGTTACACCGTTAATTCATCAAGCTATTATGGACCAGTTCAAGCTGTCAACACTGCGTGGACCACAAGAGACTACAGAAGCCTACATGTGTAGATACATTACGCTTAAAAAGATTTAATATCCAAAATTAATATTATTTTATTTATTTTTTTATTTCGATATGCTGTTTTTTAGTAAACTGTGAGAGACAAGATGTGGGTGACTTGACTCAATGAAGTTCTTGATTTTAAGTTTTTAACCTTGATGAAACCGCAATGTGAGCACCGGCTTGGCTGCACAAACGGCACACACAATTTTACCAGTGTTGTCAGGTCCCATGTTGTGTGGTCTGCCGTGTTTAGTTTCTATTACGTTGGATACATACCCATCTTTATGTTTTCGTCGTGCCAGCCACCTCGGTATTCGATGTTATACAGTAGTCTCTGTAGTAACATTCAAGCATTTTAGTTGACTGATGAGTGTGCCTGTGCACGTGCGTATGTGTGTGTGCGTGTGTTTGCTTAAACACATTTAAACAACTCTGGATATGTCTACGACTTCAGGGGCTAATACAGCTGCATGCAGACAGAGATGTGTTCATTAATTAACAGTTTTGTTATTATTTTTATTTATTTGTTTCATTGCATTACAAATGGCATGGACTTGGCTGGACTCTGAAAAAAATCCCGAGTCCCAAAGGCTCGAGTCCAAGTCAAGTCTGAGTAAAAATTTTAAAATTGGACTCGTGACTCGGACTTGGACTCGGAATATAAAAAAATAACCCACAGTATCAATATATATATATATATATATATATATATATATATATATATATATATATATATATATATATATTAGATTTATATATATTAGATTTATATATATTAGATACGTTAGAGAGTACCTTTTCATCAGCTGAAAAAGCTGAACTTCATAACCTCTTCCTTTGCGCAAATTGTTGTGGCTGCTATTACACACTGAGCGCACTGCAGATTCACAGACAGAGGTCGAAGGTTCTGCTGTTGAAATCGGAAATTCAAACTACTGCCCCTAGTGGCTGACGCTGGAAGTGTTGAGTTCCAGAGTGGTCTTTTTATTATCTAAATGATGTAATACAGTCAACATGAATGCATATTTTATTATCCATACGTCCTAACCCCAACCCTAAACCTAACCGTCAGTGGAGTACAAATGTAATTTTAGAAACTGCAGCCTACAATTTGTGCTCGCCATTGTTAGTGTTAACATGTTTGCTTCCTGGTTTCCACAGGACCAGAACCCATGTCTCTTGTTGCTAGCACAATGTGCTATCAGTAGCGCCAAAAGGAAAGGTAAAAATGTCTGGTGGGGATGTCACTTGTCAGTAAGTCGGCAGAATGGGGTCGATTTCAGAGTTCACGAACATTCGGAAGCAACGTGTCGTTTTCCTGTGATCATAGTGGATATTAACCAAAAGGCTTGCACAAAAGATACCTTATTCAAGTAAATATGAACTGTACTTGCATGATTAGAAAACAGCTGTCTGGGGACGTTACCAAGAGCCACCGAGCGAGGTGACTTGAAAGACTTTGACAAAAACAACTCATAAAATGGCAAAGTCCTAATCTCTAATCCTCACCTATGGATGGTAAATTTAGTACTGAATGGAAAAGGTACAGGGGAGCCATCTGGATTAAATCATTTTGCTATTCTTCTAAATCAATCAAGGGGAAAACCGGAGGAGGTTTGGATTAGGCCAAAGCCTTAAAAGATTAGAAAAGTCAGACTGTCTGTGGGACTACGTATGTACATTTCAAAGCCAGTGTGTGACGAGGAGAAGGGCGTGGCCGGGCCGTGATGGAGCACGGCGCTGAATCAGCTGATCAGCGGGAGAGTGAGATAAGAGGAGGCCGGAGACGCCAGTTTGAGAGAGAGAGATGCACGCAGCCACGTTGTATGTGTCTGTTTGTGTTATGTTTATGTTTGTTTTATGTTGAGTTTTGCATTAAAACTTTATGTTGATTGTTCAGCTGGTTCCAGCCTCCTCCTTGCCCGTCCTTTAACTGTTACAGTGGTGGCCTGTGCGGGGATTGAACCCGTGACCTTGGTGTTATCAGCACCACTGTAACAGTATACGGATGGGCAAGGAGGAGGCAGGAACCGGCTGAACAGTAAACAAAGTTTTAATGAGAAACTCAACTTAAAACAAATGTAAACAGACACATATGCAACGTGGCCACGTGCGTCTCTCTCTCTCTCCTGAACCGGCATCTCCGGCTGCCCCTTATCTCACTCTCCCGCTGATCAGCTGATTCAGCGCCGGCCGTGCTCCATCACGGCCCGGCCATGCCCTCCTCCTCATCACACAGTGCATTCAGAGTTTTATCAGAGGTGGTGAATTCATCTTTTCACATAGAACTGCTCAGTAGGTGAGGGGATAAAATCCCTTTAAAGTGTGTAGAGTATTGCACAACTCAAAAAAAAATAAAAATAATATTCAAATTCACACTCTCAGGACAAACAGTACTTCTGATGCAAATAGACAGTGACTGTGTGTGTGAGTGTATGTGGAGTGCCAACTGCAGAATACATTCTTATTCTACTCAAAATTAAAGATTTAGATGTAGGGTGCAGAATGAGTGTTAAGAGCTACATCTGTGGCAAGAATGCATATTTGTGGACAGGTGATGTAACAAAGAGTTGCGAAAAGCAGGGAAAAATGTTAAATGTTAAATGCACATAATAAAATGTAACTAATTGGGCTGTCGTTAATGTGCATATATTCTTACCTTTGGAGCAATTCAAACTTAAAGTACATGTAACTTCGTGTTTTTAGGACCCACGTTAGCAGGGGGCAGTCAGTGCAGCTCAACAAACTTCACAAGCAGTGCAGCCACAAAATAAGAGCCGGTCACACAAGAATGCATGGATCTTAATACATGATTTTCAGCTACATTTACTTGACACAGCATCTGTTTTATGATGCTGAAAACTAGAGAGATGCTCAAAAAGTGTCCATCTGACACCTATGTACATAGACCGACAATATATTTAAAAATAAATAAATAGTGAAGATGGAACATAAGAATGCGTCCTGTAAGAACAGGACAGATTGATGAATTGTAGTTCATTTTCAGTGATATGGGAAAACAAACAATAAATTGACTTCTAAAATGACTTTTTGTATTGTCTAATCCATTGGTTCCCTACTGGTTTTGCTTTAGAACCCAGATTTAGCTTTGGACATCAAGTGGTGACCCAACACAGTAAAAAAAAAAACTGTATTTAATGTAACCAGGGTTGAATTTTCTTTTATCTTGCATAGTTTTGTTCATGGTTTTGTTTTATAGTTTTGTTCTCTTCAGTGATGTTTAGCATGTTAGCGCTGTCTAGCTGTTTGAGAGGTTTGATTTGCTCCATAGCGCTTTAAACTAGAAAATTCTCATTAGAATTCAAATGGGTCACATCAGTTTTGTGGTTTGCAGTGAGATATTGAGGGAAGTCCACTGCGTACGCTCAGTAGCGTTGGTGGGTGATGTTGGTGGGCCCCCCGCCCCGTTAGGAAAGCTCCAATAACCACTGGAGGAGTAACATGTTCTGGGTACATGCGCGAATACGCTGTTGTCAGCACTCTCAGAGTGGTTCACATTAGATGTCCGCCGAGCTTGAGTCAGTTTTTCAAGAAGGACCTTGGGTTCAGGTTTGTAATTTATGAAAAAAATTTGCAGCCCACACGCTCTCACTCACAAATACGTGCGAATGGATGAGGGACCGTGCACAACGGACGCGTTTTTGCATGCGTCTGCACTGTTTTTCCATTGTTTTCCTATTTAAATATGCTGGATGAACGTCCTTGACTCCTGCACCGTGTCTCACTGTTTCTTCAGTGTCTCACACAGAACCGGCACATTTTTAGACACAATGTGTCAATGTAAAAAGAACTTCAGGTCTCAAAAATGCATGTCAAGACACCTGAATTCTGTTTCATTCGTTGTGCTGCGTCTAGATTGTTCTTAGCGCAGGTGTGACAAAGATTTAACATTCTGAACAAGTTCAGGTTGCAACAAGGTGACTTTTTTATTGTTTAACATCATTCCAGATTGTTCTGCACCAAGCAAAGCACTTGATAAACGTCAGTGTTCTTTTACCTTCTGCTCTAGTGTGCTGAGGGGCCGCCGTGCCTTGTTTACTGTTACAGTACTGCTACGAATGTTGCCTATGGTGCTTACAAAAAATACAGCCTTCTGCAACATGGTGAACAATACACTGCAGCATCAGAATATAAGGTGAAATTAAAGTAAATAAGACAGATTTACAGTATATTACTATTGTATACAACAAATCCTCAAAATAATAACAATAATACTGCATCATATTATAATGACAATCTGGACATTAATAAATAATTGATGGGTTATGATAATAATAAATAACAACTGAATTCTGAAAAGTTATTGAGTGAAGCAGTAGGTTTTGCATACACTGTTCATTAAAAAAGAAGAAGAAAAAAAGTTTTGTAAAATAAATGTAGGTAAATATTGCTTTTTTTATATATATATAACTGTATTGTGGAAAAATTGGAAAACATGCATTCATTATTTTTAACTAGATTTTTATTTCATTAAACATTTTGAATGTACTTGGCAATGATGGCTGATAGGATGAATTTAAAATTATGATTTAAAATAAATTTTACGCAATTGTTTAAGCAAAAATGTTCTAAATGGGGCCACGAGTTGGTCGGTTGCTTGGGGCCTCAGAAATCGTAAACCCGCCCCTGTGTGCACTTCAGAGATACAGCAGGATAGAGCACAGCAGATCATTGGCGTGAGTGGTTCTGCGATGGCTCGCACCAAACTCGCGCAAAAAACAGGCTTTAATCGAACCATAAAAATGCATTTCAGATAAGAAGCATATTTAGTGCGTATAAAGTGACGAATGTGAGATGAATATCATTAAATTTGCCTTCAAAATATTTTTAAAAAAATCAGTTATTATTTGAGTAATTGAAATAGTTATTCAAATAAATGTATTATTTATTTAGAATTATTTATTTATTTTATTTTTTTGTGAATAATCTTTATTTTGGGGCTTTCTCAACAAATATTGATACATGCAATTAATTCTGATAATTCGATTAACTTTTTTAATTCCATTGAATAATCGGCATGTCATGTAATTAATTCAGTTACAATTTTTAATCCATTGACATCCCTAATAATCAACCATAAAATCATGAATGAGCAAATTTGGTACTGTGCTGGGTCGCCACTTGATGTCCATTGTAAAATTTGGGTTCTTAACCACCAGTTAAGACCACTGATGTAGAATGATCTAGTAATTTATGCATCTAGTCTGCGCTTAGGTGACTTGTGTATACTGTGAGAGAATAAATAATGTGGACTCATATCTCTTTTTCCTGTGAAATGCCATTCTCAACCTAATATGGTAAAACATGTGAAACATTTTGACAGGTTATATCTTATGCAGGAATGTGACCTGTATGTTTATATTATTAAGGATACATTGTGGATTCATACTTTATTTCTATCTCCATAGCACTGACTTAGGCTATATAAACTGCTACTTAAAAATACAACACAGACAGAGTAGTATCCCATCATGCTCTGCTTCACCTTGTCACTTATGATCTTTTTCAGCTAGCTTTTTTCCCTCTAGCCCCAAGGGTCCTGCCCTCTCTCTTCCCTTCCCTTCCCTCCCCTTCCCTTACCCCATCTTTGTCTGTGTCATCTTTCCTGTTCTCTGAAACATATAATTTTTTAACCCACATAGTCTGTCTGTTCAGCTCAGTGTTGTAAAATGGCAGCAGGCACAGCACAAAATGGAGAGCTGTGGGTTTCGACACAGTGGGCGGACAAGATACTGACATTTCTGGAAGTTTATGGAATTCTCTGTATTTTTTTTATTTTATTTATTTCATTTTTGTTGACATTTATTTTCTGGTCATAACGTATCTGTCAGTTATAGCACAGTGTCTTTTTTTAAGGGTAACTTGAAGATGGATTGTTAGACCCAACATTACAAAATGTTGGACTCACAGATGAGATCTTTTTTAATATCTAAACTATTTCTCCTAGACAGCAGTGAGATCAAATGCAGGTCAAAAAGGAGACTTTTTTTCTCCTCTGAATAAAAATCTGATAAGTAATCTCATGTGTCTCATCTAGAGTTTCAGTAGAGATCTCGATTATGTCACATAAAGTGCTCAGATTTGCAAAAATGCCAAAATCAGCCATCAAAAGTCAAGAAATTTCATTTCTCATTAAATTCTCCCAAAAAGCAGCGCAATGCTATCCACATTGTACTGTATGTCAACAATTGTCTCATTTGAGTAGCTTTTTATTCATTCAAAGGAATTTTTGTAGAAACATTGGCGGCAAAGTTTAAATATTTAAATGAAACATACGTACATAACTGAGCTATCCAATAAGTCTCTTGACCGATAAAAGAACAACCTCTGAGCAGAGAAATCTTCCTCTGAGAAAAACTAGTTAAAGAAAGTTATAATCATTTCCAATATACAGCACCTGACCTCTGTAATTAGTATTTTAGGATGAGTTGTTACCATGTGTGTATTTTCACAATATACGTTCATTTCGTCATTTAGAATGCATTTCAATTAAGTTATTGGCTGAACTGAGCTGTTATTTGACCTGATGACTCAGGTTAATCACCCCCGACATTTCCAAGAATTCACACACCAATAGTTTTCACATCTATATACATAGACTCAAGTTCAAATCTTAGCTTGACACCAGTGGTCATGATGCCAGCAAACACCAAGCTCCCCAAAGATCTCCATATGTGGCATGACTTTCTGTCTCTGTAAACCACTAAATGTGTGTGTGGGGTGGGGGTGCATAAGGCTTGGGGTTCCTACAAGTCCAATTACTCCAAAAACCAGCATAAAACATGTTGAAATAAACAACAGATATCCTGGCTTTGGACCATTTCCTACACTGGATGACTAATAGCATTTAACGTCATTTAGCATTTCGTGTTTGACTGGTGTCATGTTACTGAATGAGCTGATTGGTATTTTTGGTCATAAACAAGTCGGGCTGTTAAAAACACGCACACAGTTGGCCTGCTCTTAAGAATACACACTCATATGTGAAGAAAACTCTCTCTACTGGGTCATTATATGAGATGTGTGCCTTTTTTTGTGCCCTTTTGGTTTGACGAGGTGACTTTTCAAATAATTCTCTGAAAGATTTTAAACATTTTATTAGATAAATGATGTTTTCATGTGTTAATAAATGGCATTGCACATATCGAGATAAACTGGCAAATTTTATCATTTGTCGGTACATATTTTTGTCTTAGGAAAGGTTACAGGTTTGAGAGTTTTACAGTTTAATTTGACATTACAAGCCTTGTGTTTAAGGTTATGAAACTACAAGTGGATTCATAGAAAAATAATGTAATGTTGGTATAAGATAAAGTTAGTAAGATAAATAATAAGATAAAATTGCTGAATTTTTGTTGATATGTTTAAAAAATGTCTGTATTAACACAGTAAAAGTTGTTGTCCACTATTCATTGTTAAATTTATTTTTACACATACTGTAAATGAGGGACACAAATGGCACCTGTTACTCCCCTCTATTACTTCTTGCTTCCCAAAGGCAGCCTCTCTCCACATCACCCCTGCACCGTCTGATCCAAACGTCCATTATTTACACTTGTTTGGGGTTTAAATGAGAGCAGCTGTGAGCCGATGAGCGAGAGATGCCCTGAGGTTTGCTCGCACACATCGGCTTTCCAGCCCAAGCTTATGCGATTCTGCAGAGTCCGTTTTCCAAGGTAGTTTATAAGCAACAAAGTGGAATTTGGGAGGTTTCTCGTCATTCTCCGCTGCTGCGAGAGGTAATTGAAAAAGGGGCGGATTTTTGTGCATGGGCTAAACAGAAAGGCAGTGGCCCCGTCGCAAAGCGAGGTTAATAGCTTTTCCACTTTCATTACCCTAGAGATGGACTGCAGGGGATATAAGCGCAGCCCCTGGACACCAGACGACTCTACTTCTCTTTCCCCTTACTTTCAGTTCTCTCTCTCGTTCTTTCACTTATTCGCATGTACATTTTGACACACACAGCTTATTATCAACAAATTGTCTTGTTTCTTTCTTGGATTGGTGTGGCGAAGTGATTGAACAATGATACCCAGGATGTCTTTGTACGAATGTGATTATCTGCCCTGATGCCATGTTTTTGCATTTATGTGTGCTTAACTGTAAGCAATTCGAGAAAGCAAGGTTCATCAAGACAAACTGTAAGTTTAAAACAGCTTTAAAAACCTTGAAAATTGAAGGTTATGAAGGCCTTATGTAATTTCAACACTTTAAGATCTACATAGCATTAAGGGATGGATGGATGGATGGATGGATGGATGGATGGATGGTTGGGTGGGTGGGTGGATGGATGGATGGAATTGTACAGTTAGAAAATGTTCAATGAAGTCTAAGGGATCTGGGGAATTTTGATCATCAGCTATGGGAAAACCATGAGTCAGATTGGTTAGTAAAGATATAGCACACTCAGAACAGGCTGAATGCCTGTGCTGAGTTTGGTGAATGAAGCTTGAAAGCTCCAGGAGGAGAATTTTTTAGTATTGGGTTTTTGCATCCTGGTCTCATGACAGGTCATAATAATAGTACGAGATGGCAAAATTGTAAGATATTGCATGAGTTGGCTCATACAAAAATGTATAACTTTTACTCCCATAGAAAAAAATAAACAAATGGCTATTACAATTTTTCCTAAGTCTAGCCACTAACCCAAACCAAAACCTATCCATAATGTGTAACCCCATTCCCAAACCCTAAACTTAACCATGATTATAATCATGCACGTTTATATTCAGTCGACGAGCCAGGGTGGGGGCTTGCGCTTGGCGGGGCACCCCCTAGATCTGGCTATGGTCCCACAGCAGAAATGTCTCCTGGTGATTAATTATTGTGGTTCCCCCATAGCATGCTGTAAGAGAGAGGAGTTAAACATTGATATTGTACATTTGCCCATGAGATTCCAGTACATTCCTTACGCCCCAGTTATTCTACCAGACACTAGAAAAACCTACATTCACTTTAGCATCCAAACAATCCCTTCATATTTCAGACCCCAAGTTAATATGTCATTACCCAAGTTACTATTTAATGACTTATTAAAATTGCACAAACCAAACACTTATACAATGCTGGAAAATAAAGATAATGTTCTTATGCTAATCACCAGCAGTCCAAAGCACAGCATGCTCTGAAATATGTCAGTACACAATTTGCATATTCATATACTTCCTGTAGTCTTCCTTTAAAGATAACTCTTGTTTTGATCATAAAAATTAAGCAGCCTTTACTTTAGAGGCTTTAATTGGTATTTGTCCGATAAGCAACATACAATTCAATAAAGTGCTGTTAATTGTTTGATGCAACACCAGTGAACTATTTATTTCCTTTCATACTGCCTTGTGTTCCGTTCTCCTTTTGTTATTTTTTCATTTTAAAATAATTACATTGTTAGATCTCCCTTCAGATCAAAACATTGTCCTCGCCATGATTCTTGCTGTATCCCCATGTGAAAGTAATTTGTGCATCTGGGTATACATAATCTTTAAATGAGACACAAAACTAAGAGTCCTGTCATCAGAACCAGACCAAAACTCACCTGTGTAAACACAACAGTTGGTCCAAATCTTCAGTGACTGACTTTAGTGTATGGGGTTATCAAAATTTTCAGACCTTCCATGGGATTCCCCACCCAGACTATATAATAATGGATAATAAATTTAATTAATAAATTAACAAATATTATTTCATTATGCAAAACTAGTGTTGACCTACTTTCTCAATTAACTTAGCCATGTCCTTGATTGAGCCACCTGTATCCAACAGAGATATATGTATTTGTGTCCTGATGGATTTACTGTCCATATATCTGCAGAAGCAACCAAATAAATCATACTGTGTGTGTGTGTATATATATATATATATATATATATATAGTGCTGTGATTTCTTCTATTTTTGTGTATTTTTCATACTAAATTGTTTTAGATCTTCAAACAAGATATAACATAAAACAAAGGCAACCTGAGTAAACACAAAATGCAGTTTTCAAATATATATACATATATGTATTTTATTGAAGCAAAAAAGTTATCCAACACCTATATCACTTATGTGAAAAACTAACTGCCCCCTTAAACTTTATAGCTGGTTGTGCCACCTTTAGCAGCAACAACTGCAACCAAATGTTTCCGATAACTGGAGATCAGTCTTTCACAATGCTGTGGTATAATTTTGAACTGCTTTAGTTCAGCCACATTGGAGGGTTTTTGAGCATTTTGAGCTGTCCGTTTACAGTCGTGCCACAGCATCTCAATCGGGTTCAAGTCAGGACTTTGACTAGGCCACTCCAAAACTCTAATTTTGCTTCATTTGAGCCATTCAGAGGTGGACTTACTCCTATGCTTTGGATCATTGTCTTGCTGCTTAATCCAGTTGCGCTTCAGCTTCAACTCACAGACTGATGACAGGACGTTCTCCTTTAGGATTTTCTGGTAGAGACCAGAATTCATGTTTTTGTAAGTCGCCCTGGCCCTGAAGCAGCAAAGCATCCCCACACCATCACATTACCACCACTATGCTTGACCGTAGGTATGATGTTCTTTTTGTGGAATTCTGCGTTTGATTAATGCCAGATGTAACAAGACCCCTGTCTTCCAAACAGTTCCACTTTTGACTCATCAGTCCACAGAACATTCTCCCAAAAGTTTTGAGGATCATCAAGGTGTGTTTTGGCTAAATTCAGATGAGCCTTAATGTTCTTCTGAGTTAGCAGTGGTTTTTGCCTCGCCACTCTTCCATAGATGCCATTTTTGCAGAGTGTCTTTCTGATAGTGGAGTCATGAACAGCGACCTTTATTGATGTGAGAGAGGCCTGCTTGGATGTTGTCCTTGACTTTTTTGTGACTTCTTGGATGAGTCGTCGCTGTGCTCTTGGAGGAATTTTGGAAGGTCGGCCACTTCTGGGAAGGTTCACTACTGTTATAAGTCCTCCATTTGGAGATAATGGCTCTCACTGTGGTTCTGTGGAGTCCCAGAGCCTTTGAAATAGCTTTGTAACCCTTCCCAGACTGATTTATTTCAGTCACCTTTTCCTCATCATTTCTGGAATTTCTTTCAAACTTGGCATAGTGTGCTACTGGGTGAGACCAACTTCATGCTGCTGAAAGGTGTTGATTTGATTGAACAGGGCTGGCAGTAATCAGGCCTGGGTGTTTCTAGTCCAGCTGAATCCCATTATGAATGCATTTTCATAGATGTGAGATTTAGTAACTAAGGGGCAAATACACAGGCCCAGTTGGTATTAGATAACTTTTTTGCTTCAATAAATAACATAATCATTTAAAAATCGTATTTTGTGTTTACTTAGGTTGCCTTTGTTTTATGTTAGAATTTGTTTGAATTTTTGAAACTATTTAGTATGAGATATACACAAAAACAGAAGAAATCAACTTTATCACAGCACTTATATATATATATATATATATATATATATATATATATATATATATGTATAAGTGCATATTGCAATGAATATACAACATATAAATTAGACTTCAGGAAACGTTTAATTTTACTTGAATTGGTGATATTTTTGTGCACTATCTTTATACTGTGAAAGGCTTTGTTTGGAAACTGTTAATAAAGCATTATATTGTTACATAGCGGTTTGTTTTCGTTCCTAAAAAAGGAAATAAATGCATTATGACAAGAAAATAAGCATATATAGAGTCATATTTGAGCACTTTCAAAATCTGCGACTATGACAAATTATGTGAATAATCGTAATTACATTTTTAATCGACTGACAGCACCAATAGTATACAGTTGCAATCAAAATTATTCAACCCCCTGACCAGCAGTACATTCTGGTGATGTGAATTAAAACACATCAACTAAAACCTCAGTAAACAGTCAAAGTAAGTTTTTAATACACATTTGAGTGATTTTGAGAACAAAGATTCCAGTTTACCCAAATTTTAAAATAAAAACTAATAACTAATTCTCTCCACAAATGTCATGTAAAAAATATTCAACGCCCAAAGTCAATCATTTGAGGAGCATCCTTTATCCTTAATAACAGCCAATAAATGTTTCAGGTAAGTGTTCTCAGGCTTCAGACACCTCACATTTCTCATGAGCAAAAGCTTCCAGCTCATTGACATTCTTTGGTTTCTGTGCTGCCACTGCTTCCTTGAAATTGTTGGTTGTTGGATGTAAAGCTGGTCGGTAGTTATGGCCGGTCATCCGTGTACATTGCCTGTAGCATCCAATCTCCACCAGTTTGTGTTGCCAATGTTTTTCCTCTCTCTCTTTCCCTCTTTATCTCTGTCTCTCATCTCATTGATTTGTACTATTGATCCAAACCATAGCATTTATCGTGATGCTTTTTCTTTCAGAATTTCTTTCTTTCTTAGACTCAAGCAAATGCGTCCTTTTTCTTTGTTCTCTTTCACTTCCTCTGCTCCTGACCCGTTGTTTGACAAAACGATTACACACCATTAGCCCCTTCCCACTCCAGCTCTTTTCAGACTCATTACTTCTGAAAGATGCACCTCAGTGCTGAAAAAATAATTTTTTCTTCTTTGTAGTATTCTCACTTTGTACAGTCAACTATATACAAGTGCATGTATTATTAATGCAACACAACATTAGAATGAGACTAGATAGACAGACAGACCAACAGAGACAGACGGATGGACGGACGGATGGATGGATGGACGGATGGATGGATTGATTGATTCAGTTCCATGGTAGTATCAAAGTACTGTTATTATTATGCCCCTGTTTTGGCATTTTGTTCATTATTTCTGGAAATTTAACACTTATATTTTTTTCTCTCCCTTCAATAACACAAATTCAACACATTTATTAATAGAAACCTATGAACAAATTTGCTTTGCAAAGTTAAAATTAAACTGTCACTCTGCAGCTTCTTCCTAACAATGTTCCTAACAACTTAATATCAAAATTCCATTTAGAAACATGATTTTAAACCTTCAATACAAACCTTGAAACAAAGCAGAACATTACCTAATCAAAGGGTGAATATGTGTGGGACATATTGAACATGTATTCATATTGGATGCACACACATGCACACAAGCTCAAGGATAATGTAGAGATTGTCATGACAACTCACTGCAATCCACACCATTTCACACATAAGGCATAGAGACTGGTACATCTGCAAGTATTTCACATAAATGACACAAACACGTAATCGAACTTGTGAAGACACATTACACACATGGCGATTCATCACTGAGGTTGAGTGCATGAGTGAATAGGACATTTTTCTCTTGGTTGTAACTCCGCACTGCCATTCCTTGATTGCATTATGCATGCATTTGTTTTTTAATATGCAATAAACATGTCACAGGGCTATGTTGTTGGTGGCAAATGGAAGTCAGCTCTTGTTAAGTGGAAGTAATTGATGATTACATGCTTGATTAAGCTCTGAAGGCTGAAAGATTTAAAAAGGATTTAAACATGGGCATATAGGCGAGCAACCAAGATCAAAGTCCAAAGCGAATGACATTCATTGCGATTCAAGGCGTGCGCTTATGCCACTGTTTGTAATTTATGCATGATGAAAGAAAGTGCAACGCATGGGCCAAAACGTCCTCCCTTGCACTCCCTCGCTTGATAACATGACTAGCACTTATCGCCTGGGTGATTTTGGGCTGAGGCGTCACTTTGACGCACAGCGAAGACCGTGTGATGTGTCCCCTTGCCACAGCTCAGAAAATACTACACTCCAGGGCTCTCAAAAATGAGAAACGGGGAGTCCAACCAAATCAAGCAACTCAAGCACCAAATGACTGCATGACATGCGTAGAAAGGCTGCATGTGTCTTACTATGGGGAACAGACAGGATGTGGAGCCATAGCTTTGCTCTAGTTGCAGTGGAGGTTTGCATGGAGAAGTGTGAACCAGGTGGGGAAAATGGAGGGATGAGCAAGGAAGGGAGAGAATTGAGGTTTGATGTGCAGCGCACCGTAGCGAGTAAAATGAAAGCCATGCGGTGCCATCTGGCGGAGTGGTAATTGGGTAAGGATTTTTCACCTGCTCAGTGCCATGGCCCACACTGGGATTTTTAAATAGAACAGGGTGCATCCTGGATAGGAGTGCAGCACATACCATATATACATGTGTGAACTGTTAGACTTTGAGCAGGGTGAGATAGAAGACAAGGTGAGGTTATGATTAGTTTAGTTTCAGCAGGGGCGCAAATACCCATTTTCGAGGGTGTATGGGATACCAACAGTGGCGCCCCACTTTCGGTCTCCATGGGGGTCCCAATTGCACCCCCATGGTGTGCCCCCCCCCCCAAGGCTGTCAAGGCTGGTCAAGGCTGGTCTATTTGTTAGATACGCCCACTATTTTAGATAAACCCAGCCCTAAATGACACAAATACAAAGAAAAACAAAGAAATTGTGAAAACAAAGAAATGTCGATCAGAGGGTCTCATCCTCTTAAGTTGGTGGATCTTGGCCAGAATAAACTGTAAAGTGGACCAGACTATATGCTGATAGTCAAAAGTTAGGTTTTATACATCATTGTATGTATGGTGACACCTGAAATCTTACACAATTGAGAGACAAAAGTGCTATTCTTATAATGCACTTTAGTGCTCTCAAACTGTAGGACTGTTTGTGTGGAATAACATGTTAAAATTTTTTTTAGCCTTTGTGTTAAAAGGTCAATTCTGAATTGTGTGTGTGTGAATGTGTGTGTATGTTTGTTCTAGAATATGGCAGACTGATCACATTGTGAATTCAGTGACAGTATGTCGAAATTTCTTCAGTTTGTGCTTATCGAAATTTGAACTACTGCCCCCAGTGGTCAAACTGGAAGTGTTGTTGAATGTATGGACATGTGTGAGCTCCAGTTTCCAGTTGGCACCAAAAGCGAGTTGTTGTCAGTTTTTAGATGTAAACAATGTAATACAGTCCACAGGAATCCATATTTCATTAACATTATCCCCTAACCCAAACCCCAACCCTATACCACACTGCTAGCAGTGTAAAATGTAATCTTAGAGGGTAAATGCAACCTCCGAATCACGCTTGTCATTGATTATTTATTGATTGCTTCCTTGTTTTCTGTTGGACCAGAACCTGTGACTCTGAGGCTGCTGATGCAACACGCTATCAGTAATGCCATAGGAAAAGGTAAACATATTTGAATTGATGCAGAATGGAAATTTATGGGAAAATATCTAATAGAAACCTGCAGAGATGTCATTACTGTTTTATGTACATTTTTATTTTTAAGGCGAGCTGATTATCGTTGAGTTGCTTTGCTTTTCCGGCGTTTGAACAAGCATGGAGGGAACTGCAATATAAGATGACTGTTTTGCAATTTGGAATGAAGGCAGGTTGTAATCCTTGCAAGGTCTTTTCAATGGCTACTTTCACTTGATTTACACAAAGTTGACCCCTGTGGGCAGGTTTCTTGCATCCTGCTGTTTTAGCTCTAAGACTTGCAACTTTCTTTTGTCTGAGTGATACAAATAGTAATGGCCTAATGGATATTCTTGCACAGCCTCAACACTCTGTAAGTATTAATGGCTTTTTGTGTAGGTCTATAATGGACTCCTCTGACTCACCATGTGAAGCAGTCTAGCTTCGCAGGTGTGCGCCAGTGCTATTCATATGTGTTGCACATACACACACAAAAGCTCACAAAATCCATCTTACCCCCCCCCCCCCCACCCCAAATGCTGCCTACGTCATATCATGAGAGTGACACGCTGCCTTCAAGTACTCTCAGAATTATCCTTCTTCCCACTTCCGAAATGGTAATTACGAGTACGTCTCATTCAAGTGCTTTGTTGTCGGAAAGAACAGTCAACATGGACGACGCCAGATTCATTCATACATATTTTTTTGATTAACTTTTCTTTTGACACCAGTCACACCATATTACATATTACTCAGTTAGCTTGCTGACTATAATGGCATTTTGATCAAATACAAGCTATTTTGACGGTGTGAAAACGTACAACATGCATCAAATGGTTGCTGATATACATAATATATGATATACATATAATGATATGACTGAAACAGAAAGTGCTAACAATAAGCTGTAGTAGCTGTGCGTGTATTAGCAATTAGCTTTCTCTATAGATACAGTCCTCTCCTCTGCCTTGTTGAAAGTTTATTTCTCCTCCCAACTTGTAAACTTGGGTATCAAAATTATCTTCGAGTTTCCCAGCCATAATTATGACTTGAGGGGTTAATGTGCAACTTCCGAGTGGGAAACTCATATTTATGATAATTCCAATAGCACATGAAGGCAGCATGAGTCTAGCAATAGGTAGCCCGTGTCACATCTGTCAAACCCTGTGCTCTTCACACCCCAGTGTGCCACGTAGCAGACCACACAGCTGCTGCTGTGTACTTATGTAAACACTTCCCCATAGAATCTGCAGCTCTGTTAGATGTGTTAAAGTCATTAGCGTCAGTTAGCACTCAGCAGCATAGAGGCTTGACCAGCTGTTAGTCAACATCCAGTGGCCCAAAAAGTATTTGGATGCTTGATGCACACTTAAAAATATATGAACGTCATTGCATTAACCAAGTTGCATTTAATTTAAAGAATGATAACAGAAGCAAACTTAACAAGCTGAAAAAAAAATAAAAAATGTTCAGCTTATAAATTATATAGCAAGACATATACTGTTCAAAATTAAATAGTTGGACACTTTTTGGTTGTCAAACCTGGAACATGTCCATATTTGTGTGGAGTAAGACAGTTGTGTGGGATTGAGGGTAACAAATGTCACACATCCATTAAAAATGATCTTGAGTCCAGTTGGTTAAAATTGCAAAAATGACATAGAAAAGTGAAGTTTGTTCTGAGGAAAGGGTCTAGCTTCTTTTGTTTACAAATGGCAC
Source organism: Myxocyprinus asiaticus (assembly GCF_019703515.2). Taxonomy (NCBI): domain Eukaryota; kingdom Metazoa; phylum Chordata; class Actinopteri; order Cypriniformes; family Catostomidae; genus Myxocyprinus; species Myxocyprinus asiaticus. The sequence continues at coordinate 11,856,119 of NC_059388.1, read as the reverse complement.
TTGTTTTGATCATTTATTGTCTAATGCAAAGACATTAGTTAGGAGTATATGTCGTAGAACAAGATTTCTTTACAAAAGAATGACATTTGTGGAGATCACATGACGCTTTCATGGGTCTAGACGCACATTAGCCAAACTCTGCGTATGTAGCCCTTCTTTTACTGTTTTTAACTTTCTTTCTGACATCTGGGGTAGTTTTTTCGTTGGCCATCAGTTTGTAAATGTCACATAGTCGGAAACTTGCTTATCTCTCACCATCATCTTCTCCAGTAAAGAAGAAAACTAAATCAGCAGCCGCTGCAGGCCGAGCAGACCTGGAAGACAGCATGGCGACCACTATAAAGCGATTTGAGGACATTTTGAGAACTGAATTAGCAGCAATGCGCACCGAATTCACCTCTCACATGATCACAATTCAGAATATGTGCTCTAAAATTGACTTTTTAACCGGGGAACAGAGAGAGCAGAAAAAAGTGGTCAACGAACATACTAGGCATCTGGATGCCCTCAAGCAACAAGTGACAGATCTACAAGACCGCAGCAGACGCAGTAATCTCCGGCTGCTCGGCTAACCTGAAGGGGCCGAAAAAGATGACCCAATTGGCTTCATGAAACAGTCGCTACCGATATGGATTCCAGCACTAGCAGGCAAAGAGATCGAAGACGAACATGCACATCGAGTTTACACCAGAGTTTCAACTGATCAGTCCAAACCGCAAGTGTTTCTTTTCAAACTGTTACGCTACAATGACAGGAATCTGATTCTAAATGAAGCAAGATGCCACGGTACTGTAAAAACAAATGACGGTGCAATGCTGAGATTTTTCCCTGACTTCTCTCTCGTGACGGCAAAGAAGCGGAGCTCCTTCACTATAATAAGGAAAGAATTGAAAGAGGCAGGTCTGCAGAACTTTCTTCTGTATCCAGCTATGCTGAAGATTGTCATGAAACACGGAGAGACTAAACTACTGTACTCTCCGGAGGAAGCACGTCAATTCCTAAGCTCGATCCCGACCTCATTCTCCAAGGATGGACGTGGCAGAAGAGATTATTACTGAGTGACTCCTGACTTGCTAATCTAGAACTACATATGATGGTCGTCTACCGGCAGTTTATTTATTTATTTTTTTCATGTAAGCTAGGAGACAAGGTATCATTAATTTACAGTTTCGTACTTATATGATGTAGTTATCTATATTTGCTTCCTCTTTATAGGAAACATAATTTCTGTTTTATCTTTGCCCCACTTCTTTACTGTGTGAATTCAAAAAGCTATTTGATTCTCTTATAATAGGGCTAATGGTGGTGTACTAATGTTTCTCAGGCTGTCATGTTGCTGTCACTGACAATGACAGGGGAGGGTGGCAGCCTGGGGTTTGTTCTTACCCCAGCCTGCAATAGTACTATGGGGTGGGTTTGCTTTATGTTTCAGGGTTGTTCGATGAGTGAGGGATGGGTTAAAGGTAGACTTAAGATAATACATTTGCATTGGTATTTGTTCAAATAATTTATTTGTTTGACTCCTATGACTGAATTGAATATACTAAGTTGTAATGTAAATGGTTTAAATGGCCCTCATAAACGTACTAGTTTTTTAGAATTATTGCGATGAAGAAAGGTTGACATTGCGTTAATCCAGGAATCTCATTTGAGGAAAGATGATGTTCATAGATGCAATAATACATTTTACGAGGTGGCCTCTTTCACCGCTACTGACGATAAAACTAAAGGTGTATTAATAATTGTTAGAAGAAATTTAAATATCTCCATACTAGACAAAAATGGTGATAGTGCTGGCAGAATAACTTGTATAAAAACAGTGGTTGAGAATAAGAACTTAGCTTTTCTTTCCATTTATGCACCATGTAGTCCAGATCCAACTTTTTTCTCTGAACTATCTACCTATCTCACAGATCTAACGGACTTTGAGATAATAATGGGAGCAGATATGAACGCTGTAATGTCCCATGGCAAAATGGCAAATTTTCTTATTCCCAGAATGTTTCTACTGAGCAACTCAAACAATGCATAACTTCTTTTTCATTATTAGATACATGGCAGTGATTTAACCCTTCCCAAAAATTGTATACATTTTTCTCAGCTAGACACAAGTCATATTCACGGATTGATTACATTTTTGCTTCCTCTACCTTGACCTCAATGATACTTGAAGTCGACATTTGTCCCCCATCTCTTTCAGACCATAGTAGTTATTTTTTGAAATTTTCAATTACCCAGCATCCTCCGCAAGCCCCTAGGTGGTGTTTTAACACTAATTTATTAAAGATGAGGTTTTTTGTCATCAATTCAAAACTAAACTGTGTATTCATTAACATCAATAAATGCTCGGTAGTTGACCCACGAATACTATGGGAGGTGATAAAGGGCTTTATAAGGAACTTTTCGATTTCATATGCTTTTTTCACCAGAAAATTTATCGTAAGAAAATATCTGACCTGGAATCTAAACTTTGCTCACTAGAACAGGCAAACCAACATTCTTTTTCTGATAGTACTGCAGCAGAAATTGAAACTGTTAGGAAAGAACATAATTTATTATATAGACACTGAGCTGAATTTCTTATACAGACAAAACTATTATTTTCATGGTAGTAGACCTAGCCATTTACTGGCTTTAAGACTACGTAATAGCAAAAAATTTGTTAATATTACAGCAGTGAAATCTCAAACTGGTGAGGTTCTGACTGACCAGGAGAGTATAAACGACACTTTTCTTTCCTTCTATTGTGAACTATACAGCTCCAACTCTAAATGCGAACCTACCCCCTTTACTTCCTTTTTATCTACTCTTAACCTCCCACATCTGTCAGAATCAGATTCTGAGCTCCTAGCTAGACCTATATCGCTCGTCGAATTAGAATCATCGGTCAGAGGTATGAGTAAAGGGAAATCCCCAGGCCTAGATGGCATACCAGTTGAGTTCTATTTGTCCTTCTGGGCCAAACTGGGTCCACTTATGCTAGATATGATGCAATATTCAATTGATCAAGGATCCTTTCTGCAAAATATGAACATTAAAATCTTGTATGCTAACCCCTCAGCTACCATTCTTACTGGCCAGGTATGTTCACAGTCTTTTCCGATTAGAAGAGTCACTCGTCGGGGTTGTCCTCTTTCACCTTTACTGCTCTATCTTTAGACCCTCTTGCTCAAGCTGTACATCAGTCAGAACTTATATCGGTTAGGAACACCTCACATCATATATCTTTATTTGCAGATGACATATTGCTTTTTTAGACAATCCTGTTCAATCAGTCCCCCATGTTTTACATTTATTCAATCAGTGTAGTAATCTGTCTGGGTATAGGATTAATTGGACAAAGTCATATCTGCTCCCTCTCAATTTCTGTGTTGGATCTGTGACGTTTTCTGGTTATATTCCGGTGGTGCATTCCTTCAAATACTTAGGGATAGATATTTATCCCTCTCTGCAAGATATTGCTTCAAAAAATTTTAACTACAACTTGGCCAAAGTCACCTCAGATCTCGCAAATTGGTCGCACCTTCCTACTTCTTTCTATGCAAGAATATCTGTGGTTAAAATGAACATCCTTCCTCGTGTTAATTTCTATTCCTCTATGATTCCTTTACCCCCACCAGCTGGCTATTGGAAAAAACTCAATTCAGTAATTTCTCATTATATCTGGAAAGGTAAACGTCCCCGAATTAAGTTATCTACTTTACTGCGCAGCAGAACAGATGGGGGTTGGTCCTTCCCAAATTTTAAGTTATACGCTGACTCCTTTACTCTTCGTGCACTGTCATCCTGGTTTAAACCAAATGTGTTGACTTCATGGTGGGCTATTGAAGAATCGCTTGTTTCTCCTCACAATATAAAGCATTTGGTTTTTGCTGGTGTCTCACTTAGACAATGTAAACTTCATTTTGGCCCTATTATAACACATTTTATTTCTACTTGGAGAACATTGACCAGGAAGATAGAGCCAAATTTGATTTGGCATCGTCATTCACCTTTGTTCCATAATAATAAATTTTTATCTGGAAAGAACCCATTTCATTGTGCACAATGGGTTAAATGTAAAGTAAATTGTCTCGGTGTCATTTATGATGACAAAGGCTTAAAATCATTTCAAGATATTAAGACTCTTTTTAATTTACCAGGAACTTCCTTTTTTATGTATCTTCGTTATTAGGTCTGCGCTTCGCGCATATGGAGTTCCCTGGGATGCACAATTACCCGTACACCCCTTGCGAAAGGTAGTTCTTCCAACTGATAAATTGGTTATTTCTGCCCCAGCTATTTACTCTTTTCTCCTCAAAAACTCATACAAACCACTTTCCATAACATCTATTTGGTCTAAGGATATCAGCGGTGACATACAATCTTTATTTACTGATCAAATTTGGGAGACAATCACATCATCTTCAAAAAACCCAAACCATCAGATGATCCATTGGAAACTACTGCATAGACTCTACCTGTCCCCTTTAAAACGTTTCTATATGCATTTGTCACCTTTCCCGAATTGTAACTTATGTCTGCAGAGAGCACTTGGTACCTATTTAAATCTTTTCTGGGAATGCCCTACACTTAAGTAACATACTTTTAGCTGCTTTCACTGCTGCAAAGAAAATGTTAGTCAGTCGTTGGATCCCTCCACATAGGATGTGCAGGCCTTATCTTTGTTGGATATAATTTCTTTGGAGCTATCAACAGCTCGCATTCATGGAGCAAAGACAAAGACTTGGAGTTCTACTTTTGATATTGTTAAATCTTTTCTTTCTTCCTTTTGATGTGAAAGTCATTTTGTATTTATGTATATTTTCTACTGATCTGTTGATCTAGAAGTTTTTCTTTTCTCTTTTACCATTGCAATGTCCTGCAATTCCTCATCACAGTATAAGTCTACCTGGTGGGTGGGGGTGGTTACACTTTAATAATTATATATTTTTGTATTGAACTGACCACTCAATAAAAACAATTGTTCACAAAAGAATGACAATTGTATAACTAATTTTTTTAATTGAATATCCTATTAGAAAATACATCGCATTGCGGAAGTAAATGGGTTTGCAAATGACATTTCATGTTGACTTTAAAAGAATAGTCCACCCAAAACATTTCCTTTTGGTTAATGTCATTTTGTGTAAAGAAATAAATAAAGTTGTATGGGTTTGGAGTGACATTAGGATAAGTAAATAATGACAGAATAAAACATTTTGGGTGAACTATTCCTTTAAGGGGGCGTACACACACCTGCGTTGTTATTATTTTTATCTGTTGGTATTATATTAATATATATTTATATCTATTTATATCTGTTGGTTTTAACTGTAATATATGTCTTATATTGTAAAATATGTTGTGGCTTGTATAATTAGTGTTGTAAGATGCCACGTCACGTTGAAATTAGTTCCAGCTTTTAAAATGTGCCTCGAGACCCTTTTGTTCTGTTCAATTCCTTTACGCTTCGTCTAGCTGTTTTTTAATTAGCTGTTTATTTGTTTGTTTTTTGCCAGATTTTGCCTAATTCCTTTGTACTTTTTGGTGCTTATTGGTGCTTATTATATAAATATGGTTTGTATAGAAAATTGATCTATACACAGCCCTAAATGTATTTTCCGCAGAAAAAAACAAAACAAAAACAAGTATCTTCGATAAGTAATGGAGTCTGATTATATGACACTGTTAGAGATCAAATTTACATTTCATTTGCCAGACTAAACACTACTATGTCTCTAGTTTGCCCTTGAACACTCTCTCACACAGAAAGAAAATCCACCACATACTTCATACTACCTATAGCCTATCAATCCTGCTGTCACCATAATGACATGTGCACAGCGATGACCACATGCCCAGAGTAACAGCTCCAACGGTCTCCATAGTCTTTCCAGCAGTCACCTGAAGAGAAAGGAGGAGAATCATCCCACCCAATACAAAGCCTAATTAAAATTGCTGCAAGTTCGTTCTGACTCCTCTAAACTTTAAGGTTTCATACCTGCAGCGCTCACTCAATCTATTATTATTCCATCTTTGTGATTGACAATGGCAGTAATTATAGAGCAGGTACAATGGCAGCAACGCCAGCTGTGCAGGAGTGGGTGGATCTCGCTTGTCCCGTGGCTAGAGGAAAACACAGCTCACAGTATGCTCGATGTTCATTAGCACATACTACAAACTTCAGCAGACCTTCTGGGGCCATGGTTGTTTAACAATAAGGGTCTTTTTCTGCTTGCCCATTCAGGCAGTAGTTCCGGGCAAAGATGTGTACAGTTCTAGTGTTTCTATCAATCTGATACATACACTGAACCATCCAAAAATAATTTAGCAAAAATGATGCTATAGCAACGTGACTCTATGAGGCCAGGTTGGAATTAGCAGCATAAATGCTGCACTTCTCTCACAATGACCCTGGGCCATCCTTATATAACCCTGGGTAAAGATACAATACTTACTTCACATGCGCTGGTGTGATTGAGAGACTGAGTGTATAAGCAAGCGAGTGAGTAAATGAACAGAGGACTGAGTAAATGCAAGCGAGAGATAAGGAGGGATGGTTGGATGGATAGGAGTATGTTTAACAGCTAAACACACCTCACAGTTTGCTTGTTCTGAACATACGGCAGTGAAGCACCTCTTGTAAATTCACACCTCATTCTCCACCTCCCTTGCACACTAAATTAGACACTCACACACTAGTATTCTTGTCTTCCTCATTCTCACCATATCCCTCACATGCTGACCTGTTATGCACCTTCTATCTTTATCAACCATCTTCAACTGTCTAACATTAATTTACCATGTCTCACAGAGTGCAAACAGTCTCCCCAATCCGTTCATGGATTTTTAGGTTGTTTATCAATGGTATAGTCTTCTGTTAAAGCCATCAGTATGTGTTATTTCCACTTAATAAAAAAAAACTGTGTTTAATAGTGGAATTGTGCTGAGTAACTACACTATCCATGATCCTGCAGAGAAAGATCCACTAATCAGAGAATTGCACAAACAAAGCGTGCCAAAAGAGCTCTGCAGCAACCATTACTCCCATGGCCCACTGTGAATAAAGCAATAAAGTTGTTCTCCCTATACTTTCAAACTATTTTTAGATATCAATATTAAGCAATAAACATAAAAAATATATAGTTTCTTGACTTATGATCAACAGCATTAAATCAATACTTTTAATTTTTCACATTGTTTTTGATTACATCATTTGCTATGCCTCATTGAATTGTTGTTCATTCCCCTCTTAAAGACGTTAAGTAAACAGTCTTGTACCTTTTGTCTTTTTGTCCACTTTTTAAATGCTTTTATTGTTTTTTTTGCTTCAAATCAAAGTTTGTAATGCTGTAATTCTTCTTGGATGTGGTCGGTTTGGTTCATGGCTTAGAATTTGTTTCTGAAAGATTTTATGAAATCCCTATAGTAAAAATGAATGAGAAAACAACTCACGGAACCAAGATGGCTGGAAGTGGACAGGCACTAATGCACTCTATTATACAGCTCTCTGGAATACTTGTTTCTGATTGGACAGTTGTGGGATTATGTGGTTAAATATGTTTGCAAAAAGAGAGTTAAAACTGTATAATCGACAATTGTCTCAGTAAAAAATAAAAAAATAAAAATGATTTCCTACATTGGCTTTGTTAATTTCATGTCTCTCGAATCACTTATTCTCTTTTTACATAAAATAATCTAAACTCAGATCAATATTTCATGTCAATCTACACCATTTATTTAATTGACAAGCATATGGGATAGCGTACAGTCAGCGAGTTACTACTGCAACATAAACCCCTTCATAGTAATATAAGACCAGGTTCTGATGACCCTTTCAGGGTTTATTTTGTGATAATAATCAATTTTGAATAATGAATATAATTAGTATTTTGCAATGAAAACCAAAGCAGTATTAACCGACAGACAAAGATACTGAAAGTTGGTATTTCTAATTAATAATCCAGATGACTAACAGTAAGTTATCTTCTTTTCTCTTTTAGCTTTTGCCTGGCTGCCACATCCAGCGATGAGTCGAAGGGAGGCTCTGGTGGGGAACCCTGCGCCCAGCGCGGCGCCTGAGGTACCGAGCAACAACACAGAGGCGGTAGGTCCGGGTCCCCGCGAGACCAAAGATGAGATGTTCTCCAAAGTCAAAGACAAGTTCATGAATGAACTGCACAAAATCCCACGTGAGTGAACTGCATAGAAGATTTTGATTATATTTTACCTGTTTGCATTATTTTTACATTAAAGGGATAGTTACAACAGAAGTCTGAGTAAATTATGACGAAAATGTCATTTTTTGGGTGAACTTTTGGGGATGGCATTGATTGAGCACCAAAATTGGTAGTGAATACCAAACTCTATCAGATCCATTTCTGATTTTTTTGTTTGCATATTTTAACTCCCACTGTCAGTGCTAAATAATAATGAGCTTCAAAAACAGGCAGCAACTGAACATGTTTCTTTTCATTCTAATTGTAAATAAGCAAAGAAACGAGTTTTGTGATTTGCATGCCTTCGTTTGTCCCAATGCCCTCTGCCTCCATTCTCAGTGAATAAATTAAGGCATTGTATCTAACCATCAACCTATTAACTGTACACATATTGTTGTTTTCATGTAAACATGCAAGTTGAAACATCTGTAACTGCTCATATGTACATTTCTGTAGTTCAATAGTGCTCCACTTTTCACCCCAGCACATAGATGATGACTAAACATAACATAAATGTATTGGCTTTTGTGGAAGAGAATCTAGTGACAGGAAGTGGCTGGTATGAAAAGATTGTATCAGATTGCACTTTAGGCCACCCAGTTGATGCATGGTACTTTACCACACTACAGATATAGTGATAGAAGATTTACTTTCCATTCTGTAGGATGAAGAGATGTTTGTTTTAGAATTTTATGCACTAAGAGGTTTTCGCTTGTGAAGGTTATGCTGTATGTTTCAACAATGTACAAGCTCTAAAGCAGTGTTTAGTTACATCTGTTTTACTCAAAAAGTCTGTTCCCAAGCAAAATGAGCTTCCTCACTGTTATTTACTGCCTACATTTACTCCATTATTACTAAAATGAAACCTCGTAAGGCACTGACTTGAAATCCTTTCCATAGGCAGTCATTCAAGAGACATGTACAAGCAAATTTTACACACACAGTTCACTCCAATAGAGTGCAACAGTGCCCCTCCATTTTTTCAGCCGTCTTGGTTCTGAAAGTCTTTTTCCCATTCATTTTTTTTCATAGGGATTTCATAAAGTAATTTATAAAAGAGCTTTAATCCATGAACCAAACCAACCGGCTCCAAAGTGAATCACAACATTATAAACTTTGATGGGAAGGAAAAAAGTATTTGAAAATCGGACAAAAAGACAAAGATATAAGACTGTGTACTTACCGTCTTTCTTGAGGGAAATAACTACAATCCCATGAAGCATTGTGAATGACCTAAACAAATTTAAAATGATGGAAAAATATAACACTATTGTAAAGTTGTTAATTATAAGTGTAGAATCAGTATGTTTAAAGTATTAAGCAAATATATATTATATATATTTGAGATATACAAATATATAAAGTAAGTAGTTTGACTGTGTAGGCAGTGGTTTCGCTCTAATGTGTCTGATGTTAGCATGTTGCTAAGCTAACGTCTTAATACCCTAAAAAGCACAAAAATAGTGAACGAAATAGTCCATTTCTGATTATATTGAACAAAATATATTTATAATCAACATTGTTCTGCCATCTTGAATGAAAATTTCCAAAGAGCTTGTCACAATTCTGGGATTAGAAAGGACACCTGCTTGCAATATTTGGCCAAAAACAAGGTATAATTCAGCATAATTCTGCTGCCTACTGAACAGCTTTGTTTGTTTGGAGTGCACTTATGATACCTAACAATTTTACCTAGGTAGACATCTCACTATGTTTTGAAATTGAACTGAAGTTGAACAAGGCAGAATATTGAATGATTGTCTATTTGGACTGCTGGATTAAACTCTAGCATTCAGAGTTACATAAAGGACACCAAGCCTGACATCACACAATTCCCCAGACCTGAGAAAGATCACAGTTCTATCCTACACCTACTGTACCTTACCATAGGTGTCTGGTCATTTCTGCCAGAATATTTCTCTCTTATTCTCAGTTTCTCACATCAGCCTTATCTCTGTCTCTTTCTCACACTTGCACACACGTAACTCTCGCTTTCTCGCACCCACATGCACACTTCCACCCTTCTTTCACACTCGGAGACACACTCACCACATTAATTATCACTTTGCCTTCCTGCAGACAACTGTAAAATAAAGGGTTGCCGCATTTGACTCAGACAGATATGCCCTCTTCTGAGAGCTAGCCAAAAAAAGACACTCCATTACAGTGGCTTAAATTACTGTTTTAGCCGCCTCCCCCCATCACGCGCACATCTCCGTGCCAACTGGTGCCTGGGCTGATGAATGTCTGGGGTAGAAGGGTGCTATATTGACTCGGGCCAGTGTTATATTTTTCATGTTTTTAAGTTTGAGTATTTTGACGAAAATGTCCTTTTAAATTAGTCGATAAAAATGTACAGTTTCAAACTGTAACAGACCAAACTTTAATCATATATTGAAACATTTAGAAAAATGTTTTACATATTCTTAATTTAAACATGTATCAAACATATAAAAGATAGTTTAAGTTCACCTGTACATTCGCTTTAGTGTCTGTGCAGATGTAAGTTGTAATATTACATACTGTATAGTATGTTGTGGATACAGTGATTAATCTCATGTATAAAAAATATGCGTTTGAGTGAGGTAATTAACCTGTTTTAAAGCGGTTCATTTTGCTGGTGTTCAGCGTGTTCAACTCCAAAAAATAGATGGTCATTTCTAATATCTTCTATAAACAAATGTTTCTCTAGATGTTTCTTTTTCTGTTAATATCTTGCAGTATTATTTATTCTCGTCATATTTTCGTCAACAGTATGTTTTAAGAAAATCGTAAAATTATCGTCATAATGCGTCTTTTTAGTCTGGTATTTGTTATCGTTGATGAAATAAAAAAAATAAAAAAACATTTGTCAACGAATGTTTTCATCAGTGATTTCACTGATGAGATTCTGGATGTCCAGAATTTTTGACAGACCATTAGTGATGAATAGACGAGCTCAGATGCAGAATACTTTAGCTGGTTTGTGCCTATATATTCCAGTGCGTTGAATATATGCAGGTGCTGCCGGTAGAAGTAAGACGCATGGACCTGTCACGATCTGCCATCTAGCATGGCAAAATCAGAGAAGCACAGACAGATGCGGGGTAGTGTTGATAAAGATTTACTGAGCTCCATCCCTTCTGCCTTTCTGTCAATGTGCTATGTAGACAAAACATTAAGATGAATTGGGTATGAGATCTATTTCCATGCCGCTGTCATACATCAAGAATTACTCCCTGGAACTGTAGACTGAGGGTAAATGTACACAAATGGGTAATTTGTTTTTGTAGCAATTTTGCATAAGTGATGGTTTTGAAATGATTTTCAAAGGCAGCAACACTCAGTTTATTCTACTGTAATTGAATCTGACGTTAGCATATTGCTAAGCTAAATTGTCAATACTCTAATTAGCACAATATTAAATTTGTTTTCATAGCAACTTTGCAGAAGTGACAGATTTGATGTGCTTTTCAAAGGCAGCAATTCTCAGTGTATTTCAGTTGATTCTGATGTTAGCATGTTGCTAAGCTAATGTCTCAATACTCTAATAAGCATGATAATAGGCAAATCATACAAATATTATGCTGAAAAGTCAATATTAATTACATTGAAATTTTTTTCACTTCTGAATAGAAAATAGGCTATTTATAATCAGCACTGCACTTTAATCTGTCATGTTGGATAAAAAAAAAGTCACTCAGGGAGGTGGTATATACATTTAGACAGCTATTTTCATGCCACAATCATATGTCAGCAATTACTTCCTTGAACTGTAGACCAAGGGTAAATGTAAATGAACAGCTAATTTGTTTTCGTGACAATTGCACATAAGTGACAGATTTAAAAGTGCACAAGAAACTCGACTTCCTCTAACAGTTTATTCCAACTGATTCTGATGTGAGCATGTTGCTAAGCTCAATAATAAGCTTGATAAATTATAAATGTTTAATTAGATGGATATGTTGGATAAAAAAAAGTCACCCAGGCAGGTCTAATGTATCTTGAGAGAGATATATTCATGCCACAGTCATCCTTCAACAATTACTCCCTGGTACTGTAGACAAGGGTTAATGTAAATGAATGGGCAATTTGTTTTTGTAGCAATTTAGCTCACGCTCACGCTCTCAGATGGTGACACATATTCAGAAGGGCTTTTGCATAACCTGTGATTACCAACATTTCCTCAACCCTCACGGTCACATCGCTTCCACGCCACCCTTCACAAATGGTCCTCCATGCAGAATCACTCTGACAGGTAGCTCACAGTACGCCACACTCATTTTGTCATGGTTCCTCTTTGGAAATGTTTCCCCTCAAGTTTTGAGGCTGGTTGACAAGCCCAGCTGTAGTGTTGTTATCACTAACAGAAACTAAAGGAAACATGTTTTTGCTAACTTAAATCAAAATGAATACTTGCAATACTGGAAAAACTTAGCAATAAATATTCTTTCATGACTCCAAAACTAAATAAAATAAAATAAAATAAAATAAAAAATGACATGATATTTGAATAATTTACAACGCACTTTCATTAAACATGACAAATGCTACCAGATAGCGATAGCTCCAGACAGCCCTGAGAAATTTAATGTCATTAAACATTTAAATGATATGAGTTAATGCATTAACTCTGGTAGCCGTAAATACTAAACTAAAATAAAAACTATACTGAAACTAAACTAAAACTAACAGTCAACTTCAGGGAATATTCTGGGTTCAATGCAAGTTAAGCTTAATCAACAGTATTTGTGGCACAGTGTTGATTATCACAAGAAATCATTTCGACTTGTCTCTCCTTTTCTTTAAAAAAAGCAAAAATGGAGGTTACAGTGAGTCATTTACAGTGGAAGTGAATGGGGACAATTTTTGCAGGGTGTAAAGGCAGAAATGTTAAGCTTATAATTTTATAAAAGCACTTTAATTATTCTGTTAAAACTCATGTATTATTTGAGCTGCAAAGTTGTTTAAATCATAATTTTTACAGTAATTTTAAATAATTACATCATCATGGCAATGAAGTTGTAAAATTGGCTGTAACTTTGAACAGAAGAAGTTATTAAGCAATTTTATCACACTAAAATCATGTCTTGTGGCTATACTTTTGAAACTGTTAGTATTTTAAAGTTTACCGATTGGCCTCATTCACCTCCATTGTAAGTGTCTCACTGTAATCCAGATTTTTGCTTATTTTAAAGAAAAGGAGGGATGAGTCGAATTTTTTTTTTTTTTTTTTTTTTTTTTTTTGTGGTAATCAATATTATACCACAAATGCTGTCAGTTGAGTCTGGAATATTTAACTATAACTCTGCCCAGCTGTTTGAACATGGCCATTTTGGCCTGGAAAGGTCTTTGTACCGCTGTAGTTGCACAGCTCGGTTGACTCTGAGCGACAAATGAAAGCGACTGCAGCGCAACAGCTTTGGTGATTCTCCCAGCGCTCCACTGCTCAAGCTCAAGGCGTCTGTTTTTCATGATAATTAACCTCTCTGCAAGAGAAGGTTTGAGACCTAATTCAGTTCTGCCACAATTAATATGAATAGTAAACACACATCGTCCAGCCTCTTAAAGGCACTCGTGCACACTGTGTATTGTGGTCCCTAAAACAATGCCCCTTGATCTGAGCAAATTTATGAGATGTTCTATCAAACACCAGAATCATTCTAATTTTATAGTTGTTAAAAGGTAAACTTCACTGACAACTTGTGCTGTGCACAGTAACTCCAAATTAATGTAGTTAAATTTATAATTCCCCATTATTCCAAGAAATCTAAATGTACTTGCATTTCAGAATGAATACTTTGATGTTCGCAAGAAATATGTCTGAAAAATGTCTATTTGTATCTGACTTTAGTGTCTGTGAACTTGTTTACATTCAGCTGATTTGGTCGCCACTGAAGTTAGTTGGAGGTATACTGTTTGATATAGATATATACAATACGGGAATACAAATGTCAGACTTTTAACTAAATAAAAAATTCAAAGTGTAGGATTTTTGCATTGTAGGGATGTACTGGCAGATTTCACATATAAAATCGGTGTTTGAATGGCTAAGGTTTACTCACTGGAATGAGAAGATTTTCTATTAATTCTATAGGCACACTGGAATGTATGGGTATAGCTTCAATGTTATGACATCATCAGTAACCCAGTTCTATATTATAGATCAGTGGTTTAACCACGAACAGAGCTCAGCCTAAATGTGAAATCGCTTACTTGTTCACTATTCCATATACAGTCATTGCCACAAAATTCACTAGGGAACAGTGAGCGATTGATCTGTTCAGACTGTGCTTAAGGGAACTGAAAAAATAAAAGCTACATGCCGGCTGATTAAAGTTATCTCTATGAGATGGTCAATGACATGCAGCTGCCACAAAAAGATCAAATATTTTGGTAACACTTTACAATAAGGTTCCATTTGTTGTTTTTGTTTTTTGTTTGTTTTTTAAATTTTATTCCCTTTTTCTCCCAATCTAGAATGCCCAATTCCCACTACTTAGTAAATTCTCGTGGTGGCGCGGCTACTCACCTTAATCCAGGTGACAGAGAACAAGTCTCAGTTGCCTCCAATTCTGAGACAGTCAATCTGCAGATCTTATCACATTGCTCATTGTGCATGACACCGCAGAGACTCCCAGCATGTGGAGGCTCATGCTACTCTCTGCAAACCACGCACAACTTACCACGTGCCCCACTGAGAGTGAGAACCCCTAATCACAACCACGAGGAGGTTACCCCATGTGACTCTACCCTCCCTAGCAACCGGGCCAATTTGGTTGCTTAGTAGACCTGGCTGGCGTCACTCTGCATGCCCTGGATTTGAATATCACGACTCCAGGGGTGGTAGTCAGCATCAATACTCGAGGTTTCATTTGTTAACATTAGTTAACAGTAACTATGTAACAATACTTATTAACCATTTAGTAATCTTAGTTAATGTTAAGTTCAACTTATAGTAATACATTTTTAAAATCCAAAGTTGTATTTGTTAACATTAGTTAATGCACTATTAACAAACATTAACTAACAATGAACAATTCTATTTTATTAACTGTTATTTAAAATTAACAAAGATTAATAAATGATGTAAAAAATGTATTGTTAATTATTTATTTATGATACCTGATGCATTAACTAATGTTAACAAATGGAACCTTATTGTAAAGTGTTACCAATATTTTTATCTTGTGCAGTGTGTGGCATAAGTAGTCATGCTAGAAAAAGCAGCTGAACGAGCTTGAAAAAAAGCCACGTTCATCCGTTTAGGCAGCCACCTTTCTCCGATTGAAAATACAGAAACTGCGGCTACCGAGGAACCATGTGAAACCGCCTTTCGTTAATTTATAATGACTGGAATGGCAAGGATTCACACTGAAAGAAGACAATAAGCCACTGCTTTCTTTAAACATGAAGAAAAGAGAGTGTACATACTCCGCTAAACCTGTCACATGCATTGGAGCACCAAAGGAAATGAACAGCCTGGTTTCATTACATGACTGTGGCAACATTTTTGCAAAATGAAATTATGTGCTTCATTACACATTTAGCTGCCGTTTCCGAGTGAAATGTCCAGCAGGGGGCACCAAAAGTGAATTAAATGGTGTCATAATCAGACAAGGTGAATAATAGTCAGGTTTTAACAAGTAAAACTTACCTCCCTAACCTAAAACTTTAACTTAAACCTAACCGATAGTGTTGTAAAATGAAAGATGACTTGAAAAGAAATTATTTTGAAGCAACCACGTCATCTCGTGTCGCTTCTATGACACTTTCGTCTCATGTGTCAGTTTGCGTGCTTGACTGGTCTTGAACTGTGGTCTTCCGAGTCCAAAGTCCAACACTCTATCAGAGTGAGCTACCGTGGAAGATAATCACATAAGTGTGTAAATGTAGGTGGTTTTGTATTACAAGCATTAAAATGTATCGGTTTTCAAATGATGCGTTATAGTAAAGGTCTTTTGATGTCATAACATAGCAGTGTGTGAGTAATAGAGCAAAAAATACATGTTTATAAAGTCATAATCAGTCGTTGTAGTCATGATTTGTGTAAAAGTGAATAAAATGCACAGATGTTGTAGCGCCTCTAGTGTTAATGTCACGGTCCTGTCACTCTGTCAGTTTGGGTTTTTGTCTGACAGCACCATGGCATCATCGTCCCATGTTCTGTCTTGTGTTTCATTGTCTGTCTTTGTATGAGCACACAGTTTCGGTTGAATTCCCTGCTGTGCCCTCTTCGGTCTGTCTTGTTTCATGTCCAGAGCATGGTGTCTGGATCCTGACTTCCTGTCTAGTTCGGTTTCGGTCTGTGTCAGGATCCGGACACTCATGCCCCATGTTCTGTCTGATATTAACGTGGGTGCATCACGCTTATGTCTTCTTGGCGGCATGCACTCACATCAAAAGTTTATGTCTGTCTCTCGCGAACACGGGAGCGCCTCGCGTTGCATGCTTGCGGTCACGAGCTGTCTTGTGTTTCATGTCCGGAGCATGGTGTCTGGATCCTTATTTCCCTGTCTGATTTCATTTCGTTCTGTGTCGGGATACGGACACTCATGCTCCATGTTCTGTGTCTGTCTCTCATGACCGCGGACACACGTTGTGCTTTCCCGAGTCACAAGCTATCTTCACGTTGTGCTGAGGTTCTGTCACTTCAGTCTGAGGTTTCGGTTTTGTGTGTGGCCGAAGTCTCGCACAGGTGTCCTGTCTTGTTTTTGTCACCTGTTATGTGCATCGCATGGCGTTTGCCTCGCAATGTATGCTCAGGTTTTGTTTAGTGTGAGAATTCGTGGTGTCACTTTGTTTGGGGTTGCTACGCATCCTCTCATCTTGTTTGTCGGTTGGCATGAGCGTATATTGCCTTATTGTCTTGGAGATGTGCGCTCATGCCATTCGGGTGTTTTGTTGTCTTGTGAGAGCACGTGTCTTTGTTTCTGCATTGCCACATGTCTCTCTGTCTTACGCCATACCCCACCTCCTTGTTTGCTTATTATTAGTTCATTTGCCTCACCTGTCCCCTGTTAACCCATTTGATTTATCTCCCTATTTTAGCCTCCTCGTGTGTGCTGTCCAGTGCCAGTTTGTCTTGTTTTCCAGTCGGTCCTGTGTGTTTGTTTATTCCAGTCAGTCTGTCGGTCAGTCGGTCTAGTTTCCTGTCCTGTTTATCCCTGCCCGGTCGGTCCTGTTCCCCGCTGCCTTCTGCCCCAGCCCTGGATTACCTTTTTCCCCTACGGGGTAGTTTATGTTTGATTTTCCCCCTTGTGGGAGTTTTGGTTCATTTTTGCCCTTTTTGTGTTATTAATAAATCCTTTGTTTTTTAAACTCTGCACTTGGGTCCTGAGCCTCATTCTCTGATCCTGACAGTTCATTTCATCTGAAAACTGCAGCGAAACATAGAATTAGGCACGTATTGACTGTTCTACAGAGATCAAATATAGTTGGTAAACGTTAACTGCACTGTAGTTGATGCAATCAATTCGTTTTTATTACCATAACACCACAATTTCCCCTTGTGCTCAACCTTTCCCGTGAGCGCAATCTCCGAGGCAGCCACGGGACACCACCTATAGCGGAACATGTGACTCGATTGTACTGACAAAATTTAGACAGGTGAATAAAAATTCCTACCACAGACATTCCTTTTTACATGCAGTAATCATTTAATTTAATTATTGAAGGTAAAAATACGTTTTTGAAATTTCAGATAATCTATTCAAAATTCTCTTGACTCAAAAATCTAAGGGTGCATGTGCCCCCTCAGTCTGAATGGGCATGATGCCTCTGTTTATCAGTATGTGTGGTCCCTGGGAACCCACAACCTTGATGTTGTGTGCTCTAGTAGTTAAGCTACAAAAACACCAAGACAAGACAAGTTGCTGGGTCTCCATGCATGTTTGTGAAGTATGGTGTGTGTCAGAGTTGTTCACTGGGTTTGTGTTGTTTGCCAATGTGTACAAAGTCTCAGTTGTGGTCTGTAACAGGAGGCAAACTGGAGAAGGTTGCCAACCACAACCACAGCCAACAGTCTGACAGATGGAGCAGCTAGCCCTCCCATTCTGCTGACCTTTGACCTGATCCCATCTCCCTCACTTCCCCTCTCCCTTCTGCCCCAAAAACCATCCCGGAGGAGATCTGAAGGTTACCAGGCCTGTCAACTCAGCTCCTTTGAAATTCAATTATGTACACAAACAAAAATAAAATCCCAGCCCTCTCCTTCTGCCTACTTCCCATTATAAAGACTTCTAGCTCCAGCGTTGGAAGAGAAATAATCTATTTTAAAACAGGTTAAAACTGCATTACAGTAGTAAACAAACATTATGAGAAAAGATGAAAAAAGGCAAATTTCTCTCACTAAACCCATTATCCTGACAAATGGGATAACCAACATCCAATTAGCAGTCAGCAGATGGGAAAGAAGGACAAATGGGACTGAAAATAAGGGTGTGGGTTTGTTGTGTTGTTCCTCAAAGCTGTCTTCTTTGATATTTTGAGCCCCATTATCATTATTATCTGCCTTTTGTCAAAGTCTCATCAGTGGTGTCACTCACCATCTGAATGCTTCGTACATCACAGACCGAACAGCGTCACCGGCTGTAATAACAAAAGATATGATCTGATCTGAATGCTGCTGAGGATATGAGATGGTGGATATTAATCTGCTTGCAATATCACTCAAACTGTTATCACAGTCTGCTTTCTTTTTCAATCCAAATATCAGTTTGTTGATTTGTTTGGGAGAGACATCCAGTTTCGAAACTAACTAATAGGATCGAGATGCTACTAACTTGACAAAATGTTTAAGTTGTGTGACAGTAGTTCAGCTGTTTTCAAAATAGTGTAGCGGAAACACTTTATTTTAAGTGTCCACAATAATGCACAAACCTTGAATATGTAAAATTTTCACTTTAGAACAGGGTATCAAGTTGTCTTTAATCAAAGATTTGAGTAATTTATTAGTAATAGGGATGTGCACAATTAATTGATTAATCGAGTACTCGTTCAGCTTTAAATATTTGACTAGTAAAACACTACTCGAATATTGCAATTTGATTTTCCTTTGTGCCTTTGCCTGACATGGGCAACAATGAAACTGCTTCTCTCACCTAAAATTTGCCATTAGTTCTCCAAAAAGACAATTCATGCCATTATTTAAAGTGATTGTATCACTTCAGAAGACTTAAAAAGTATGTTTCTATGTGTGAATACAAATGATTTTTTGTTTGTTTTTTGAATCCAGAATCTAGTTGTTTTTGCTTAGTGTTAATTTTTTCATAAGAAAAACAGGTTCAAAGTTGAAGGTTAACTTAAATTCTAGATTTCAAGCAATCGATTACTCGTTTTTTTATTAGTTGCAGTACTCGACTACCACATTATTTGAAATGCCCATCCCTAATTAGAAGAGCAGTTCAAATTAACACGTTAACGCATGTAATTAATTAAAAAAGTTCAAAAGGTATTTCTTAATCGTGATTAACACGTTTACCGTTAATAAAGCATAAACCAGCATAAACACTGGTTAGAAGGGCGGAACCTTTTCGATGTTTCTGCCCAGAGTCATTACACTGAAGGACACACCACAAGCATACAACAGCGATGGGAAGAGACCTCTTAACGCTATGTGTATGTACAAAATAAGCCCAGATGGGACTTGTGACAGAGAGCAAGTACTTTGCAGCCTCTGTAAGGCGGAATTGAATTACCACAGATGCACGTCAAATCTTATCTATCACGAAAACATAGAATGAGACGTTGTCAGCAGCCCTTTTCATGTGGAGAGCCGCGGTTGACGCTGACATTGACTCCGTGCCGGGTGATTAATATTGTGGAGGATGACAGTTTAAGAGATGTAGTGCCCATTGTAGTGAATATGCAGCCTATGGGGGACTAGTTATTTCAATTAGTCAACCTCCCACTTAGACTTTGTGAAATGTTTAATGTTACTTGCATTGGTGCTATTTTAGTGCATTTCTATCTTTATACTGTAGAAGACTTTGTTTGGAAAATGTCAATTAAACATTATATTGTTGCATATTGTTTTGCTTTTTTACCTAAAAAAGAAATAAATGCATTTTACTGTATATAGAGTCAAATTTCAGAACTTTCAAAATCAGCAATTAATAACGATTAACTATGAAAAATTATTTTTATCGACTGACAGCACTACTAATTAAAAGGAACAGCTTTGTAAAGCCAATACTAATTCACCTTAATTAATGGCTTAATATTGTTTAGTAAACTTGATTTACTGTATAATGTATCTCTGAAATAAAGCATTGGTTACATTCAACACAAAAATAAGACATTTAATAAGGTGTTAATTGTGACTAAAATACGCCTAAATTGCATTCAGTTAATTATTAATTACTGTATTATTCATGCTTAGTGAATTATTGTGGACCCTTAAAATAAAGTGTTACCTAGTGTAGCTTTTTCAATAACGAGCTACTTTTTTGAGACAAGCGATGTTACTATTTTTGTTACATAAAATTTTATAAACATCTTTACAGCAGCACAAACTGAATCAATAATCAGATGTGTTTGCCAAAAATGTCTTCTGTCTCGCTCATATGAAACACTGGGATGTCCGATTCATTTAGGTGAATCTATTCTTCTACTTCTATGGGTTTCTGGCAGGTGAGTGCTGAATCGTTTCCTTCAGACAGTTAATTTCAATGAAAAATGATTCACCGATTAATTTGAGTCTCTGTGGAGAATTTACACATTATTTCTGGTTGGGATATACAAATTATGGGTATTATGTTTTTTTACAATCATTTAAAAAATA
The DNA here is from genome assembly GCF_019703515.2 of Myxocyprinus asiaticus. NCBI lineage: Eukaryota > Metazoa > Chordata > Actinopteri > Cypriniformes > Catostomidae > Myxocyprinus > Myxocyprinus asiaticus. The sequence continues at coordinate 11,835,155 of NC_059388.1, read as the reverse complement.
GTATAATATTAAGCTAAATGCTGCTGTTCATCACTGTGTTTTCGACTTAATTGTATGAATTACGGTGTTTTCTAGTCTAGTTTACCTGTTGATATTTCAAAAAAGCTGTTCACCCTAATTAAGATCCTTATTGTTTTGATGCCTCAAAAGTACTGTTAATAAATAAATAAATACAATACAATACAATACAATACAATTATATCTTCAGATGCAGTTTCCAAGTAGCTTCCCAACACTGGGAATGTTAAACAGTATGGAACAATTCGGTTGTCACAACGTTACGAGCACTAGCAGTAGCAGTCCAACTCTTTCTTTTGATATATTAAAGTTTCAAACTTTCCTACATGCATATTCAAATTACCACCCCTCTACTGGACGATAACGAAACAACATGGAATTATAAATCCCTTTCAAGTAAGTTTCCTTAATGCAGACAGTATCTTTGCAAGGGTTGTCTTTCTCTCATGCTGTAAAACATGCTCTAGTACCAGGGTTAATTGACCAACAGCATGCTGTCACAACACATTAGTTTGGGTTGCCAGTGTGTGGTGTATTACACTGATGGATCATTTTACCCTCCGCCTGGCCCGTACGCTCACTACTGCTCTAATAACGCACTCTCAATCAAATCACACCTGTTAAGAAATCACGTTTTTCATTTTGTTTGGAAGTGTGTTAACAAGTGTGTGAGTGGGTAACTAGGCCCCACTGCATGCCCCCTGGGGGATACATCGTGTAACCGTTAGCTTCATGTTAGCAAGATACACAACCTTGCCAGCCAGAGATGCTCATATTACATTAAGATCAGATAAATAACGAGATAATGAGCTGGGCTGCCCAAAGCGAACCTCAGCATGGTGTCAAAACTGTTGTTGACTAGTTTACTCGAATCATTGTGTTCCATGTAAATGAGAGACCTGAGTGCAACTGCTGTGTGCATTTTCCATTTCCTTTTTTGATTTGTAACTAGTAGCACCTAATAAACAAGCAATATATATATATATATATATATATATATATATATATATATACTGTAGCTAAAACAGGCATATGCAGAAAAAAACAAGGACAACCATAGTGATTGCAGCGTGAACATTTATGTTTGAAACATATCATAATGTTACCATAATAATAATTTGGTGAGAAAGCCCATCTATTGCAGCCCTGCACTGTAAGCCTATGATAAGGTTCTTTTGTAAATCTAAGATGCCAATCTCACAGTCACTATTCTCTCTATGCCCTGGCACGACTTCTAAAAGCTGATTGGTAAGATTTTTGTCTGAACCAGGTCTGATAAGTCTGATGCTGTATTCCTTTGTCACAGAAAAGGTGGAGAGCGAACAAGTGTGCTCAAGATCCCATTCACACACTTGATTGAATGAGGTCGAGCCAGTAGCGAGAAACCAGTTGCAAGATGGTACAGTTTACTCATTGGCATCCTTGTGCAATTGTGTCATTGTTCTGGGATGTGTTTGGATATACAAAACCGTGCACCGCAGCCTCGCTGGATTTGAAATATGCTCAACAACGAAACCTCATTTTGCTTTCCCAGCTGAGAGTTTGTGCATGCATGTGCATTGTGAAATAAGAGATAACTACTTGAAGTTAAAGAGCACATGCTTGCTGTGCACTCCCAAAGGACAATAGACACTTACACAATAGAGTTAATTGGAAAATGTTTCTCTTTCTTTCTAGGTTTTAGATTTGTTTAATTAAGAAACACAAAAGTGCTTTTCAAAATGGAACATTTGCTTGATGAAAAAGACAAGCTCTGAGGTCTATTGCATTGGACTGCGCAACCATAGACTTATTTGCTTCTTTTAGTGCACAGCCAATGCAATTTCACTCCTTTACAACTACGCCTTGTATTCAAAGTATTTTCTTTTTTTTCAACCATGATGAAAGTAATCCAATTGCAACCGCAGACTGTATGATTAAAAAGACGGCTAATATACTCATCACACAAGTCCATTTACTTTGACTCAAGCTGTGTTGTTGTATTCAACATAATTCTTTTTCTCTAAGCTTTCATTAAAAAAGTGTCAGAATTGCTCAGCGTATACAGCGGCACAAAATGGTTCTTATCAACCTTTACAGGCCTTAAATATGAGCTTGCCACTAGTGAGATACCTCTATTAAATTATATTCATCCGAGGGGAGTGATGGAGCGCTGGCTGGTCAGAGCCTAGGAAGGCTCAATGCTTTGTGAGGTTTGAGTCCCACGTGGCTGGGTTTGCTCCAGTGGAAGCATAGAGATGAAAGGGACTCTTTATTCCCCCAGCAGGCTAGTATGCAGGTCAGAGGTGGAGAAAAAGAGAGTCTAGGCTGGAGAGAAGGTTTCAACAGCCGTGAGTCAGAGGTCTGATGCTAGGCAAGCTTTAGGAGCAATTATGGTCTAAGCGAAAGCTTTCAGTGAAGACGAGGCAGCTGCCCAGTAAGAGTTGCATTTAATATGGCTGACAGATTCGCCTCTTAGTGTAAAGGGCTGAAATGATGGGGTTTTGGAAAAAGCTTTTTGAAAGCTTGGTGAGAGCTGGTGAAACAGTAAATAAATCACTCATACACTGCCAAAATGTAATGCTAAATGAGGAAAACACATTTGTATTGCTAATCGAGATCAAATTGTAAAGTCAATGTAAAACTAGGGATGCACCGATATTAACATTTTTGCCCAATACCGATACCGATTTTAACAAATAACTACTGGCCGATACCAATGCTGATACCAATATTTTGCCACTTAACTTATTTTGTCATCAGATCACTGTTTTGCTCAGGAATTGTGTTATAAATATGTACAAAGAGGTACAAAATCTTTTGTCCTAACAATAAATAATTTCCATTGAACATGGATTGAATCTGTTGAACCCATGACAGGCCAAATTTTAAAGAGAGATAAAGAAAGATAAATAGAAGATAAAAAAGATAAAAAAATATTGAAAAATAAAAAAGGTTATGTTATATTTTTTAAATATTTTGCACTTGTTTGTGCAGTTCAAAACAACAGAACTTAAATTTTACATGTCTGTACTGTATAAAATAGAATGTCACAAAATCATATTATGCACATGTTGGGCAATTCCATGAAAATGTCAATCACATCATGGAAAAATACAAAGTTAAGTACAAAACAAAGGAACAAAAACAGCCTTTTAGGTTCTATAGTGGTATAATGGAAAATACCATCCAGACCGCCTGAGGGCGCCGCTTGCTTACACAATGCTGACTGTAACACTGAGTAAATGCAGCCTTTGATTTTTAAAAGCAGCCTTTCAAGTTTGTAATCGCACAAGACCTTATTGCAATTTCCATCTGAACTCAATCAGTCGTGGAACCTTAATGAATACCAATACCAATGTCTCAGAAGTCAAAATCTGCTGTTTTCAAAGTGTTTTGAATGGTTTTACCTCATCATGCATATTTAAGTGCCGCTTTCACAACTGTCACATAACAACGGTTTTTCCTCATAAATGTGAGAACATGAAAGAATAAAAGTTAAATATTACATGTTCTTTGGAGTGCCAACCCTTCTACATTATGTGGATATAATTATTTCTGGATTGTGCATTTGAATTCAAAGAGTTTATACAAAGTGTGATGATAATTAATTATACTGTAAATGAGCCATCGATTTTTTTATATCTGTGTTTTCATGGTTCAAACCAGTTTGCCGATGGTTTTAATTTGGTCTATAATTGGCCGATAATTATCGTCAGTCGATAATTAGGTGCATCCCCATGTAAAACAATGTTTGTTAGCCATTGCATTTCCGTAATCTGACATATTTCTGAATGAAACGGGACATTCATTGAAAAACGTAAGGTGGGACTTGATTTTGTACTTCAGGAATTGATTGGATGGTGAAAAGTGGGCATAACATACCAGAATGAAGTTAGGTGGTTGGAGAGGAGGGGTTTCGAGAGTAAGGCTGTGTCTGAAATTGTGCCTCACTTCCCAGTAAGTCAATGACTTCACAGGCAGCAATTTGCATTTGAAGGCACCGTGTAGGAACGCTGGTTTTGGACATCCTCCCAAGGCACCATAAAGTCATGTCTAATGATCTAAAACAAATTCAAATGAACTTTGGTCATAACCAAGCAAATATTTAATAACTACATGGTTAGAAATGGGGACATTTGTTGAAAAATGCAAAAGAAGAAGAAACAAAAACAAAAAAACAGGACATTTATTAACAAATGACAGCTTTCACCTTCATCAGACACCATATTTATTATTTCATTCAACCAGCGAACTGCACGTGTTGGCTTGTCCTTAAGCCAAAAATTTTTTTTAGAAAAAGATGTAGTGAAGTCGTTAAAGGTTGATGGGCTGGGAAGGCAAGAACAAAGTAAAAGAGTCTAGAATTGTCACCTCCATTACCACCCTGCCAAGTAGAGGCCATGGGCTGATGATCCCAAACTTACTTTAGACTATCACTCACAGTTTTCCCTCGTAGGAGAGTGCTTATCGATTTTGTCAACAGCCCATTGATTTTTGTCTCTCTCTCACACTCTTTTTCTTCCCATCCGCTCTGCCTCTGGACCTCGCAGTGGGAAATGTGTCCTGCGCTTGCAAGTCTAACCCTCTTGGGAGAGAGAGATACTAACATGCACTTTAATGTTTCTTTACTGCCAAATAAAAAATAATGCCTTCACAGCATGATAAGCGAAACAAAAGATGTTTTAAATTGGGAACGCTTACAAATAAAAACCTGTCAGGTTATTAGACATGCTCTAAAAGGCCAACTGTCCTGACTGGATTTGCTTTGGAAAAATGAGTGTATCTCACAAAAACATGTCCATTTCGCCCTAAATTCAAAGGGGGAAATATAAAAATTTGCATGAAAAAATTGATGAACTGTCATATGTTCATGACAGTGAAGCACATTCCCCTCGCTTCTACAGTAATTATGGCTTTTGCACACAACGCAATAAATGCCTGGCAAAAAAATGGCAAAAATAAATAATGTTACTTTCTCCGTTAAAGAGATATTTTGTATTTTGTTAATGATGGTCAAAAAGGCTTTATTTCCAAAAAGGCTTTATTATCTGTTTTATTTCTGTCGGTTGTTGTTGGGGTGAAATATTACAGTAAAAATACATATAATATATATATATATATATTTTTTTTTTTTTTTTGCATTATGGTAATGATGGTCAAAAAGGCTTTTATTTTCCAAAATACTTTATTTTCTCTCTCTCTCTCTCTATTAGAGTAATGAGAATGAAACAGAAATGATGGTTAAAAAAAAGGCTCTATTTTTTAAAAAGGATTTCTGTCTTATTTCTTTCTTTTGATTTTGGGTAAAATATGACTCAAATGCTGTATATCCCTGACATGTTTTTTTTTTTTTTTTTTTTTTTTAACCTAACATGTTAAATGCTTGCATTTTTGACAAATGCCAAATACAAGATGTCTTTCATGCACAGTAGAAAGACAGTATTTATAAAGTCCTTGACTCTGCATTGTCTTAGAGCAATTCAAACACACATCCAAACCTGGAGTGGCAAAATTGGCTTATTTTCTGGAGAGATCTGCCCGTGCATTTCCCTGTAAAGAGGAAGTTGACAGTTGGTTGCCAGGTGTTTGTTGCATTGTGCTCAAATGCCATAAATACTGTACTAGGATTCTTCCAACACATTTGTCTCCCAGTTATTCCCAACAAATGTTGGATTGGGGAGAAGGTTTTTCTTGCATCTCTAAAACTAAAGTTTTCCTATCTGTAGCATGTGCTCTGTTAATGCATGCAGTTTTAGCTCTGCTATACAAGAGGCATCACTCCTTCTCTTGGCAGGAGGCTGTTAATCTTGTCAAAAAGCTGAGGAGCGCCGAAGCTTAATTGTCCTCCACTGACAACACTTTCCAGAGTCTTCAACTGTATTTATAAAGTCATTTCTCTACAGGGGTGAAAATAGTGTTTAAAACCATTCACTGTGCTGAATTGATTTGCTCAAAACCCTTTTGAAAAGTCCAGCAGTGCTGGTCCTAGATTTGTTTTATGTACTCCTTATTAAATGACAGAATTCTCACAAGAGGAAGAAATCTTCAAAGACCAGTTGATGTATCTGTGTATTTAGTTCCGCTCTGTCCTCGACAATCAAACAAATCCTGTTCTGAGAGTGATTGCTTTAACAATGTCACGCTCGAAAAGTCTTACAAGAGTGTTCTGATCAAATGACAATTTTTGAATGCCAACAGTTCCTATTTTGAATGTAAGTGGTCGATAAGATTGTTAATCCTCTGCAACCGAGCGGTTGACATGATGGTCTCTACTAACTGACCAAAGAGTGTCAAACAACAGACTGAAACTTTTGTAATTTTTACTTGTTCTTTTTCTTCTTTAGCTCATTGAGGATATTGGACTGTAATGCGCAGCAACCTGTCAACTGTTTTGTATAATGCCAATGAACTAGGTGTTTTTAATGTAACCTTTACAAAAAATCTAAACTAGCCTCAAACTTGCTGCAAATTTGCCGCTAAATATTTTAACATGCAAATGAGCTTTTGATTTGCCTCAAATGTTTGTCAGAAGTTTGCAGGTCTTCACTGGTAGTGGTGAACCTCCAGCAAACATTTAGCAACAATGGACAATTTTCTGCAAGTTTGCCGCAAAGCTCAAAATTATCAGTGGCAAATTTGCCATGAATTCTCGATTTTCGTAAGGGATGTCAGCACACTTGGTGGCCATTTTGGAAACTCCCCAACCAGTGGTGGCCCATCAGAGGAGGCAAGGGAGGCTGAGCCTCCTTAAAAAAATTCTTCAAAACGATTACAACACCAAAAGTTATAAAATGAATCATTGTTTTCATTAATTTACCAACTAACATACCAACCTAGTCTCATAGAATGAATGTTACTATAACTATATTTTTGCAAACTGAGTTTTACATGCTACTTTCTACATTTTGCTGCAGTTTCCTGGTGAAATTAACACTAGAGTCACTACAACAACTGCACGTTTTATTCACTTTCACACAATTTACGATACTTTAGCTGTTTATGACTTTATAAACACTTATTTTTCGCTCTATTACTTACACCAGATATTATTTAGCGGAGATGGGCCACTTCTATTAAAATGAATGGGAGAAATTGGAATGCCCAACGGCAGCCAACGGTCATCGGATGTAGAAAGGAAATCCCACCTTACAGGTAAAAGAGCCAATCACCTTTTAGATAAAGACATCGCCTGGCAATCGGCTTGACAAAGCACATGTGCATTAGCTATACAAGCCGAGAAAATTTGGTGTTTTAGCATAATCTAAGGTAAAGAAGCACAATTTATGATACCAGTGTTGTCAGATTTTACTACTGATTTGAAATATGTACTTTGATCGTAATCTTGACCAACCGTTTTGGAGATATCGGTCTTTCCCCGTTCAAGTAGATAGGAGCTGCAGTGTCATGATTGGACATAGCCTTCCGAGCGCGTTACAAATATGGCTGACCGTGGACTGACTTGCTAGAATGACTTTGCTTACACCCTGCTATGTTACGATTTCGAAACATTTTTATTTTAACGCATAATTGAAAAACGATACATTTTAACACTTGTATTACAGACCCACCTACATTAACACACTTATTTTAATATGATTAATTTCTGCTGTAGCTCACCTCATAGAATGTTGGATTTTGGACTCGGAGACCGATCCTCGAAACCAGCTAAGGACTCTCTGAGTGAAAGTGAAGTGAAAATGCCATAGAAGAGACACGAAATGACATAGTTGCTTCACCAGATGTACTTTTCATGTCGAATTTGCTTTTAAATCACTAGGTTAGGCATTGGTTAAGTGCAAGGATGTCTGTTTTGTTCACCTCTAATTATAATTTGTTTTGGACACTATTGGTTAGGTTTAGGTGACCCTTATAAAAATCGAGAGTTTTTGATTTGCCGCAAAGGTTTGCCGGAGGTTTACCACTATGGGCGAAGTGCTGCAAACTTCTGGCAAACATTTGCGGCGAATCAAAAGCTAATTTGCATGTGAAAATAACGAGCGGAAAATTTACGGCAAGTTTGCGGCTAGTTTAGATTTTTTGAAAGGGGACAGAGTGAAAAATATGTGTTTATAAAGTCATAAACAGCCATAGTACCCTTGATTTGTGTGAAAGTGAATAAAACGTGCAGTTGTTGTAGCACCTCTAGTGTTAATTTCACCAGGAAACTGCAGCAAAATGTAGAAAGCGGCAAGTAAAACTCAGTTGGAAAAATATAGTTATAGTAACGTTAATTCTATGAGACTAGGTTGGTATGTTAGTAGGTAAATGAAGTCAAACAACTATTAATTTTATCACTTTTGGTGTTGCAATCATTTTGAAGAAATTTTCAAGGAGGCTCAGCATCCCTTTCCGCCTCTGATGGGCCGCCACTGGTTGGGGAGTTTCCAAAATGGCCTCCAAGTGTACTGACTTACATTAAAAACTCTGACCTAGTTCATGAGCATTATACAAAACAGTTGACAGGTTGCTGTGCATTACGGTCCAATATCCTCAATGAGCTAAAGAAGAAACAGAACAAGTAAAAATTACGAACATTTCAAGCTGTTTTTTGACACTCTTTGGTCAATTACTAGAGACATTCATGTCAACCATTCGGTTGCAGAGGATTAACAATCTTCACTCAGACAGAGATGGTGCAATGCTTGACTCAAAGTAATCAACCACTTACATTCAAAATAGGAACTGTTGGCATTCAAATCCTGTCATTTGATCAGAACACTCTTGTTAGACTTTTCGAGCATGACATTGTTAAAGCAATCACTCTCAGAATTTTTTTGACTGTCGAGGACAGTGCGGAACTAAATACACAGAAAAAAGTACTCCAATTGGTCTTTGAAGGTTTCTTCCTCTTGTGAGAATTCTGTCATTTAATAAGGAGTACATAAAACAAAGATTGGGACCAGCACTGCTGGACATTTCAAAAGGGTTGTGAGCAAATCAATTCAGCACAGTGAATGGTTAAAAACACTATTTTCACCCCTGTAGGGAAATGACTTTATAAATACAGCTGAAGATTCTGGAAAGTGTTGTGGAAGACAATTAAGCTTCGCCGTTCCTCAGCTTTTCGACAAGATTAACAGCCTCCTGCCAAGAGAAGGAGTGATGCCTCTGTATAGCAGAGCTAAAACTGCATGTGTCAACAGAGCACATGCTTCAGATAGGAAAACTTTAGTTTTAGAGATGCGAGAAAACCCTTCTCCCCAGTCCAAAATCTGAAAACCAGGCAGAACACCTAGCAACACCTAGCAACCACTTAGCAATGAACTGTCTGTCTATCTGATATTCTGTCTGACTTTAAGGACTTGATAAACTTTAAAACTTTTTAAACTATTTTAAACTTTCAGGCAAGGCTTTGTCAAGCCAGCCCTATGTATGTATTTTGTACTTTTTTGTACACTTTGGCATTAAGTTTTCTGAATGTCTTTGTCTCCGCAGTGCCATCATGGGCCATCGTCGCCATTGCGTTTGTTGCTGTTGTACTAGTTGTTTCCTGCTGCTTTTGCATTTGCAAAAAGTGGATTTTCAAGAAGAAGAACAAGAAAAAGAACAAAGACAAGGGCAAGAATGCCATCAACATGAAGGACGTCAAGGACGGTATCAAAACCGAGGTAAAAACATTTTTTTTACTCCTTTTGGATTAGCCTCATTCTTTAGTTAACAGCAAATGCATGTAATTTATTGTCTAAAGTATTATTGTCGTACAATGCCAGTTACTCATATGGTAGAATATTCTTAAGATAACTCAATTTAGATTGAGACCTCTGTTGATCATGTTGTTTCACAGTTGACTTTAATTGCAGGACTGAAAACCTGGGCTTGTTAGCAGTTCATTAAAGTATTGAGTTTTTCTGTTTCTCTTGCATTTAGCTTAAGTTACAGTCTTTGTAAAGTTGCGTATGGTTTACTGTGCTATGATGTGGTATCAACCCAGAGAAATGACGGTAGTTAATTAAAACAATGGGAGATGGAACATTAATGCAGTTCCCTTTTTCCCCACACACCAACAAATTATATGGAACACTGGCACTTTAACCCTATTTAGCATGCTAATTGCATTAACGATCTCGCAATAGTACACTTGTAACAGAATAATTAACAAAGTCGACTTAATTTGTGGTGTAAGGACACCAGCTTTGAGACCATGCCAAGACCACTCAGATCTCAAATTAGGGACATTGATTTTCGAGCACAAAGCACAGTGAAGAGGAACAGACACAGAAAATTAACAACTCTCTTTTAAATGCAGTACGCCATTCCAGATTGTCACAGTTCGTTAGCGTCATCGCAGATTCTGTGCGAAAACCAAATGCTACTTGAGGTAGATGAATTAAACAGTAGCAGCTATATAATATTGCTATGTAATACACCACTAATAATGAGTGCATTTACATTCACAATCTTACACCGTTTCTGCTTAATAACCTGGCAACATGTACACTGGCGGCCAAAAGTTTGGAATAATGTACAGATTTTGCTGTTTCAGAAGGAAATTGGTACTTTAATTCACCAAAGTGGCATTCAACTGATCACAAAGTATAGTCAGGACATTACTGATGTAAAAAAACAGCACCATCACTATTTGAAAAAAGTCATTTTTGATCAAATGTAGACAGGCCCCATTTCCAGCAGCCATTACTCCAACACCTTATCCTTGAGTAATCATGATAAATTGCTAATTTGGTATTAGAAAATCACTTGCCTTTACATCAAACACAGTTAAATGAAGCTTAACATTGTCTTTGTTTGTTTTTGAGTTGCCACAGTATGCAATCTAGCATGTCTTAAGGTAAATATTAGGTCAAAAATGTCAAAAAAAAAAGAAACAGCTTTCTCTAGAAACTCATCAGTCAGTCATTGTTTTGAGGAATGAAGGCTATACAATGCTTGAAATTGCCAAAAAAACTGTAGATTTCATACAAAGGTGTACACTACAGTCTTCAAAGACAAAGGACAACTGGCTCTAACAAGGACAGAAAGAGATGTGGAAGGCCAGATGTACAACTAAACAAGAGGATAAGTACATCAGAGTCTCTAGTTTGAGAAATAGACGCCTCACATGTCCTCAGCTGACAGCTTCATTGAATTCTACCCGCTCAACACCAGTTTCATGTACAACAGTAAAGAGAAGACTCAGGGGTGCAGACCTTATGGGAAGAATTGCAAAGAAAAAGCCACTTTTGAAACAGAAAAACAAAAAGAAAAGGTTTGAGTGGACAAAGAAACACAGACATTGGACAATAGATAATTGGAAAAGAGTGTTATGGATCTTAACCCCACTGAGCTTTTGTGGGATCAGCTAGACTGTAAGGTGCGTGAGAAGTGCCCGACAAGACAGCCACATCTATGGCAAGTGCTAGAAGAAGCTAGATTTTGATCAGTTGAATGCCACTTTGGTGAATAAAAGTACCAATTTCTTTCCATAATAGCAAAATCTGTACATTATTCCAAACTTTTGGCTGCCAATGTATAAGATCATGTAAACTTCCTTAAGTGACCATATAGTATTTATCGGGAAAAAGTTTTAAACTGTTTAAGCAAAAACAGATTGGCACATATAGATTTTTGCCCATTAGGCGGATTTCGCTCTGCGTGCAAACACCTTTACCAGTGTACTGACAGCTTATCTAAAGTGTGCAAGTGTTGTGCCTATGACTGTTTACGTTTTGACATCAAAACAGGAGGATAATTTCAAATCTCATATAAAAAGGGTTTTCTTGCGTTGTCAGGTTTTTATAGTTTTAATAGCATTTTGTTGTGCATGTAAATGCACTCATTGTGTATTAGAGGATTCAGAACAGAAAAAAAAACAGCTATGTCCATTGAATTCAATATAATCAACTTTTAGTACAAAAAGCAATATACTGGTTTGGTTAGGTTAAGATTCATTGATGACTCATATTTTGCCAATTAGAACAGATATTATAATGATACACAACAATTAGAGTAATATGCCAGAGTCCAAGTGTACATGAACAACATACATCATTGTTCTTTTGTCAACAAAAGGAGCTTTGAGCTTCTCGGTAGTCATTTCTCCTGGTGTGCCCCGACTCACATGGTCGCCTTTGTGTGTGGTTGTTTTAATTTGTGTCTCTTCCTTCCATGTCCTCCTTATCTATGTTTTGTCTGATGACTTTGCGGGATTGCGACTGGCGGTAGGTTCCCAATTGCTATTGGATCTCCTATAGCCTGCTGCAATGACTTTTAATAGCCTCTTGACAACTGGTTTACTCTAGAGTAAAATATATGTTACTATGCATACAGTACATGTATATCTACAATATATATGTGTGTAACTCTACATATACACATACATACAGTATATGAAGAGAGAAAATGGACTTGGGTATGCTTCAGCAAGGTTGAACCACATTGATTTCTCCTTTCAAGCATTCTTTTTTGAAGACCAAAACAGAAAGAGCTATTTCAAAAAGTGATGGCTGTCTTTGAGAAAAAAATTGTAACTGCTGGTGATATATTCTGCTTTTTTGACTGTCCTTGCCCAAATTATCAGTTCATATCTGGTCTTGAACTTAAACACTGCAAAAATGTCCTGCAGGAGAAGAGCACCCACCTAATTAGCAGGACAAATTAGTTCAAGAAGTAATTTTCAAACACAACGACTAGTCTGATCTTTAATTGGCTGACATATTTTTTTATACATTGCCTTTGCCAGTCAGACAGAAAGGGCATCAATAAAGGACATTCAAAATGGCAAAAAAAACACTAGCAGAATATTATGAAATGTACACTTCCAAAGTGACTTAATCACATTCTTAAATTTACCAGAACTTTGCTGAAAAGACCAGTATATGTTGTGTGTCGGATGCTGGTCTCCAACTTGGGATGCTGATGAGCTCGGACCTGTTGTTGCATAAATCTTTTTTAATCTAGTCTTACAAGTTAGTTGTTTAATATTTTCCTTTAAGACTGGTCTTAACTTTTTAAGTCAGTTATATAAATACATAAATCAGTCTAATTTAAGAAAAAAAAGTAAGACTGCATACCGCTAGGCCAACTTTGTTTCATTTTATGTCCATGTGGAGCCTTTGTCGCTTCGCTATGGGTAAATCACTGATGATAACTCTGCTTAGAGTTAACGCATGATTTAACACATTAATGTGTGATTAACAATGTATATAAAAAAAAAAACACAATTAATCATGGCTCCTGTCCTGTACGTAAATTTTGTAATAAAAGTATTTTCTTACAATCAGCAATTCAAGCTTAAAGTACATGTAACTTCGTGTTTTTATGAGCTGCGTCAACAGAGGGCAGTCAGCGCATCTCCAGCAGTACAGTCAGCGCGCCTCAACAAACTTCACAAGAATGAGAGCCAGGATGCAGAGCACAACAGAATGCAGGGATCTTGAGACGTGATTTTCAAAGTTTCAACTATTTTTAACTGTACACACTGAAGCATCTTAAAAACGCACCATTTATGACTCTGAAAACCAGTGAGACGCTCCATCCGACAATATAATTAAAAATAGTGCAGTTGGAAAGTAAGAACACATAAGAACTGTAATAATTTTAATTATGTATTATTTACTTATGTTGAATTCTCTTTATATTGGGGCATTTCTTGAAATTGATATAATTTCTGCTTAATTATTTAGTCAGCATGTCATGTAATTTATTCGATTACAAATTTTAATCGATTGACAGCCCTAATTTCTGAACATCTGTGACGGTTCAGTCGAACGATGGATTAACACCATTTGCTTTCTTCGTCATAGACCTTATGCACAGCAGCGCCATCTGTGAGATCTCACAGAAGGCTGTGAGATGTACAGTCAAAGATGGTGCTACTGTGAATAACAGCCTGGTCTCATGAAATGTACGCAACAATGGCAAAATTTTTGCAAACTTTAAAATTACGTGCTTCATTACACGTTTAGCTGCAGTTTCCCGGTGAAATGTCCAGTGGGGGGCACCAGAAGTGAGTGAAATGATGTTGTAATCAGAGGAGGTTTTTAAGATGAATATTAGATCAGGCTCGAGGCTCGATCTCCGAGTTCAAAGTCCAACAATATATCAGGTGAGCTACCGCGGAACACATTGGAAAAAGTGTGTAAATGTAGGTTGGCCAGTACTGTTTGAGTAACTGAGCGAAAAAAAAGTGTTTATAAAGTCATAGACATAGTACTCGTAATTTGTGAGAAAGTGCAAAAAACGTGCAGTTTTTGTAGCGTTTCTAGTGTTAATTTTACCAGGTAACTGCAGCAAAATGTAGAAAGATTCATGTAAAACTTGGTTTGCAAACATGTAACGTTCATTCTATGAGACAAGGTTTTTTTTTTATTATTATTATTTGCATTGTAATCACTAAATTAGTTCATTAAAATTGATTTGGCAACATTGGCAACAAGTATTTCTCTATGTGAAATATGGACAAATTTATTTAGCACCCACTGTCTGACATTTTGTTCAGTTGTTCAGTGTCTTAATTTTCCTACAATGCATAGCAAATTAGACTGACTAAAGATAAATGTGAGCTTCGTTTATACAACAGCCCTTCTCAAGCGTCCTTAGTTAGTCCAGTTGTTAGATGCTATGTTTATGCAACTGGCCACTGGTGTCCCTATGGCATGTCATGTGATTAATTCCATTCAAATTTTTCGATTGACAGCCTTTTTAACTAGCTTAACCAGCTAGGCTTCTTTGGACAACCAGCTTCACCAGAAAAACCATGTTGGAAAAAAAATTGGTAAACATTATGGCTATAACCATTGGGACCATCATCACAACAACACCTACCAGCATAAACCAGCCTGGAATTAACCTTTTTTCAGCAGAATGAACAAGCATCCTACAAAACTTGTTGAGTAAATGCACAATTGTTTGCTAATATAGTTTGGGCCTCAAAAGTAGACAGGACAGCCAAGAAATCAGTTTTGTTCAGCCTTTTGCTTTGACACTAGTAACCCAACAACTAATAAGACAGGTCCTGTACACATTATGATCCCTCCCACCAACACCTGCTGCTGGCATGATGCTTACAGCTTCCATGAGTGTGGTGGTTATCACCAATAACTAAGTCATGACAATGCTACTGTGTGGAAGATCATGTCACAGAGAATGAGGGTCAATATATGAGCACTCTTCTTGAGAACGTGAATGCCCTGCATGCTTTACCGATGAGCGAGACTGCCCTTTGGGAAGGCAACTGTTTTACAGTGAATGAATAGAGCTGAGTTTGCCTCGCATGCTTTCCAGAGACTACAAACTTCCCCTTTAACACTGCCACTGCCTTAGACTCAGGTTAGCTGGAGAGCTGGTGTCAGACCATCCACGGCATTTCCCTACTGATTTGTCAATGATAGAGGCTGTTCTGCCTGAAATATCATAAAATAAAATTGAATGATATATTTCTTAAAGGTATAGCTCACCCAAAGATTTAAATTCTGTCATTTATTCGCCATCATGTTGTTCCAAACCTGCATGACTTTCTGTCTTATACGGAACACAATAGGATATATTTTAAAGAATGTTGCAATCTCTGATTTCCATGCAATGACAGACAATAGTGACTTTAAAGCTTAAAAAACCACCCACAAGTCACATAAAAGCAGTCCATAAGACTTGTGCATCCAAGTGTTCTGAAGGCCTACATTAGGCTTTGGTGAGACCAAACCGGACAGTTATTTTACCATGAAAATCTTCCACCATAGCACGTGAACACGTGAATGAGCCCCTCTCATTAACTCAAATGTGAAAAATGAGAGCTATGGTGGGGTTTTTGTGGTAAAATACCATACATTTTGGATTGTTTCTCATCAAAATCTAGCGGATTCCTTTAGAAGACTTGGAATATGATACACAAGTCGCATGGACAAATTTCATGACAATTTTGGGTCCCTTTTTAAGCTTTAAAGTGAGTCACTATCAACTGTCATTGTATTAAACAGTAATCCAGCACTGATTACATTAATGTATTAAAGGAATGGTTCACCCCAAAAATGAAACTTCTTTCATCATTTACTCACCCTCATGCCATCCCAGATGTGTATGACTTTCTTTCTTCGGCTGAACACAAACGAAGGTTTTTAGAAAAAATATCTCAGCTCCGTTGGTCCATAAAATGCAAGTCAGCAGAACTTTGAACTTTGAAGCTCCAAAAACCACATAAAGACAGCATAAAAATAGCCAATATGACTCCAGTGGTTAAATCCATGTCTTCTGAAGAGATATTATAGGTGTGGGTGAGAAACAGATCAATATTTAAGTCCTTTTTTACTATAAATCTATTTCCAAACAGCCCTCCTATGCATGTTCACTAGAGTTTTTTAGCTATTTGCTTTCTTCGTGCATATCGCCACCTACTGGGCAGAGAGGAGGAAGAAAAAAATGGCGGGATAAAGGAAAGGAAAATAATAAATAAATCAGATTTGAATAACAGCTCAGTAGGTGGCGATATGTACAAAGAATGTGAATCAGAGCTGAGATATTCTTCTTAAAACTTTGTCTAGACATCTGGGATAGCAGGAGTGTGAGTAATACATGAGTGTGAGTAACTATTCCATTAAGTACCAATTAACACTACTTTAATTAAACATTAGTAAACATTAAATCAAACTTCAGCGTGCTATTTGTCAGTCGCTGAATAAAACAAAAGGTACTTTGAAAGGGCAAAAAAAGGGAAAAACTAACACTATGTTACCAAAAAAGGAAGACAATGATAACATGCTTGTGTTTTTAATTTTAAGAGAATTGTTGTTATTAATGGAATTAGGTATAGCTATTGGATTATTTGTATTTATTTATCTATCCAGCTTTGAAATTAATAATGAGTGTCTCTAGTCTCTGTCTCTAGATATGCTGTAGATAAGTAAGATTTGTAACTCCTCATGGTTATTTATGAGAAGGTGTGGCCTTTTAACCTGTGACAGATGCTTGTTCTGCCATCCTGAAAGCATGGGATGAAGTGCATTTGCATGGTGCAAAAGAACAAAGTTGCATGTGACCGGCACCTCTGAAATGTCTGTTTGCAACATACGTTTTTTTTCCAAAGAGTGTCTAATTATGGACAGGTGGATGTGGATTCATTTGAAACACTGACACACTATTTAATACAACACCAAACTATTACACATGCAAAACTGCATTAAGATTCTAAAGATTTGATGTGGAGTGTTTTTCAATGGATATTATTTTGTCTTCAATGTATGCAGTGCTGTCTAGTTAGGCCTTTCACATGTATTTCAAGCACTGGTTCAGATGCTCTTTTAAAATTCAAGAGCATTGTTAGTAAACTACGCACTAGCCTTTGGTTGATTTGTAATGTAATCAGAAATGTATTCCAAAAAGTAACTGTAATCTGATTACACATTTTAAAATGAAGTATGTACCAATTACAAGTACTTATTACTATAATTTGATTAGATAATACAGATTACATGTAATCCATTACAAACAAACTATGGTACTTGGTTTGTCAGAGAAAATGGCGTCCTTTAAAATTGCTCCTTGTGTGTTCCAAAGAAGAAAGTCAAATGGATCTGGAAGAGCATGCTGGTGAGTAATGGATGACTGAGAAAAATAAGAATTACATTTTTGGGTAAACCACTCCTTTAAGAACATCTGTCTCCTCATATTGCCCCTCCCACCAACCTAAATTGCTTGCACTCATTCAGATCATCTTCTTGCAACGCATTTGCTCTTTCCACAAATATCCATTTTAGCAGACCATAGGGGAGAAAAGGGTTCACAGCCCAAGTCTAGTGCATCACCGAGCATGTCCTGGTCTTAATCACTGTGGTGTTTTTAGTGCTTGCTCCCCCCACACCCCTCCCCTAAAAGAGGTGTGGTTGAACAGCAGGCTGGTCCAGGGCGGGCCCGGCGCTCTGGCGAGGGCAATTGGGCAGCGCCAGCGTTGGGCCGACAGGACTGACTGTTAGTGGGTGTCTCCTTCAGGCCTTGAAGGATGAGGATGATGCGGAAACAGGGCTAACGGATACAGAGAAAGAGGCGGAGCCTAAGGAGGAAGAGAAACTTGGCAAATTACAGTACTCCATGGATTATAATTTCACAGAGAATACGGTAAGTGACTGTCTTTAAATCAATGTCATTGTGTGTGGTGTTTAGTGAGGTCTTCTTCATAAGTGTAGTGATTGTATTGTCTGTTTGTCCATCAAATTGCTACTGCTTCCACTCTAGGATATTCTCATACATTATTGAATGCTTGCTATAAACTGCATATTTAAAAAAAGACATAGATTACTGAAAAGGCAAAGATAAAGCCTTTCATTTTGTCAGTTTTATTGCTGTGCTCTATTATTAAGTGGTATCTGTTGAAGCTGGAGGAATTCAGTCTTGGCACTTAAGGAATAATGCCCATCATCCTGTAAACTCTCTAAATGCCGTGAATGTCAAGGGCACATCAGTGTACTTGGATTTTAGCCCCAGTGCTGACATAACGAAGGAGCTCGCTTGTCTTCAACTCCGAGGTTTAGCTAAAATTCATTGGCTGCCTCTTGCAAGTGGCTGAGCTTGAAAGCTGAGTGACTTCCAGAGTGGATGTACTTCCCTTCGAAGGATCCTGGGTGACAGATAATTAAAGCTGTGAATAGTCCAACGCCAAGGGCGAGCAGAAACAAAGCAACAAACCTGAAAGAGACAGATTATCTGCAATCACATGCACTCAAATTACAGCTTTTATAAGAACGACCTCCACTGTGGCCTTTTATTGTATGCCTTCAATGTATGTGTATCTGTGAAATGACAAAAATTACGGCAAATGTCTGGTAATACATACAATTTTTGGCATAGCAGAGTTTCAAGATGTTTGAAAATCATTTGCTCTGTTCTTTTGACCATTGATGTGTAACAAAATTTACCAAATGGTTAATTGCACTGAGGACTTCATCGGAGGTATAAGAATGGTAGTGTAGAACTTAGGTACTTTCAGTAATCTTCAGCCTAAAGGCACAGCGCAAAATCAGGAGATTCAAAGACATCTTGGACCACATCAGCCTGACCCAGATTCAGCCCAACACACACACACATGCATATAGTCTCACAATGCCTGCCGGAAATCTGCGAGCTTTTTTCCTGTCTGAGTTTTACGTAAATCAAGTTGAGTATTGCTTCAGAGAGATAGGCAGTCTGGAAGGTTTTGTTCTGCAATCACTGCCCTTTCCAAAGGGGAAAGGTTCCAGGGAGCTTGACTCAACTCTGGGTTTGTTTAAAGGTAGTCTTGACCTTTCCAGCCCTGCTGAGCAAGCTGGAAGTTAAAAAAAGAAAAGTACAAAACATGGTTGGAAGTCACAATGCTACATAACACAATATCTCAGAATCTAGGGCAGTCCATCAGGGAGACACAGGGACAGGTAAGGTGCATGTTATTAATGAGAGTAGAAAAAGAGGTGTTGATCGAACTTTGGATTCACTGACATGAATTATAGCGATTGTTGTCTGTTTTCTAATGCATCTAGCATCCAGGGTTGAGAAAAAGGCAGAATTTAAATTGGCTCCCTTACAGTTTATGAGCTGACATTTAAATTGAATTGGCCACGCCCACAGGATGTTGAATTAGAATGACTGGTGGAGGAATTTACTGAAATCCAATTCAAAGAAATCCAACAAAATAGAGGAATTTCATTAGTCCAAATCAAGAACAAAATAGGCAGGAATATATAATCTGTATAAATGAGTACAAATTAGAGCTGTCAAAGTTTATGCATTAACTCATGCAATTAATTAAAAAAGTTTAACGCGTTCATTTTTCTTAATTACGATTAAGGCATTTAGCGTTAATAAAGCATAAACACTGGTCGAAGTTGGGTGGAACCTTTGCGATTTGTCCGCCTGGACACATTACACTGATGCACACACCACAAAAATACGCAACAGCCTTGTCAATGATCAAGTGATGGGGAAAGGACCTCTTAATGCTATTTGTTGTACAAAACAAGCACACAGAAGTGTGTCAAGTCTTAACTATCTAGAAAATGCTGAACGAGACGTTTTTATTAAGCGCTTTTCATGTGGAGTTTAAAACTGCGGTTTGACACTTGCATTGACACACTGACGTGAATCGTGAAAGCAGCTGCACGACTGCTATAACAAAGCATATAAGCACAGTCTGACTGCTAATTAATAATGAGGAGGATGACAGTTTAATGTGCATTGCAATGAATATGCAACCTAGTTCTTATTAAGTATTTATAGAGTAAAATTTTAGCATTTGCAAAATCTGCGATTAATCACGATTAACTATGAAAAATTGTGTGATTAATCATGAAAGCGGCTGCACGATTGCTGTAACAAAGCGTATAGCCACAGACTGTGGGATGATTAATATTGTGGAGGAGGAGAGTTTAAGAGATTTAATGTGCATTGCATTGAATATGCAACCTATGGGGGGACTAGTTCTTATTAAGTATTTACAGAGTATAATTTCAGCACTTTCAAAATCTGCGATTAATCGCGATTAATTGTGATTAAAATATTTAATCAACTGACAGCACTAGTGCTAATATAATTTGTTTGTATAATCTGTGAAAAAAAGTTTCTGTTTACTATTTCAATTCCGTTCGGAAAGGCTTACAACCCTGCTACTAGGTTTTTTAAGGACAGAAAACCCTCACTATTTATGTGAAATAACAAACCAAAAGTAAACAGTTTGTCTCAGAAAGCTGTAGCAGCGGTAATTTAAGATGACGGCTCCCAGCCTCTAGATGAGAGATTGTGCACACTTCACCCACTGAGGTTAAGTCATACATCAGAATTTCCCTCTAGCATGTCCCGCATCAGTCTGACTGAGCTGTGTGATGCTTTCATAGCCTGCAGAGCAAGAGAATGTTATTATGACCAAAGTCCCATCAGGACCAAATAGCCCTTCGCCCCCCATCTATGCCCAAAACTCCCAGAGACAGATCCGCCCTGACTTATGATGCTATGATTGTCCACAGCTATTCAGCATCTCACAGCTTGAAACTACTTACAAAAGACAACTTGTATAGATTTAGAGATGGTGGCTGATCTATTCCAAAGTTCCAGTGAAACTGACAAAGATGCCACTGAGAGATAGATTGTGAAATCATGTGCACATACAGTAGTGGAACCACAGACAAGTTGTTGTTTTTTTCCCCATTCTTATGTTTGGATTAGTAATTACAAATAATCATAAATTCCAAGTTACTAATAAATGCACTTAGCTAACTAGCACCACTCTGGAGCAGTTCCATTTTTTTCAGAGGAGGCAAGGGAGGCAGTGCCTCCTCAAAAGATTCAGATGAGAAAAATAATCGACTGTACATAAAAACAATATTACTTAATGTGAGCTCAAATAATGTGTATAGCAGTCGTATTTCTAAAATTACACTTTCCAACAGTAACATCATCAGATAAAGTTTCAGAGGGAGGCATCGCTCATTGCAATCTCATTGAGCTCCTAAAGCGTGGCATGAGTGAGTGGGATAACTGCAGAATATAGGTGAAAAGTCATGTGAGAGGAGGCAATGTCTCCACTTAGATTTGATTGGTCATTACTCTGTCATTTCGTAAATGAGATAATACCCAGCCTGCCAACAGTATCATGCTCACACAGATCCTTAGATTGCAGTGAATGGAGCGAACTGGTGGAAGCGTGCAAACTAATTACAGAGTAAACAACTAACTGACACTGAAAACCACTTCTGGTCACATCAGAATCCAAATGAACTTGAAATGACTGAAATAGAACATGAAATGGTATGTGAGTGAGCCGGTTTTAGTGAGCACTTCTGTTAATTGAACACCTCCGTGCCATGACGTCTGTGGTGCTTACCAAGGAGTACATGATCTGAACATGATTTTTTTTTAAATTATTATTATTATTTGACTTGGTTTAATAAATAGTCTGTTAATATGATCATATAAAACATTATAGTACTGAATGCTTGCTATTAATGTAAGTTTTAAGGTACTCCATATCCCTTCCCATACTGAAATCTGATATACAGTATGGTCATGAACATTTAAACTATTGTTCATATAATTGGACATTCATATTCAAATTCCAAACAAAATATATGTTGCATATATGAAAACATCTTCTGTAGTATTATTAAATATGTTATATATACATATATACATGCACAATTATGTGACTTTTTATATTGGTTAAACCCATACCTTAACATAATAAAGTGGCCGGTGAGTGTATTTATACTGTACATATATATATATATATATATATATATATATATATATATATATATATATATATATATATATATATATATATATATATCAGCCACAACATTAAAACCACCTGCCTAATATTGTGTAGGTCCCCCTCGTGCCACCAAAAAAGCGCCAACCCGCATCTCAGAATAGCATGCATCCAACAATCATCCATACGATTATCTAATCAGCCAATTGTGTGGCAGCAGTGCATTGCATAAAATCATGCAGATACAGATCAGGAGCTTCAGTTAATGTTCACATCAACCATCAGAATGGGAAAAAATGTGATCTCAGTGAGAAAAGTCACATAATTGTGCATGTATATATGTATATATAACATATTTAATAATACTACAGAAGATGGCTGTTTTCATATATGCAACATATATTTTGTTTGGAATTTGAATATGAATGTCCAATTATATGAACAATAGTTTAAATGTTCATGACCATACTGTATATCAGATTTCAGTATGGGAAGGGATATGGAGTACCTTAAAACTTACATTAATAGCAAGTCACATTTGGACCATGGCATGATTGCTGGTGCCAGATGGGCTGGTTTGAGTATTTCTGTAACTGCTGATCTTCTGGGATTTTCACACACAACAGTCTCTAGAATTTACTCCGAATGGTGCCAAAAACAGAAAACATCCAGTGACCAGCAGTTCTGTGGATGGAAACACCTTGTTGATGAGAGAGGTCAACAGAGAATGGCCAGACTGATTCCAACTGACAAAGTCTATGGTAACTCAGATAACCACTCTGTACAATTGTGATGAGAAGAATAACATCTCAGAATGCTACTCTGAGATGCGGATTGGCACTGTTTTGGCAGCAATAGGGGGACCTATCAGGCAGGTGGTTTTAATGTTGTGGCTGATCGGTGTATACTGTATATGTGTTGTACATATATTGTGATATATCAGATATGTGTATGCATTTCACCTTTCATGTAAATGTAAATGTCAAATGGAACTGAAATAGGAATTTAATTTGGACTTAAAAAAAACAAACAAACCCTGAGATGGCACTCTGCCTCCTCATTTCAAAAGTCCGCCGACGTGAGTTTGGCTCTGGAGACAAACTCTAGCTGATATCTAAGAAATATCATCCTGCCATAGTAGTGTGAAATGTTAAAGACTGTCATCAGTCGATAGCAAAATCTATGTGACAGTACTCAAAATGTCAATGATGAAGTCCAGCCGTCTACAGTGAAATCCACTAGACATGCTGTCACCTCAAATGTTCACAATTCATCATGATGAAATAGAGAGAGCACTGCTCAATAATAGAAGAGAGGGAATTTATTTTGTGACAATATTTTTTTCAATATGATCACACTGGAATTTGGTATGTTGGTTCCAAAATAAATTTCACCTAAATTTGGACCATATTCACGTTCATGCCCTGAAAATCACCTGTGCCTTTGACATCATATTCTTTTTGATCTCCGGTTAACAACGTTACATTTGCACAGCAGTATGAGAAAGAACGCTGTTTTGGTCTCAGTACTGGTAGGGTTGGGGTTAGGACTAAATTAATGAAATTATTACTGAACCTTTTCTGAAAATCAGATGTGCTGTGCCTTTCACGTCACATCCATGCAAAGAAGTAAGGGTGAAAGAACAGTTATGGTTTGAAAGTAACACTGTTGCGCATGCACATGACTGTAGTTCCACTGAGAGGCAGTTGGGACATTCGGAAAGCCAAATTCTGAGACCTTCTGTCACCCGATTTTCCCTTGAGATCCAGACTGATCACACTGCGAGTTTGGCAACAGTAAGTTGAAAGTTTTGCTGCTGAAATTGGTCTGTGCCTACCGAAATTCAAATCACATCTCCCCAGCAGCCGAAGCTGGAAACGTTGCTCACACAGCACTCTATCAGTAAATGGAAATGTGTTCATGCTTGAGTTGATTAAAAAATTCTGACAGGGTATGTTGCTTGTCAGTAATTTGGCAGAATGGGGGGAATTCTAAGGTACATAAATTTTTGCAAACAACATGTTGATTTCCCATGTGATAATGTCTGACATTTTCACCTATGCTTCATGGAAGCAGTGATATGACAGTGATGGGCATTATTTGAGGAGTATTTTCTACCTCACAACTACAGTATTTATTTCAAACTACAGAGACATTTTTGTTTGCTTGTGTTTGTGCGTGAAGTTGTTTGTGGCATGTTTCTTGTGGTTAGAACATCTCCTTTCCTTATCTGAGATAACATTCCTCATATCCAGCAATAAAACTGTCCAGACCTGACACCCACCACCATTTAATGACAAGAACCAGACATTACTATAGCCTGACAGGATATTAAAATCCTTTATAGTTCCTTTGACAAAAGAGCAATCTCACAGTTCTGTGATGACCACCATCTCAACCAGAAACTCTGGCAAAGCTGCCTTCTCCTTAGCTACTGTGCTTCCTAGGGCAGCACAATTAGAGTGTGCCAGCTGGTCAGGGTGAAAGAGAAGGTGAGAGGAGAGAGAGAGAGAGAGAGAGAGAGATAGATCGAGATCTCCATGCCCGAGTGCCTGTGTAGACATAGAAACAGGGAGTTTTATGGGAGGCTGATGGGAGCTTGATTGACTGACTCAAGGGCCCAAGAGGCCGTGCAGGGGATGTAGTGACTGGCAGGTCAATCAGGGCCTCAGCCCAGCCAGCCAATCAATTATCAGAGCTGATGGGGAGATAGGAGCAGGAGCAGCACGCTTGACATGGCATGATCCCCTCCTTAATGCCGGGATTGTTTAAAGAGTAATGCAGCCCATGACTGAAGGATGCACCTCAGCATTAGGAGAATCATAACTGTCCTCTTGGTAGCTCTATATTTAACTAAGCAGATAATCTCAAGCTAGATCAGGGCTGATTTTCCATAGAACCACCCACCAATAGAGGTGAGCAGGTGTAGCCAGACACAAATTGGAGTTTATTCACAGTAGATTGCATCAAGTTTATCTAAAGGCATATTTGAATACATTTATTTTGGAGTGCTACTTGCCAGAATCTCGTTGCATGTAGAGAAATTATAGTCCAAGGCACTTTCTCTGGTACAAACATTAAAAAGCCTACCTCAGAGTGTGTCATGGTACCAGGGTACCGATATCAGAAGGCAATCGAAACTTTTTCCAGGTATGGAAGTTTCTGGTAATGGGAACATTGAGGCATCTTTGAGGGGGACAAACATATGTGACATATCCTGCCCAACTTTGGGAAAACATCAAATTGTCAATATTACAATCGAATTTATTGATTTGGAAGTTTGAAAATGTATGTGATTATCTAAGCTTGGAAGAGACCAGTTTCAAGTAAGGGCCCTGGTACTTTTAGGAATAATGCTTCATTGGCATGAGGGTTTAGTGCTCAGAGCGGGCAGCAGTTTTTTTGTTTGTTTGTTTGTTTTACCCTTGGGAAAAGATCAGGAAGTGTCTTCATATAAATCTGGTCCAACACTTAAATGTACGGCAGATTTAGTTACATGACAGAATCAAAACCTTATCTACTTTGAGACCTAAACATTTGAAGAATGGTGGTGGATAGATGGTTCAGACAAAGACCTCTCTCCTCTTCAAGTTCTTTCTGTTCTCTTCAACTTTGCCCTTTGACCGCCAGCTCATAGTGGGGATCATCCAAGCAGCAGAGCTGCCCGCCATGGATATGGGTGGCACTTCTGACCCTTACGTTAAGGTCTACCTTCTTCCAGACAAGAAGAAGAAATTTGAGACCAAGGTCCACCGGAAGACGCTGAACCCCGTTTTCAATGAGCAGTTCACCTTTAAGGTAGGTTGCATAGACATAATCTAATTAAAACAGTGTTGAATGCTCGCATTATAACAACAAAATCCATTTCTCATTGGATCCGTGAATTTGAACATGAGTACACACACAGTAGATCAAGTTATACTTGACTACTTCTACTGGTGCATTAAAAAGCTGTGCCATTTCTAGATTTAGTGAGGTGCCTCTTGGGTAGAGTTTGCACAGCAGCCCCCCCTCCAAGGGGCCCTAAGTGGCTGCTTTTACCACTTATACCTAGAAATTGCCCTGTTAACAGAACAATAACTAGCATGAGGCATAAGAATAAAAACATTCAAACAGGCTCCTGCCTGTCCATAATCTGAAAACTTGAATAATTTCTACTTTGAATGTTCATTAAGGTCAGCAGGGCTTTCCAAATCTTTTTACCAGACATCATGTTGCTAGAAAGACCTTTTTCTGTAATTACCACAGTCAGACCTCTAGAGATTTTTTAAATTGCTAAGTGAAGTGTTGAGTTCTTGAAAGAATTGCAAATGTATAACTGAGCCAGCCAAGGGTGGTTGTGGACTGTTTTCTTGTTTGTTTCTTGTCTAGCCCAAAACAATTTCAACTATGACACGCTACCTTGAGAACGAAAAATGATCCACACACCAACACTCCGTGAGATAGCCACACAGCTGTGACATGTAATCACAAGTGCCTCCATTATTGAAATGAAGAGACTGGAGAGCTGGTGTGTGTGATAGCGTCAAGGACAAAATAGCAACCCTTGGGTCTTATCTCTTTCCCGGCCAATCAAGTAGTTTGTCGCCATGTTGGAACAAGTCCTTCGGGATAATGAGTTTTGTGTGAAAAACAGCTCAATTGGAGGCAATCAAGAATCAAATCTCTCTTCTGCACATACATACACACAATAGTCCTTTAGTTTCATCCCAGCATCTCTGCAGTAGATAAGTCTTGTAACTGGATTAGACCGGTTTGCGTGGGAGTAATTTCATCTCTAATATCCCACAGGTTCCCTACACTGAGCTGGGAGGAAAAACTCTAGTGATGACTGTGTATGACTTTGACCGCTTCTCCAAACATGACGCCATTGGAGACGTGAAGGTGCCCATGAATAAGGTGGACTTTAGTCATGTCACTGAGGAGTGGAGGGACCTCCAGAGTGCTGAGAAAGAAGAGGTAAGAACTATGATCCATGGACGGCAATAGTCTGTTCTATGCTTAAACTTAATTAGTTTGTTGATTCGTTAACTGATTCGTTCAGTGACCCTTCCTGTAGTCCACATCATTGCATCAGTAGGTTGTGACCAGTGACTGACTTTTCGCTTAAAGGGACAGTTTAAATTTAAAATTGAGATTTGTTTACTGATTCGTTCAATGATTCATTAACTTATTCAGTGAAAAGGAACTTTTTGCTTAAAGGGAAAATTCTTTATTTTCTCAACATGATGTTGTTTCAAACCCCTTTGACTTCATTCAAACCCATCATTCTTCTGTGGAACATAAAAGAAGACAGGAAGAATATTAGTCTCAGTCACCCTTCACTTTTGGGGAAAAAAGATGCAATAAAAGTGAATAGTGAATAAGACTCAGTCATTAACGTTCTGCCCAACATCATCTTATGTGATTCAAAGAAGAAAGTTAAATGGGTTAAGAAAAACACAAGAGTGAGTAAATGATGAAAGAATTTTCATTTTTTATGACTTTTTTTATGAAATTTTTTCATGTTTTCAACTATACAATTATTCAAAGATTTAATAAAAACATGTCATTTATGACCTAAACAAGTTTGTTGTTCACTATTGTAAAGGTCGTACACAACAAGAATACACATCAGTTGGCAGGATTTAAATTGAAATTACGCTTAATGTAAAGGTGAAAGACTTGAGGGCTCTCAATCTTCACTGGAAATGTCAGTTAATCAGCTGGGCTATGCCACGTTTTTATTAATAAAAAGTGGGACTTTCCAAGCAGTGGTTTGGGAGATGCAATTTTCTATGGAAGCCCAGGAGTGCCATTTACAAAAGAATGAAGGAATAAATTATCAATCTATTAATTTTAAAATAAAAATGTGAATAAATAAACCAATTTATAAATGGACAAATTAGTAGACACATTTAAATGTGAATAAATAAACCAATTATTTTTTTTACAAATCAATAGACACATTTAAATGTGAATAAATAAACCAATTAAAAAATGTACAAATAAATAGACACATTTAAATCTGTTTATTTAGTTCATGTTTTAAAATGTCATTATATTTAACAATAAAATAACATATTTAAATGTACCTTTTAAATTGTGTTTTAAAAAGCATTTGGCAATTGCTTTTCTTCATCCATTTGCCAGTTGCTTTTCTTCATTGTTTGACTTTTCCTTTTTTTTTTTTTTTTTTACCATTTGTCAGTTCATACCATCTGAGGTCCAGGAGTGACAATTAAAAAAATAATTTATCAATCTATTAATTTGAAAATAAAAACTTGAATAAATAACTCAATAAATCAATTTATAAATGGACAAATACAAAGACACATTTAAATGTGTTTATTTAATTCATGTTTAAAAATGTCATTATATTTAACAATAAAATTCTGCATTAATAAATCAGATTTATTTCATGTTTAAATTGTCATTAAATGTAGCAACAAATGAGTACATTAATGAGTCTTTTAAATGCACTTTAAAAGCACCTTTTAAAATGCATTTTAAAAAGGTATTTGGCAATTGCTTTTCTTAAGTCATTTGCCAGTTGCTTTTCCTCATCCATTTGCCAATGGCTTTTCTTTTTCATTTTGCTTTTCCTTTTTTTTTCTTTAACCAATTGAGAATTGAGTTTAAAAAATGCCATTGAACTGTTGACTCGTGAGAGCAACCAATGAACTTTTGACTCAGTTATAAGACACACCCCCTCTCCCACATGCCACTTGAAGAGGATGTAAGATGGCCTGTCTTTGGACGATGGTATGAACAGTTTACGTGATATTATTGGATCTGTGAATCCCGCGCACAAGAAACGGATGCGTAAAATAATTTATCAATCTATTAATTTGAAAATAAAAATGTGAATAAATAAACCAATTTATAAATGGACAAATTAGTAGACACATTTAAATGTGAATAAATAAACCAATTCAATTTTTGTGTACATTGTGTATTTACTGTGTGTATAGCTCCTGTCAGTCAATAAACATCTTTATGAAGATGAGCACAACAAAAGTTGAAGCACAAACTTTATTTGCGATGTTATAAACAGATATACACAGCAGGTTGGTGTGTGGTTTTATATATATAGAGACACTCATAATACACATAAGTAATACACAACATTAGTTTAAACACTGCCATTTGTTCCACAAAACTGTGCTCGCTGCCTTCTCTGTATCCTCAGCTGACCGTCATTCCGACAGTCCGCCTTTTCTCGATCATACACAGGCAGTTATTTTAATAAAAATAAATGATTTAAAGATGATCATACAGTGGGTTTTTTTATGAATGTGATATCACTGAAAGGGGATGTGCATTTTCTTCAGTATAAGTTCTGAAAAGTCCATCGGCTTTCTCCAGCGACTCGAGCCAATGCCCTTGCTCATCTCAGTCGTGTGTTTCAGTTCGGGGTACGGGTCGGGAGGCTGGTTCTGTTCACAGCATCACGATTACCAGCTCCCATCCTGGACACGTATCACTGTGCACACTCAAGTAGGGCCGCGTTCTGTATTTCACAGCAACAGTGAACGAGCCATCATTAACTTCTGATATGTTTCGCATCCGTTTCTTGTGCGCAGGATTCACAGATCCAATAATATCAGGTAAACTGTTCATACCATTGTCCAAAGACAGGCCATCTTACATCCTCTTCAAGTGGCATGTGGGAGAGGGGGTGTGTCTTATAACTGAGTCGAAAGAGCATTGGTTGCTCTCACGAGTTAACAGTCCAATGGCATTTTTTTTAACTCGATTCTCATTTGGTTAAAGAAAAGGAAAAGAAAAAGAAAAGGAAAAGCAATTGGCAAATACCTTTTTTTAAATGCAATTTAAAAGGTGCTTTTAAAGTGCATTTAAAAGACTCAATGTACTCATTTATTGCTACATTTAATGACAATTTAAACATGAAATAAATAAATAAAGATTTATTAATGCACAATTTTATTGTTAAATATAATTACATTTTTAAACATGAATTAAACACATTTAAATGTGTCTATTTATTGTAAATGTTTTAATTGGTTTATTTATTCACATTTAAATGTGTCTATTTATTTGTCCATTTATAAATTGGTTTATTTATTCACATTTTTATTTTCAAATTAATAGATTGATAATTTATTCCTTCATTATTTTGTAAATGGCACTCCTGGGCTTCCATAATTTTCATGGTAAATGTCATGGAATATAGCATTTAAGCCGCCGTTTCTATGGGAACCTTGTTTTTGTGCCATGGTTCCTTGGTGTAAAGGTTAATTATTATGCTGTCAAATGTCTGCCGAGGGCAGGGAGTCGAAGGCTATCTACATATGTTGAAGGTTGCACTTTAAGTTTGTGCAGCTGTTGCATTCTATCCAATGGACTAGTGGAGCTCTTCAAGGAATGCTTGAGAAAGCTGGAACGTATTGACTTTTTCTGAAGGACCTGTAGAGTGGGGTCCTGAGGGTGGCACTTACAGTGCCTGTAAGAAATAAACTCAAACGAAATGAAAGTCAACAGCAATATGTTCTAGCTGCTCACAGTTTCTGTTCAAATCAAGTTCAGAGGTATTTTCTAAAAACAGAAGTTACTCTTTTTTTTTTCCTCCACAACTAATTAAGTCTTCTGCGGGAGAGTTGTAGAACTAATTTAATAAAGCTATGAAATGTTTTTTTTTTTTTTTTTTAACGCAGATGACCTTTTTATTGGCAGAAAATTGATTGTGCATAAAATGCCATGAGCCATTAAAACTAAGTAAACTAAAGTAGCCTTTTCCCCTGCCTGTTTTTTATACTGTACTGTATACATGTCATAGCCTGTGTTTGCGTCCATGTTTATGAGAATGATAAAACCTTCATGTGTACATGTAAATGTGTAAATGTATTTTCAAATTGTTTACAAAGTTAATTTGTTTCACATATAGAGTTCAAAAGCTGTGCTTCTTCACTCAATCTTTCTTATCAGTCTTGTTGAGTGTTCCTTTTCTTGGCTTTTTTCCTCTAGAACTAATCATTCTTAAAGAATTCACTCTAAGTGCATCTAATAAGCCTTGACAATGATGTCCCTGATTGAACTTTTGTTTATCACTCACAGCAAGAGAAGCTGGGTGACATCTGTCTCTCCCTGCGGTATGTACCCACTGCTGGCAAACTGACTGTGGTCATTTTGGAGGCCAAGAACCTGAAGAAGATGGATGTTGGTGGCCTGTCAGGTGAGTCCAGTTTCTGAGTGAAACTGTCAACTGGTCCCTGGCACAAAGATATCTGATGGATTTGGATAGTGTCTTTTTTCATCAGCTCTACTTAATATTACTTAATCTACTTAAATTATTTGTGTCACTTAAAATGTGATAAATATGCAGAGACAACTATAGGTAAGCAATTCATAGGTTGATACCTCCAAAAAGTGTAAATACTCTGTGGCGCATTCAAAAGTTTTACTTGCAAATGCATATTATGGAAGTTAAATGAATTGCGAATGCCAAGAACGTTTCAGTTTTTCAGACCCTTTCAGTTTGATGCAGTGTACTGGTTCGCTTGGCAATATTTTTATCATATTCTGTCTGGAATAAATGGGAAAATACAACCTTTTTATATACCAGGTTATTTGTATGTTAATACAAAGTCTCTTTTAGTATATCTTTCTTTACTGAAATCATGGAATACATACACAGGCATTCACAGCTACAAGTCCCAAGGGCGTTGAAATGTGGCTTGCATTGATCCTACATTTCCTGAACCTGTGATTATACCGAGAGCCTCACTTTATCAACTGCAGTAATATTCTGCTCTGGTAGTATATAACAGATGAATACATTTTCAATGAGTAAATGTACAGCTCAGCATTCAGAAATAACTCCTCATCTAAACAGCCTTGTCCATCCATCCATCCTCCTCCACTCTCGCTCATTCTCTCGCACCTGGTCAATCTCACACCTGCTGTCAGGGAGGCGGAAAGGCCATCAGAACCAGAACCCACCTGCTGGGAGTCAAGAGGCCCCGACTTTACTTTTCATCACTCAAAGAGGGCAGAATAGCGATTACCACCACAATCTAGACCAACTCTCTCTCTCTCTCTCTCTCTCTCTCTCTTCTCTCTGGTCCATTAGCATTACAGATTAAAGCTGGATATTAGGGTGTTTCTTCAATTATGAGCATATTGGCCCTCTGGGCTTTTTCACACTCTCACCACTCTCGCTCTTTATATAAAGGGATAGTTCACCCAAAAATTGACATTCTCTCATCATTTACTCTCATACCATCCCAGATGTGGATGACTTTATTTCTTCTGCTGAACACAAACAAAGATTTTTAGAAGAATATCTCAGCTCTGTAGATCCATACAATGCAAGTGATTTGTGCTCCAAAAATCACATAAAGGCAGCATAAAAGTAATCCATACGACTCCAGTGGTTAAATACATATCTTCAGAAGCGATATGATAGGAGTGAGTTAGAAACAGTTCAATATTTAAGTCCTTTTTTTACTATAAATTCTCCTCCCTGCCCAGTAGGTGGCGATATGTACAAAGAATGTGAATCTGCAAAAACAAAATAAGAAGAATGTGATGTGAAAGTGGAGATTTATAGTAAAAAAGGACTGAAATTTTGAAATGTTTCTCACCCACACCTATCATATCACTTCTGAAGACATGGATTAAACCACTAGAGTTCAAAATTTTGGTTCCCATTCACTTGCATTGTATGAACCTTTTCCAAAAAATCTTTGATTGTATTCAGCAGAAGAAAGAAAGTCATACACATCTGGGATGGCATGAGGGTGAGTAAATGATAAGAGAATTTGGTAACACTTTATTTTAATGTGTCATTGTTACACATATTACATGTATTTACTATAGTAATAACAGTCAATTATGAGTAATTACAAGCAACTAACCCTAAACCTAAAGTAAGTACATGTTGTTAATTAGTAATAATCGGTAATTACATGTGTAATTACACTGAAACTAGGACACATTAAAATAAAGTATAACCGAGAATTGTAATTTTTGAGTGAACTATCCCTTTAATATGTCCACTAACAACGTGAAATATATCACTGAAGAATTCTGTCATTTTTCTCAAATGTAGTGAACATTTTCCACCACAACGTCATTTCCACCGCATCTCAAATTATGTGTTGTGTTTAAACGTATTGTGTGGTGGAAATGACTGTGATGGAAATTACATTTTAAACATTTTTGGAAGGCTAAGGGCATGTCTACACTAATTCATTTAAGTTTGAAACCTCTGTTTTCAGTTTCCTAATATTATGGTTTTTCAAAATATTTAGTTATGGAGAGCGTTTTAGTACCTTGTGTACACTTTTCAGACGGTCCCTTAACCACCGTAGGCCAAATTTACAACAAATATCAAAGATAAATTAACGATCTTGAACATTCTTGACCTGATTAGATACGTGACGCATCATTTCATCTTTAAATACGGGACGATCCCATATTTTACGGGAAGGGTGGCAACCCTAGGACGTGGCCTAAGGATAATATCATAGCTGGCATTTTATGTATTCTAAACACACAATTAAATTATATTTTCACACTTTCTGAATAATTTGACAAAATTACCGCTGATAATGATCAAAAATATTCTGTTCAACTCAATTTTTTATTTTATTTACACATCACAAGTGTCATTTAATATAAAAAATATATTTTTTTATGCAGGATTTTTATACTTTAAGATTGAAAGTATGGGTCTGAGACAGTAAAACGGTACATAAAATGCATCATAAAATAGCAAAAATAAATGATGAAGGCATGGTAAAAAGTTTTCAAAACATTTTTAATGTGACCTTCATATAACAAAAAGAAAAAGTTACAAATCTGTATTTTATATATATCAACCTCTGGGACATTAAATTGTCTGTAGTTGCAAACACTGTCAGTCATTTTCATAAGTACTCCAATGAAGATCTGAAATTAACAGTGTTAAAAGCTCTATTTAGAGGTTTGTGTTTGGAGGACTATAGTTTTTACAATGTGATAACTACAGCCCCCAAACCTCCTTTCGCCCATCATCATTGGGCTTGTTGAATTGGTTGTTTGCCAGATCGTTCAAATCCTGTGTGAAAATTGTGCAGTTAAGTATGCTTTCACAGTCATTTACTGGGATTTTGACAGACTCCAACAGTTTATATTTTGAAACAAACCTTTTTTTTTTCTCTTTTTTTTGACAAAATCCTCAAAGTTCCCATTGATTTTACTAGAAAAGCACTTCTGTCCCTGCTTTGCCTCTGTTTTTCTTTTCATTGCAAGTCTATGGAAATGGCTCAGATTTAACTGTTGTTATGGAGGAGTCATTCTCCCAGTGGAGTCACTTTAGAGCATGTCCAAAGAGTTGTCACATGACTACAAACAATAGGCCCGCATGGATCATGCCAATAATTTGTGACTGTTTCCATTATGATTCAGCTACAGAGAGAATGACTCATCGGAACACTATAATTTATCCTTTTCTCTGCTCAAACCCTGTTTACCCTGCCTAATCACGCAAGACATGGTTGTTTCAATTAAAATAAATGTCATTTGGATTAATTCCATAGAACACTGCTTACCATTCTCTGCATATTCTGCATTCTTCATTCTTCTAGGACTATATTTGTGGTTTAGGCATTGGTTATTGAAGATTAGTTGTTGTATATGGATACATACAGTGGCCTCAGAAGGTATTTGGACACTTAAGCCACCCTTAAAAATGTATCAAAACCACTGAGAATATTAAACCAAGTGTCATTTACTTTCAAGAGATATAGTAAAAGTACACTTTTCAAGCTAGATATTTTAGATTTGTTTGTGGTTTGTTAGGTTTAAATGAGAAAGCAATAGATATACCATTCACATGTGTAAACTTGAATTGATCCTGACTAAAAATCATCTTGAGGCCAGGTTGAAAGTCATTGTAAAAATGGCTCAGAAAATTGAATGTAGTTCGTTCAGTGAAAAGGTCTGGCATTATTTATGTACAGATGCCATTTCTGCGTGTTTTAAGTGTTACTCAAGTATCCTAATTCATTTAGGGGCTACTGTATGTATGAAAGACTATTAATTGTATTTGTAAATGTATTTAAACATATCTCAAGCGTACTGATTGTGACCCAGAGGTTAAATGGCACTTGTTTGTGTGCCATTCATAAAAGATCAAGAAGTTAGTCTCTGAGGTTAGATCAGCATTACCTCAACTATTTGAAAATCTATGGATCCTAGAAAACACCTAGTTCATAGCAATACATGTAGTCCACCACTAGGAGACACCTATGAGTCTGTAGACCAAACGTTGACAGCATTCCTACATGCTGGAGCCAATGAAAGCATACCACATCATAGGTAAGGGGCAGTTTTATTTTCACTTGGATTTTGAGTATCCCTTTTAGATGAAGTTCTCCAGTGGCTATGTGAACCATAAACACAAATCATTACAAGCACTGCCATCTTCTTGAACCACAACTTTCTGGCTTGGCTTCTGTTTAAGTGTAGATTACCACAGATTTCCCAAATAACCTAAAACCTCAGTCACTCTGTTGCCAAGCAACCGGTCCAAAGCACCACCAATAATAGTGTTAGGCTTGTTGAAGTTCTGTTTAAGTTCAGCAGCATAAATGGCTGAGGTCCATGCTGAATGGTCAGTAAAAGCTTTTTAAATTGTGCAGTTTAAGTGTTAGTTCAGTAGGAGGTGATGTGTTGCTCTGTTATGGGATAATATTCTGTTGCATTTCATTTAGTCTTAACTAAATTCATCAGCATGCATTCCATATGTGATCCCACTATCAGACTATGAAGCTCCATGGATGAATATGGCAAATAAGACTTTTTAAATGATACCTTTAAACAAACTACATTGTGTGTTCCCCTCAATACCTTGGTATTTGTTCTTTGAAAAAAGCTGAACTTTTAATTTAAAAGATCTTCAAGTTAAAGGAATATTCTGGGTTCAAAACAAGTTAAGCTCAATCAACAACATTTGTAGCATAATGTTGATTACCATGAGTTATGATTAACATAAGTTGTCATGACAATGTAATGTCAACAAACCCTAACACGACTGTAAAAATGAAGAATTACATGAGCTGTAAAGCTCAAATAATACTGAGTTTTAACAGAATATTTAATATAAGTGCTTTTATAAAATTATAAGCTTCATGTTTCTGCCTTTAAACCGTCCAAAAATTGGCCCCATTGACTTCCATTGTAAGTGCCTCACTGTAACCTCCATTTTTGTTTTTTTAAAGAAAAAGATGGATGAGTCGAAAATAATTGTTGTGGTAATCAACATTATGCCCCAAATGCTGTCGAGAGAGCTTAACTTGTATTGAACACGGAATAATGCTTTAAAGGTTACACTAAGGTACAATGTTCAGACCTCAAACAGACAAATCATTTGTTATTTACACAGGATACAATCACATACCAGTACTCACATAATATTATAATATAGTATTAAATATATAAAATATATTATTATTATTATTAATAATAATAATAAATATAATTACAGCAACTCTAGAGCAAAAAAATGAGCATGATCTCTTCAGCATGGCAGCCAATATGAGTAATATATAGTTTAATATGTACCTACATAATTTATACATTCTTGGGTGATACAGTATATTGCTTTTAATGCTTCCACAGTGTAAAAAAATGCTTTTGTTTTAATGCAGGAATTATACTACGTTATCTATTTAAATATCTATTTATATATATATATATATTATTACAGGGTTGGGAGGGTTACTTTTGAAATGTATTCCACTACAGATTACAGAATACATGCTGTAAAATGTAATTTGTAACGTATTCTGTTAGATTACTAAAGGTCAGTAACGTATTATAAATACTTTGGATTACTTCTTCAGCACTGGTAGATTTTTTCACTTGTTTTGACTATAAAAACTCTGCCAGTACAGTAAGACAAAATACACATGTTAAAAATACATTCTCTGAAAAACCTAAATATCTTATGCAGTGTTGTTTCTAAAACAAGCTGAATCTAATTGATCTTGTTTTAAGGATTTTTAGATATTTTTACAGGAAAACAATACAAAAATTATTATCAAGAATACGATTTTTGCTCTAATATCAAAGGTCTTACTAGAAAAAAAGAAATTATGATCCAACGTGAATTTTCTTGATAAAAATATATGATCGTGTCTGGTAACGTGCATGTAAAATGGATAGAAATAGCATTTTAGCTTAGCGTAAAGCTGACAGTTTACACAAGGTTTATTTCTATTTCTTCTGCTCCAAACTTACTTCAAACTTACTTCTCTGTCTGCTCGTATGAATGTAACACATCATAAGAAAGTGTTTCACCACAGTTCAAAGGCACTTTGGATTGCATCATTTATATGTATAAATGTTTTCCATCTGAAAGGACTAAATATTAAATGAAACAAATGACAATAAAATGCAAAGTAATCTCTTCAGTAATCAAAATACTTTTTGAATGTAACTGTATTCTAATTATCAATGATTTAAATTGTAACTGTAGTGGAATACAGTTACTTATATTTTGTATTTTAAATACTTAATCCCGTTACATGTATTCCGTTACTCCCCAACCCTGTATGTATATATATATATATATATATACAGTTGCAATCGAAATTATTCAACCCCCCCAAGACAGTAAGGATTTACAAAGGTGAGCTTTTCTGATGATCTATATCAGTTGAGTGACACATTCGAAGTCATAGTGTGAATATATAACCTAATATTTCTAAATAGGAGGATTTTTTAAAAATACAGCCATGTCATAATTATTCAACCCCTATTGCATGCAGCTGTTTCTTAAATATGTAAGGCTACACAAGTAATTGTTTTAAAACAAAATTAAGTCATCAATCTGCAATGGCACTTATTTAAGTTTTAAAATTTAAGTTTAGCGTTGTAAGCAAAAATGTATTTCTATGCAAAAAATGCAATTAAAAATAAGCTGTCTCAAAAGCTAATAGAGGAGATTATTTTATTACACAAGAAAGGCACTTCAATTTCCAATAGACAAAGTTGGCAGCACCATTCATACATTTTTTAAATATAGTAAAACAGCAACCTTCTTGGGGTGTGGAAGAAAACAAAACTTCACCAAGGGAAATGTTGACTCCAGTTGACTGAATATTCAAGAAGTAATTAGGAAAGACCTGTGGAGTCCTGGAAGAAGGTTTTATAGATGTATGACACTAAACTGAAAATGAGTTTTAGACCCATGGGTCAGCAGTACGTCTGGAGTAAGATGACAAGGTGATGACAAGAACGACACCATCCCCAAAGTCAAGCATGGAGGTGGGTCAGTCCTGTTATGGGGTGATTTGCGGCTGCAGGAAACGGCTATCCTGACTATGTGACTGACGCCATGGATTCTTTCAGGTATCAGGCCATTTTGGCATGAAAAATGTGACGCCTTCAGTGTGTAAATTGAAGCTCAGTGATCACTGGACTTTCCAACAAGACAATAACACCAAGGACACATCCAAGTTGTCCAAAATCTGGTTCAGGGATAGGTCATGGAATGCCCTTAAATGGCCCTTTCAGTCCATCATTAAAATCCCATTGCAAACCTTTGTTGGGATTTCAAGGCAGCAGTGGCAGCACAGAAACTAAAGAATGTCAATGAGCTGGAAGCTTTTGCTCATGAGAAATGTGTAAAAATACAAACCCACCTTTGCTTGACCAAACAGGACTGGCAAAAAGTGCTCTTCACTGACGAGTCACGGTTTTGTCTCGCCAGGGGTCGGACTCGTGTTTATCATCGAAGGAATGAGCGTTACACCGATGCCTGTACTCTGGAGCGGGATCGATTTGGAGGTGGAGGGTCCGTCATGGTCTGGGGCGGTGTGTCACAGCATCATCGGACTGAGCTTGTTGTCATTGCAGGCAATCTCAATGCTGTGCGTTACAGGGAAGACATCCTCCTCTCTCATGTGGTATCCTTCCTGCAGACTCATCCTGACATGACCCTCCAGCATGACAATGCCACCAGCCATACTGCTTGTTCTGTGCATGATTTCCTGCAAGACAGGAATGTCAGTGTTCTGCCATGGCCAGCGAAGAGCCCGGATCTCAATCCCATTGAGCACGTCTGGGACCTGTTGGATCGGAGGGTGAGGGCTAGGGCCATTCCCCCCAGAAATGTCCGGGAACTTGCAAGTGCTTTGGTGGAAGAGTGGGGTAACGTCTCACAGCAAGAACTGGCAAATCTGTTACAGTCCATGAGGAGGAGATGCACTGCAGTGCTTAATGCAGCTGGTGGCCACACCAGATACAGACTTTTACTTTTGATTTTGACCCCCCCCCCCCCCCCCCATATAAGGAGCAGGGAAGCACAGAATCTGTGGTATGCCATTTCTGAATGTAGATCTTACAAATCTAGACCCATAAGTAGAGACACTACCAGTAAAATGTTTGCACACACTTGACTAAATGTATGTTTCTCATGATTTTAGGCTTATCTGCATGAAATTATTTTATAACACGTGTATATATATAT
The DNA here is from genome assembly GCF_019703515.2 of Myxocyprinus asiaticus. Lineage (NCBI taxonomy): Eukaryota > Metazoa > Chordata > Actinopteri > Cypriniformes > Catostomidae > Myxocyprinus > Myxocyprinus asiaticus. Next base: position 11,795,535 of record NC_059388.1, on the reverse strand, counting down.
ATATATATATATATATATATATATATATATATATATATATATATATACACGTGTTATAAAATAATTTCATGCAGATAAGCCTAAAATCATGAGAAACTACATTTAGTCCAGTGTGTGCAAACATTTTACTGGTAGTGTCTCTGCTTATGGGTCTAGATTTGTAAGATCTACATTCAGAAATGGCATACCACAGATTCTGTGCTTCCCTGCTCCTTATATGGGATGGGGTGCGGAGTTCATCATGCCTCCTCTGGCTTTTTCTCTCACTGTCAGTCTATGGAATGTACTACTCTGACTCTTTTTGAGAGTTGATAACATGTATTTACATAAGTTAAAAAATGAAAAAAGGATTGGAAATGCCAGAGATTTTTGAAATCCTTCTTGGAGCAGAGCAGAGAAGGTGATAGCGACAGAAAAAGACATATTTAAAGGCAGGGGAACAGAGTGACAGAGAATGGAGTGAATTGAAATGACGTGTTGCATAAAGAGTGGTTCTGGAACATTGTAAAATCTTTTCGATTTAACCATTGTTCACTTCAATATCTGCTGCCATTTCCATTTTATTGAAAGGCTCAGGAAGGCACATGAAATGTCTTATCACCCCTCTTTACAGTCACAATATAACACAACATATAAATGTTCTTTCTCTTTCAGAAACAGGAGGGAATATAGATGTTGAATCAGATATTTTGTGATATTTTAACCTTTATTTGTATTGTGAGATTTCAATCAAAAAGCTGTTCTGTGAAGCTGATCCAATGTTGCAATGTCCAGCTGATCAGGATCATTTTGAGAAAAATCAACGTACAAATTCCTTACTTGTAGTTGTTTCTGCATAAAAAGCTGGAATAGGGTTCAATACATGTTAAGCTCAATCGAAAGCATTTGTTGCATAATGTTGATTACCAAAAAATAAAAAATAATAATTTTTTTTTAAAATGCGTTTTTAGTGAGGCACTTACAATGGAAGTGAATGGAGCCGATCAAATACTCACCATTTCAAATGTATAGCCACAAGACATAAACAAAATGTGTGTTAACATGATTTTAGTGTGATAAAATCACTTACAAGCCTTTTATGTGTAAAGTTTTATCCAATTTATTACTTCATTGCCATGACGACATAATGTCAACAAACGCTAAACCCTAAAACGACTGTTAAAATGACAATTTAAACAACTTTACAGCTCAAATAATACATGAATTTTAACAGAAGATTTAATGTAAGTGCTTTTATAAAATTATAAGCTTCACATTTCTGCCTTTAAACCCTCCAAATATTGGCCCCATTTACTTCCACTGTAAGTGCCTCACTGTCACCTCGATTTTTGCTTTTTTATTTTTTAAAGGAGGGACGAGTCTAAATTTATTTTTGTGGTAATCAACATTATGCCACAAATGCTGTCGATTGAACTTAACTTGTATTGAACCCGAAATATTCCTTTAATTAATGTGATCTCTAATGCTATGTCCTGTTACTGTGTGTTGCCAGATCCCTATGTGAAAATCCACCTGATGCAAAATGGCAAACGGCTGAAGAAGAAGAAGACGACAATCAAAAAGAACACCCTCAACCCTTACTACAATGAGTCTTTCAGTTTCGAAGTGCCATTTGAACAAATCCAGGTAATGAACTTGCATTTGTCTAAATTGTTTTGAAACTCTAATATGGCAGAAACAAATCCAACCTAAATTTTCCATTTACTTGTTTGCCCTTTTCAACGACTAATTAAATGCACCCTGTACAAAAAATGTATAGAGTCTATGAAGCATGATAAGGTTCTGCGTTAGGCTTTTAAGAAAGTTTTGTTGCTAATTAGTTGAAGAATAAATTAAATGCAACGCTTGGTAGTACAATAAGAGTAAAATTACTTCAAATTGATGTAGCATTTCATGGATCAGAGGACACATTTTATGCTCTGAGTGAGCTGCTTTAAATTCAAAGTGTGCCTTGATGTCTGTTAACCAGAGAGGCCAATTCTACATTCTGACAAGGCAGCACGCGTTTCTCAAAGCACCTATCCTCAACTAACAGTTCCTTGCTCTTATCCCTCAATATTTTATTATATGGCAAATTAGCTCTGGCTCTCGTGAACAATGGCCCCGGGCCTGTTCTCATCGGTCAGTGAAATCCAACTAGTGAGGTGGATCGAAGGATAATCAGGCCTCTGAAGACGTTAATTCATATTGTCAACTTGCGTTCCATGCTTGGGCATGATCAGGCGCTAAGTAAGCAAGCTAAGAGGGAGCCACTGATCCCGAAATCACACCAAACAGTCAATTTACCGTAGTTGTCCGGACCTCTTTGATGGCACCCGCTGGCCTTTCTTTGGTATCTGTCAGCTTGTTCTTCAAAGGCCCACACCGTTTCAAAGTAACAGACTTGAACAGACTCTCACACTGAGTATTTGGGAAAATGGTCGGTGGCGTGAACTGTTGCATCACGTTTATGAGTATTTTTGGTCATTTTTTACATTGTTGTTCGAACATAATAACACTGGGAGATATACTCATCATGTCAAAGCTGTCTAATTAAAAATACATTGATTTTAGTCAGTTTTAACGGAATGTTTCGAATTCAATATAAGTTAAACTGTATTGACAGCATCTGTGACATGCTGTCCATTACCACAGAAAACAGTTTCGACTCATCCTTCAGTTTGTATGAACAACTACTGTGGCAAGAAAAAGTATGTGAACCCTTTGGAATTACCTGCATTTATTTATACATTTGTCTTAAAATCTGGTTTGATCTTCATTTAAGTTACAATAATGAACAATCACAATCTGTTTTAACTAATAAGAAACAAATTATTGTATTGTTCTAGAAAATACTGAATACATCATTAAAACATTCACTGTGTCAGTTGGAAAAAGTATGTGAACCCCTAGGCTAATGACGTCAACAAAAGCTAATTAGAGTCAGGAGTTGGCAAACCTGGCATTCAGTTAATGAAACAAGATTAGAGGTGTGGGTTAGAGATACTTTGACTTATAAAAAGCACTCAAACATTTTGAGTTTGCTATTCACATGAAGCATCTGCTGACATGGACCATGCCTCGCAAAAAAGAGATCTCAGAAGACCTACGATCAAGAATTGTTGCTTTTCATAAAGCTTGAAAGGTTTACAAAGTTATCTCGAAGAGCGTAGATATTCATCTGTCCACAGATAGACAGATTTCTACAAATGGGGATGATTTAGTGCTGTGGCTACTCTCCCTAGAAGTGGCCGTACAGCCAAGATGGCTCACAGGGCACACCGCAGAATGCTCAATGAGGTAAAAAAAGAACCCTAGAGTGACAGCTAATGCTACTGGGAAAATGTTTTGTGGACTGATGAAACTTGGGTTGAATTGTTTCGGAAGAACACGCAGCACTACGTATGGCAGAAAAAGGGCACTGCATACTAACATGAAAACATCATCCCAGTGGTGAAGTATGGTGAAGGGAGCATCATGATTTGGGGCTGCTTTGCTGCTTCGGGGCCTGGACCGCTTGCCATTATCGAGGGAAAAATTAATTCCCAAGTTTATCAAGGTATCATTCAGGATAATGTATGGGGTGGCTGTGCGTCAGCTGAAGCTCAGTAGAAGTTGGGTGATGCAGCAGGATAATGACCCTAAACATCAAAGTAAATCCACTACATAATGGATTAAAAAAAAGAAAATACACCTTTTGGAGTGGCCCAATCAGAGCTCAGATCATAACCCAATAGAAATTCTGTGGAATGACCTCAAGAGAGCCATTCACACCAGACATCTTAAGAATATGGCTGAGTTGAAACAGTGTTGTGAGGAAGAATGGCCCAAAATTCCTTCTGAACGTTGTGCAGGTCTAATCCGCAGCTACTGGAAACGCTTGGTTGAGGTTATTACTGGCAAAGGAGGATCGACCATTTTAGTTGATGATAATGTGCTAAATGACAAAAACTTACAAAACTGTAAAAATTAAATAAAAAATATACAATTATTTATATACAGTATGTATAGTTTTATAGGTAACATTAAACAACATGAGAAAACTGTCCTGAAACTTTGAGATCCTAAAATAATAGCATATAATGAAAATACTGAAGTACTAGCTACTTTTTAGAAGTTACTTTGTGGTAAATTCCTCACGTTTAGACAGTTTAGGATATTGCATTCCTTTTTAAGGAACCAGCATTTTCACAATGCAAGTTACGCATTCTGACTAGCGCGTATCTTCAAGTTCACCTGTTTATTCAAGTTGAAATATTATGTTTTTGTTGCAGATATAGCTGATTAATGTCACATATTAACCTGTAAGTATCGTTTATTGTACAGTTCAGCTCACTTTGCTCAAACGGGGTAATCCCCAACATAATATGACTAGATTATTTTAATCAATTCTTTCTAGATTAAAAAAAATTAAAAAATAGTGTTAGTGCATTGTTAAAGCTGAAGTATGAAATTTCTGGGACACTAGTGCCACCAAATGGAATTGCAGCTTTCCGAAAACGGCCCTCATTTTCTGTTCTTCAAACCATGAGATAGCCCCGCCCCCAACTCATGCCATTGGTTGAGTAACGTTGTTGGGTCTAAGCAGGTCTCTCAAAACAAACAGGAATTTTATAGTTCAACAGATACACAGTGTTTACGGTTCTTGAGAAAATTAACCTATGCATGGCTTGTTGTCTCTGCATATTAAGCTGGGATAGGAGAAAGTATTTTAACCCTGAAAAAATTATGTACTTCAGCTTTAATATCATGGAATGTTATTTTAATAAATTTGAAATAAATTTGAATTAAAACTGTTTATCGTCATGATTTGTCTTTTCCATCTTGTCTTCATTATCTTGACAAAATAAAAATTAAAAAAACCTATGCAGTAATTTAATTGACGTGATTAACAATGCACACATTTTTGTATGAAAAAGCAAAAAAAAAAAAAAAAAAAAAAAACATATGACCATTTCTGTTCCTGTTTCTACTTTTATACCCTCCAGAATGCCTTGCACCCTACATATGTGTTTATACAAACTGAAGGACGAGCCAAAATTATAGTCTGTGGTAACTGAAAGCACACTACATAGATGTGCCATTTCATTCTATAATTGTGTCCCTTAATTTCTATTACAGAAAGTTCAAGTTGTTATAACTGTTCTGGACTATGACAAGATTGGCAAGAACGATGCCATCGGCAAAGTGTTTGTGGGCTTGAACAGCACAGGCACTGAGATCCGTCATTGGTCAGATATGCTGGCCAACCCGAGGAGACCTATCGCTCAGTGGCACGTGCTCAAGCCAGAGGAGGAAGTGGATGCACTGCTTGCTGCTCAGAAAAAATAGAGCAACCCCATGACCCCCCCCCCCCCCAAAACCCACCCGTGTAGTGCTCTTTACCCCGTGCGTGTAAATACCTCAGTGAAATAAGGATCCATGCACCCTTACTCCTAATTTTGTGTCTAACAAAACCTTCTCGGTACTTGGAGCACCACACCCCTTCAAGATGTTGTGTTGTTATGTCGGTTTCGAACCCCTCATTTTGTCGATAAACTTTCTCTGTTGTTTTTTGTTTTACCTCCATCCATGACCTTAAAAATCCCCAACCAAATGCCCCCTTCTTTTAAGCAATATGATCTGTATAGATAGCGCATGACTGGAGGAATTTATTGTACCACAAGTGTATATATATATCAGTATGCAGACAAAAATGATTTCTAGTTTATGTGTTTGTATGTTGTTACCCGTTTCCTAATCTGTGTATATCTTGATGTTTTTAATAAGATGTTCTATTTTAAATTATGTAAATGCAGACATAGAAGAGCCAATATTATATATAATGGGATTTAAGAATTTTACCTTATTGCATTCCACTAATATATACAATATATCTATATATAAAAATATTTAAGAGTTAACAAATTCCAAGATGCTAGTGGAGGTAAACTCACTTCGTAAAGGATGGTTTTGTGCTTCATGGTTACTTAAAAACATACAGATATAACATACACATACAGTACAGTACACACAAAACACGAAGGCCATTAACCAATATGGTTTCATGATATAAATATAATATGCTGCTGGAAATTCTACAAGCACATGATTTCGTAATAATGTTTTTGTACTAATTTATCAAGCTGAGGACCTGTATGCTTTGCTTGAACCACTATATTCTAAAGTATTCTTACTTGACGAAAATCAATCAGCCTTTTTTTCACATGGTGATGCTGTTAACTTTAAGTAAAACGGGTCCCCAGTTTGCTTCTTTCTTTGAACGATATTTGCTTTATTTTATCTTCCTGAAACAAATTTGTCTCCATCACAAAACTGGAAATTATGGGACAGTCACAAGCTATAGCCATTGCGTTCCTTGAAGCTTGATTACAATATTTTGTGAACTGCTTACTTTCAATAGTCTTGTTGTTGGATTTGTTGAGGAATTATGGTTCAACCTCCAAAAAACCGAACCAGGAGTTTTGACTCTAGCTTTAAGACAACTATTTTTTAGATTAAGTCAACGTCTGAATATTTTTGGTAGCTGCATGATTTTTTTTTTTTACGATCTTTGCTAAAGGCTGGGTAATGGGGGAGGGAGTTCTACTTACACCGGGTGTCTGTTTCAAAAGACTCCCTTGCCTTCAATCAAAAGGTAATCAAAGGTTTAGGGATCGTCACATTTGAAGTAAAACTTTAGAAGTGGTCAATCCTGTACTATACAATGTTAATGGAGAAGAGGCAAGCTTTTAAACACTGCCATTTTTTTTCAGGGAGGTACGAAATGTACATGACACCTCCCTCCATGAACACTCCTCTTAAATAATGGTTGTAGCTTTGGTTTATTGGGGAACAATGTATTTTTGGCCACAATGGTGCCCTAAACAGCAGTCTTTGCTTTCTGTTGCCTTTTCACAGTGACAATAGAGTTAGCCATGCATAACTGCCAATCCTTTCCCCTGTGGCTACTGTTTTGCACTGTACCGTCTCTGAAAAAGACAATTGCTTGTTAGAAAACTGCGACTATGTTGACTTAGTTTCATTTAGGACACCGGGTTGGAAAAATGAGCAAGAGCTCAGCTTGCACAGTCTATTCAATCGAAACCACGTGAAAGCACCAATGCTAATGTCTCGGCCAAGCATTAGCATTAGCGTATCTTTTAACAATAACCGTAAAAGTTAATGGTCTGCACAGGTGATTACATTACATACTAATGTCCTTTACTACGGGTCTAACAGGGGGCGAATCTAAGTTTTATCCATTAAAACCATGCGTCATCTTGGAGGAACCTCTTGCATACACTAGATGCTAGCTTCGGGAGGACTTTCTTAGTGTTTTCAATGTTACTGTATAGGTGATAGCACTGTTACTTAAAAACAAAAGAAGAAAAAAAGCTATTTGTCATTCCATAGGAGTCTTTAGGGACTGCTTTGTGTATCACTGTGACTGCGGTGTATGCTTAGCGTTGTAGTTTTCAGTAGGTAGCGGCCATTTTGTACTATAGTGATGTTGTGCTACCATTCCCCTATTACATGCAGAGAGCGTGAAAGTGTGTGAGTGAGAGCACATGTTGAGCGTCGTCAGTTTCTAACAACCGTTGACTGTAGGAATGGCAGACAGAGCTATTCCCAAGCGAGGCGAGAAGATTTCAAGCGCACGTCAGTTCACACAGCATTTTGTAGAGCACTGTGCAATACTTGTAAGTGTTGAAATGGGTGGTATCGCCCAATGAGGGACAAATAAAAAAATAAAAAAATGAAACCCTTCACAGGGAAACGTATTCCATGACCATAGTCCGGTTAGGTCACAGCACACGTACATCTGTAAACCTGTTAAGGATTCCTCCTTTTTTTTCCCGTTGAGTTTTTCTGCACACAGAACTGACCATCCAAACATTCGGGGTAACCATACAGGAAATACCCCAAATATGAGATAATCTCTCTCTCTATATAAATATATACAGTGTGTGTGTGTGTGTGTGTGTGTGTGTGTGTGTGTGTGTGTGTGTGTGTGTGTGTATATATATATATATATATATATATATATATATATATACACACAGTACAAATTTAACCCTTTCTGTCCTAAATAGGTGTATATATTTTAATATTTGTCCTTCTATAATTTCCTCATTGTTGAGATCACCATGGATATAAGAGAACTGTATCGATCTTGTTATGGAAACTTATCTGTTGTACTATTAATATGATTGGCTGTACCATTTTGTTATCGCTGTTATGATTCCACTCATGACTATTTGGTTATTGTTCCTTTAGTGCCCTATTGAACACCATTTTATATTTATTATGGATTTCAGAATGTACAGTATGGACTGTGTGTTTCGTTTTTACTTTTTATTGTGGGACCAAGTATAGTTGGCACTTTCATTTCAATGTTGCAATAAATATTTATTCATGTGTTCTATTCATAGCTGAATAGGATTTCTTACCCTGACAGAGAGATCTAACCGAGAGAAAAACTCATTTTAAACGTATAATCGCAACTATAATTACAAATTATTACTCAACTAAGACAACCCCTACGTAAACTTGTGTACTCTCATTTATACCAGTATCTACAATAATATAGCTTGTTTATAAAACAAGGATAAAAACACAGTTTTAGAGTCATAAAAATACAAATATCTTGATTACAATATAATATATTTCATACGGCAAAAGGGTGTGATTGTAATTTCAGGTGTCTACACGATAAATCGAGTGTAGAACTGGATGTACAGTAAAAGACAGCATTGCTTTTTACTCTTCAGAGGTTTGTAAAGTAGTCTGAAAAGCCATTTCTAGCCCTGCAAAGCAATGCTATCTTTTTCAGTAGCCTACCAAAGCACGCAAACAGCTCTGGCACCCGACGACTACCATTTAAAAAATCCCAATTACTCAATGTGTAACAATACTCCGATACTCTACAATGACAAAAAGCCACACTTAACCTTTCAAGAAAAAGCTGTGTAAAGAATTAGAATCTGATGCTGTAGGAAGATCCTAGTTGCCTTTGTGTATATCAACTGCCTGCTTGAGTATTTTTGTGTGTGGAAATTTTCTCTGTAATCTTGTAGAACTGTTCGGGGTGTGTTTCCTGCCATACTGCTGGCCCCAGCGGCAATCTGACAGTTATATTGCTGTGTATACCTTCATTATGATGAGGTGTTTAACAATTTTGTTTCACTTTGTGTAGTGATTCACTCTGTGGAGTTTCTGACTGTTGTTATATAACTTCATATACACAAATGTTCAATAAAAATGTTTTATTTCCTGTTGATACAGAACCTTCCCAAGAGCTTTTATTTTGAATTTGTTTTACTTCAGTGACCTTTATTTCTTTTTCTGATTATTAAATTGGATCCAAAATGGTGATTTGGGGATCATTTGAACCATGTGCTTTCACATAACCTTTCACACAACTGAAGCAAGCAAACATTTACCATGGTACCCACCAGTGTTGGGTGTAATCCGATTACAAAGTAATTAGTTACTGTAATCTAATTACTTTTTAGTCAAAAGTCGTGAAATACATTACCTTTTAAATTACTGTAATCAGATTACAGTAACTATCTTTCAATTAAAGGAATAGTTCACCCAAATTTGTGTCATCATTTTGTCATTAACCTGTTTGATTTTCTTGCTTCCGTGGAAGAAATGTGATGGAATGGAAGTCGTATGGTTTTGGGTGAGTACATGACAGAATTTTCATTTTGGGGTGAACCTTCAGTTAATTACTTTGAAGTACATTACTTTGGTTACACATATTTCTATATTTATTTAGAATGCATTTAAAACATGAACTATGTTTGTATATATATATATATACAGTATATACATCTTACAGTATGTACTGCATTTATGTGACAGCTGAAGGGTGTGTGCCCCCTAATGAATCATTATAAGTGTATGACTTGTGTGCGACAATGAACAGACTAAATTTAGACATGATTTTGAATTTGGAACTTTTCTGTTAAAAGTGTTTTTGAAAGTAACTTAAAAGTAATCAGATTTGTGGTGGATTATTTTTTTTAACCACAATTCCTGTGAATATACCATGGTATGTAGGCTATAGTTATCGCAAGTACAATAAAACTGTGGTAACTGACCTTTCACCAAATAAATACATAAATATTAAAAAATTTTAAATGACTGAAATTCTAAAACCTTCTTACACTGCTTTAAAAAATTTAAAAAATGACCCGGCTCCAGTACAGAAAAAAAGATATGATTACATATGTAATTTCAGACTCACAAATTGCACAGTATTTATATATATATATATATATATATATATATAAAACTATCTAGTAAGTTAGTTAATAAAATAAAAATACAATTATTAAGTATTTTGTACATTTAATTTCAATTCAAAAATTTCCACAATTGCGCAGATTCCCATTGAGATTATTGTATTTCGCCCATGGAATTTCGCAGTTCGATGGTAAATGTGACTGCGCCTTTAATGCAATAGGGGGGTTAATTATAGTTATTTTTATTATTTATTTCCAATTATTCTAGTAGGTTGTTTTTTGGTGGATAGTATGGTTACTATGGTACATGTTTTGTAAGGATGGTTTTAAAAGAAACTACTATGTCTTCAGCTGTGAAATGATAAAATGATGTTAGCTTTTATAAAACGATGGGGTTGTCACATCAATAAATGACCTTGACCTTTTAAGGAAGGTCAAATTTTGGAACCCTTTTAGTCAGACGTGTTTGGACAGTCACGCATCACCACAGGGTGAAAAGTTCAAGGCTCTAAAAATACTAGCATTTTTACTTAAATTCCGATTAAATAATGAGTCAAGAAATACAACTGAAATGTCCATGAATGTACAAAATCTGCAGAGTATACATACTATATACTGAAGAAATAGTAAACCTACTCGGGTAGTAATTCTCTATGGATGTTTAATGTGATAATGAGATCATAATAGTAATTAAGTGCTTCTGTACAGAGGATTATACCACTGCAATATTAAAATGTCTGCATTTTGAGGGACGAATCAAAGGTATAACATTTCATGTGTTATAACCTCCATTTCAGGCTTACTGAGTGTGGAGCAACACAGAGATATCCTAGAAGCATACAGGCGCTCAGGACTAAGCATACGGAAAACACTGATAAAGAAATATGGGATCATTCATGAACAAGATAAGAGAGGAGCCATTTGTGTGTGTGTGCGGGGGTCTCAGGGCTATCAGCTCCTCAGGATCAAATGCATTTCGGTATACATGACTCTGACCATCTCGCACCATTACCTACATATTACTCAGCAGCCGGCTGCTTCATCTCTGAGTAGATCTTCAAGGTCTGCTTAAGAGCAATGAATAAGAGATGAGACCTGTGGCTGGGTGCACCTTCTCACCATCAAACTTAAGCTTTAATGCAGAATTCTGTCATAATCTGAGAAAGGTTACAAATCCTTCAGGTTTGTCTAAAAAGCAGATACAATCCCCAAACTACCATGGATTCTCAAGTAATATGTTCATAATACATATTATAATACTATGAAAAAGAGCCAAGTATGCTCACACACACAAAGAATTTGTCTTCTGTGACAGAAGCTTCCAGTACACATAAAAAAAATATATGACAGTGAGAGACAGAATAAAATAAAATGTGAACAAAAAAACACAATAAAATGGGAAAGAATAATGTTCAGATATACTATGCACAGACATGTACAAAGGGATGTGAGGTACAGAAGAGGTAAGTATGTACATGGAGTTTGAATAAATGAATTAAATTTACACATTGCACATACAATTATATAGCACAATGACACATTGCATATAAGAAATATAGCCTTGCAAGGCTGTTCTTGTGCTCTGTAGCTCAGGACTGAGGGCAAAAGTATATAGTTTATTATATCTATAATAATAGATAATAATCATGGTCAACTATTTGGTTATTACAACATTAATATAGAAGCATGGGGCTGGCCAGATGTGTCTCTGTGATATGTTGTGACTCTGAACCTCCATCCAGAGCACCAGAGGGCACCCTCACTTGAATATTGACTTGTAACAACTCATTACTCTTCTTGTTCTCAAATGGCTTATTTCCTGTTTGGGAATGTAAGTACAGCACACTTCAAGTTGCAACTGCCAATTGTTTGTTTGATGTAATTGTGAGTGGTCTTTATGGTTTGGCTTGTTAAGGTTATAAGTCCATGCTTGGTTGTTCTTGTTTTGCATGTTGTTTCTGTGTGATGTTTACGATTTTGTTGAGTTTGACCCTTGCATGCTCACTTAATGTGATTTTAGACAACCATATGGTTAATTTTAAGTACATTTCTGCCTGTGGATCCAAAGTCTAAATTCCTCCTTGGTTTGCAACATTCTCTTACATTAGCATCTTTACATTGAAAAAGCAGTGTGGTTTTTACTGAAGTAGTTATGAAGATTTAAAAAACAATTTTTGTATTGTATGCTAATAAAAATGCCACTAAGCCCTGAATTCGTACTTAAACAGCATTCTCAGTAAAATAATTCACAAAATATTGCCTTTAGAGTCACGTTAGGTAATGTTTTACCTTTGGCTAAAAACTTAATTCAACTTCTAAGTCTTACTATACCAGAACATATTTGGGAGCTTCATATGTCAATTCAGTAAAAACAATCAGTAAATGGATCATTTTAGAAGTGCAAAATCCACTAAAAGTGTTTACAGTTTTTCTGAATTGCTAAAAAACGTCTTGAAACCTTCCCCCATTTTCTCACAACTTTAAACACAAAACCAAATCTTCAAACTATATTCACAAAACCCCTGACTCTTCTGGCAAAATCAAACAATCGTCTCAAAACCATTTAATCTGTGCCCAAAATCAAACAATGCTTTCAGATCATACACGCAGCAAGTCGATATATAAATACTACAGAGCATTCATTAGACACTATATCAGAAAATGGAGAACACAGCATCCAGGGCATGTATTTACAGATTCAAAAAAAATAAAAAAAATAATTGTATATAGTAAGCACATTTTGCAATTACTGTCAAAAATGTATAGTAATCACAACTTACAGTTGTACAGTGAATATATTGTATACTGTAAGTACTGCACGTAATACAGTATTGAATGTCTGTATATTCAGCACTTGCATACTGTAAAAATACAGTAGTACAACTGCAAAATCCCAAAGAACAAAGAACACTAAATTAAAAACACATTACAGTACACTTACTCACAAATATTGTGCAACTGCAAAATCAAAGTCAATGAGAGATTCATTCTGCCTCAGCATCACGTTTTCACAGCATTAGAAACAAGTGTGAACAATTTTGAATTGTTGTGTGTTAATGATGACAACTGTGTTGTAGTTGTGTTAACTTTTGCTGACTGTGTTTACCGTTTTGCAACACAAGTGCATCACAGTGCGAAATGTGTTTAGAGTTTTGCAAAAAGAGTGACTGATTCGACAAATAGGTTTAGGCCACTGAGCATTTGTTTCAGAGAATGGGGTTTAGTGCTTTAGCAATTCAGAAAAACTGTAATTTCTACACTCTGTATTTGCGCACATTGGATAACCTGGTAAGGATGTCGGAAAAGGTGTTTGCATGCAGTACGAAATCTGTAAAATGATCCAAATCAATGTTTGCAGATTGTTTTTTGCTTAAACTGTTTACCTTACCCAATAAAGGCACACTGTTTAAGGCATTTACATGACCTTACAAATTGTTGGCTTATTAGTCATAATCAGTTTAAGAATATGCATGTAAATGTTCTCTATGATAACATGTTGGTTGAACATTGGTCCTATTAGGTGATATTTGCACGAGGTTCTGTTTAGATTAAAATCGCTTCCTTTGTTATTTACAAGTTGCTGGTGTAGTGTTTAAGGTTTATGACTGGTAACCAGAACATTGCACATTTGCTTCCTGCAAGCCACAGCATCAGCCACAGCATGTAACTCTTCTACCCATCTACTAATGTGCTGTTTTCATGGTAACATCATTAAAATTCAATCAAGCTTTAAGAAAGATTTTTAAGAAAGAGCAGTTCTCATTGAGACTCATTAAACTGTTGGTGGATGGTTGAAGAACTTCCCTCATTAACAGCACCATTGTTTTTTTTTTTTTGTTTTTTTTAATTGGTTAGCTGCATGATTTAAATGGATAAAGCTCATAGGAGAACTTCTCTTCTTGTGCCGGCACCAGTGGCTCACTGGTATGAGCACTGTAACTGAAGCAGATGGTCTAGGGTTTGATCCTGGCCAGAGCTGGGTCTGCACTGGAACTCATGAATGTACACTGAAACCCAAGAGGGGGGGGACACTTGAATGGTGTCCTCCCCCACCTTTCTGGAGTGTTGACCACTGGGGTTATGTGTCAGGTGAACATGCTTTAAGTATGTGTTTTACAGAACTAAATTCTGAAGCTGAACCAACTAGTCTCAAAATAAGCCCAACACAGTTCTTGTTGGGTCTCAAACCATCAATCTTATGGTCTCAAGGCCAATACTTTCTAAACTGAGCTAACAGTTTAACGCAGCAGCAGGGGTTCTGTGGGCCTCCTTGTCTGAGTTATTCTGAAGATGAAACAACTAGTCTCAAAACAAGAGTAATACTGCTGTTGTTGGGATTCAAAACAGTGCTCCTTCACTCTCAAGACCATTCCCTTCCATACTGAGCTACCAGTTTGACACAGCAGCAGGGGTTCTGTGGGCCTCCTTGTCTGAAGTAATTATGTAGATGAAATAACTGGTCTCACAAAAGCTCTATCCTCTAAAGCACAAGTTATGTGGGCCTTAGATGAGCTAACAATTGTCAAAACATACAGAGCCAATCCTAAGAGATAGCAAGCATCCAGCATTCTGAGATTTCTAACCAGATATTTTACACTCAGAATGGTGTGATTCTCTGGTTTCTTCTGGTTTCTTAATAGAGCTGCTAGTGGATGCCTAAAGTCAGCATTTCATTTTTGCAATTCACTGCTGTTTGGCTTCGCAGTGGCTCATGTATACAGTATAAATAACTGCTTTCTATAAATGCTTTCCAAGTTCTTCTGTCTGGTTTCATACAATTCTAATAACACAGGTACAATTTTAGTCTGAGCCTCCATCATCATTGCACAGAAAGAGAAATCTGAACAGGTCTGTTAACACCAGCATCCACTACTTATTACTTAAGCATCAAATAGTTTAAAAGGTGGGGTAGTGTTGTAGTTCACTAATGGATGTGTTTGCGTCTCGACTTTTCCAAGAAGAATCTTTCTCCATAAAAAATGCTAATTCAGACACGTCTGTCCTGGAGCGGCGAAGAGGGGGATGAAGCAATTACTAAAGCATTAGTGTGAAAGTGGGAATTCCTCTCTCAGGGTCAGGGCTCTAATGACCACACAGGCATTACTTTAATATGCAAACACACCTTACTGTGTGAAGTCCCTGCATCCTTCAGATAGCAAAGCCTCCTGCCCTCTATCCTCTGTCTGGTTTTTATGAATTCTGTATAATTTCCTGCGGTGGCAATCTGTGCCTGTTCTATTCATAGAGTAGGAATTATATCAAACATTGTAAAATGCTGCACAACTGGGTCTATATGCTTTAGATGCTAAAGGGATGTCCAGTGTAACCCCAAAATCAAACAGGAGTTATATTTTGCATAAAGAAAATTAAGCCTATTTTTTTAAAACCGTAAAAAATATTTAGCATTGAGACATTTGTAAAGTACGTTTCTAAAGTTTGATTGTGAGTATACATTATTTTAGTGTTTGCTGCACTTTATGGTGATTTTAATTATTTTCATTGACTGTAATGACTGTAATAAGAACAAGATTCTCACATTAGCGAGTAATACACTTCACAAACACAAATACATTGGTGGTCATGAGAGTTTTTTTTAATTTAAACTTTTATTCAATCTTCTATACATTCATTACGCAAAGCAATGGGCTACAGAAATCTTCCACCTTGATACAGTCTAAAACAAATGATACCCTCCAAATACATGTCATTAGCACTGTAGATTAGCATCAACGTACATATGTACCCCAAAGTGGTGACCAATTGCAATTTACAGTAATAAATGTCACATTGTGGTCTTATTTGGCTATGAGAGACCACATGAATGCATTTAATAACATCTCCACCATTTGATTTGGTTAATTAAAAATGTGCAGCAGTAGCCTAGGCTATAAATCTTACAAACCGTACATAATGAATAGTTACCTCTATTGATACCACAAATGAAAAACAACTTGTTGTAAACATTTGAATTACGTTTAAAATGATGATAAATCATAATGATAATATTCACTATACACAAAACATCTTATGAGCTCCAAGATGGAGACTTAATCCTTGAGTCATTCTCAAGGCTGAAATGGGCAGGGATGGAATTAAAGGGATAGTTCAACCAAATATTTAAATCTTTGTTTGAACCTGTATGACTTTCTTTTTTGTAACACAAAAGCAGATGTCAGGTTAAATGTTAGCCTCAGCCACCCTTCAATTTCATTGTATCTTATTTCTATATTATGAAAGTGAATGAGGCTAACATTTAGCCTAATATTTCCTTTTGTGTTCCAAAGAAGTCAAACAGGTTCGAACCAACATGACAGTGAGTAAATTACAGAATTTTCATTTTTGGGTGAACTGTCCCTTTAAACTACAAAGTACCAACTGCCATGAAGTGTCATTAGTTACCCCAGGTAAAATAAGCCAATAAACTCAGATTGAGGCCATCATGTAACAAGCACATTTTCCTTTTCATTTGTTCTTTTTGTCATGAAAGTAGTCCTACGGAAGCATGCTACAAAAAAAAAATGGGTGGCACGTTTAACCTGCATTATATGCCAAAGAGGTTTTTGTTGCCACATTGGTCAAATTATAGCAATTTGAAGGTCAAAACCCTTGAATCTAGAAGAAAAACATGAACAAAACACTTCTTAATTTGGTGCCACACCACGTACATTCAATTGCATTTCCTCTATTATTTAGTTTTTTTTGCAAGCCTTAAAACAACAGTCAGCATTGCCTATGTACACACACACATTTACATTAAATATAATATCACTTCCTCATTACAACCCTTATAAAAGGAGGAGGTCTCAAGTAACACTGTCGTGTGGCTGAGATCTTACGGATCTTCAGATTTTTGAAGCCTCCCAACAACACAGAAGGATCCTCTTCCAGAGAGCGACAACAACATTGACAGACATGTAAGACCAGAGCAGATAGTATACAGGATGGTTCTGAGAGATGTCGTGTTCTTCAGCAAAACCTCTCAGGGTGCCACAGCAAGACATTTAGACTCCATTAGTGATCTTTAGGTCACTTGGTTCTACCTTGTGAGTTGACCAACCACTTTGAGCAAGGTCTTATTCTCCTGTTTCAGCTGCTCGTTCTCATCTTCAGCGTCATCCAGATCCTGCAAAACACAAAAACATTGGAAGAGCATTATATTTCCATGTATTCTGCTGGAGAATATTTTCTGAACAAACCAAAAGTAGACAGATCCATCCAACTTAAAAATCACTCTTCAAACTGCCCATTCTGACTGGGCAAACTGAATTAAACAAGGAATGTCCCTCTCTTCTACTATACAATAATGATGTCCTTGTAAAAGTGTTCCAATTACATATTTGCTATCGTTGTGTGCTCTGCCATTGTTCTGTGTGCAGTAGAGACAGACGGCATCTCTATTCCTAGGCCTCCTCTTCAGTGGAGCAAGATTAATAATAACAAATTAAACATTAGCAGCTTCAATTAGCTGTAAATGAGCTGACCTGCTGTCTCATCAAAAGCGCACTAAAGTGACAACATTCATTTTCAGTTTCCTCCATCAATGATGACAATCCGTGGGATTACTTGTGCCACGCTTTTTCTAGACCTCAAAAGCAAAGATTGTTAAGTAACAGCAGAAGCTCAGCAGAAGTTGTTAAACTCAAGAGGTCATGGGAAAGAACATGACGTAATTTAGCAATGTGTGTCTACGTGCACGACTACGGAAACTTCCACTATTTCTTTTCAAATAAATTTCTCATTATTAAAATCCCATTCAGGGATAGTTTTTAAAGGGAAACCAGCAAAACCTTGTATAATGTACTTATGTATGGACTGTGGTTTAAGTATTTCTTCTCTCGTCTTGCATGTCACATTCTGCATGTTAATTACAGCGGTGAAGCTTTTATCATAGACTGCACTCCAAAACAATCTTTATTAGCCAAACCAATCACAGGCTGTGTCTGAAACCTTCTCAGTTCTCAAATACATACAAATATATATGTGTTTGTGTGTGTGTATATACAGTATTTATATCTTTAAAGGTATGCAGTGTGAAGGTTGTACAAAGTAACATTTATCTTTAACAAAACTATCAAAGTGAATAACAGGCACAACAACGCCTCCTCAACATGGGTCTGCTATCTTGATAGTGTTGGACTGAATGGATCATGTGGACTGTGTCACGACAACAAATACATCATAGTTTTCAGATATCTCTCAGATTTATATCTCTCTATTTAATACGAGGCTCTACATCTGTTTATCTTAGAATCCAACAAGAGAAGGGACTGCAATCACAGACAAAAAGGGTCAATTTTGATTTAATGTTGACTTCAACAGTAACTGCCGTACAATTTCTAAACTGGTTCAAAATAAAACGGCATGAAACTGTGGGGCAATAATCACTGCTTCACCGAGCGTTCGTCCACTCCCACTGTGAGCATAACAAACCTTGAGATCCAACCACATAAGACAAAATGAGTTTGGAATGTTGATCAAGTAACCAGTCAGGCTCAATTCAGTGACAGCGAGTTCACACAGAGAGTTATAGGAGGAAATGCAATCTGAGACCTGTGAGCATTTGTTTCTCTGAAGCGGAGGATAATTGTAATCTTCCACTAAGCTGCAAGAGCAGCTTTACAATATGGAGCTGATTGCTGTGACATAGCAACATGGTAATTTGGTAATCGTTTCAGTTTGGTTGCCAGGCTGCGAGAGACACATCTGTTGGAGGACAAGGAAATGGACGGGAAAAGGGGGAGGATAAAAGCTGCACTGAATAAAAACACCTGTAAGCAAGACAGACGAGAGATGCACCTTACTAAGTAGCGTGAGTGGTTAGCTGATGAGTAATATCCATTAGCACACAGGAAACAAGTGTAAATATATCGCGTCAAGCTCTTATCAGACACAGATGCTTTTAATTAGGACTTAACTTAATGGGATACACAACACAATGACAAACACATTAAAAAAGTAAAGCATGCCTGTGTAAAAGTCATTGCAACTGGGGTGTAAAAGTCATCACCATCATTGCTAGAGTGTTGGGGGTTGTAGCTAGGACATTGCTATGTGGTTGCTAAGGTGTTCTGAGTGGTTTTAAGTGTATAGCTATGAATCTGCTAAATTGTTTGGGTTGTTTTCCCACATTTCTTTACTGTCTGCCAGGTACAGAGCCCCTTATAGGACAGGGAATGTATTTTTTGAAATAGTTTTGCATTCCCTCGCAGTACCCTTATTTATCCCTTACAAAACTTAACCATGGTTTTACTACAGTAACCATAGTTAAACTGTGGTATTTCAAGTAAAACCATAGTAACAATAAAATCTACCATGGTTTTACTCCAGTAACCATAATATCCATGGTAAAAACCATGGTAAAACCAAAACTATGATGATAAACCTCAATCATTCTGCCCAACAAAAAAAAAAAAACATGGTTACTACAAGTTTACTATAGTAACACCATGGTTAATTTTTGTTATAAGTATGGTTTTTAAAACCAAGGTTTCCAGCAAAAAATGCCCTTATGAAAATTAACCATGGTTTCACTATAGTAAACTTGCAGTAACCATAACCATTTTTTTAAACCATGGTACATGTACCATAAATTAACCATGTTGTTACTATAGTAAAACAAACCATGATTTTTGACAGAATGAAAATAATAATAAAACTTAACAAAAAAAAAAATCAGAAAATCATATTGAAATATTAAAATAGTGTTTTTATGAGCCGAATATTTAAAGCTGAACGAGTAGAAAAATTTCATAAAGAGTGGATAAAGAATGCAAGGGGAACCAAAATAATTGCGAGGGAATGCAAACTATTTACGAGTCTGAAAACTAGCATGCTTAATGATTTGAGCCATCATTCATATATGTAGCAGGAATTGTGCAGGACATGTTATGTTTAAAGTAATAGTTTACCCGTAAAGGAAAATGTTGCCATTGTTTTTAGTGCTAAACAACGGTTGAACATGCAAGCCTCTATGAATGAGCTTCTCTCATGCACTCATGAACGTGCAACGGACGTCAAAATTTTCACTAATAAACCACTTCAATTTCAGGTTGTTTTACACCAAAACGTTTAGTTTAGATTTCAGAACACCTGGAATATGATGCAAGAGTCACATGGACTAATTTTATAGAACTGTATTTTTTCATCCTTTTTTAAACTTTAAAGTGAGTCACTATTAACTGACTTTGTATTAAAAATTATCCTGTTTTGTTCAGCAGAAGACAGAAAGTCATACGCATTTGGAACGACATGAAGGTGAGTAAATTACTCCTTTAATAAAATGTAGGGGACTGTTCAAATAAAATATAAATGAGCAATAGAAATAATGATGCTTAGCAAGCACCACTGATGACCCTAATCTATGAATATTTCTACCAAATCTAAATCTCTTTTAAATCCATTACGTGTAGAGATGTAAAGGGTAAGATTATGTGAGATCCAGAATATTCTACGGCATGTGCTGTTTAAATTACATGTTTAAGTGTTACAAGGCTGCTATCAGTTTCTCACCCTGTTTAGCAGGTCGATCTCCTCTTTCAGCTTAACGATCAGCTCGTCCTTGTCCTGATGGTCCTTCAACAGGTGAGCATTCTCCTGTCTCTCCAAGGCCAGCTCCTGGAAACACACACACACACACAATTCTGTAAGACAGAAAGCCTTGTACACATCTCAGCAATGTGTCATTACAGTACAGTAAATTACCCTAGCAATTCTACTGGAAAACAGAAATTTTGGTTTAGCACTTTTGCAGCATTTTATCTTTTTTCACCAAAGACAACTTATAATGTTAGTCAATGTTTCTTGCACCAAAAACAGTCGTAATTTAGTTTAACTTGGCCATTTTACACCCTCTCTGAAGTTAAGAATTAAAATAAAAACTGTTACTGCTATTGAATCTTGAAAACTTCTGTGTAAATGAAATCTGTTATGATTAGATATGTTTAGAAACCAAGGTTCCATAAATTTTTTTTTTTTTTAAATACCAGAACCAAATGATTTTCATGACTTTCGATTCTGTAAACAGTTCTCGAACATGCATTCTTCATAAGGACGGGACAACATGCTAAAATACTCAGTTCTGCAATTCAATTCAGCACTATTGAATCAGCAGTGCAAAACGCACAGTGCGACCAGTTTAGTCTGATTCCCTAACGAATAACACTTATGTGTTGGTTCTTTTGAATCCACTGTGCAAAATATACAGACAGGGTTTGCTTAACAGAAAATTCTCTGCCATTTACTGATTTTTAGTGAAACATTGGCAGATAATTCCAAATGCAGCGACAGGGGAACGGACTCCGTGGCCACTGGCAGTGAAGGGAACAGACTCCATGGCCGTGGGCACTGGCAGTGACAGGAACGGCCTCCGTGGCCGTGGGCACTGGCAGCGACAGGGGAACGGCCTCCGTGGCCATGGGCACTGGCAGCGGCAGGGGAACGGCCTCCGTGGCCGTGGGCACTGGCAGCGGCAGGGGAACGGCCTCCGTGGCCGTGGGCACTGGCAGCGGCAGGGGAACGGCCTCCGTGGCCGTGGGCACTGGCAGCGGCAGGGGAACGGCCTCCGTGGCCGTGGGCACTGGCAGCGGCAGGGGAACGGCCTCCGTGGCCGTGGGCACTGGCAGCGACAGGGGAACGGCCTCCGTGGCCGTGGGCACTGGCAGCGGCAGGGGAACGGCCTCCGTGGCTGTGAGCACTGGCAGAGCCTGAAGAGTAAGGGCCCTTCTCCCTCTCCTCCTCTTCCGGGCGGTAAGAAGCACTGCAGTGGTAATGGCCACCGCCTCCTAGCAGTCGGCAGCAGGAATGACCGCCTCCTCCAGGTGGTCGGCAGCATGTTTCCTCTGGTGATGGCGTCGAGAATCCCGAAAGGTGCGTTAAAGAGCTGCCGTTGACTTGGCCGGACATCTCCTGGTGGACAATATCGGGCTCGGCGGGCCTCTCCAAATACACCGACAAAAGGGAAATTTTGGGATTTGGTGTTCCACCCTCGCAGCAGACGTTCCATCTCTGGCAACCGGCAGAGGTGGTCCACCAAATCCCAAAAGGAAAAATGAATCCCAGCTCCTCTGGACCAATGGGCTTGTCCAGACCTGCCCAAAAAATTAACCCAACTCCTCAGCAAAGACGTCGACAGGTCAACCGTGCTGAAAGTAGGCCAAGGGATCTGGGAGACAGATTCCTCAAGGGCCAGAGCTGGGTTCAATAAAACACTCCTCATGCTTCCGCTGGGTCCAAAGTTGGTCAGATCGTTCTGTCACAGAATATTTAAGGTAGGACCCAAGGTGTTTTATTAGAGAAACAAAAACCAACAAAACACAAACAAAACTGTCACGAGGGAGAAAAAATTAAAGCAAGGCAAAATAAGAACTGAAAACAAACCAACTAGGTAAACAGGACTAAACAGGAAACAAAACTCTCACAAGGGAGAAACCAAAACAACAGGAAGAGAAAACAAACCGACAAACTAGACAAGAACCAACCAGACTGGACTGGAGACTGAACACAACAAGACGATCTGACAATGAAGATGAAACAAAGGAGGGAAAATATATAGGGATAGGAAAGAGCCACAGGTGCTGCTGATCTACTAATGAGCAGAGCAAATTGCACTGCTGAGCAGCACCAGTGAGAAATGCGAGGGAAGAAAACAAAAGCACATGGATAACCTGAGAGAGAGGTGGAGGAAACTGTCACAATCCTGCCACATAATGGATAAAACCAGACCAAAATGGCAGGATCATGACACTCCTTCCTTCAGTCACGCTATCTGATTTTAAAGATTTTAGTTTTGTGTCAACACGTTCAAGTTCACGTAACTAATGCATTATTAAGCACTAAAATCGTTTTTCTGCAGTGTAAGCATTGAAGACCTAGGCAGATTTGGCAAAGTTAATTTCAATAAAAAATATTGAACCTTCAACGAGCAGGCGATAGCGGAGATGTTCATTCGCAAGGAGAGATGCATGGATTTTGTGTTCAGGTAAAGTTAATGTATTTATTAAAAATCTGTGTTATTGATACTATGTCATAGATACTAAGTCATTGTTTCTGGTTACTCTGAGGCTATGATGTATTGATCTGGCAATCATGCCCTTCTTGTGTTATGTCTGTTTTATAGTTGTAACATTAGGGCGCAGTGTCTGTTTAAAACAATTTAGTCATGAAGTTCCCCACTGTAACATAATTGTTTCCATTGACTGGTGGGTTCTAAGGCAACAATTTACATCAATAACATTTTCGCGACATTACACTCACTCGTATTATGTGTTTTGGGCACAGCGTTTGATAATGTGTATTAACAAACTTTGATGCTTGCCCAGTCTCAAAGCCCACGGCACGTGCCTGATATATCATATATACATTATCAAACGCTGTGCCCAAAACACATAATACGAGTGAGTGTAATGTCGCGAAAATGTTATTGATGTAAATTGTATACATACTGTAAACATATATACATACTGTAGTTGAAGTCAGAAGTTTACATACACTTAGGTTGAAGTCAATAATACTAATTTTTTAACCACTCCACAAATTTCATATTAGCAACTATAGTTTTGGCAAGTCGTTTAGGACATCTACAAGTAATTTTTCCATCAATTATTTACAGAAAGATTGTTTCACTTTTAATTGACTATATCACAATTCCAGTGGGTCAGAAGTTTACATTCACTAAGTTAACTGTGCCTTTAAGTAGCTTGGAAAATTCCAGAAAATTATGTCAAGCCTTTAGGCAATTAGGCTAATTGGAGTCAATTGGAGGTGTACCTGTGGATGTATTTTAAGGCCTACCTTCAAATTCAGTCCCTCTTTGCTTGACATCTTGGGAAAATCTAAAGAAATCAGCCAAGACCTCAGAAAAAAAACATTGTGGACCTCCACAAGTCTGGTTCATCCTTGGAAACAATTTCCAAATGCCTGAAGGTACCACGTTCTTCTGTACAATCAACAGTATGCAGGTATAAACACCATGGGACCACGGTGCCATCATACCACTCAGGAAGGAGACGCATTCTGTCTCCTAGAGATGAACATAGTTTGGTGCGAAAAGTGCAAATCAATCCCAGAACAACAGCAAAGGATCTTGTGAAGATGCTGGAAGAAACAGGTAGACAAGAATCTATATCCACAGTAAAACGAGTCCTATATTGACATAACCTGAAAGGCTGCTTAGCAAGGAAGAATCCAATGCTCCAAAACTGCCATAAAAAAGCCAGACTACAGTTGCAAGTGCACATGGGGACAAAGATCTTACTTTTTGGAGAAATTCTCTCTACTATTATTCTGACAATAAATTCTTTTTTTTTTTTTATCTCCTTTTCTTGCAATTTGGAATGCCCAACTCCCAATACTTAGTAGGTCCTCGTGGTGGCGCGGTTACTCACCTCAATCCGGGTGGCGGAGGACAAGTCAATCTGCGCATCTTATCACGTTGCTCACAGTGCATGACATTGTGGAGACTCACAGCATGTGGAGGCTCATGCTACACCCCGCGACCCACGCACAACTTACCACGCACGCCATTGAGAGCGAGAACCCTAATCGCAACCACGAGGAGGTTACCCCATGTGACTCTACCCTCCCTAGCAACCGGCCCAATTTGGTTGCTTAGGAGACCTGGCTGGAGTCACTCAGCACGCCCTGGATTTGAACTTGTGACTCCAGGGGTGGTAGCCAGCATCAATACTCGCTGAGCTACCCAAGCCCCGACATTTCACATTTTTAAAATAAAGATTACTCATGGATAAGGTGTTGGAGTGATGACTGCTGGAAATGGGGCTTGTCTAGATTTTATCAAAAATGACTTTTTTCAAATAGTGATGGTGCTGTTTTTTAAAACAGTAATGTCCTGACTATACTTTGTGATCAGTTGAATGCCACTTTGGTGAATTAAAGTACCAATGTCCTTCCGAAACAACAAAATCTGTACATTATTCCAAACTTTTGGCTGCCAGTGTACATATACAGTGCTGTGAAAAAGTATTGATTTCTTCTATTTTTGTGTATTTTTCATACTAAATTGTTCTAGATCTTCAAATGAGATATAACATAAAACAAAGGCAACCTGAGTAAACACAAAATACAGTTTTTAAATATATATATTTTTTATTGAAGCAAAAAAGTTATCCAACACCTATATCACCCATGTGAAAAACTAACTGCCCCCTTAAACTTAATAGCTGGTTGTGCCAACTTTAGCAGCAACAACTGCAACCAAATGCTTCCGATAACTGGAGATCAGTCTTTCACAATGCTGTGGTGGAATTTTGGCCCACTCTTCTTCACAGAGCTGCTTTAGTTCAGCCACACTGGAGGGTTTACGAGCATGAACTGCCCGTTTAAGTTCCTGCCACAGCATCTCAATCGGGTTCAAGTCAGGACTTTGACTAGGCCACTCCAAAACTTTAATTTTGCTTCTTTTGAGCCATTCAGGGGTGAAACTATGCCAGCCCTACGGCACAAAACATAAGAATAATTTGTTCAAGAATCAGACTACGCTGGTCGCGTTGTAGGTTTTGCACTGTAGATTAAAAGAATGACTCATAAGAATCATTCATTCAGCAATCGGACTACACTGGTCACACTGTATGAGTCAGTTCTTTGAATATACAGTGTAAAACACAGTGTGACCAGTGTAGTCTGATTCCCCAATGAATAACTCTTCTGAGTTGGTTTGTTTGAATCTACAGCGCGAAACAAAGCGTGACCAGTGTGGTCCATTTTGGCAGCTTAGTTTAAGTAAATGGTCTTGATGGACTGGTAAGGGAGCTTTGCATTGTGAACGTATAGAATGCCAAATTCAAATTCTTGTTTTATTTTATTTTTTAAAGCAAAATCATGTTTTCCATGATATGTCCCCTTCAAAAGTAGCTTTTCACTTCTCTGAAGAGTTGAGTTATTCTCAACCATCAAAACCCACGTCCCCTGTGAGACCTAAATGTAGGACCACTTGAACATATGTTTCCATATCCTCTGCAACACATGAATATTTATGACTTTGTGATGAATGGCTATAAAGCAGCACATCTCAGTTTCATTTATCATAAAATATGAGTATGTATCTACCGACATAAGTGGCCTTAATGTGCCTTATGCCTTTAGGACTTCTAATCTATTAACCTAAAAGTTTAAGCATAATTTATCTCTGCATTCAAAACTAGCTAAAGTTTTCACTGAACATTTATATATGGATTTATTGCATAACATGTCAGAGTCCAATTGAGTTGATGGTTATTAAAGTGCAATCTACGTCTTGTTGAGAGATACAGTATGTAACAATATGAACCTACTGCAAGACAAGAAGCAAAATAACTCATGGTTTACTAAATACTTAAAAAAAAAAATAATAATAATAATAATAATATAAGTATATAACAAACAAAGATTTGATGTGGGGCTCTTGCTTTAAAAGTATGGTGACATTTGAGAACCGTGGCACAGGGTTTGGACTCGTGGTGTTTCATAAAAGCGGTGTGGACAGAGATGTCTTCCAGAGAAAGGTCAGAGTTACTTTGACAGATTTTATGGCAGCCAGAAGCACCACCGATTTAGGATCAGCTAAAACATAAGCACAAGGATCATGGAAAGAATCATAAAGGAAATTATATGTGCAAATTTTCTCCACAGGTGAAAGACAAATCTGATCTAAAGGATATGTGGTTTAATGTCAAACAGAAGAGCAGAGTTTATGGACTTTAAATACATAGATCAAAAGACCACTTCATGTAAAAATTATGTCTTAAAGGTGTCATGACATGAGAAATCAAATTTTCCTTGATCTTTTGACATATAAGAGGTCTATATACTATAAAACATACTGTTAGTTTCAGAACTCAAAACTTCTTCCTTACTGCAAAAAGAGCATTTGTTGAAATCAAGCTGCTAAAATGACTCTTTTTCAACTTCTTCCACATTGTGATGTCACACTGTGGTAGACAATTATATCTGACCACCTCCACAACAACATATCAAGGCCTACTTTACCTTTAATCACTTCTGTAGCCTGCCTAGTAGCGGTGAGCAGTGAGATGGCAAGAAGAGAGAGCAGGTCAATCGAAAGCAGAGAGCCAATCAAAACAGTGGGTTGTCAGGCTGTCAAAACAGACTGTCAAGTCTTAAAGGAGAAGCAGCACCAAAACAGAGTATTTCTGACAGAGGGTCAGAATAAGAGTGGAAAATCATCAATATTTTACAAATATATGACTGTTTTTTTTTTTTGTTTTGTTTTTTTGCGCAATAAACTTTAGTAATATTATAAGTGAGCCATAACGTATTAAAATAATTTAAAAAAAGGCATGTCATGATCCATTTAAAAACTAGACGCTGGGTCATTTCTGACCCACATATGCATTCTAGGGTTAAAATAAACGAGGGATGAGTCAAAATTATTTTTTGGAGGTAATCAACATTATGCCACAAATGCTGTAGATTGAGCTTAACTCGGAACCCAGAACATTCCTTTAACTTTTGCGGTAATGCACACTGACATCCATTGACCAATGAGAATTTCAGAGGATATGGACCAGTGTCCGGATTCACAAAACATTCTTAAGAAGTAAATTCTTCTTGACTACCATTTATTTCTTAATTTCTAACTTAAGAATAAACTTTTCTTAAAAATCGACATAAATAACATCTTAAAGTTAAGATAACCTCAAAGTTGTCTTAAAGGGTTAGATCAATATTTAAGCCCTTTTTACTATCAATTGGCACTTTCAAATTCTTCTTCTTTAGTTTTTGGTGATTTGCATTCTTTGGGCTTATCGCCACCTACTGGGCAGGGAGGAGAATTTATTGTAAAAAAGGACTTTTTTTCACCCACACCTATCATATCGCTTCTGAAGATATAGATTTAACCACTGGAGTTGTATGGATTACTTTTATGCTGCCTATATGTGCTTTTTGAGCTTAAAAGTTCTGGCCACCATTCATTTGCATTGTATGGTACTACAGAGCTGAGATATTCTTCTAAAAATCTTCATTTGTGTTCTGAAGAACAAAGAAAGTCAGACATATCTTGGATGGCATGAGTAAATGATGAGAGAATTTTCATTTTTGGGTGAACTATCCCTTTAAGAATTTTAAAGAGTTGAACATTCTTATAAATCTTTCAAACAGTTACAAATTTATCCTAAAAATCTGGCTCCAGTTGCGTTTTCGCAAATCCAATTGGCTGCATTCTCACTTGATTTTAAACGGTTCCGTTACTTCTATACCCTCAAAACTGATCTTCCCATCAGTCAAAAGCTCAGTCAGAGCTTCCTCTTGTGTGAGTGCTCAAAGGTCTATGATGTGAAAAGATGGATGTGTGTAGGGCAAATTGATCTTGATAATAGACATGGAAACACACCCTTTCTAGCTCTTCTATCCTCCTCTCCAGGGCTATAGGCACGGTGGCGCTGCCTTCCCTTCCATGTCGATGACGAAGTCGGTTTCCTCCTCCGTCCTCATCACTGCGCAAACATACACACAAAAACACACTTTTGAAATACGCACAAACATTGCTAAAACCAAATGCACTTATTCAACATATTAACTATAAAAATAATGTCTAAATAAATAAATATACTTTTTTTTTTTTTTTTTTTACGTGAAGTACACAACCAACTAAAAGGGGTCACAGTTATAAACATTCATGCACTCTAACAGTACAATACCTCTAATGGAGGGCCTTAAAAGCATAAAAAAAAAGTGTGCACATTTTCACTCAACATTCTGCTTACAAAAGATGCTGTCTTTTCACACATTTCTTACTCTTTAAATGAGACTTCAACCTTTCTAACATATCGGCTTAGAAATGTGTCATTTATTTCGCAGGAGCAGAAATAGAAAACTGATGTACAAAATTATTAGAGTATGAAAAGCCGTTTAATGGCATTGGAGCAATACGCTTTCATTAGTGAGGAGAAAAGACCTGCTTTTACCAGGACTATGCCTTAGGACACTGCTGTGCAGCTAGTCGAAGAAAAAAACAATCTGTCTTTTTTTCCCATTAGTTTTCACTCTCTCCATATCTTTCACTTCCTCTGCACCTTCTAGGCCCAGACACTCCAGGAAAATTCATGTGGAACTTTTTTCAACCAGCTTTATTTCAGTAATTACAGACATGGAAGGATATAATATTTTACTCTTTCAATTGGTAACCCTCTTTGGGAATCAAATTATTGGGCCTTGTTTTCACTTCAGAGTGTAGATGTGAGCAAGGGATGCATGTACATTCCACAAAAAAGGGAGAAAAAAACAACTGGCATGGAATCAGAGGAAAGTTCAAATGTGTGGTCTGTTTTTTTCAACCACTTGCCCAAAGTCAAGGATTAGCAGTTTTATGAACTGGCTGCGATGGAGATTGTAGGTCATATCAACCCTTTAAGCTCAGAAGGGCCTGGGCCCATTGAGAAAAAAAAAAAAACTACAGTCTTGACCAACACAAAATAGGTATCGTTTGAAAGCTTAGAAGCTGTACTTTACAATGCATGTAGGCATTATGACCAAAACCGAACAAGTGCTTTGAAACTTTCAGACAAATCAAAAGTTTTTTCCATTTTGATAATTTATTAAAAACTTCACACTGTATATATTATTATAATCAGCAAAAACATCAAACTGATCAAATAGCCATGTCATCGGAAAGCTCTCAGAGTAGAATACAACCAGCCTATTTGTTTTACTCACAGACAAATATATAGCGAGTAATAGCTAAGTACATGTCTTTGACATACCATTCAAAAGTTTGGGGTCACTTGCCTGAAATGCTTCTCATGATCTTAAAAATCTTTTGATCTGAAGGCGTATGATTAAATATTTGAAATTAGTTTTGTAGAAAAAAAATATAATTATACCACCATATTAATTTATTTCATTACAAAACTAAAATTTAATAATAAAAAAATAATTTAAAAAAATGTAAAAAAAAATTTGAATGAAAAAAGAAATTGATGACTTGGACTGAATAATTAAGTAAAGCAGCCACTAAGTGCCCAGCATATAGATGGGAACTCCTTCAATACTGTTTAAAAAGCATCCCAGGGTGATACCTCAAGAAGTTGGTTGAGAAAATGTCAAGAGTACATGTCTGCAAATTCTAGGCAAAGGGTGACTACTTTGAAGATGCTAAAATATAACACAGTTTTGATTTATTTTGGATTTTGTTTAGTCACAACATAATTCCCATAGTTCCATTTATGTTATTCCATAGTTTTGATGACTTTACTATTATTCTAAAATGTGAAAAAAAAATAAAAAAAATAAAGAAAGAAAGAATGAGTAAGTGACCCTAAACTTTGAACGGTAGTGTACGTTACATGTAAACAGGTGTTGCTTATAAGCCACATATTCACTTATAATTCCAGCATTACTTAGATGGGGGGATTCCCGTCAAAATGAGCCAACACCCAATGTAACCGGATGCATAGGTCATTAGATAATCTACACAAAGCACAATGTGCACACAGCACATAATGTGCAATCTGGCTAAAACATGTTAGCTTTCCTGGATCAGATGACTTCAATGGAAATTATGCAGTACATTGTCCAGCATCATGGAATGCTAAACCAATCAGATCACTGCAACCAGAGGAAGTCATCCAAATATGGCCAGAGAGGATCGTTCACTCTAATTACATATGGCCACAAGGAGACGGCGCCAAGTACATGACACAGACTCAATGACTGCTCAAATGACACAGAATGGAACTAAATAAGATCTCGTTACTCATGCCTGAATGCTTTGGAGAGCACACATTTAGTCATTGTTGTATATGCATGTGTAATTAGTTCTTATGTACAATTATTATGTTTGTTTTTTTGGAGACGTTTTGGACACAAGGATAAATAATTTTTGTAATGCTATAACTTTTGATTGCTTTGTCATTTCAACACAAAGTTGTACTCAGTTACAGGTGACATGATTGGGTAAAAACAAAAGCAGTTTTTCTGAGCTACCTTATTTACACCCTGAGATTTATAATGTCAAATCAGAAAAATAAGAGAAAAAATAAGAATTTTTGGCAGATTTATTGTGATTTTTCAGCAGTTTCTTAGGTTGAGAGTCTGATCATTTACAATGATCTATATCATTGTTTTTAATGTTTTTTTTTTTTTTTTTTTACGTTTTCTTTAAAATTATACTAAACAATTGACCGTCTTTGGTTATTTTGTAGAGTTATAGGCTTTTAATTTTGGGCATGCCACTGAAACAGGAAATCTTTAAAAACACCTTTAGAGCTTAAAGGGTTAAAGTTTAATGTATTAAGAAATTAAATGTGGCATCACATTGCTTGATTGTGAAACTTTTTACATAGCATGGCTTAGTACTGCAGAAATGCATTTGTGTACTTTGTCTTTGAAATATGAAGAGTGATCTGCAAAAATGTATTCTGGATGGTGGTCAGGTGGAAAGACATACCTGATGGGACAATTCAGTAATATTTATCAGGAAAGTGCTACCTGATTGGTTGGAGAAACTATAACCTAACCCTACCCCTAAACCTAACCCTAACTAATCAGGTAGCGCTTTACTCATAAATATAAATGAGCCTTCCCCTGCCATCCTACCTTTTGGAAATTCGCCAGAGCATTGCTATGTGGATGATAAGGTGTTCTATTTGGTGGTTGATAGTGGCACTGCCATACAATTGCTAGGGTGTTCTGGGTGGTCACTTTAGGTATACTTCCATTTTGACGTGAATGCTCAGCGTCTGTACAGTCAAACGAGAGCCTATCAAAGTATACTCCATATAACTGTGCGCACATACACAGGCAGTTAGTGACTATGCACAGGCACGCTATGACTGCTATGAAACATCAGACTTTCTCTTCAGGAGTTTAGACCAATAAAGATGTCCTTATATACCTTCAGACTCGAATTTTACAAATGCAGGTATCTCTTGACCTCCTCACACACATGCTCTACACTTGCACATCCACGGTTGCTGTTTTTACCTTCATCTCCTGATTTCCAGTGCCGATTACGTCGTCTTCTAGCACATCTTCATGACAGCAATGGCTCAAAATGTATGTGTTGCCACCTCGTGAACCCACTAATTAGTTCAAATAACTCCAGGCGCACGCAGTTAGAAAAATCAAGCTGCCCGCGATCAGTGCTTGCGCACTCTGCTGATGACGAGATTTGCATCACATGTCCTGTACGCGGACGCTCAACGTTCGTGTCTGACCAAAGTAAACTTTGGGCTTTACTAGCCAAAGTCAAAAGAGCCAAACCCCACAATTCTATGATATTGTGGTCCCTAATTTGAGCTAGTTCTCTCCATCAAAGTATACTGGATTTTTTTTTTTACTCGTTTTAGTGTCCGCCAGGGGTCAATCGCAAGTCAGATCACTTAGAAAAATAATAGAACACCTCTCCTCAGCAAGCCATACAATTTCATGTTAGTAGCAGTGTGGGATGGGTTACACACTCAAGTTTAATATTTAAAGGTTTGTTCCCATCCCTAACATTTGAACTATATTAAGTAATGCTTGCCTAAGACACACCACTAATTAGAAGTCACTCAAAAGTCTTTGATTTTATGTCTTCTTGGCTGATCTGAATTTCATATCCAGAGAATTAAGTCATTATCAAGCATGTTCTTAGATCTACAGCAGTTGTGGGCACTCTTAAGTTAAAACTGCACAGAGCCCACTCTAAACGATGTGTGATTTTACATTTCAAATGCTTACATTTCAGCTAGAAAAAGAAAAAAAGAATTGAGAAATGTTCTGAAAATTGCTGTGAAATTAGCTGTGAAAGTGACAAAAGCAACAGTGGCCCTAAGAAATATCCCATTCTATGTAGAAACCAGCTTGAATCACCTCATCTCTCTCCTCTAAAAACCCTAATTTCACAGAAAGGCAGAAGGGGGCTTTGGTCCCCATAACATTAACAGCCTTAAAGGTCTGTAAGACTCTTTCAGGCACTGAAAAACCATTTGCTAGCTCAAATATTCAGTGCAGTTATTCCCAGAATGCCTCTGTTTTGACTGACAGCCATTCTAATCCTCCTGCTAATGAGAAGGTATGGTGAAGCGCTTGATCTAATGAGGATATTCAGGTCATGCGAACAGAAAAGAACTGATGTGCAACCAACCAGGCTAATGCTTATGGACCCAGACAATTTATTGCAAAAGTAAGCATCAATATTATTATTGCTTATACTTCGGGTATGAAGTGTGCTATTACATTTCTAAGCCATCTGACTTATGATTTTCACCTGGCGGAAAATAAAATGGGCAAATAAATCCTAAAGACTTACACTGAAAGAGGAACCATATCAAGGGAGCAGAATATCACAGCGATTTGGAGGTGGACTCTTTTGGCCTGTAATCAAAATCTAACCTACTCAGAACACCCTGGGAACCACCCACAACACAACTTAGCATCATGGTTATGCACAGGTAAGCTCAAGTAAACTCAAGTTTCAAAAATGCATATGGTCATCTTTCAAAGACACTGCTGTTTTGTACAACACTGAAGATAACTGAAATTATGAATAAAATATTATGAATCTTCAAGGAAAAGAATGCATATTTTAATGCTTCCAGATACGGTGTGTTATATTTTTCTTTGGCTCTATCAGTGTAGTGTTATTTGAATCTGATTGGCTCAGAAAATGGACCAGATGTCCAATCTGAATGTTCATGTTCTGAAAATTTAACAGCCACTCTGTAGCATTAGTCCCCTGTGGAGAGGAAACAGGAGGCGGCAGAGGTAATGATCTGCTCCTGGAAACTCAGCGGTAGGGTGAGTGAGTGAGAGAAATAGTGAATGTCATCACTACAACTATGTTGGACATACAATTTGGATGCACCGACCTACAAAGGAAAAATAAAGTAACTACGTTAACATTGAGACCAATTTCCCTGCTAAATGTGGACTGCAAATTAGTCTTAAATTATTGTCCCTGAATCCTAGCAGAGTTGAGTCAAACCCATCTGTCACAGGACAGATCATCATCTGAGAGGCCCGATTTAGGTCAAAACTTAATTTTGACAAAAATGTGGTTTGCTTTTGCATGGCAGATCTCATTAACTCTGGAAACACTGAAATACTTCTACCAAGGCTGAGCGGTATGACTATCAACTGTGCGACGGTACAAAGGTGTCAACAATACAGGTATTTTGCTATATCGTTTATACAGCGTTTGATATATTTGAGCGGCTATAAATTTGCAAGATTGCTTTAAGTTATTTACATATGAGAGTGACAAGAAACATGGAATAATGCAATAAAGAGTGGGACGTCTCTCAAAACTAGTAATCATTTTGAATTAAGAGTTTTTGTTAGGCAGAATTTAACTGGTTACTGGTAAGGATTTGACAACTGCTTGCCTTTGAATGTGGCACATCCAGTCACAACTTAAGGCTTGATTACACTACACGACTTTTAAAATCTGAACTGTTTATAAAAATATAGATATCAAACACTTACCAACTTTTTAAATGGCTACAGATAAAAATTGGGCATCACACACTAAACTACTGACGATCATACACTTCTTGACTGTCAGGTCGATCCAAACTGGTTACAAACTTGCACGGAAACACACTCCCCGTTCTAGAAGGTGCATGACTGATGTAAACAAACATCATATTTCATATGGGAACTGGCTGCTGTTGCTATTACTCTGTGTTCAGAGTTGTGAAATAAATTTGGTGTGGTCTTGGTTGAGAAGACACGTCCAGTATGGCCTCTATAAACGACAACACAAGTTGGAGGTGAATGGCATTAAGTTAAACTCCACTTGAGTGCTTATTCGCCATATCCATTTCTCGAGCTCTGTGGCCCTGCACTTATAATTTCAATTGGCTGTTCACCTAATTACTTCAGATAAGGGTCGTGGAGCATCATTCACAACTGGTTTTCATCTGTAGGCATGTACAGTCGGCTCAAAAATAGCAAACATGTTTGATATCCTCTGACAGATGGAATAGCAGTATGAAGGGGAAGAATTCAGAGACAGTGCCCATCGTTTACTACACTAGTTAGTGTGAAATCTGTCAATTCCGACTGGCCCTAAATCTGCAGACTGGACCAACAAGCAAAGAAGAGCACAGACTCGGACTGACTGCAAACCGGGGCTTAAATTTGTGTTAAAATTATGTATATGTAATCAAGTCTTTAAAGTTGGAAACATCCAAAGTCCAACTTTAAAGTCTTGCTTTTAACTCGAGATTAACTATGTTTTTGAACTGATGCCAGATTATTCATTCGTTCAGAAAAATTGTATCTATGGTTAACATTCATCAAGTTCCAAATAATATTTTGTTAGCACTGAACAAATGAAACACCACAGTAAACCATTGCAGACATGTTCTACCTCTCTTTGGTGTTTCTGAAATATTAAATACAGCAATGGGACAGTTTTTTAATTTGATTGTTAGCTGTCGCTCTGGCATTGTGACAGTTGGAAACGTTTAAGAAAAATACTCAATATTGGGGCAGGAAGCAAAATCGTTTAGAGTATGTGACGTGAGAATTGACAGAGTCACTAAGTAAGAGTAAATACAGGAAGACAAACACACTAAGTGTTTGTTTTAGGTTAAGGATAAGGGGGAAAGAAAGTCCAATTAGGTCTCAAAGTTTTCATTCAACTTCTCTTTCAAATTTGTCTGCTCAGCTTGATACAAACAGTCCACTTGTATAATTTAAGTGGGAACAAATTCAGGCCTGACTTTACTGCCAAATAAGAGAACGAAAACTCTTCTGGCACTGTTACAATAGCTCTGAAAATTAGTCCAGTTAAGCTATGCTGTCATTTCACAGGCTTTAAATCCCTTTCTTCTGACAAGAGTCTTCTTTTTTCTTAGCAGTTTTGCTTAAACAAATGTTCAAACCAAGTTTTTTTTTACATTTGAAAGAAGCCATGAGATGAGTGCATGGTCCAGAGCTGTGGTTAATGACTAAAACTGAGGCTTTAATCTCTCCAGTCAGCCTGTGTGCAAAGTCACCGCAAGGCTGGAAACATTATATTTTACCTGCTGATAGATATGTGCAGTGTGGGGTGGTAACTGGAAGTACTAATCATACTACTGTGGCAGGAAATTACCTGCATGTACTGTATTTATAAATTTGTCTTAAAATCTGGTTTGATCTTCATCTAAGTTACAATAATGAACAAACACAATCTGTTATAACTAATAACACACAAATTACTGTATTGTTCTTATACAAACTGAATACATCATTCAAACAATCACAATGTAGGTTGGAAAAAAGTATGTGAACCCCTAGACCAATGATGTCAACAAAAGATAATTAGAGTCAGGAGTTGGCAAAACTGGCATTCAATTAATGAAACAAGATTGGAAGTGTAGGTTAGAGCTACTTTGAATTATAAAAAGCACCCAAGCATTTTGAGTTTGCTATTCACAAGAAGTATCTGCTGACGTTGACCATGCCTCACAAAAAGAGATCTCAGAAGACCTACGATCAAGAATTGTTGCTTTGCATAAAGCTGGAAAGGGTTACAGAGCATCTTGAAAAGCTTAGATATTATTCATCTGTCCACAGTTAGACACATTGTCTATAAATGGAGACAATTTAGTACTGTGGCTACTCTCCCTAGAAGTGGCCGTCCAGCCAAGATGACTCAAATGCACACTGCAGAATGCTCAAAGAGGTCAAAAATTAACCCTAGAGTGACAGCTAAAGACCTGAAGGAATCATTGGAATTGGTTAACATCTCTGTTCATGAGAAGGACGGCACTGCTTTCCAACAAAAACATTGCTGCGCGCCTGAAGTTTGCCAAAGAAAAAACGAAATCCACCTTTTGGAGTGGCCCAGTCAGAGTACAGACCTTAACCCAATAGAGATGCTGTGGAATGACCTCAAGAGAGCCGTTCACACCAGACATCCTAAGAATATGGCTGAGCTTAAGCATTTCTTTAAGAAAGAATGGTCCAAAAGTCCTTCTGAACTCTGTGCACATCTAATCCGCAGCTACAGGAAATGCTTGGTTGAAGTTATTGCTAACAAAGGAAGATCAACCAGTTATTAACCCAAACAATCACTAAATAAAAGTTTAAAGCAGTTACAATGGAGCGCACTGTTTTGATGCCGCAATGAGGCCATGTTTCTGATGTAAAACCAAGAATATGCAAACTCGAGCCTTCTCCCATTCCATCTGTCACTCATTTTAACCACTTCCGGTGCTGGGAAAGTGGAACGGCTAGGCTTTCAGAATCTTCTATGCTTCTATCACGGACTCAGAATCCCATGTTGCATTGCATGTAAAAAATATGGGGACACACATAGCTGGCAAGTGCATTCTCGATCACATCTTATCAATCACAATCAATCATTATAAACATCTAAAAACCACATTATGTGTTTGATAATATATAATCTGTCCTTCAGTGCACCTTCTGTGACATAATCTGTCCTTCAGTGCATTTGCTGTGAAGAGTAAGGTGAGATTTTTTTTTAAATCACAGCGCGCATTAAAGAACTCACGCAGGGGGGTCCGTCAGTATAGGCGGAACTCACCTGCAAAAAGGTTAAATCCAAGGGTTCACTTACTTTTCCATAGCACTGCGAATGTTTAATGGGATGTGTCCAATTAAGACATGAAATATTATAATTGTTTGTGTGTTGTTACCTTAAGCACATTGCGTTGGTCTATACTTGTGACTTTGATGTAGATGAGATCACATTTTTGACCAATTAATGCAGAAAACAAGCTAATTCAAAAGGGTTCACATACTTTTTTACATACTTACATAACTACATTTTGTAGTGTGAAATTAAGGGGCCGTTCAAACAGAAAGTGTTTTTGCGTCCGTATGTGCTATTAAAAAAAAAAAATGTTTTCTATGTAAACATGTGTTGGACATTTTTGACCACTGCGCAGCATCTTGCTGTTTGTTTTCAGCATCGCACACAGAAGTCCTACGTTTTTAAGATGGGTCAAGTTAAAAGAACTTCAACTTTTAAAAACGTATCTCAAGACACCTGCGTTGTTTCATTCATTGTGCTGTCTAGCTTTTCTTAACGCAAGAATCTGTTTAGTCTGAACGCCCTTTAACCCAGCTGATTCAAATTAGTGTACTTTTCTAGTAACAAGCTATTTATTCCAAAAATTACATTACATAACAAAAAATTTTGTCACATTATATTTCATTCACAGCCTTGCAATCAGTTCATTCTAAATAAAATAAAAAATTCACCCATTTCTTTGAATCATCACTCAGTTGTGTTCCTGGAACTTGAGTGCCATTTTTCATCCTTGTATTTAAAGCTAAATAAATCTTTAGAAAAATACTACTGTTTAGCATCATTAGTGTGCATTTATGTGTATTAATATATTAAGTTTGATACTGTCACCCTAACTGATACCCTTGTGGTGTCAGATAAACGCTGCTCTTCCTAAAAAAATCATAAAAAAGTTGATATAGCTTCAATGTAGTTAGCTACTGTTTTGTTAGCAGCTTGTAGTTTAGTAGCTGACTACTTTTTAAAAGGGAAGCTTAAATGTAGTTTAACTACTATAATGTATGAGTAAGCTAGTTTTAAAATAGCTTCCCCGACACTGAATATGACAGACACATTTACACTCACCTTTTATGAGACCTGGATCTCGGAGTGTCCTGAAAGAAAAAGCAGAAATAATGAGAACACACCACAGGCAATAAATAGACAGATGCTAAAAAAAACAAAACACACACAGCTTCTTTTCTATTGCTCTTTCAAAAGCATGACTTTTTCATGGGCCCCTTGCTAAAGTAGAAAAGCAAATCCAAAAAAAATAAAACAAAAAAGAAAAGAAAACTATAAATCCAGGTACTCAGCTGGACAGCTCAGAGCCATACAGTAGTGTTTGCTCCAAAGAAACACATCAAAACAAGCTTCATCAATGTGATAGCCTACTGATTATGGTTATCATTCTCAGATGTTCACTAAAGGGCTGAGAGATATTGAACTCTATAATACCAAAACGTTACTTTTTCAGTTCTTTTAAAATTCTATCTCAGTGTGACAAAACCTAAAATTGAAAGTCATTTTGATCAGCAAATACTTTGGTAAAAATATGAATTAATCGGCTAAATATTTTGGTTAATTTGATTATGCTTTCATGCATCAATAACAGTTTGGCACTGTCAGCTGTTTAAATCAGCATAATTTGACAAAACCTGAGGTTAACATGCTTTACTCAAGGGCTCAATGATGATACAGCAGGTTTGTGTAGGACCAGGGTAAATCGATTGCAGAAATCCTTAAACATTAACCTTAAACCAGGGTCCTTTTTCTTTAATCAGAGATGAAAACACAAGAGCAAAGAAATACAACAGAAAGTGGTCTAGGTGAGAGAGTGTGAAAATACACAGAGCGAGCGAGAGAGAGAGAGCGAGAGCGAGAGAGAGAGAGAGAGAGAGAGAGAGAGAGAGAGAGAGAGAGAGAGCGCGAGCAAATACACTCATTGTATTCAGACCAGTTTCAGTTCTCATAAATTGCCCATTGCTTAAAAAGGAATCCATAGGTGTTTACGGATCTGACAGGTTTTGTGATTTTGACAGCCAATTTAAAAGGAAAGATCTCAGAACGCAGGTGTAATAAAGTCCAGAAGAGGCCT
This sequence comes from Myxocyprinus asiaticus, assembly GCF_019703515.2. Classification (NCBI taxonomy): domain Eukaryota; kingdom Metazoa; phylum Chordata; class Actinopteri; order Cypriniformes; family Catostomidae; genus Myxocyprinus; species Myxocyprinus asiaticus. The sequence continues at coordinate 11,755,760 of NC_059388.1, read as the reverse complement.
GATTTAGCATTCCAGAGCTGTGCTCATGTGCCCTAAATCTTTCCTGCTTTATACGATAAACATTAAAATCCTGCCAGAGACAAGCGGCTAGGCCTGTCCCCCATTCACATTATCCACACAGGCCTCGTACGACTTATCACAAATGCTGAAAAGCCTTGAGCTTACAGTGCAGATAAATAAACAACCAAAAAAAAAAAAAAAAAAAAAAAGGGAGAATTTTTATCAATATCTGCAGCATTTGTTTTTAAAGGAAAATGGGTTTAATTGCACTATGGAAATTCTGGTCTTCTCCATAACGATTCTAACAGGCGCCTTTGTCAGGTGAAAATTACACTGCCACTATCGCACAGTTCTTATTGCTGGGGTCAGCTCTTTGACGCATGGGAAATCCCTCCCAGCTCATCTAATGTCTTCACAAAAGAAGTGCTAATTAAAAATGCAAATGAGCATGAACGCTTTGAGGCTATGAATTAAAACCATACTGTCACACAAAGGCTGCATCGCAAAACCTAGTGAGCTGCCTAACTAGAAAGCATTTTCTGGCAAGTAAGACATGTTGAAAGTGCCTTGACATCATTGCATCATAGGCATGTTTGACTCCTTACGTCTATGCTGCTCAAAAAAATGCTGCCTAGGTAGGAAGCTCGCTAGGTTTTGAAACAGCATGTGTGTGACAATTAGTGGTTACTTCTGATGTGAAACTTCAAAAGTGCCTAAGATGGCCAAATATTCTGTCTAATTAGGCAGCCCACTAGGTTCTGAGACACAATGGCCTTTGTGTGAGTGCATGGAGTTAATTCAGAGCCTTTTTGGGAATTGATTTAAATGTTCAAATGCATCTTTGATGCCCAAAAAATGCTGTCAAGGCAGGCATCTCACTAGTTTGAGAGACAGAGCGGCCTTTGAGTGACAATGTGAAGTTAATTCTGAGAGGTTTACGCATCGATTCGAACGTTTGACCGTTCCTATGATGCTCAAAAATGCTGTAGTTATGCAGCACACTAGGTTAAAGACATAGTGGCCTTTGTATAACAATATGGAGACAATTCTGAGATGTTTTGGCATCACTAGGTTTTGAGACACAGCCTTTGTGTGACAATATGCATGGATTTGAGCTTTCAACCATTTTTTATGCTGTCTAGGTAGGTAGCTCACTGCGTTTTGAAACGGTGGCCTTTGTGTGACAAAACGGAGTTAATTCTAAGACGTTTTGGCATTGATTCAAACATCTGAACGCACTTATGACCTCAAAAATGCTGTCTAGGTAGGCAGCTCACTACGTTGAGAGAGTGGCCTTTGTGTGACAATATGCAGTTAATTCAGAGATGTTTTGACATTGATTCGAACATCTGACCGTTCTTATGATGCTCAAAAATTCTGTCTAAGTAGGCAGGTCCCTAGGTTTTGAGACACAGCCTTTGTGTGACTATAAAGAGATAATCTGAGACTTTTTGGACATCGATTCAAACCTTTAAGTGTGCCTACAATGGCCAAAACATGCTGTCTATGTAGACAGCTTACTAGGTTTTGAGACACGGTGGCCTTTTTTGACTTAATTCTAATCCATTTCAGGCATTGATTTAAACATTTTAGTGTGCCTATGATGGCCAAATGTGCAGTCTAGATAGGCAGCTCACTAGGTTTTGAGACAGTAGCCTTTGTGTGACAATATGGAGTTAATTCGGAGATGTTTGGCATCGATTTGAACTTTCAATCATTTTTTATGCTGAAAAATGCTGTCTAAGTAGGCAGCTCACTGGGTTATGAAACACAGTGGCCTTTGTGTGACAAAATGGAGTCAATTCTAAGATGTTTTGGCATCGATTCAAACATCTGAACGCACTTATGATCCTCACAAATGCTGTCTAGGTAGGCAGCTCACTACGTTGAGACAGTGGCCTTTGTGTGACAATATGAAGTCAATTCTAAGATGTTTTGGCATCAATTCAAACATCTGAATGCACTTATGATCCTCACAAATGCTAAGTAGGCAGCTCACTGGGTTTTGAAACACAGTGGTCTTTGTGTGACAATATGGAGTCAATTTTGAGATATTTAGGCATCAATATTCGACCGTTCCTATGATGCTCAAAAATGCTGTCTAGGTAGGCAGCTCACTTGGTTTTGAAACAGTGGCCTTTCTGTGACAAAATGGAGTCAATTCTGAGATGTTCTGGTTCTGGATGATTCAAACATCTGAACGCACATATGAAGCTAAAAATGCTGTCTAAGTAGGCAGCTCACTAGGTTTTGTGACACAGCCTTTAAGTGACAATATGCAGTTAATTCCAAGATTTCTGGCATCGATTTGAACTTTCAACCTTTTTCTTTTATGCTCAAAAATGATCTTCAACAGTGGATCATTAGTGACCGCTTGTCATAAATTTCCAATATGGCCTAATGATTGCGAACTGCTCTGCAACAGCTGAAAACACTCACAAGCCCCCACGTACTTGGAGAAAATACAACAGTGCCACAATTTTACTCTAAAGGAAAAAGCGCATGCATTTATTTAATGAAATCATATTCTTTTGAAGTTTGATCATCACATTAGGTCATCTCATGATTCCTGTCTTTCCGCTCCCAAATTTAAGACCTCTTTAAATGCTAATTAAGACTTTTGTTGTATCATTTAAGATATTTAAGACTTTCTATGACCTTACATTTCGGAAAACTGAATTTAAGACATTAAGACTTTTTAAGGATCCATGGGAACCCTGTCTAGGTAGGCAGCTCACTAGATTTTGAGGCACAGACTTTGTGTGACAATATGGATATAATATGAGCCTTTTTGGATATCGATTGAAACCTTCAAGTGTGCCTAGGATGGCCAAATATGCTGTCTTGGTAGGCAGCTCACTAGGTTTAAAAATACAGGGGCATTTTTGTAAAAATATGGAGTTAATTCAGAGACGTTTGACATCGATTTAAACTTTCAACCATTTTTTAATGCTCAAAAACTGTTTTAAAAATGTTCAAAATGTGGAAGAACTAGAAGATTTTTCCAAAGATGTACTGCTGCTCTGGCACCACACTGGAGAGAGATGATCCTGTGGAATGTTCTGTATGGTTCTGCAAGTTCTGGCGGTATCAAAGTGTGTTTTCTTTGAATGGCAGAAGAGAAGAAAGGTAAAGCCCATCTTAAACAGAAGCAGATGGAGGCCTTGAGCTGCTCAGGACTTTATTAGAGAGAAGCAGCAAAACAGCACACACAGAGCACCTACCTGAAGGGGAAATCCTTGCATAAAATTATCTAGGAATGAACCACATTATAGCAACCATGAGGAGGTTAACCCAACATGACTCTACCCATCCTAGCAATCGGACCACTTGGTTGCTTAGGAAGCCTGACTGGAGTCACTCAGCACGCCCTGGATTCGAACTTGCGACTCCAGGTGTGGTAGTCAGCGTCTTTACTTGCTGAGCTACTCAGGCCCCCCTGTCAGGCCTTTTATTAATATTCTAGAAAGCTCTGTTATGGCCATGTGTAGTGGCTGGTTAGAGAGCAGTAAAAAAAAACGGCATGAAACTCCACAAATTATAAATGCACATTTTTGGGAAACGTGTCTGACATGCATGTGTACGGTAAATCTACCATCTCTCCACATGCAAAAAACTAAACCATTTGACACCTGCCAAAGCAGGGACATAATGTTCATGCATTTCACAATGCCTTTAATTTTACTACTTGTGTATATGAAAACAGGTATATACTATAATTTCTAATATATTTCTTTTTAATGTCAACATTTATTTGACACTATAAAAGTAAAATTCAGTATAATAAATGTTATATTTATTTTTAATCTTTTAATATGATGTTTTTCAAAACCTTTTAAAAAAGAAATGTGCTACAAGCTTTTGTTGTGCTTTAAGGGCCCTTTCAATATGAGAAAAATCCTGCTGAATTCTGCAGAAAACAAAATAAAACCAGTGCTTATAGTATTTTGTTGCCTGTAAGAGCTCAAAGATGATCTGGTATCAACTGTAATTTTATGTACTGCCATACAACCATAAGAATGTTGTAAATATAAGACAAACACCAAATGTCTGGTTTCATGTTATTATCCTGCTTTGTAATATGGCGTTAAGCAGCGTAAGTGTCGGTTCGAATGCTTTCTGTCTCTTGATGTGATTATGGGTTTTTCTTTGGTCAACACTGCCTCTGTAAGGCAGAACAGTGATTGCACTCAAAACACACCCTTCAGAAGATAAACCAACACACACATGCTCACTCTCTCTTACCTGTATTGAGTGGGCTGCTCCGGGGTCAGATGTCATTGCTTCATTCTGGACTGTGTTGTGCTGAGTAAGAGTTTCACCAATCTTCATCCCCTTTTCCTCACCATCATCATCATCAAGCTCATCCAAGCTCTGCAGAGAAATTTCAGGCTAGATTAGATTTTTTATTATTATTATTATTCAGATCTATACTAATACAGGTTCTATTGCAATGGCGATTAACATGGTTTGTGCAGACCACAATGTGTTTTGTTTACTGAATCGTTGGCCTAATAAATACGATAAACATTTATAAAAATAAAGAATGTCAATGTTTGATTATAATGACATTTTTCTTTAATTTTGTGCTAAACTATTTTTCTTCTGTATTGGGTGGCAACTTGATGCCAATGTAAAATCCAGTTGAGAACACTTTTGAGCACTTTTTATGACTTCATAAAACACAAGACAAAACACACGCCCCCATATACACAAACGGACACAGAAAGTGTGCTGTTTGCCAAGTGCAAAGTAACATTTCTCAACAAACATGGCAAATTTGATGAGTGCTAACAGTTTGACAGTCATTTATGAATGACAATTATAAATGTGCCCATTGCCCTACATGATCAAAGTGACACAGAGAGAAACAGGTTTTCTGTCTACATATAAACAAGTCTTTCCTGTATCACGAAGATCTGAGAGAACGAATGGAGGAGGAGCCCATTGGCAGGCTGGGGAGGGTAAAAAAGCCTTACAAGGCTAAACTGGAATGTAACAACAGGCAGGCACACACACAAATGAAAGTACAAAAGAGGTACTTAAATGCACACACACAAAGAGGCACACCATATCCTTTTCACCCTCCCCAGGGATCAGTAAACACACTTTATCAGCCCCGCTGCACCCTTAAAGAGGTCACTTCTGCTTCTCGCTGCCCGTTAGCCAAAATGAGACATTCCCCTGCCTAATGACAATCATTTATGTCAATTAAGACAGCTCATAAACTTAGGGGCAAATTACTGTCACAACAGTAAATGACAAAAGACATTTTCAAAGGAAGCCATTGTTGTGTAAATATGTAACTATATATATATACTCATAATAAAAGTGACCCATCATTTACTCACCCTCATGCTATCCCAGATGTGTATGACTTACTTTCTTCTGCTGAACACAAATGGAAGATTTTTAGAAACATATCTCAGCTCTGTAGGTCCATACAATGCAAGTAAACTTTGAAGCTCTAAAAGCACATAAAGGCAGCATAAAAGTAATCCATACGACTCCACTGGTTAAATCCATATCTTCAGAAGCAATCTGATAGGTGTGGGTGAGAAATAGATCAATATTCAAGTCCTTTTTTACTATCAATCTCCACTTTCACTTTCACATTCTTCTTCTTTCACTTTTCACATTCTTCGAGCATATCGCCACCTAATGAGCAGGGAGGGGAATTTATAGTAAAAACAGTCTTAAATATTGATCTGTTTCTCACTCACACATATCATATCACTTCTGAAGACATGGATTTAACCACTAAAGTCATATGGATTACTTTTATGCTGCCTTTATGTGCATTTTGGAGCTTCAAAATGTTGGTACCCATTCACTTGCATTGTGAGGACCTACAGAGCTGAGACATTCTTCTAAAAATCTTTGTTTTTGTTCAGCAGAAGAAAGTCATGCACATCTAAGATGGCAGAATGAGAGAATTTTCACTTTTAAATGAACTCTCTCTTTAAGAAAACAATAAAAAGCTAATAGACCTATTAATTTTGAATTGCAGCAGTTCCTTTACATTTTTTTAAGAGAGTCTAGTTCTGAAACTTTTATATGCAGTTAAAGAGGTTAATTTAAGAGGAAAAACATTGTGTAAAATTTAAAAAGATATTGGGGGTCTGTTACTTTTCTGGGAGAGAGTCTGAAGAAAGAGTTAGTTTCCTGCACCACTAATCTGCAGTGCCATGGCAAAAGAATAAAATATTCTGTGAGTGAGTTTGCATTTAGAATTGATGAGATATAGACTGGGTACCATAAAACAATAAATACACATGTTTCTATTATCTTCGCTGACTACTAACTGCAATGCAACCAGTATAGTTCAATTCACAAAGGAATGACTCTTATGAGTCCAAAAAGACTCACAAAATCACAAATTATGCAGCGCAATGAATGAAACAGAATGCAGGTGTTTTGAGATTTAAAAAGCTGAAGTTCATTTAAATTGACCTGGCATCTTAAAAGCGTGCCGCTCCTGCACGAGATGCTGTCCGTCCGTCTGTCCAATGCATGCTTAAATAGAAAAGCAATTAGAAACGGCACAGATGGATGTAAAAACGTGTTTGGCATGAACACATACATACTCACTTACTGACTGGAGGTTTATGATGTGTAGTTAATGATAAACATTTCACATGGTGTTTTCATTACAAAAAAAATTATAAAATGATAAAAAAATCATTTTTTTCAGTATGTGGTTAGAAGAACCAGAATTTTTAATAAATAAACCTCTTAGACATTCATACCTTTAACCCTCTTGTGTCTTTGCCACAAGGGAGAGGGGCTTCATTTAAAACAACCCATCTGTGATAATCCTCTGCTTTATTAGGAATGCAAGTGCGGGTGGAAATTCTGTCTCGTCGTTGAAAAAAAAAAAAAAAAGATACACAATCTATCATGTTAATACTCCTTTTCTGGCATGCTCAACATTCCTGCCCTAAAACTATAGTCTATCCCCCTCATCTCAACCTCCAGACTATGATGCTTCTCTGTCTTGTGTAACATATTTTTGGCTAGGAAAAGAGGCAAGCCCTATAATTATCCTAACAGTCAGAACTCATGAAAGAGATGTGCAAATATCACATGGTATATTCATTCAAACATTCATAAAAGATCTTGCATCTCACTCCACTTCCTACTTTTAATAAACTACATTTTTACATTTTCTGAAGAAATTGTGAGTGATGCGTGCCTGTGCAAAACTCGCCGCCACAATGCTATGTTGTGGGCAGGGGTTAAATTGGGCCGGAACTGTTATTAACACAAAAAAAAAAAAAAAAAAAAAAAAAACCTTGCCAAAAAATAAATAAATAAATAGATAAACATGACATTTCCCTGGAAGTTCTCATGTGAAATATATATATTAATAGGAAAAATGTAACTGAAAAAGATCTATGAAAAAAGTGTGTGTGTGGGCAGGTTTAAGTGGTTTACGACATTTGACATTGACATACTAAACGGTGTTTTATTGAAAATGTAAAAGTGCAGAAAGTTTTTTTGTGAGGGGTAGGGTTAGGGTTAGGGGATAGAATCTATAGTTTGTACAGTATAAAAATCATTATGTCTATGGAGAGTCCTCATAATGATAGCTGCACCAACATGAGTGTGTGTGTGTGTGTGTGTGTAAAAATTTTAATTTGGAGAGCTGAGCTGACCATGGCCACTGGGCTGTCAGAAAATGGTTAATGCTTACATTTAATAACCAGTGAACTCCTACGATTCTGCCAGCATGAAACTATAAGCACCCGAGCTGGCTAAGCCACAAATGTGTGTGCACCAGGTAAGGTTACATGCCTGTCCAGTGCAGGATAGAGATCGACGAGGTTGCCAACTTAATTCTTTTTCAAATACTTGCATAATATATGCAGGTGGATCTTATTACAGGTCCACTCTGAAATATTTAAATTGTGAGGTGAAATTCCAAAAACACAGTTTTTAAATAGTGGTCAACCAATATGGGTTTTTCAGTGACCAATGCTGGCATCTTGAGATTAGAGAGCAGAGAGAGAGAAAGAGATGTATATTCCCCCAGAAAATTGGGGGGAAATTATTTAACAAATAAAATTTTTTAATTAAAAATGTAAGAATTGCAGTTACAGTAAGGCAGTTACAATGGAAGTGAATGGGGTCAGTCTATAAACTTTAAAATACATACTGTTTCAAAAGTATACACACAACAAGATGTAAACATTATATGTGATAACTTGATTTTAGTGTCATAAAATCACTCACTTTAGTTTTTTTAAAACTAAAATAATGCAGAACAGAGATTTTATAATAGTAGAGTCATGTTAACACGTCTAAAATTTACGTCTTGTGACTATATATTAGAAACAGTGTGTATTTGAAAGTTCATGGACTGGCCCCATTAATTTCCATTGTAACTGTGATTTTTAATAAGAGACAAGAATATTTTCAGTGGTAATCATCATTATGCTACAAATGCTCTTGATTGAGCTTAACTTGTAATGAACCCGGAATATTCCTTCAACAAGGCTGAGTGCCTGTTGAGGAAATGTGACCAATATTGCAGCGTTTTATCAATGCGGCTTTGAAAGAAAGCAGTTTGTTTGAGAATGGTCTGTCTGCGTCCTGCAAGACTACAACCACTACAAGGCATGCCTACTACAAGTTAACAACAGGTGAAATGCTACAGTCTTGCAACAGCTGGATGTCACATTCATACACTGTTTGTTGTGTTTATCTGAATCCCACAGCAACCCTACACTTATCCCTACCCTTAAACTTAACTACAAACATAAACAAAATTAGAAGTTTGTCAAATTATTAAATATACAGAAACGTATAAGTTCTTTTGAATACAATCATACCACCGTATCAGTAGGTGGTGACAGTGAGGAGAAATGTGATGTAAATGAAGAGGAAAAGAAGCTAGCATATGCTAAGCTAATGGGCTAACCAGTTAGCTTGTGAGCGAGCTTGACAAAACAAAACAGAGAAATGTTTAATGTCACAATTTATATCTTCGGTTTAAATAAAACGGTACGTGATGTAGAATTTAAAAGTTGTTCTTTTTCAAATTTACACAGTTAAGACAACATGAATCATACAGCAAAATAAAAGTTATTTTAGCCAATAGAAATCACTTTTTTGTTCCAAGGGGGGTGTTCCTTGGACAGATACACTTGGTTTGTTTTGCACCAAAGTCGAAAGATGGATTCATTCTCATAACCACACTTGACACTTAAAGGGATAGTTCACCCAAAAATAAAAATTCTCTCATCATTTACTCACCCTCATGCCATCCCAGAGGAGTTTCTTTTGCGGACTACAAATGAAGATTTTCAGAAGAATAATCACCTTTGTAAGTTCACACAATGCAAGTAAATGGTGCCAGAAATTTTAACGTCCAAAAAGCATATAAAGGCAGCATAAAAGCATGGTTAAATCTATATCTTCAGAAGCAATATGATAGGTGTGGGTGAGAAACACATCAATATTTAAGTCCTTTTTACTATAAAACTCCCTGCCAATAGGTGACGATATTCACAAAGAATGTGAATAGCAAACAACAAAAGAAGAATGTGAAAGTGGAGATTTATAGTAATTTTTGGGTGAACTATCCCTTTAAACTAAACATGTCTCTGCAGCCCTCCAGGTTGTTGAAAACATAAGATTTTAATCTAATGTGCGCACATCAGGTTTTCAATTTAATGGATTTTAGCTGTGCCCAGAATAATCTTGGGATTCTGGGTTAAATCATTAAGCCTTTCCACGAGACTGTAGGTTTGTGATGATTAAAGGACAGTTGACTGCATCACACACACTCGTGCACACACATTTCACCTTCCATGGGTGTAATACATCATTCTAATGAACCTGTGTAGCCAGGGCATGCGATACTTGATTAATCTACAGTCATTAAATGCAGTCTGCTGAGGACATCAGGACGGAAGAGCATCCAAACCCTCAGCTGCACTCTCCATTAATCTACAGCGTAACTGGCCTCAATGCAATACAGAGAAACTCCAGCAAGTTTGGTACTTATTTTTTTTAGTTGCTGTGTATGAAACAAAATGGATTATTTGAGGTGTTTGCCAAGGCAAGCATCTACTATTACAATTGCTCATCCTTACGGTTAGAGGGTTGTTAAAATCCCAAACGCAAAATACCAACAGTGAAGTTTGTATTTGAAAGAGCCACTAACAATTTCAGTAAAAATAGGGTTCTTGCATTGAATTGCTTATATTAGTTGTAGTTTGGTTAAGACGTGTTAAAAGCTGCCAACACATAGAAGAGACAAAACACATTCTGCATTAACAATTGACCGAAAAAGAAAAACCTTTTCCTCTTTCCTTGTGAGCAGTCAAACCACACAGTGTTTTCTCAGAGAAAGTAAGTACTGTCAATCTATACGCCCCTTAAAGCGAATCAAGCATGCATAACCCAAGCCCACTTTTGATAACAGACACGGCAGGACTGACTCCATCAGTCAGACATAAAACATATACAAGTATTAGGAAGACGAAGTCAAAGTTGTCAGAGCTCAACATCAGACTTTATCCATTGCTTTGAACCATGTCAAGAGCTGTTTTCGAACGTTCCAGCAGAGCTGCTTTTAATGTAACCACGACAGTCCGCAGAGTGTATGAGGTTTTGGAGGAATGTTTGTGAGAGCTGAGGAAGCATTCACAGCTCTGTGCCATCTCTCCTAAAATGGTAGCTTTCTCTCTGAAACAACATACTTCCAGCAAACCACTGAGCTCTTTCCTGGTTGGTTCATAAATCTGCTGTCTGAGGGAATTGTGTGCAGATTTGCAGTCCGTAAAGTTATTGCCGACTACAGCAGGCTCCAGCAACCTCTTCTCGTACCTTGTCGTTAAATCACACATCTTTTGCACACACCGCCCCAGTATGTTACATTTGAGGAGCTGCATTTCATGAACTGAAGTACAGTTTTCAGTAATTGAAATAGTGAGAATACGTAAATGGAGGCAGAGAGATGTAGAGGAGAGAATGAAATAGGTTATCAACAAGGTTTCCGGAACACTCCAACAAACAGTCCTGCTTCAAACGCGCAACTGTTTGAGACAATGTTCCTATGTCGATCTAGTCAGGATACTACAAAAAACAAAGCATAAAGTAGTTTTATTCATAGAATAAAAGCTCTGGAGGAGGTTGTGTAAGATTCTTTTGAGGGGTTTCACAAACCCTTGCCACGCACCATCCCCATTAAAATCTTCTTACAACTGACTTATGCGGGTGTTTTTTCAACTTCAAAACATACATTTTCACCTATGATTTTGGAGCAAAACCACAGATCAGAAAAATAAACATGGAAGGGTGGCAGCATCATTGTTTTATTTTTACACAGAGATTGGTAGTTCTGTTACTAAAATCAGTTGACTTTAGCAATGCTTGTTGCGTTATATGCCAACGGTGACACTTTTCCTGTTCTTTTTCCAAAGCTGACATGCCTGTAAGTTAAGTATTAAAAATATCCTAAAATCCTTTTAGATTCTGGTTCAGAACAAACTTTTAACTTGGTATCTTCATGTATAAGGCCCAGTATGGTTCAGTCCCAGAGATATGGGGATCTCAATGTGGCTCCAAGTGCAAATTGTTGAATTTTACCCATTTTCAACGGTCGAAAACCAAATGTGGGTCACTTTGCATAAAACTGATACTTATTGCACTGATACTGATACTGTCTGAAGAACAAATAATGCTGAAACTAGAAATGTACCTTTATTTATTCAACTTGACCATTTCTGTGTATTTTTGGCACTCAGACATTGTTAAAAATTGGTATGTTCTATGCAATTGTTTTGAAAGAGGGACAAGATAAAGTTCCAGTTTCACATTATTGGTACTTCAGACAATCCTTTTTAAAAGACAAAAAGTATCAGCTGTATGCAAAGTGACCCACATTTGGTTTTTGACCACTGAAAATGTATACAATTTAACAATTTACTCATGGAGCCACATTGAGATCCCCATATCTCTGGGACTGAACCATATAGGGCCTTAAAAATGAAGATCCCAAAAGAAAATATTGTTCTGAACCTGAATCTAAAAGGATATTAAGATGTCTTTAATACTTTAGTTACAGGCATGCCAACTTTGGAAAAAGAACATGAAAAGTGCTTATAATACAACAAGGATGCTAAAGTCAACTGATTTTAGTAACAGACCTACCAGTCTCTGTGTAAAAATAAAATAATGATGCTGCCACCTTTCTAAAGTTATTTTTGTGATCTGTGGTTTTGTTCCAAAATCATAGGTGAAAATTGCCTTTTTGACCCCCCTCTACAAAATAGTGGATTACTCATTAAATGTTCATCCATGGCATTTAATATTTTGGCTTTCATCTTTACTTATGTATTTTGTTCACCAGAAAAAGAAAAGAAAAAAAATCTAAATTGAGCTGGGGACCTCTGGTTGAGCTGACACAGAATGACCCCCTGGCAATCAGAAAATGTTCATTCAAATATAATTTAATTGTGTTTATTTAAGATACATAAAATGTTAGCTATGACATTAGCTTTAGAAAGACAAAGGAGTCAATATTTTATTAAAAAACCAATGTATAAGGTAATTTCCATCACAGTCACTTCTGTGATGCATGTACTGTACATACACTGTTGGACATTGTTAGTAGACAAATTAAATAAACTACTGAGAGGGTGAAAAATGTTTTAATAGTATTTTACTTTCTAGAAATTCACAATACCAGAAGAAACATCCAGGCGTTATGTTTTGCGCTCAACGCAGTGGCTCACATGGTCAGTAGTCACTTGTTTGGAAAATTATTTCTTTTAGCCTAGTAAATGGAAAGTTTGTTGACTGCATAAAACAAACAAGAATTGTTCTCTTCAATTAGCAATCCATCAGTTCAAGGTTACAGATCTTTTAAACATACATGAAAAGTAGGGGTGGTTAAAAAGAACGATTTTTACGATGCATTGCAATCTTTATTTTAACGATCTTGATATTGATTCTTGAATCCCAAAATCAATCTTTTACATTTGCGCTATGCAACTAAAATGTATCTAATTGGCAACTGGCTGGTAAATGTTTACATTTCATTCACCAGTAATTGTGTAGTATAGTGGTGGAGTATTCAGCAGCGAGATCCTTTCACTACGTGTTGAGAGTAAAAGTTGTCCCGTGTAATGTGTGTCCAAAGATCCACGCAACCCATTTGTCATTGAATAATGTCTTTTAAAACCCTTTCTGTTCTTTACTGTCAGCTGTTGGTAAAAAAAAAAAACAAAAAAAAAAACATTTATATCTAATCATGCATGGCACAGATGAACATGCGCACAGACGCTTTTTACAGAAATGTCGGTTTTGTTAAAGAGACAGTACCATGTGTTCAGCAAATCAATGTAAATATGTGTAAATAGTACAAATTATACAATTAAACAATAAACATGTGACTAGAAATAATATATAAAATACAATATCTCATTTACTGATTAAATACATGGATTTGTTCATTTTTAAAAAGCCAAAATGTGACTAAAATAATACAAAACAATAAAATTGTCAATTTATTATTCAAATATTATTATTAAAATTAATATTTTTGTAATTTACCTAGTTTGAAGTTTGTCCCATGTATAATTAACAGCATCAGCTGGGACAGAATTTCTTTCATATGTAAGCAAAAGGGACATTATAACTGAAACAAACACCTATGAATCGATATTGAATCAAAATCGGAATTGAAAGCTTGTGAATCGGATTCGAATAGAAAAATCTAAATCAATACCCAGCCCTAGTGATTAATGCAGATCTTAATCAACATCCATCTGAAGATTGAAGCAATTATCGTAAAGCCTAAATTCAATTTTATGATAACCTTGTTGCAAAACTTTGCATGGCTGTTGCGTGTTGAATTCAAACAAAAAACACATTGTGACAGTCGCTTAAAAGCAGAAAAGAAACAACTTAAATTTCATCACTAGAAGAAAAACAGTTTAATGAAAAACATCAAGCATGTCAAACTCACAGCAGAAATTTCCCTGAATTTCTACATTCTGAGTGACTCAAAAGGTCACTTTATAACATCATTATGTACTTTCCTTTACAAAATCAAGATTATTTTAATTTTGGTGTCTCTGGATCTGGATGTTTTTTTAACATCTTGAACTCTTTTAGTCTTTGTGGAGCTACAAAGATTATTAACAGTCACAGAACCGCAGCACCCAATAAAAATTGTGCAAAATATTATGAATGCATGAAATTCCCTGATCACAAGCTGCACTGTGTTATTTTCCAGTCATATGGAGAACTGGCTAATCACATACCTCTAATTCCTTGTGCTAATAGCTGCTTGATGTTTTGCTATATTTGTCATGAAAAAGATGTGCATTATATGGCTGAGGAAACAACCAGAGCTCTGAAGTAAACCTGAGACTCGTTCATGCCCTCAAAAGAGAATATTCCTCCAACAGAAAGTGTATACAGCTTAGGGCTGGGCGGTGTATCGATTTTTTAAGATATATCGATATATTTTCAAATGAGATATAGGATGAGACAATACAGTTTATATCGATATAGTTTGCTGTTGCGTTACATAACCCGTTTCTTCTGTAAAGCCGTGCCATGTTTGCATCTCTTCTCTCTCACACTCTCCGCGCAACCCCGCCCCCACTATCCCTCTGCGTCTGCGCGCAAATCCGGCCCCACTTGCTCAAGTTCTCCTGCAACATGGAGAGAGACAGCGCTGGTTCACACTGCCAAGAAGACCTGGTTAGTTAAAAGGAAAACAATGGTTCAATTATTTGGAGATGATTTGGATTTAAACGATCAGATGAGCAGCAAAACAGCTGCACACTGTTTGACTGACAGGCGGATTGTGTGTGTGCGGCGCGCTTTACATGTGTGTGTGCTCCGAGAATGCTCGCGCCTAAACGGTCAAATACACTTCAAAATTCCGCCAAAATGCCCATCTTGGTGAGGTGTTCATGTAAACACAGAGAGTGATGTCTAAATGAACATAAACATTAGCTGATTTGTATTGAACTGAATGACTTGTAAGCTTTAATGTAACCCAATAGACCTGCCGCGGTTTAGTGTATCCTTAATATTAATCAAACAACAATAACAAGAAAACACCAAAACCACTCACTGCTCTTGGCTGGATAACTTTACTTGTATACCTCTAGTATAAAAGTATTAAAGCCTTATTCATACAGGGAAGACCAGTAGTAGTTTTATGTCAAATTCATTCTGAATGTTTAACTGAATACTTGATACTGTTAATTTATTTTTTATTTTTTTTATTTTATCCCCTTTCCTCCCAAATTTGAAATGCCCAATTCCCAATGCGCTCTAAGTCCTCGTGGTGGCGTAGTGACTCGCCTCAATCCAAGTGGCGGAGGACGAATCTCAATTGCCTCCGCGTCTGAGACAGTCAATCCACGCATCTTATCACGTGGCTTGTTGAGCGCGTTACTGTGGAGACATAGCGCGTTTGGAGGCTTCACGCTATTCTCCGCGGCATCCACGCACAACTCACCACGCGCCCCACCGAGAGCGAGAACCACATTATAGCGACCACGAGGAGGTTACCCCATGTGACTCTACCCTCCCTAGCAACAGGGCCAATTTGGTTGCATAGGAGACCTGGCTGGAGTCACTCAGCACGCCTTGGATTCGAACTCGCGACTCCAGGGGTGGTAGTCAGCGTCAGTACTCGCTGAGCTACACAGGCCCCTACGATACTGTTTATTTCTTTAAAAGCTGTTAAAAAGTACAGTTTTTAAAAAATAAAAAAATTTTTTTATAGTGTTTATTTTTTTTTTTCAATTCATTGCTTTTCTTTTGTTATTTTATAACTGACTGTTTACTTCTCTTGAATAATAACTTGAGAACAATTCTTTTATAATTAACAAATTAGTTAGTGTTAGGCTATTATTTGTTGTGGTATTTAAGCTGGTATCAAAATCATCACATTTCACTGAAGACTACTGAAATTTTGGTATTGTGATAAATGTATATATTGTGCATGGCTGATCTTGCTGTAATAACATGATGAAAAAGTAGATCTTATTCCATAGAAGTGTGAGCACCCCTGCTGTAAATGATGGTGATGGATGCTTTCCTTTATTTGACTACCATGCATACATGTAAAATAAAATGACCTCCCTGCAGTATGTGTTAAACTTTGTGCTGCTGCTGCAACCCTGGCTGTAAAGCCTTCAAAGCACGAAAAGTCTTCTGCCCCGAAACAAAGCGCGATGCAAGCTTTATTTACCATCTCACATGTGGCTTTGACTTACAACTGAACTTTTAGCTAACTTCATAGAAAATACTGAGATATATATCATGTATCACCATTCAGCTTAAATACAGAGATATGATTTTTGGTCCATATCACCCATCCCTAATACAGCTACATATCACACTTGTTTACAACCAGGGATAAACAACCTAAAAGCCTACACAGCCTAAAAGCTCATTATTATGAAGCAATACATGCGGCCCCCATGACAGCAGGAAGTCGTAAATATCGTTGCATATTCCCTACAGCCTACTTTCTCGGCTTAAAATGCATTGCTATGGTCAAGCCAAGTTCATTCTGAATCAATAACCAGTTCTTCTTTTCTCCCAGGGGACTAAGAGAGGTCATTTGGTGTTAAATAACCCTTGCAGGGGCTACTGACCAGATGAGGCTGGTTATCTCGAAACGTCTATCCAGACACACTCTGCAGAGCTCTCCTGATGCGCGAGTAAATATGGTGAGATGGCTTTCCATTAGTGACTTCACTGTTTATTTTGGCCTGTGTTTGACTAGGGAGGTGAGTGTTCAGTCACTACCAACAGAATAGTGGAGGCAACAGTATTCAGTCTATCTACTATGTGACAGTGTAAAGCTAAAGAGTTTATGGGCTTATAATTCACTGCACAGGATAATTTTGCAGGATGATATGCTAAATATGCTTGTATTAAATATGATGATATGGATGCTGACTGGTCAATACAGCATTCCAGCTATTAAAACACATTAAATAATAAAAGTTATGACACAAAACAGCTTTCATGCCTTACTGCTCACATCAATGAGTGGACGTTGTATTTTAGCTTTGCTATACGCAATGCATAATTTACCGACTGATCTCAGTTCAGGACACTCTGGGCTGTCAGTAAAGAGTTAAACTTTAAGTCATGTGACAAAACAACATGGTGCCGATCACAGCGGAGTTTGTCTTTGGGAGAAATGGCAAAAGAGTCTCTAGTTTCATCCAATATGCCATTTGTCAAATTTGAGCAAATTATCATGAAATGCCACGCTGCTAACACAATGTACACTATAGTGGGCAATAGCACTAGATTTTCATTAGAAATCCTTTATTTACATTTATGCATTTTAGGGCTGTCAATTCGGCAGAGAAACTAAATTCAAATTGTTACCTTAAACATTTTCTAAATTCAAATTAAATTCAAATTTTAAAGTCAGCTGATTTTTTAATTGACGTTATTTTCTTAGTCCACAAGAGGGCGCACTGAATACATATAACCATACAGCACCGTGTTATATTATTGCAAAGAACATTCCTGGCTGTTAAAAAAACATTCCATTTTAAACTAAAGTGCAGTCAGTTCATATTCTCAAATTTTAAGTCAAAAGTAAAACGAGGGGGGAAACGCTTCAATAGGCACTTCTGTGTTAACATAGTGTTACACTTGCACTGGTGCCACAGTTTAAACTACCACAGACTCAAACTTCATAATAAAAGCGATATACCACAGTGTGTTTCATTAATTACAGCTGTATGTAGGCACAGTCAAAGCAGGATATATTACCCGAGGGGACATTCGAAATTTCGAAAGGGGCACAGACTTGCCACTATACCATAAGATTTAATGTTGCTGAAAATCACGTTCCATCTTTAGAATGGTCCCAGGGAGCTATTTTTCTATGTAAACAAGTGGCATGCCAGTGCAGCTGCTATCTATTTGAATGAGGAAAGACAGAAATCTCCAAAACAATTGGTCAAGATTACGATCAAAGAACATGTTTCAAATCAGCAGTGAAATCTGACTACACTGGTATCATAAATTGTTCTTCTTTACCTTAGATTACGCTAAACAACTAAATTCATGCGCGTTCTCGAGTTGATTGATGGCGATGTCTGTGTCTAAAAGGTGATTGGCTCTTTTACCTGAAGGCGGGACTTCCTTTCTACATCTGTTGACCGTTGGTGACATTTGGGCATTCCAATTTCTCCCATTCATTTTAACAGAAGTGACCCGTTTCTGCTAAAGAGTCTCTGGGCTTGCAAATTACATAAACCTAAACACCCCCTAAAGCAGAGTGCATGATATATGTTCACTTCCTGGTAACTGTTGTGAAGCAGAGGCTGCAGCCAGAAGACACTCAGCATGGTTGGCAGACATGGGAAAATGGTAATCAGTACTTAGATTCAGAATTTATAACGTATAATTTTTAGGGGTGTCAGAATTAACGCGTTAATGCATGCGATTAATTAAAAAAGTTTAACGCGTTAATTTTTCTTAATCGTGATTAACACATTTAGCATTAATACAGCATAAACACTGGAGTGAAGGGCAGAACCTTTGCAATGTGTCCACCCGGAGTCATTACATTACACATTAGACACTTCAAAACACACACGCCAGAGCCATTCTACCAAGGGAAGCCTACAAGCTTAGCATAATGCGGTGGTCCCACAGACATTCTATGGGCGGTACTGTTGTAACACGCTAGTTGACCGTTACGCTCTGTCCAATAATAGAGCCACAGAGGTTATCTCACTAAATAAAAGAATCTCTGACAGTGCTTCCCTGTCAGTGATAAAATGGTGGAGAAAGGAGCTCTTAGCCCTACTTGATGTACAAAACAAGCCCAGATGGGACTTGTGATAGAAATAAAGTATTTTTCAGCCTATGTAAGAAGCATGGTGAGTTCAAAGCAGCGCTCAATGCTGGTGTTGGCTCTCTGACGCAAATCATGAACACAGCTTTACGATTGCTATAGCAAAGCGGATAGCCACAGTCTACCAGCAGATTAATATTGTGGAGGATGAGAGTTTAAGAGATTTAATGCCCATTGCAATGAAAATAGAGCCTATGTGGGGACTAGTTCTTTCAATTAGTCAAACTCCCACTTAGACTTTGGGAAATGTTTAATGTTACTTGAATTGGTGATATTTTAGAGCAAAAAAACAAAAAAACAAATTGACATCTGCTTTTCCGCACTTCCACAAAAAGATAATTACCTCCAACCAGTGAACGGAAACCAAAGTAGGCTGTTGGTAGGGCTTCTAAAACATTTAGTTTACACAGCATTTATTGTGAACGAACCCTCCCCAGCTAGCTGCGCAGGTGTTATGCTAACTGCTGTTTAGTCCATCACCCTGAACTTGTATCTTCAACCCTTTAGATGTCAATTTCAACTTCATGCCACTGTTTTAGTTTGCTATAATCTCAGTTTCAACATCTTTCCTGTAGAAGCTGCAGTGTTAGATCTGAACAGATCTGTTCCTCTAGTTTCAGTAGCTGGCAGTAGTTTTGCTTCATAGAGAGCACAGCAGCTTTGTTCTCCCTCCATAACCACACACTTCAATCACGCTCAGAGACCATGGCGCATGTCGGGATTAGCTACAGCACGGTGTGAGGGCAGAGTGCACACTAGCAGTGAGTCATCGCCCCCCTCTTGTCCTCCTTCACATTCTTTTACTCACTTTTTTGGGAAAACTGTTCCTATTCCTTTACTTTTTCTTGTCTGTTCTCTTCTCGAGTCTAATGAGTCTGACACTCAGCAGGTCTATAAGACTGCTGACTCATGGTCGAGGTGTGACCTGATATGTGGAAGCGCATATAGCGATGGGAAATCTGAACATGTAACTGTGCGATTTCATGGACCATAAGAGCAGAAAGAGCAAACCACTTCCAGTGTGGAGTGACTAACCTCTCCTTAAACTTCCTAATATGCAAGGGACCACTTCCGGGTTCTTTTGGCACCGCTAAAAAGAATTACTTTCAGTGGGGGCTTAGCTTAAATTAAGCTAAAAAACATTTGTGGGGTTGAAACACCCTGTTTCTGAAAGATTATTGGAAATTTGGGCTTCTTTACATTTCCATCAGGATCGGTGGATCAGGGCAAACCCAGGATTTGACATGATTTATGAAATTTCACAGATCATCGTCACTGTTATCGTGTTTGCTGTAATAAGACCCCACAGCTGCTTTTGTGCAATCAGAAGCTGGATTTGATGTAATGGGAAAAAGTGTTTTTTTTCTTTCATTTTTTTTTTTTATATTTATATTGTATAAAATTCAAAGCAAATTAATACACAAATAAAATCTGTAAGTTAAATCATTTAATTTCAGAAATACAGAGAAAATACACTGCTAGAGTTGCTATAGCCATATATCAATACTTACAATCCCAAGATCGATCTTTTACTTTCACTTTAAAGTTTACTTTAGTTTTGGTTGTTTTATTATATCTGTTAAATAAATAGCAATTGAACTGCATTGTTTCGGTCTTGATGATATTTTAAAATGAATATTTTTGTAATTTACTAAGTCAGAAGCTTCCCTGCATAATTTACAACATTAGCAGAGAGACATTTTCATATGTAAGCAAAATGGACATCATATCTGAAATATACCCAAACAAAATCCAATCAAATCCTATCAAAATCGAAACAGAATCGAGAGCTTGTAAATCGGAATCCAATCAAATTCAGAAATCTATATCAAGACCCAGCCCTACTCTGCAGGATAGAGTAGACAGAGGTAAACAGATTTATTGGTTTTACTGATTATTCAGTGCCGATAGTTGCTTTTTGGTGTTATCAGTTATCTGCAAAAATCTGTCGATAGTTGCCGATAGTTTTTTCATAATTTAGTCATTTAAGTCCCCAGTGTGTTTCGGGCTTGTTTATACTTAAAAGTCCTGCGTTATGTACCAAATCTTATTTTTTTTTCTAATTGTTATTAGGATTGTGGTTGAACAAAAAACTGCATCCAGAATTTTTTCATTAATTGGTTATCGGCCTTTCCCACCGCCTTAGTTATCGGATTCGACCTCTACTCTGCAGAGCATCAAAAATACAATTGGGCAGTCCAACAACAGAACATGCATTTCAATGCAAGGGACACTTTCACTGTAGACAGCTTCATTGATTACAATGGGAGAAATTTCATTTTTACGTGTTGACAACAGAGCAATGCAACAAACTAGAGCACTCCTTTTACAATCAAGAAAGCACTGATTATAATGGGTGCGTTCTAATTGTTTACATTGCTTGCTTGCAATGTAGATGGGGTCTAAATTCAACCTGACCCACCTTGCTAAATACACATCACACAATACAATAATGCGAAACAAGTGTCTAATTTTGCCTAAGGTTCTTGAGTCTAAGTAACTTGGCCTGACCCAGCTCCCAGAAATTCCAGTGAAAATCACAACTCATCAGACTAAACAGTAGGTTATTGTGTCAGCAGTGGCTCCTAATGACAAAGGCCAACAATGAGGAAGAGATGTCTTGGCAGGGATCGTCAAGCCAGGAAGAACTTACGATGCTTAAGGAAGAGTAGGTCATCTGTTCACGCTCTCTTTGATTGGGTTTATCTATCCAAAAGAGCCATCCATTACTGGAGCCAACCGCATTCAGGCCCGGCTCCTTTGTGAAGCGCTCACTGGTTTCTTGGCTACCAGTGCTGAGTTTCTTGGCTCTGGAATGCGGCTGTATTCAGAAAAGCTCAGCGCTGGGACAATTCAGGTTTCATAGAGCCATCAAAAGAGCCACAAAAAAAACTCTGTGATGCTGAAGTCGGTTACTGCGTGACAATGAATGGTTGCCCTGCGCTGCGAACAGTCGCGATGTCAAGCTTTATGCTTTTCAGTGGCTATTCTGCCAAATACAAGTCACTTTGACAACAAAAAATGCTGTATAAATACCACACACTCTCACGCTTACAGGGTCACAATTAATGACTGATTTGACATAAATGCTGTCTGAAAAGAGATGCAGACATATGCATCATTAGGACTGGCTTATATATACCAAAGTCTATAATAATAGGTTAAAAGGTGAATGCTAGACATCAATAGTGAGCCTGAATTAATCAATAGCAAGTGAAAATCTCTTAAAGGGATATTTTAGCCAAAAATGTAAATTCTGTCATTATTTAATCACCTTCATCTCGTTCCACACCTCAATGAATGGGGACTGAAGTTTTCAAGCTTAAAAAGTAAAACATTTGATTTTCCGATGCATCGCAATCTTGGTTTGAATGATCTAGATCATGATTCTTATACTGGCTGGTAAGTGTTCAGATTTCACACACAAGTGATTGAGCAGTATAGTGGAGAAGAGGTTAACAGCACTTCGATTTTTTCACTGCGTGTTGAAAGTAAAAGTTTGGTGTTCAAAGATGAGATCCACGGATCCATATGTCATTGAATAATGTCTCTTTTAAAACCCTTTCTGTTCTTTAGACTCAGTTGTTGATTAAAAACAACAACAAAAAAAGAAACATTTAATTCTAATCATCACACATGGCTGCGCTACAGAAATGACGCACATCTTCTCGTTATATGTGCTCACTGGCTGATGCCGCTAGTCTTAAAGAGACATTACCGATTCAGCATGTGTACTACATATCAATATTAATACTTGTAAATAGTACAAATTATGCAAATAAACAATAAACATGTAACAAAAATACATATATGAAACATAATATATGCAAGTCATTAATTGATGGAATAGGCTGAATTAGAACATTTTTCAAAAGCTAAAATGTGAGCAATTTGATGAAAAACGAATGCCAATTAATATTTTAGCACTGTACCTAGAAGGGTTGCCTAGAAGTTTCCTTTATAATTAAGAGCATTAGCTGAGAGAGAATGTATTTCATATGTAATCAAAATGGACAAACAGAAATGCACCCATATGATTAGTTATGAAATCGAATCGAGATCGGAATCAAAAGCTTCGATAAAAATCTGTATTGATACCCAGCCCTACTTTAAAAGGATCATAAAATTGGTCAACATGACTTGTGCACTATATTTTACGTTTGTTTTGTGAAGCCATGTTATAGCTTTGTATGAGAAACAGACATATTTTTAAGTCGTTATTTACTAACCCTTCATTGAGCTCTTAATTGGAGAAGTGCTGCGGCCTGGTTAATTGAGTCAGTAAGTATATCATATGGCTTCAAAAAACTTGGGATATAGTGGGAAATAGCAGATAGACTGTTGTATGGACTACTTTTTTGGAACTTTTTGCATCCTTTTTGAAGCTTGAAAGGTCCAGTTCATTGTAATTGCATGGAACAGAGCGACCAGTACATTATTCTAAATTTCTTATGTGTTCCACAGAAGAAAGAGAGCCATGCGGGTTTGAAACAACCTGAGCGCGAGTAAATGATAACGGAGGTTTCATTTTTCAGTGAACTATCTTTAATTGCTTAACATCAGTGACATATTTGAGAGAAATTAAGGTTTGGCCTCTTCTATCACACAATGTTAGGTGTATTACCCTTCCCTTCACATGTTCCAGAGAGGTCTGTACAATTTAGAAACTATTTCAGAGCACAAACAGCATTCTAACCGACGAGACAAGGTGTTAAAGCATCAAACAAATACCTCCGGCAACAGACAGAGACATTCTGCTCAGAAGTATGACATTAATCTATTCCAGTGCAGAGCATTTGTTATAGAATCCAAAACACAGGGATAAACTCAACACCTTTTTTTCCGGTTTCCAACATTGTCAGATTTTTCTCCATTTTCAAAGCCCCAAAATGTCAAATGAAACCCAAGGTATTTCACTTTGGTTTATCCATAGGCCAGCCTCAGACTTTCAAATCGCTCTAATCAAACAAGATTATTTTACCTATAACTTTAATTTGATTGGTATCAACATGCACAAGTTGTTCAAAATGGTAAGAATGGAATTACAATGTCTGTCAATAATTAGCCAACAAACAATTTGCTACTTGCTCCTGCTAGTCAGAAGTGGGTGGTATCGGGGAGGAATGTTCTCGTTCTTGAAAGCATTTTGGACAAAATGAGTGCAGGGAGTCTTCAGTATTTTCAGTCCATAATTCTTGAAGACAGAGACTATAATTTTAAATAAGTATATCTCCAAAAGAGAATTTTGTCAACATTCAGGGTACGCTAGCTTGATTAGAAGCCATTACAAAGCTCCAGTTTTGAATTCATGGGGTAATAAAGGGTCATGAAACACTAAAGTAAACTTTCACATGATAAAAGACAATGTTAGCATCCATTCATTTTAATATGAGGAGGAAAGTGGTTAATTAAGGGATTCTTTTGCGCCATTTAAAATCAACATCAAGTCAAAGTCGCTCATTATTATGTGAGAGTTTCGATATATGTGGTGAGGTGGACTGGGGCTTGTTTGAGGCGCAGTTTACACTGATAGTCTGACACACAATTGCTATCGATCCATCCATCATTACTGTGAGTGTGTTAACCGATCTAAGCACTTCTATTTGTGAATCAATGTTTTGGAATAAGTCTCAGAAGTTATAAAAATGTAAAAAGCATTCATATATTTTCAATACAGAGTACAAGGTCTTGGCATTTATTTGCACTTTAAATTACAGCTTAAATTACCAGTGTGTTTCTTTGTTAGTATTGTGAGCTTTCAAAACAGTTTATAATATATTTGTGCATTTTAACGAGCAATTGTGAGAATCTTTGAAGCAATTAACTGCATTAGCTGCTGACCACGCCCACTCTCCCTGGCATTTTTTGAAACTGTGTTGATAACTCAACTGTGCTGAAATAGGGTGATTTCATGACCCTTTAAAGGCTTCTCAGTGGTACTTTTGCTCATGTCTATTAGATATGCACAATCACAGTATGGCCACTGTCTTGAGACCCTGTCACTTTGATTGACAGTCCAAACAAAAACAAAGCCCTCCTCCACATCCAGCTAACTATTTATCCTCTCATTTCCTCCCTATTTCCTGAATCTGAAGAAAAACAGACAAAGAGAGGCAGAGAATCCAGAAACATGCAGTGGAGAGAAAACAGAGTTTTCAAACCAAAAGTCAAGATTAGCTGCACTGTATATTTAATCAAGAGATGACCCAAAGCCTCAAATTCCTTCAAGATAGCTAATGAGAAAAGAACAGAGCAGAACTCAATACCACACTGGGATTTGGTGGTTACAGACCCAAGGGCAACATGGTGTCATAAAGCTCCTCCAGCAACCAGAGGAACGCATGTAACACCAATGGTGAGAGCTTCCCATTCTGAAGGTTTGCTTTGGCTCTTTCATGATAAGCTCATGTTCTTGTCGAGGACTCATTGGTAAAGCAGCAGACGCAACAAAAATATATCCTTTTCCTATCGCCGTGGTGAAGAGTCAAGCGCTTGTCTGAATGACGGCGGGCTGGGGAGAGCAGCCAAACTGCAGCGTCTACGGTCGCTCAGTTGTTGAGAACACAGTAGCACTGTAGTTATCAGACCGTGGTGGTGGGGCTGGGGGAACGCCAATGTGAGCATTTGTGTTTGGGGTTTTGAGGCCTGTTATTGTAGAACCACTGACAAGCCTCTTCAAAACCAAATGCACAGTAATGAAACATCATTGACCTCTCATGGAGCTCAAACATGAAATTAAGCAATGGGCAAACCAGGAAAAATACGCCTCTGGACCCCACAGGAACACAATATACAGAAAAGTAACTTCTGGGAAATAAATTTGCTTTACTGATTCCTAAAAGCATTTTGCCCAAAAAATGTAATGTGACTGACAAATTTAAATAATTTTAATACTATTGCTGTGACTTCTGTGTGCCTTTGTATAACAAAAACATGGTGGTTTCTCCACAAAATTATGCAATCGTTATTGCTGTGCTATCGTTAACAGTCATTAATAGCTGTACTGTTGTTAACAGTAAACTATCTAATAATGGGTCACACTGAAGATGGGTTTTGTGTTCAGATTTCATCACGTTTAATTGGTAACATGCAGGGTTTTGAGCAAATATATAACAAGTAGATATATATGGAAAGACACAATCAGTATTGTTCCAATTGACAACATTTGTTTTAACAGTCATTAT
The DNA here is from genome assembly GCF_019703515.2 of Myxocyprinus asiaticus. Lineage (NCBI taxonomy): Eukaryota > Metazoa > Chordata > Actinopteri > Cypriniformes > Catostomidae > Myxocyprinus > Myxocyprinus asiaticus. The sequence continues at coordinate 11,729,702 of NC_059388.1, read as the reverse complement.
GTGAGTGCATTACGCAGTGATTTTAAATCATCAGACAGTCTACATGATAATACTGTCAGTCAACTTGTCCAGCAGGTGAATTGCAGTAGCTTGTGAAGTGTCTTGAATGTTTTCTTCCTCGTTGGGCAAATCAACAACACACTTGTCATTGCTGCTGCAACTTTTAGAGAGATGCGTTTTGTTTTATTGATCGTCTCGCTAGAGAACTCGTTTGCTTGTCTTTCATATTGTGATTCCATGGTAGTTCTTCTCATCCATAATGAGCGAAGGGCAAATCAGCTAAAAGATCACCGAACGTAGCGGGCTAAAATTGCTTGTCAATTAGCTCCACCTATTGTAAAGGCGTGAAAGTGCTAAGGGCAATAATTCAGGGCCATTCGTCAATCAAATGCTTGGTTCCGAGATCAGCTGGGGCCTCGGTAGACCTTGTATGGTGGCCCCACTGAGAGACGTAATGAGTAGAAATCAAGCCTGAATTTATCAGACCAATCCTTCAATCCACAAGCAGACATAACCTCAAAAAGATTAAACCATAAGTGGTGACTCAAGAAGTGGATAGTGCTTTGATTTACTGCATGCAGACTCTCTTCATTAAGTAAACAGATGTGTTTAGAATTTGGTATTTGAGGTAGACATGCAGGTGGCTAAAGAACTGATTAGTGTAAAAGGGAAATCGGTGTAAAAGCACTCTAAAAACAGGTTAATCTCTTCAGCTTGTTAAAGAATAAGAGCGCCTAATTAAATTGATATTACTCTGCAGATATTAAAAGCTATTTCATGGCTTTAAACTTCTTCACTTATTGTGAGAGAATTAAAAATGGTAGAATCCCCTTGGAGTGATGCTTTAAAGCACATCAAATGCACTGCTCACAGAAAGCTATAAATGGCCCCTTCGTTCTCCCTTTGTGGTTCTTACGTGTCACGCGCACAGGCGTATAAACAGTCGCACAGGGCAAATAAATATGCACGTGTGCAGACTAATTAATAACGGAATCCAAATCATTTCATCGCCAAAGTAAATGTGAACTTGTAAACTGGATGCCCGTCTTTCTTGAAATCATCAGTCACTGAGGGGCTAATGAGTGCCAGTGTTTTTCTCTCTGTATATCACCAGACGTCCAAATCCTGTTTCCACTTGTACACTCTCTCCACAATGTCCTACATTAGAGGCTGCAAATCTAATAAACTTGCATCTGTATGGTTATAACCAGATAAGGATAAATTGTTAATGAGCAGGAAATACAGTCTGCTATGACATATAAAGCTTTTGAAATCAGGTATAGATTGTTGTGAAACCACAGTTTTAAAATCAACTAGCCGGTAAGTTGCCTGAACGACAACCCAGTCTAATGGGGTTCACGTAAATAGGCAAAATTAAAGGTATAGTTCACCCAAAAATGAAAATTCTCTAATCATTCAATCACCCTCATGCCATCCCAGATGTATATGACTTCCTTTCTTCAGCAGAACACATTTGAGGAAAAATAGAAAAATATCTCAGGTCAGTATAATAGAAGTGGATGGTAACACCATTTTTGATGCTCCAAAAAGCACAGACAATCAGCATTAACGTCATCCATACGACTCCAGTGGTTAAATGAATGTCTTATAAAGTGTTACGATCACTTTTGGTGTGAAAAAGATCAATATGTAATTACTTTAACTATAAATAATAGCTTCCGTTAGGCAGCGGTATGCACGTTCACGAGAGGGCTGAGTGTGACGTATTGGCACTGGCATGTTCACGCGAGAAATGACACATGCGCAACACACCCGGAAGAGCAGCGCTGTTTACAATGGAGTAGGTGGAACTCTGTACAGACCAAACACCATAAACAAACTGAAGCAAATTTAAACAAAGATGTCAGAAGATTTTGATTTAAGAGGAGAAGAAGAGATACAAGTTTTTGCACAGCCATATTTATTTGAATCGAAGTACTCTGACCAGGAGCACAGGGAGATGGAGGAGGCTGGACCAAGAAGCCTCAGAGACAGAGAGCTCAGGAGACGTGGTGGTGCACATGTAGGCAATTCCAGGCAATGCCAACAGAGGTAGAGAGCGTCAGCTGCAACGAATGGAACTCTGCCATGCCATTGCTGGAAAGACCTCGTGACCTCAGCCCTCTCATGAACGTGCATACTGCTGCTTACCGGATGTGATGATTTATAGTTAAAAATTACTTAAATATTTATCTTTTTCGCACCAAAAGTGATCGTATTGCTTTATAAGACATTCATTTAACCACTGGAGTCATATGGATGACGTTAATGCTGATTTTCTGTGCTTTCTGGAGCATCAAAAATCGTGTTACTATTAATTTCCCATTATAAGGACCTTTTGGAGCGTTTGATGTTTCTTGTACGCAACAGAAAATGGCAGCGCATCATCAAAAGAGAGTTGGTCTTTAAAGTCACCAGTGCGACGGCTGGAAAAATGGTTGAAAAATGCAACCATTTCGCAGCAGTCTGGAGCCCTGGATTAATTTAAAGATGCAACTTTTTCAAAAGTTTTACCACGCAAAGAGTACAGTAAAAGCATAGCATGTTGTCAGTATGCTAATTAAACCGCCAGCACTAAAATGATCAAAACCAAAATTATAGCTACAGTTGTGCTCAAAAGTTTACATATACCCTGGCAGAAATTGTGAAATTTTGGTACTGATTTTGAAAATATGACTGATCATGCAAAAAAAAAATTATCTTTTAAGGATAGTGATCATATGAAGCCATTTATTATCACATAGTTGTTTGGCTCCTTTTTAAATCATAATGTTAACAGAAATCACCCAAATGGCCCTGATCAAAAGTTAACATACCCTGTTGTTTGGCCTTGTTACAGACGCACAAGGTGACACAGACAGGTTTAAATGGCAATTAAAGGTTAATTTCCCACACCTGTGGCTTTTTAAGTTGCAATTAGTGTCTGTGTATAAATAGTCAATGAGTTTGTTAGCTTTCACGTGGATGCACTGAGCAGGCTAGATACTGAGCCATGGGGAGCAGAAAAGAACTGTCAAAAGACCTGCGTAACGAGGTAATGGAATTTATAAAGATGGAAAAGGATATAAAAAGATATCCAAAGCCTTGAAAATGCCAGTCAGTACTGTTCAATCACTTATTAAGAAGTGGAAAATTCGGGGATCTCTTGATACCAAGCCAAGGTCAGGTAGACCAAGAAAGATTTCAGCCACAACTGCCAGAAGAATTGTTCGGGATACAAAGAAAAACCCACAGGTAACCTCAGGAGAAATACAGGCTGCTCTGGAAAAAGACGGTGTGGTTGTTTCAAGGAGCACAATACTTGTTGACCCCTCTCCAAACATAGCGCTTATGGTTGTGACCATAAAGCTCTATTTTGGTCTCGTCACTCCAAATTACAGTGTGCCAGAAGCCGTGTCAAGATGTTGTCGGGCATATTGTAACAGGCTTTTTTGTGGCATTGGCTTCTTTCTGGCAACTCGACCATGCAGCTCATTTTTGTTCAAGTATCGTCATATTGTGCTAAAATTTCACAATTTCTGCCAGGGTATGCAAACTTTTGAACACAGATGTATATAAGAAAAATTAAAGAAACTAGTTGACATCACTCATGGACTAGTCGCATTATGTACAGTTTTCCATAACCAAATAAGGATAAACGGTTTTAATACCCAGAAAAAAAATACAGTTTGCTATGACATGTAAAGCTTTCAAAACCAGGTGTAGACTGTCTTTTGAAGCATAAGCATTCTGTCAAGTGCGATACAGCTCTGATAAACATGGTCTGTGAGTCATCACAATTGGGGCAGCAGTCAGAGAGGAGGATGATGATGGGTAAACAGAGTGTGAGGTGAAGTGAGGAGACTGTGACCTCGCAGTAAGGCTGATTCCCTCCAAACTTTGAAATTAATATTGCGTAACCTTTTTTCTCTTCACTGTTTTGGCAGATTGTCTTTTGCCGAGAGAGTTGTGTGACTCTCAGAGCACATGTCTGGACGCAAATCAAAGAAACAATATTCAGACATTAGGTGCGTCAGTCAGGCATGAAAAAGCCTTGATGTGCACAATTGTGAAATTCTTTTAATTATGCCAATGGAGATTAATGCGTCAATCTGGATGCCCGAGAGCAATAGAAACACAAGGGGCAACAACAAAAAAGTTTCTCAGTACAGCCAGTACAACATTCATTGCCTCTATTGATATAGCTACCTACATTTTGTGTATAGGAATCGACATTTGACTGAAAGTTTATCCAAAGAGAGGAGCAAAATCATGAATTTATTTCCCCTGAACCAGAAAGCAAAAAATAAAAAAAATAAAAAAATAAAAAAAAATCAATAAGCAGAATATAAACCTTTAAATTCATTCCGGTTGACTGCAATTCTTTTTTGCCTGGAGCTTGCAAACTATTTTTCATCTACTAAATAAAAAGTGTAGCCGCATTGTGTGTTCAGCATGTTCTAAAGCAGTGGATATCTCTTGCATGGCTGCTTGTAGCCTTTGGTCGTGAATGCCTCCCAAACATCAGTAAACAAACTGAAATGATTACTGAATTACTCCATCCACTCTTTCGCTGTAGTAAACAAACAGAAAAATGCAAGATAAAAAAGGATTCTTTTTTCGTTTGTTGTGTCTCAGGTAATGACTTTGACATTTTGTTCACTGTGAATTTTGTTCAAATGTTAAGAAACACTTTTGCAATTTCATTTGGTGCCGCTAGTGGCACAGAAATTACATACTTCAGCTTTAAAGGTGCACTCCTAAAACTCCTAAAGACATGAATTGTAATTTTGCAATATATGTACGAAATCATGATCACTCACATATAGTGAAGACTCCAGTCATATCAGTAACCTTATAAAAGCTGTTTTATTCTACATGGAGAGGGTCCGCACATGGGGGCTGCCATTTTAGAATCACATGACCAGCAGAATATTACTCAATCTCAGTAACCGTCCTGTTATTTGACACTTTAACTCATTGATTAAAGTTATCATGGTTGACTGTGAATAATACATTTCTACAGTGGCATCTGAAACTGAAAACTATTGATTTTAAATGATGCTGCATCCAAGCCACTAGGTGTCAGTGTAAGTCCAAGACAACACAGAGACAAACGTTACGGAGTGCACCTTCAAGATAGTGTTTTTGATCACTTTGATGCATTAGAGTTGAAGAGAAGCATCAATTTCTTTCAAGAACAAAAATGTCTAGTTTTCCAAACATTTGAATGATAGTGTACTTAAATGCTGAAAAGGAAACTCTAAAAGTTAATTAAGAGTTCTTAAATTAGAGATACACCGTAATGTGTGTTCAAGTGAATTTGGCCGGAAAAAAATAGATGCATTGGCGAATTTAATATTTATTTATTTTTAATTTATGACAAAGAAGGGTAGCTTTATAGCGCTAGTGCAGCAAAATAAACTAAATGTGTAGTTGATGCTTCCAATTTTATCATTTGCATATTGCCAGAGAGAATGATGGTAAATGTAGTTTTTTCTTCCTCGCACAAGAGTGTTATCTCATAAACCGGCTAAATGGGTAGTAGTTTCTGGCAAGCTTTACTGCTGTTCTACATCAACAGCATGTGAAATGCAAACAAACTAAATCATACAGTCAACATTCACAACATTTTACAACTTAAAATGAACAATACACAAGCGTTCGCCATCATTCTTTAATTGACATGCCCCCAACTCTGAAAATTACAGGTAATTACGCTATTGTGGTAGTGCTTATGTGTGCTAATCTCGTCAATACGATCATTCAGACAAGACTTGGCGACAGCAATAGCTGAGCTCCAAAAGTCGATTATGTGATGCAGTACAAGTTTCCAAAAAAATCCATTATTCCAGCTCACTCAGTAGCACAAGTGTAAGTAAAATCCGTCAAGACACTATTCAGACAGCTCAAACAGCAAAATCTGTGTCTATACAGGAACACAAATGACTAAAATTGCCTCACTAGCAAACGCCTATCACCACCAACAGACGTAAAAGGATGCCACTGACAACATTCATAGCTTGCAATTCCAAGTGCCAATCATATTCATTGACTCTCTTTGCTTATGTATTACTTGTATTTAATGAAAAATTACTTATTCATTAAATTACTTCAGCAGAAGACAAAGACCTACTCTGAATGTTCGACACGAAAGACAAAAGAGAAATTAAAGTGTGTTTATTATGTTGACTTATTGGACCATCACTATCTATGTCTCTTTCAAAAACATCCCAGACAGAAAACAATTACTTCAACAAACACTTACCTGTAAGTGTTGTGTTGAACTGAAGACGTGTGTTTAAAAGATAAGGGACAAACGAATGTGAAAGCTGAGAGTATTTTTTCAACTTTAGTCTATAGTCAGTATTATGATTAACATGTCCATAGAAGCTTTTATAGTGCAATAGTTTAACATTTCTGCAAACAAACAAGCCTCTTCTCTTTTGGATAAACACAGTGTATCTTTGTATCAGACAGACTTCTGTTACAAAGAAGGACGTGTGTCTTTTGAAGGTGAAGTGTGTCATTTATGCGCCACTAGTGGCACCAAACAGAACTGCAATATGTTTGTTTGAGCAACCCAACCACAGGTTTCCGATAACTCAGGATGACACTCATTTAGACTCATTTACATTTATGAGATAAGTGCTACCTGTTTGGTTAGGGTTAGGTTTAGGGGTAGGGTTGGGTTATAGTTTTAGATATAGTTTTAGGTACCGCTTTCCTGCGGAATATTACAGATTCATCCAATCAGCTATGGCTTACTTATAGTTATGGCTTTCCTTATGACTCTTCCCCTTTCATCCTACGTTTTGGAAATTCATGGCCCGACCAGGTCAGACATAACATTGGCTCAGACAATTTGGTATGTTTGGGATGGGACTACCTGTTTGCTTGCATTGTTATTATCGTTAGCGTTAAAGGAATATGCCGGGTTCAATATTTCTTTCCTTTAAACTCAATCAACAGCATTTATGGCATAATATTGATTACCACAAAAATTTATTTTGACTTGCCTCTCCTTTTCTTTAAAAAAAATAAAAAATCTGGGTGACTGTGAGGCACTTACAATGGAAGTGAATGAAGCCAATCTGTAAACGTTCAAATTCTCACCAATTCAAAAGTATAGCCACAAGATATAAACAATATGTGTGTAAATATGATTTTAGTGTGATAAAATCACTTACTAACCTTTTCTGTGTAAAGTTATAGCCAATTTTACAACTTCGTTACCATGATGATGGAATGTCAACAAACCCCAAAACCCTAAAACAATGGTAAAACTGAGGATATAAACAACTTTACAGCTCAAATAATACATGAATTTTAACAGAAGAATTCATGTAAGTGCTTTTATAAAATTATAAACTTTACATTTCTGCATTTAAACCCTCCAAATATGTGCCCATTCACTTCCAAGTGAAGTGCAAGTGCCTCATTGCAACTTAAATTTTTAGTTTTTTGTCGAAATTATTTTTGTGGTAACCAACATTATGCCACAAATGCTGTCGATTGAGCTTCACTTGTATTGAACCCGGAATATTCCTTTGATAACTAATACAAAAACTAAATGAAAACATTTCCATTTACTGAAATAAAAATAAAACATGATTGAAAAAAATAAATAAATAAATAAATAAAAATTATATATATAATTTTTATTTTTTTTTCTCCATGACCACAAAACTAAATAAAATATAATCAAAATACACAGTATATTGTAAACTATTTTCATTTAACATGAAAATGCCACTAAATAGTGATAAAACTAGACGGTTCATTGAGTGAACAATAATGAAAACTAAACTACATTGAAAGCACAAACTGGAAATCAAAAGTAAATTACAAAATATTAAAAAACTATAATAACCTTGCTTGCCAGTGAATAGAATAGAAAATATACCATTTTAAAGTTACTGGTTGTGCGACAGATGTTTGTGTGTGTGTGTGTGTGTGTAAGAGAGGAACACACACCATGATTAAGGTTTAATTCAATATGAAAAAAAAATATATATATTGTTTGACTTGAATAACAGAGTGAAGCATCTGCCTAGATTAAAGAGCGTCACAACATTTCTGCCTTCAAATGAGTGGGTATACTTGTTTTTCTGGCTGGAACAGTCCACACTTTCCAGACATACCCCTTACTCTCAACTAGCTTAAACAGTTCAGCTCAGTTTGGGGCCCGTTGTTTTAGAATTAGAGAGAGAGAGACTTTGGTGATTGCATTCCACAGCATTGCTCCCCTGCAGCATAAAAGAATGGTACAGACAGCAGGCAGGCCTAAGACCTTACAATAACAACTGTACACGTCCACAAAACCTGCTGCAACAGACAGAAATGTCACTGTGTTCAATCATATTCTTATCTCCTAATACACATCCATCTGCACTTTTGTGCTTTTTAAACAATCAATAAAAACACAGGCACACAACAGCATTCACAAACTCTGTTAACTAATGCCGTCACTCTTCATTTGCATATACAAAAGAGTGGAATGCTGATCTGATGCCTGGCAGTGCCCTATTAGAAAGGATGATTGCAGTGATTTCCCCATAAACCCAATTAGATGCTTTAACACACACAAACAGACACCAAGGCCCTGCTCAGTAAGTTAGTCAAGTAGTTGTGCTAGCTGATCAACATTGCCGAGATCCTACAGACAGTGTTCTCCTAAACATCTCCAATTCAAAAAGCACAATGAAAGGGAATTGTTTTAAATTCAAGTAAATGAAAAACAAATTGGCCAGCCACAACAACATTTCTGTCTGTTCATTATACAAAGTGATCGAATGCCTTCAGAACACTTGGAATATGACGCATTAGTCAAATGGATGACTTTTTGGTGCTTTTTTTAAGCATTGAAGTGAGTCACTATCAAATGTTATTGTATTGAAATTAACAAAAGGAACATCCTATAAAATATCTCTTTTTGTGTTCTGCAAAAGTAAAAAAAACCATATGGGTTTGGAAAGACATGAGGGTGAACATTTTTATTCTTGGGTGATCAAGAATAATTGCTGTCAGTTTGAATGACCCTGAAGTAACCTCTATTATGAAATCAATCCACATTGAGCTTGTTTACATCCACACCAATACGCTGAGATGCTGAAACTGTGTTTACATGAGATTTGAAATAATTGAGTTATTCTCTGCTTTTGACGTCAAACGGTGAAGAGGCTTGGGTGCAGAACACTTGCGCACATTGAGTAAGCTGGTAAGAACACCAGTAAAGGGGTTTACATGCAATGTGAAATCAGAGTAATGGGTACAAATCTACCCGTGTCGATCGGATTATTCTTAAACTGCTTATGAACTTACACCGATAATGGAAAGCGGTGTAATGCGTTTACATGACCACACACATTGATGGCTTATTAAGCATAATCGGTGTAAGAACGTGCATGTAAATGTGCTCATTGTCAAACCTTGAGAAACACAGTGCCACAATTGCAAATGGGATGTCACACCGCTCCCCCAAACAGTCACAAACTCTCCTCTCACAAGCCTAAAGAATAAATCGCTGCATTAATGTCCAATAAAAATACCAAGGAAAACGAGAGAGAGAGAGAGATAAAGAAAAAACTAAAGAATGCCTCTGGGCAATTAATATGTTTGGTTTTTCATGAGAAAACCACTACTGTGGCTGGCCAATTTCCCCTACAACCACGGGAACCCTCCTTTCTGAAACAATAACCCTTGTGGAACCTGCTGCCAAATGACTGTCGATATTCCCACGTCCACAGAGGTCTGGCACCCGGATACAGCTCATCCACCATAAAGGATTGAGAAGTTGCACCTTGGGGAGTTAAGGCTCTGGTATACTTCCTTTTTTTGTGCACATGGTCGAGCACTCAGCCTTTCAAAGTCTGGTATTCCATTTCCTAATGTCATTGTTTTCCAAAGTATGGGGTACAAGCGCTTTCTAAAAATCGACTTTTTAGAAAGTACCCGTTTTTGGTGGAGTTCCAGTGTGGATGACAGGCATAAATGTAGCAAATCAATGCATTTTCAACCAAAAACATTTAAGTGTGGACGTGTCAACAAGAGAATTTACTAAACGTTAATAATAAATATCTTAAAATTTGTGTTTCTGTAGCTTAAATAGTAGAGCATGGTGCTAGCAACGGTAATGGATTCAGTTCATATGAAACACAATGAAATGGGTTTTTTATATATATATATATATATACAGGTGCATCTCAATAAATTAGAATGTCGTGGAAAAGTTCATTTATTTCAGTAATTCAACTCAAATTGTGAAACTCGTTTATTAAAGAAATTCAATGCACACAGACTGAAGTAGTTTAAGTCTTTGGTTCTTTTAACTGTGATGATTTTGGCTCACATTTAACAAAAACCCACCAATTCACTATCTCAAAAAATTAGAATATAGTGACATGCCAATCAGCTAATCAACTCAAAACACCTGCAAAGATTTCCTAAGCCTTCAAAATGGTCTCTCAGGTTGGTTCACTAGGCTACACAGTCATGGGGAAGACTGCTGATCTGACAGCATTGACACCCTTCACAAGGAGGGTAAGCCACAAACATTCATTGCCAAAGAAGCTGGCTGTTCACAGAGTGCTGTATCCAAGCATGTTAACAGAAAGTTGAGTGGAAGGAAAAAGTGTGGAAGAAAAAGATGCACAACCAACCGAGAGAACCGCAGCCTTATGAGGATTGTCAAGCAAAATCGATTCAAGAATTTGGGTGAACTTCATAAGGAATGGACTGAGGCTGGGGTCAAGGCATCAAGAGCCACCACACACAGACGTGTCAAGGAATTTGGCTACAGTTGTCGTATTCCTCTTGTTAAGCCACTCCTGAACCACAGACAATGTCAGAGGCGTCTTACCTGGGCTAAGGAGAAGAAGAACTGGACTGTTGCCCAGTGCTCCAAAGTCCTCTTTTCAGATGAGAGCAAGTTTTGTATTTCATTTGGAAACCAAGGTCCTAGAGTCTGGAGGAAGGGTGGAGAAGCTCATAGCCCAAGTTGCTTGAAGTCCAGTGTTAAGTTTCCACAGTCTGTGATGATTTGGGGTGCAATGTCATCTGCTGGTGTTGGTCCATTGTGTTTTTTGAAAACTAAAGTCACTGCACCCGTTTACCAAGTAATTTTGGAGCACTTCATGCTTCCTTCTGCTGACCAGCTTTTTAAAGATGCTGATTTCATTTTCCAGCAGGATTTGGCACCTGCCCACACTGCCAAAAGCACCAAAAGTTGGTTAAATGACCATGGTGTTGGTGTGCTTGACTGGCCAGCAAACTCACCAGACCTGAACCCCATAGAGAATCTATGGGGTATTGTCAAGAGGAAAATGAGAAACAAGAGACCAAAAAATGCAGATGAGCTGAAGGCCACTGTCAAAGAAACCTGGGCTTCCATACCACCTCGGCAGTGCCACAAACTGATCACCTCCATGCCACGCCAAATTGAGGCAGTAATTAAAGCAAAAGGAGCCCCTACCAAGTATTGAGTACATATACAGTAAATGAACATACTTTCCAGAAGGCCAACAATTCACTAAAAATGTTTTTTTTATTGGTCTTATGATGTATTCTAATTTTTTGAGATAGTGAATTGGTGGGTTTTTGTTAAATGTGAGCCAAAAATCATCACAATTAAAAGAACCAAAGACTTAAACTACTTCAGTCTGTGTGCATTGAATTTAATACACGCGTTTCACAATTTGAGTTGAATTACTGAAATAAATGAACTTTTCCACGACATTCTAATTTATTGAGATGCACCTGTATATATATATATATATATATATATATATATATATATATATATATATATATATATACACACACACATTTAAGTCACTTTGGATAAAAGAGTCTTCCAAATGCATTAATGTAAAATTATAAAGTTTACAAAACTCAAAAATAGATTTCACACCTAAAGCTGAAATTATCTACAAAAGAAAGTTTAAAAGGTAAGTTAAGGGGGAAGGGCTGAATTAACTGTAGAAGCTTAAAGGGATAGTTCACCCAAAAATGAAAATTCTCTCATCATTTACTCACCCTCATGCCATTCCAGATGTGACTTTTTTTTCTAAAGTGAACGGTGGCCAGAACTTTGAATGTCCAAAAAGCATATAAAGGCAGAATAAAAGTAATCTATATGATTCCAGTGGTTAAATACATATCTTCAGAAGCAATATGATAGATGTGGGTGAGAAACAGATCAATATTTAAGCCGTTTTTGACTATATATTCTCCTCCCTACCCAGCAGGTGGCGATATGAACAATAAATGCGAATTGCCGAAAACATTCAAGGAGAATGAGGAAGTGAAAGTGGAGATTTACAGTTTAAAAAAAAAAAAAAAAAAAAAAAAAAAAAAAAAACTTAAATATTGATCTGTTTCTCACCCACACCTATCATATTGCTTTTGAAAATATAGATTTAACCACTGGAGGCTTATGGATTATTTTTATGTTGCCTTTATATGCTTTCTGGACCTTCAAAGTTCTTGCCACCATTCACTTACATTGAATGGACCTACAGAGCTGAAATATACTTCTAAAAATCTTTGTTTGTGTTCAGCAGAATAAAGAAAGTCATACACATCTAAGATGGCATGAGGTTGAGTAAATGATTTAATATTCATACAGAATATTTAAGGAATATCAATACAGTGCTGCCTTCCAAGCACCTGTAACTTGGTATCTGCAGGCCAAATTGCTGGAATTTTCCATTCTAAACAAAACCACACCGCAGTTGAGTTCATCAGCATATATAGACTAATGAAATAAGATACACTGTACAACAAACTGCAACATATCAGGTTACAGTGCCACTCTACAAATTACACTTGCACAATAACAGTATTAACATTTAAAGGAAAAGCAATCTGGGTATTTTTGTCGATGCTCGCATTTCCTGAAGTGTAGCTGAGAGAAATGGAGGTAAGTAAATGAGGTGAAAGTGTGAGGGAGGGCTCATCACATGTTATCAGTGCATCCACCTGGAAACATGTTCACCGGATTATTGTGAAGAAGAAACTGTATGCAGAGGGCTGATTTAATTAATGGATAAGACCGCAGCACACACTGTTAGTGAAAGAAGCGTAGGATATCTGCACCCTTCTGAAATAGGAAGCGTCAATATTTATACAGATATATGACCTCATCTGTGTGGTCACCCATATATCAAACATGGTTCTGATGACTAATTATATGGAGGAAATCAAATCTAGATTAAGAACAGTTCAACACCACTCTAAATTACATACAAAATTGTTATATTAAAGGGACAGTTCACAAAAAAAATTTAAGTTACTCACCCTTGTGTTGTTCCAACCCCACGTGACTTAGAGTGCATCCAGAAAGTATTCACAGCGCTTCACTTTTTCCACATTTTGTTATGTTACAGCCTTATTCCAAAATGGATTAAATTCATTATTTTCCTCAAAATTCTACAAACAATACCCCATAATGACAACGTGAAAGAAGTTTGTTTGAAATCTTTGCAAATTTATTAAAAATAAAAAACAAAGAAAAAAAATCCCATGTACATAATTATTCACAGCCTTTGCTCAATACTTTGTTGAAGCACCTTTGGCACCAATTACAGCCTCAAGTCTTTTTGAGTATGATGCTACAAGCTTGGCACACCTATTTTTGGGCAGTTTCTCCCATTCTTCTTTGCAGGACCTCTCAAGCTCCATCAGGTTGGATGGGGAGCATCGGTGCACAGCCATTTTCAGATCTCTCCAGAGATGTTCAGTCGGGTTCAAGTCTGGGCTCTGGCTGGGCCACTAAAGGACATTCACAGAGTTGTCCCGTAGCCACTCCTTTGTTATCTTGGCTGTGTGCTTAGGGTCGTTGTCCTGTTGGAAGATGAACCTTCGCCCCAGTCTGAGGTCCAGAGTGCTCTGGAGCAGGTTTTCATCAAGGATGTCTCTGTACATTGCTGCATTCATCTTTCCCTCGATCCTGACTAGTCTCCCAGTTCCTGCCGCTGAAAAACATCCCCACAGCATGATGCTGCCACCACCATGCTTCACTGTAGGGATTTTATTGGCCAGGTGATGAGCGGTGCCTGGTTTCCTCCAGACATGATGCTTGCCATTCAGGTCAAAGAGTTAAATATTTGTTTCTCATGGTCTGAGAGTCCTTCAGGTGCCTTTTGGCAAACTCCAGGCAGGCTGTCATGTGCCTTTTACTGAGGAGTGGCTTCTGTCTGGCCACTCTACCATACAGGCCTGATTGGTGGAGTGCTGCAGAGATGGTTGTTCTTCTGGAAGGTTCTCCTCTCTCCACAGGGAAATGCTGGAGCTCTGTCAAAGTGACCATCGGGTTCTTGGTCACCTCCCTGACTAAGGCCCTTCTCCCACGATCGCTCAGTTTGGCCAGGCGGCCAGCTCTAGGAAGAGTCCTGGTGGTTCCAAACTTCTTCCATTTACGGATGATGGAGGCCACTGTGCTCATTGGGACCTTCAATGCTGCAGAAATTTTTCTGTACCCTTCCCCAGATCTGTGCCTCGATACAATCCTGTCTCAGAGGTCTACAAACAATTCCTTGGACTTCATGGCTTGGTTTGTGCTCTGACATGCACTGTTAACTGTAGGACCTTATATAGACAGGTGTGTGCCTTTCCAAATCATGTCCAATCAACTGAATTTACCACAGGTGGACTCCAATCAAGTTGTAGAAACATCTCAAGGATAATCAGTGGAAACAGGATGCAACTGAGCTCAATTTTGAGTGTCATGGCAAATGCTGTGAATACTTATGTACGTGATTTTTTTTTTTACAGTGAAAGTGAATGGTAACAAAGGCAGTAGTTCTGCATAACATCTTTTCTGTTCTTCGGAAGAATGCAAGTCAGAAGGGTTTGGAACAACACGAGGGTGATTAAATGACGGAATTGTATTTTTTCTTTATGGTGAACTATCCTTTTAATACTCCACATTAGCATTAAAACATTTGAGGATAATGTTATCTCACTTTGAGACAGTCGTTTGTAATCCACTAAGGCTAAGAGAACTCTAGCAAAGCACATGCATAGAAAAAAAATTAAGGGCAACTTCCAACATGCAGGTCAATGCTTAAACAGTAATTACAGAGAGAGAGAGTGGGAGGGAGAGAGAAAGGATATGACAAAGATGGAGTCACATAAGAGGAGAGAGACAGAGACAGAGACAGTGAGAGGAATGGAGAGAGACACTGGGTGTGGGGTGTGATGGGATCTAAACTATGCTCAAGGCATAAAACAGTAAAGACTCATTATCTGGAAGAATTTTAACTAGCTGTTCTTACGCAGCATTAAAAAAAACGAAGGCTGGGCTTAGATTCCTCAGTGACAATAAACATGATGCAGAAGTTGCTTTTTTTCCATGTGATAGCAACACACCTTAGTCTGAGTAAAGGGCTCAGCAATAAATATGGCTCAGGGCCAATATGAGAGAGTTTCAAGCTAGCTGATGAACAGTCGCTTGCACTATTGGGCCAATGGTGCATTCTTGCAACATCTTACATTCCTGGATCATATGTGTTATGCTTTGCAAACTTGCATAGCTGTTTCTGTACAGCTATTATTGTAAATTAAAAACATGATTTGTTATATTAACCCTTTATCTGTGTTTTTAAAGATTTTCTGTTTCAGTGGCATACTCAAAATTAAAGGCTTATAACTCAAAAAAAAAAAAAAAAAAAAAAAAAAAAAAGGGACAAGTGTTTGGTATAAGAAAACCTACAAAAATTAATGATAAATATGACGATAAATTCTGAGACTCTCAGCTTAAGAAACTACTGAAAAAAAATCACAACAAAACTTCAGCAAAACATGAACTTTTTTCCTTATTTTTCTGATTTGACATTATATATCTCAGGATGCAAATAAGGTAGCTCCAAAAAATGTTGCTGATACAACAAAATCAAAATTTATAGCATTACAAAAAATTATTTATCCTAGTGTCCAAAAACAAACAAATACAACATAATAATTGTACATAAGAACTAATTATACATGCAAACACAAGTGACTAAAGGTTTGCCTAGAATGCAGACATGATTTTAGGAATGAGATTTCACAGAATGGGTTTCATTCTGTGCCATTTGAGTCATCATTGAATCTGTGTCATGTACTTGGCGCCATCTCCTGGTTGTCATGTGTAATTAGAGTGATTGATCACATGACTCTCTGCCCAAATATGGAGGACTATCACCACTGGTTGGAGCAATCTGAACCCAATCCGATTGGTTCAGCATTCCATAACGCTACAGCATTTCCGATGACATCATCTGATCCAGGAAAACTAACGTGTTTGTAGCCAAATAGCAAGATGCCAGATAGCCAGATGCTGTATGCACATTGTGCTCCGTGTAAGTTATTTAATGATCTATGCATCCGATTAATTTGTGTGTGGGCTCTTTTTAAAAATAAATCGCTTTTCCAAGTAATGGTGTGATATTTTTTGTGAAGTTATAAGTGAAAACGCAGAATATGGACACCATCTGTTCACATGAAACATGTATGTCAAAGACATATACTTAGCTTTTAACCGCTATATTTTTATCAGAGAGTAAAACAAATAGGCTGGTTGTATTCTACTATTTGTGAGCTTTCCAACAACATATGATACATGGCTATTTGATAAGTTTGATGTTTTTACCGATTACAATAATATATACAGTGCAAAGTTTTTAATAATTTATCAAAAATGGAAAACACTTCTGATTTGTCTGCAAATTTCAAAACACTTGTTCAGTTTTGGTCATAATGCCTACATTCATTGTAAAGTACAGCTTCTAAGCTTTAAAACGATACCTATTTTATGTTGGTCAAAACTATAGTTTTTCATGTCATATTTAATTTGACGCAACCAAAAAACAAGTCTGTGATGGACAGAAATTCAATATTTTGCAAATAAAAAAGAAAAAGAAAAAGTATTAATTTTTCTTGTCCCATGTACATTTTTTTGAAAGACATTTGAAATTGTTCATTAACAAATGTTTCATGAAAATTGAACAGCCAGGACATTTAAATCACTTTTAGTGCCACACATTGGACATTTTACCTTGGAAGTGCCGTGATGCGTGTAATGATCCACCTAAATGTAATTTTGCAATAATGTCACCACAGTTACATTATTGACACCCAGGTACACGGCAGTAGGGATGTGCATGTGTTATCGACTTGTCGAGAAATTAACATTTGACACTCAAGTGCACAACAGTATGATGTATTATCAATGTTTCATCAAATGAACTGACTATGGTCTGTTTCCCTGCCTGTCACAACCGTAAATGTACAGTGCACACTAGAACACATACTACATATTTACAGCAATTGAGAAAAATGCACATGTAATCTTCACCTTTCTACTATTAACAGGGTTAAAGTCTTGTCCTTTAGTTAAAAACTGTTAGTAGATCATCATACTTGAGCTACTTTTTTTCTGGGAAAAATGTAGCACATGGTGAACAGGTTTTGCCACACTTAATGTTCACATTTTGCAAATTCATCCTGTGCCTTGCTAAAAAGGATGCCAACCCCATTCAAACAGAGGACAATGTAGTACAAAGCCTCTCTATGTCTTCTGGGAAATATCAGTAGAGCTTATACAAACATACAGAGAAAGAAGTTGGGACAATACACCTGCATACCAGGAAAGCCAAAGAGCATTCCATGTGCACTCTCAGATTCAGGCCAATGTTAATCAGCGGTTTGGGCTGGGACCATTGGAGCATGCTCGGCCCACTCTACACACTGGGGGCCTCTGTATGGAGCCCATTGTGTTCCAACATCAACAGATACAGAGGCATGAGTCACCTTCAAATCGTGTCTGGTTATTACCTACCCTGTCCAATCAGATCGCTGGGAGAGGTGAAGACCGGGCACCTCCACAGCAACGCGTGCAACGCAACTCCTCGTTGGCATGGTAACGCTCAGAGGGGCAAACCAGAGTTAAAGCCTAGCTGCGGGCTCATGGTCAAGATTTCAGTTATTTAAACCAATGTTCGGACTGAGTCACAGACAGCAGAAAAAGAACAGGGTTCTTCCTCCATTTAAATTTGTCCACGGTCCAAGGTAAATTTCAGCCGATGAGGTAAATTTAATGATATTCGTCTTGTGTTCGGCGCTTTTTTTACGCACTAAATACAGTCATGTGAAAAAGAAAGTACACCCTCCTTGAATTCAATGGTTTTATGTTTCAGGACATAATAAAAATCATCTGGTCCTTAGCAGGTCTTAAAATTAGGTAAATACAACCTCAGATGAACAATAGCACATGATATATTACACCGTGCCATGATTTATTTTACAAAAATAAAGCCAAAATGGAGAAGCCATGTGTGAAAAACGAAGTACACATTATGAATCAATAGCTTGTAGAACCACCTTTAGCAGCAATAACTTCAAGTAATTGTTTTCTGCATGACTTTATCAGTCTCTTATGTCATTGTGGAGGAATTTTGGCCCACTCTTCTTTACAACGTTTCTTCAGTTTATAGAGGTTTGTGGGTATTTGTTTATGCACAGCTCTCTTACGGTCCCACCACAGCATTTCAATCGGGTTGAGGTTTGGACTTTGACAGGGCCATTGCAACACCTTGATTCTTTTCTTTTTCAGCCATTCTGTTGTAGATTTGCTGGTGTGCTTGTGATCATTGTCCTATTGCATGACCCAATTTCTGCCAAGCTTTAGCTGTTGGACAGATGGCCTCACATTTGTATCTAGAATACTTTGGTATACAGAGGTGTTCATGGTCGACTCAATGACTGCAAGGTGCCTAGGTCCTGTGGCTGCAAAACAAGCCCAAATCATCACCCCCCCCCCTTGACAGTTGGTATGAGGTGTTTGGTTTTCGCCAAACACCTCATGGCGCTGTGCATTATGGCCAAACATCTCCAATTTGGTCTCGTCTGTCCAAAGGACATTGTTCCAGAAGTCTTGTGGTTTGTTCAGATGCAACTTTGCAAACCTAAGCCGTGCTGCCATGTTCTTTTTAGAGAGAAGAGGCTTTCCCTGGCAACTCTTCCAAACAAGCCATACTTGTTCAGTCTTTTTCTAATTGTACTGTCATGAACTTTAACATTTAACATGCTAACTGAGGCCTGTAGAGTCTGAGATGTAACTCTTGGGTTTTTTGCAATTTTTCTGAGCATTGCACGGTCTGACCTTGGGGTGAATTTGCTGGGACGTCCACTCCAGGGAAGATTGGCAACTGTCTTGAATGTTTTCCACTTGTGAATAATCTTTCTCACTGTAGAATGATAGACTTTAAATTGTTTGGAAATGGCCTTATAACCCTTCCCAGATTGATGGGCAGCAACAATTGCTTCTCTAAGAACATTACTGATGTCTTTCCTCCATGGCACTGTGTTAAGTACACAAGGGTGTACTTTCTTTTTCACATGACTGTATGCTTCTCATCTGAAAAAGCGATGTGAATGAAATCTGGTTTTCGCGCAAGTATGCCAGCACAGAACTACCTACTGTATCTAACCTACTGTATATCTGGAGCGTGCGCATCAACCGGGCTTCACTCAATATCACGCTGCAGATCACAACACTGATGCGACCATCACCTTCCAAACAGCTAGACAGCCCTGACATTATTAATAGCATTTACTAGAAAAAAAGCTACAACAATTTTTATGCCCCAAAATAAAAGTTTTTCAAATTACATATTCTAACTAAAATGAAATACGATACAGTAAATGTGGTATTTTGACAAAAAATTTATAGTTAATAATCTATTATGTGGAATCTATTGAACCTAATTATTATTACAACTATGGCAGTTGTAGTTAAAGTTTTTACATTTGTTTAGGCTACTATTGTTTCATAACAAAATAATATATATATATATATATATATATATATATATATATATATATATATATATATATATATATTTATTTTATTTTATTTTTTTCCATCCATGGTCTTACTTGTGCTTATTTGGCATTTAATTATAAGGGTAAGTACATGAAGTCTGGACCTCAAAGACTTATGGACAAATTATGGACAATTTTCCTCCCGTGTAATATACACTCACTGAGCACTTTATTAGGAACACTTGTACAATTATGTATTCATGCGATTATCTAATCAGCCAATCATGTGGCAGCAGTACAATGCATAAAATCATGCAGATATGGGTCAGGAGCTTCAGTTAATGTTCACATCAACCATCAGAATGGGGAAAAAATGTGCTCTCAATGATTTCAACCGTGGCATGATTGCTGGTACCTGACGGGCTGGTTTGAGTATTTCTGTAACTGCTGATCTCCTGGGATTTTCACACACAACAGTCTCTAGAGTTTACTCAGAATGGTGCCAAAAACAAAAAAACATCTAGTGAGTGGCAGTTCTGTGGAAGGAAACGCCTTGTTGATGAGAGAGGTTAATGGAGAATGGCCAGACTGGTTCAAGCTGACAGAAGGATATGGTAACTCAGATAACCACTCTGTACGATTGTAGTGAGCAGAATAGCATCTCAGAATGCACAGCAAGTTGAACTTGGAGGCGAATGGGCTACAACAGCAAAAGACCACGTCAGGCACTTTATTAGGACCATAGTGTTCCTAATAAAGTGCTCAGTGAGTGTATGTTGCATTCAGGTCGTTAGCAATACCTAAAACATCGCTAAAACAAAGACTGGTAAATCCCTGCTATGACATTAGCCGTTCCTATTATAATATAAGCCTGGTAATGTAAACAGGAAAGGGCATCTCTCCAGTAATAAAATGTGCCTTTTTTTTTTTTTTT
Organism: Myxocyprinus asiaticus; assembly: GCF_019703515.2. Lineage (NCBI taxonomy): Eukaryota > Metazoa > Chordata > Actinopteri > Cypriniformes > Catostomidae > Myxocyprinus > Myxocyprinus asiaticus. Next base: position 11,708,983 of record NC_059388.1, on the reverse strand, counting down.
TATTAATGAAGTGACTGTCCTTAGTTTACTACTCATAGAGGAAGTATATAAAGTTATCTGGCTTACATCTGACAAGGGGGTAAATAGTAAGAGTGAAATGTAGCCTAATATTATTGCTGTTGTCGATTTCATATCCTGCGTCTGATGCTTTAGTTTGTCGATGGCTTGGTATCAGTTTAGGAAATACATTTTTGGGTCTCTCATTCTCTCTCTCTCTCTCTCTCTCTCTCTCTCTCTCTCATAGACAAACCACACAGTCCAGCCAGACTATGTTTATTAAACAGTGCAGTCTGTCGAGTCTAAGCCACCTTCAATGGTCTGCAGGTAACTGAAAGTAGAGAGGATTGTTATGGTTATTCTCGAAAGGTAGGAAACAAGAACAATTAATCCAAGACTTCAAAACAAGGAAAATTAAAGAAAAAATTAGGCCATTTAGAATCAAGATAGGCAGACAATTATACATTTGTCTGAAGGTTAAAAGACAAGCCCAATGTCCAACAGCAGAGTCAATAGAGGCAGAAGAGAAGGGGAGGACAGTGAGGAAAATGAGAAGCTGAAAAGAATGCTGAAGGAAGCCTTTAGGATCAATACAGACATAATGAAATCCCAAGATGAAAATCCAGTCTTTTGAAATTCATCATTTAGAGGGCCTGTCTGCCATTCCAGGAAGGACAAAAAGAGCCAGCTCATGGAGTCTTTAATGCAAATCAGCCAAAAAATTTAATCAGTCGCACATTTGATCAAACAACAAGTGTGGCAACAAGGGGAAGGGCAAGTTTCTAATAATCATATTTGCTATGACAAACTCAGAATCATACCGGTAATTGCATTCGCAAACACATTTTAATCATAAATAATGATAAACGTATTAAAATCACAATAGGCTGTATGAATATTAATATACACTCTGTCCTTAAGTGCATCAGCTGCGAAGTGTAATGTGATTTTTTTTTTTTTTTATCCAGCACTAGGGCTGCAACTAATGATTATTTTGAAAATTGACTAATCTAACGATTATTAGAACAATTATTCGATTATTTGGTGATTATTGCGACGATTAATCATTAGCTCTTAACCAACTATTCATCTTGTGCCTGACTTAAAAGGATGTATTAAACGTGCTTGCTAACAATAAAGGACAAAATCATCTTTTAAAAATACCTATAAATGGCATTCACTGAATGAAAAAAATATACTTTTTATTACGTTTGATTCAGTAAAAAAAATCACTGCAAAAAATCCTAGTGTTAAGTGTTTTTGTCTTGTTTTCCATTTAAAATGGTCTAAAAACACATTTACTTGAGAAGCAACATAAGATATTATTTAGACTTGCTTTAAGAGACAAATATAAGCATATTTTTTTCACTTGGTAATACTTTTGCGAGTAAGGACAAAATATACTTATATTCAAGATCTGTTCTCTAAAAGCAAGTCTAAATATCTTATATGCTCCTTCTCAGGTGAATGCATCTTTTTTTCAAGGATATTTAGATATTTTAAAATGTCTGCATTTTTAATATTATATTCAACATTCTCAGATAACAATGTTTTCTTCTGCAATATAACTGCTAGAATAAATGTACGCTGTTTTAAAGGAGTTTTAGATATTTATATTGGAAAACAAGCCAAAACAAAAACAAATAAAAACATATTTTGTTGCAATGAATAATCGGGCAAACACTACCCTCTCTCACCTTTCTGTTCACTTCAATCCATCTTTAACACACACACACACACACACACACACACACACAAAAAAACTCTCTCTTATTAATAAAGCTGCGTAGTGCCAATTTTCTTCACGATAAGAAATGCAGAGTGACATATATATTATGATTTAATAAGTCACGGGCCATCACGTTATAATCTAGCTGCAGCAAGCACCTGCTCGAGGGACGAGCAACCCTGCGACAGAGTGTGCACCAGCCGTGTGCAGTTTCAATCTCTCCCCCTTAGATCGGGACACTTCACGCAACTCACAGGTGCTGACCGCACAGAGAAATTCCAGTTTCGGAGTTTGTAGTTATTTACATGACCTGCTTCTGTATTATTTGAACTTTAATAAAGCTATAATGCATTATATTAAAGAGGTAACGCCGGGGTGTTTCCTTTAAAGACGCTCGACACGTAAGTTTTGCTTCAGTGAAGCGGCAGCTCCGGCTCTGCTTATTCCACAACGAGAGTGCTTCTGTATTTACTTATTTTGTATTTTTATATAATTCCCTCATACTTTGCAATCTACATCACCTGAAGCTGTTTGGAAAATTTAGTGTGCGTCTGGACTGTGAGCTGTTTTCTTCCTCTCTTCAGTCAGGTGTGAGATGCAATGCTGCTCTCGTACGACATCATTAGAGTTTCGTATGATCTCATGTTACGTTAAATGACATCAAATGACTATTCGACAACGAAAATTTGTCAACAATATTTTATTGTCGACGTTGTCAATAACATTGACTAATCATTTTAGCCCTATCCAGCACACATTAAAAACGTATGCTGCCGATATTAGTCAGTACAGTTTGAACGTATGTGTGAAAAGGTTAGGGTTAGTTAAGGTTATGTTAGCTGTAAACTCTAAACCACTGTAGGCATATTGACCAAGTTTAAACTTAAGGCAGTAAATTTCACTATTGAAGGTTAAATCAAAAGGTCTCAAGGGTTCGAGAACAAAAAATAAAGGAAAAGAAGTGAGCGGATATTTGCGGCAAAGTCCCAAAATGACTTAACATCAAATACTTCAAGCTGGTTAATAAGACTTTTCACTGCTCTCAATCTCTGTTATTCAACAACACCCTTTCAGGTATTTCAACCTTGCCAATCACCACAGAGAAGCACACCTATCATGGGTGCATGTCTAGCCTTATGATCCCAATCTTAGCTGGTTCATTTGCATTAAATTTAGTTGCAAACTGCCTAAATGAACAAAACAAAAACAAAAGTCAATTTTACTTAAAATCAAATCCTGAAATATCCAAAATAGCCTTTAGCACACCTAAGAACACATTTAAACGCTATCCTCAACTGATTCTGAAAGAAATCCAGCAAGTCAAACATTAAAACACAAGTTCAAAACATTAAACCTACACCCTGCTGAAAACAATTTTCACTACTTTCATCCTTGTATAGCAGGCCACTCTACAACAGGGGTGTTTGTTAACTTTTATCACCACTGGTGATAAAACGTTCAGTTTAACAGGTGTCACAATTAGTCTCATTTTGAATAGGAAACCAAATTTCCTAGATCGGTATATAGTAGAGGCTGACCGATATATCGGATTTACTGATTAATTGAGGCCAACAGTTGTGTTTTTTAACTATCAGCTATTGGAAAAAATCAGGGCCGTCCAATATGTTTCAGTCAGGTTATAAACATGAGCGCTCTGAAGACATTTTGTTTCACTGAATTTATAAGCTAATTATCAGTGGTAAATCAATCATTAATGCCAACCTTATATGAATATGCTGCCTGAGTGTTTGCTTTTGCTTGGCCGTTCGTTTGCATCAGAAGACCAAGCGCTAGCAAATTACTGTGTGAATGCATGTGCACAGGAACAGTTTTAGAGTTTTACGTTTTAGAGTTTTTTGACTACAAAGTATCCCAAACTTTTCTCCATTCTGAGAAAATTAACTTCTGTCCAAGCTTCCTAATTGTATGATGTAGTTATGTACAAAGAACAAAAACAAAAATGTAAGAGCGTGGTAAAATATATATACCTGACTCTGAAATATAAGTTTAAAATGCATGAGAGAGCACATTGTTATATAATACAATGTGTTCATGTGAGGACACATGGATATGTAATATATACAATGCCATTCTAAAATTACCTTTAAAAATGAGTTTAAAAATTGAGTTGATTTTATTTCTATCCCTTTTTCTCTCTCCCTTTGTTGTAAATCAATGACAATAAAATATATTGTCAGTAGTGATGAAGCATAAAGTCGCTATTTGGCTTCGTCAGACAGTGTTATATGTTACCGCCGAACAACAAACACATTTGACCTGTAATATTTTTATTAATATTTTTATTAATTTCAGATGGCAAAGGCATTGAAGAAGGTACCAGTGTGGGAGAAATGTATAAAGTATTGCCATTGAAAGTGATACTAACGTTCAGCACTATTTTACAGTGAGTGGAAATTTTTCATTCATATTATACATTTTAAAAACAATCTGCCGATTAATCGCTATCAGCCTGTTTTCCCACCTTAGTTATTAGTATCGGCAAAACCCACTATCGGTCAACCTCTAGTATATGGTTCACCCTCATGTTTTATCGGGGAAATTTTACTAGGGTACATCAGAACTTTACAGTTAAAGGGGTATAGCAATGCCCCTGCTCTGTGGTTCACAGTCCACTCAACCAAGAAAAACCCTTACATGCTGGATTTCGGGTGAGCTCGGTGAGTGAGGGTCACTATAAGAGCACGATTAGGCCTTTGTTCGTGCACTTGTGTGAATAGTACTGCTGAATGCAACAGGAAGTGCAACAGAGTTGTCCTTTATAGAAGCAACCCAGTCAGGTGAAGGATAGTCCATAAAAGTCTACCACAAATGTCTTAAAATATTTTGTCTTGATGCATCCGATGACGCATTCAAGTAAGGATTTCATCACACTGTCAACACAATACTGCAGGCAAGGACTTACCTGTCAGTCACTTATGACCATAAACAGCGTTCAGCCCTGGGCGTGTGATCATTATCAACATTCCTGCACCTAATGGCACGGTTGTTTGCTTGGTTTGGTTGACATGTTGTAACTAAGAATTATGCAGTATAAATTTTATATGACTGATATTTAAAGCCATGACGTATAGCTGCCACATCAGCCTGACACCATGTGCCTCACTGCATTGATTGAAAAATCAATGGTTTGCGAACAATGAGTTACCTCCTGTTTGTTATATTTGGAAGCTATTCTAAATCACACCCTCTGGAAGTCTCAGGATTAGCAGGTGTTAAGAAGGGAGTTGACCCCCTAACCTCTCACGTCAACCGGAGTCAAGAGGTTAACAGATGTCGCCCCTACAAGGGCATAAAACAAGACCTTATGCCAAGGTGAAAGACATTTTTAAGCAATTGCCCAATCATGTGGTGAAGTCTTATAAATTTGAATAACACCACCATAGAACTTTGAAGGTCCAAAAAAGCACATAAAGACAGCAGAAAAGTAATCCATGACTCCAGCGGTTAAATCCATATCTTCAGAAGCAATATGATAGGTGTGGGTGAGAAACAGATCAATATTGAAGTATTTTATTTTTTTTACAATGAATTCTCCTCCCTGCCTAGTAGGTGGCAAAAAGAATGTGAATGGCCAAAAAGAAAAGAATGTGGAAGTGAAAGTGGAGATTTAATGGTAAAAAAGGACTTAAATATTGGTCTGTTTCTCACCCACACCTATCATATTTTTCCTGAAGAAATGAATTTAACCACTGGAAGACAGTGCGTTTTCATGGAATCTGTCTGAAAATAATTATTTTTGCAATTCCGTTTGGTGACAACAGAGAGGCAGAAACGACACATTTCAGCTTTAATAAACAGAAACGCAAAGGGCGGTGAATATGTAGAATGTTTTTGATCTTTCTCTACTCTCCTGTCTTTTGATGTGTCCATAGACACTCTTCATATGGATCGGTGGAGATCCCTGGGGATTGGTCTCAACTTCAATACAAGATACAAGATATGGGAGAAGATGTAGACTCTAGAAATGATTCACATTCTTTATGGCTTTTGTCCAGAGAAATAATAATAGTTTGCTTGGCTATATAAATGTAGAGCTGAGACATATATGTGAATTTGATGATGGAAAGTCAATATAGGCACAGAATTGCATACAGCTCTGCACATTTCTACATTCTTTAAGGCTGTTCGGCAGTAATGTGTCTTTAAAAAGAGAAATGGCAGGTTGTAATTTTATGGCGCACTGTGCATTCGTTGTCAAAGCTTTGCAACAATGCAAACATTTATTTGAGATCAAAGTCTGATGTGTAACCATGTAGATGCACCACGAGGAGACATACTAGAGAACGCATAACCACAATGACAAATCCTTGGGGGGTACTCACAATAATATGAAACCACCAGATTTTCAGAGTATAACATGGGCTGTCACAATGCCATGTTGTTCTGGACAGTTGCTAAGCCATTGCTCGGTGGATGTTTTATGGGGCTTTTATGGGTGGTTGCTTAGTGAACCAATTTAAAAGTGCCCACAAATCTCTATGATATTCTGGTCCTTAGATGTGGCCCGGGACCCTCCTGATTTTGTTCCACATATTTTCGGACCATGTCCACAGAGGCAGACTATTTGTACGAATGAACAGAGGCAGAGCAATATGGCACTTTAATAGATATGCAAGAGCACAGGACATGTTTTGAGCATGCACATGCACTCTTTAATGTGAGAGCAGGGAGATTTCATTAGAGAGCAGCTTACATTTAAGATCACTCCTCCAGTTTTGTGTGAGAGTGAAGGAAATCCACTTCCTACTAAACAAGAAAGTAGTATATTAAATCAGGAGAAACTGATTTTAAATCTACCAACATATCAGCACATTTTAGTAAGCACGACATGATAAGAGACTAAAAGAGAAAACAGAAACAGTAAGAGATGTGGAGACAAGCTGTGTAAAGAGATCAGAGGCTGACAGTAAGAAAAGGAAAATACAAATAGGCAGAAAGAGAGAGCATTGTCTTGTTGTGCAATGGTGAATGTAAGCAGACAGGCTAATGCCTAATCACGCAGAGTGGCCTGGTTTTACCACGGACTCATACCAAGCGCCCAGCTCAAAGGAATATTCACAAAGAACTATTGACCAAATCCATTCCATTTTATAATCATTGTTTCTGCTCACACAAAATAAAAGCCAACATGAGAGCAAGTAAATAAGCATTGATTGACAAAGTGTGGAAACAGTTTTTTCAATTACTTGTTGATATCATAAAAACATTTGTTTTTTGCCCTGGAATCTCTGCTAAACTGTTTTGCATTTGTTTTTGTTGTTGCTTTGTGTAAGACCAATTAAATAAGATTTTACTTACCATAAGAATTTGACAAACTACACAATCAAGCCCAAGGCTACACATACAAACTTTTTGCACTGCTGGCTGGTAACAACACTGCTAACTTAACTGCATTTTTCAGAAGCGTGATAGCAGAGCAGCTTCGAAAATAGATTTAAAAATGTTGTGCTATATAAAAAATAAATATATAATGGTCATATATTTAAAAAGATACTGACATTTTAAATAGGTTCAAAGAATATTTCCCACAAATATTTAAATTCTGTGGTATATTTACTCACACACATCTCATTCCAAACCTGTATGACTGACTTTCTCTTGTGGTGCATGCGTTGTGCTTTGGTGAACGCTATGACAGAAGCTTGTTCATAGTTGCTTGCGAATTTACACAAGAACATTTATTTGTGCTAAACAGTGCAAGTTAGTTCGTAAGTGCCACAAACCACTGTGAACGACAACGCAAATTCTAACGTTCACGCATTGTTTTTAGCGCTAAACGATGCAAGTTCGTAAGTGCCACAAACCATTGTTACGACAACGAAAGTTCTAACAATCACGCATTGTTTTTAGCACTAAACAATGTTAGTTTGTAAGTTCCGTGAGCCACTGTGAATGACAACGCAATTTCTAACGTTCATGCACTGTTTTTAGCATTAAGTGCCACGATCCTCTGTAACGACAACGCAAATTCTAACGTTCATGCATTGTTTTTTAATGCTAAACAACGTTAATTCATAAGTGCCACAAACCATTGTAAATGATAACGCAATTCCTAACGTTCATGCATTGCTTTTAGCACTAAACAACCCAAGTTCGTAAGTGCCGCAAGCCACTGTGAATGACATCAAATGTTCTAACGTTCGTGCATTGTTTTTAACACTAAACAACATCAATTCATAAGTGCCACAAACCATTGCGACGACAATGCAAGTTCTAACGTTCATGCAATGTTTTTAGCGCTGAACAGCGGTAGCTCATCCGTGCCGCAAGCCACCGTCAATGATAAGAGAAGTTCTAACAATCACGCATTGTTTTTAGCACTAAACAACGTTGTTCATAAGTTCCGTGAGCCTCTGTGAATGACAATGCAAGTTCTAACATTCACGCAATATTTTTAGCACTAAACAACATTAGTTCGTAAGTGTCGCGAGCCATTGTAAATGTCAACAAGTTCTAATGTTCATGCATTGTTTTTAGCGCTAAACAATACATGTTCGTAAATGCCGTGAGACACTGTAAACAACGCAATTTTTTTTTTTTTTTTTAGTGCTAAACAAAGCATGTTTCCATTAATACAAGCTTGTGAGTTTCTCTCATGCACTCATGAACATGCAATGGACATCAAGATTTTCCAAGAAAAAATGACTTACATTGAGTTGTTTCTCACAAAAACCTTTTGTATGCATTCAGAAGACTTGAATTATGACACACAAATCACATTGACTACGTTTATGATACTACTTTTTTATATACTTTTATTGGAAAGAAGAATTGCATTATGGACATAATATTCATTTAAAATTCTCCTTTTGTGTTCAGCATAAAAAGAGTTTCGAGTGACATGAGGGTGAGTACATTATAACAGAATTCTCTTTTTATTTTCAATATAGTTGGTTACTTTTGTTACTACTGCACCAAAAGGAAAGCTTGACTGTTGTTCTCCTTGTTTCTTGTCTGTTATAAAGTGGTTGCCCATCTCAGTAGAAGAGGTTATACAACTTAATCATCTTTTAAAGTTGGACAATTCCATAGGTAACTCTGCACAATTATACCAAGGTATCTATATTAGCCTAAGAAAGCAGCAGCTCTTCAACATAAACAAATAAGCTAGATAAGAGTTAGGTCATATAAGGTGAGCAGCAGGTCATACAGTTTATCATCTATGTGGAGGCTGTTCCACGTTAATCAGTGACAACTCAGTCTAGAGCGCTGCGTCACCACGACACTGACGAAGCACAAAGATATTTCTCAAGCAAACAAAAAGGCAAGTTCAAACACACAAGGCTGGACAGGGCTATTTATAGAGTTTATGCCTATACAACGTCTACACCTCTGAGGAAAAGTGATGAACCACCCAAGACTGTCATAATCAACAGGCTACACAGTTCCTAGAGAGCTGCTTGGAAATAATTTACCCAAAAATTGTAATTCTCTCATCCAAACCTATAAAACTTTTTTCTTCTAAAAATACAAAAGGGAGATGTTTGAAAGCATGTTAGTCACCATTCACTTCTATTGCTTTCCCCCGCCCCCCATACAATGAAACTGTATCGTGAATGGGGCTGTCAATCCACTAACATTCTGCATCCATTTGTGTTTCACAGAAACAAGTTATTTCAGTTTGGTACAACAAGAGTGAAAGTGTCATAATTTTATTTTTGGGTGAACTAACCCTTTAAATTATGTGCATGTAGGTTGACTATTGCTAAAATCATTCCACTCCCAAGAGACGAATCCATATGAACGCAAAAGGTGCCGTTCACATCATATCATCATCATTACTGCAAGTAACTGAATTGCCTGTGGCTCGTGGAGAAATAACTTTGTGGAAAACTTGTCATTGTCATGCATCATAAACAAGGAACGGCATAAATTATGGATTGAAGCAAGTCGGTAGACATCATGTTTGAAAAGACAGAATGGCTAAATAAGACAGAGTGAACAGTAATCTGAGGAGAAGGGCGACCGCAGAGGGCCAGTGCTTGACTCCCTCCCCTTGCATTCCACGCCTTTGATTGTGTGCGCTGATTTGGTCCGACAGTTAAATGGATGGTAGGACATCATGCCTCAACTGTTAAGCAGCACATTAATGACGACTGACATCCAAGGGACCTTCCCAGAACAGGGAACTGCAGGATCATAGCTTGTTGCAGGAAAAGCAAGCAGTAGTATCTGTGGGTAAGGTGAGAGTACTACCTGTTTTACCAAGTCACATTTTCAAACTTTCCCTTCTATCTTCTCGTAATCCCTTCTTAATGGCATTACACCTTAAATGGAGAATAAGGGAATGCTTTGTAGCCTCTAACATAACTCAACGGCCATGCATGGTAACAAATAAATGAAGGAATTTCCCCCATTGAAAGGATTACAAAAAATACACTGATTGGTATATAGTATGGAATGTTCTGAGAACAAAAGGAGAAAGAGTGAAGGGTTGAGCTAATAACTGGTTGCTTACTTTCCTTTCCCATGACTGAATCTCAGAGGTATTCGTAGTGTTGATGTGATCTTGTTTAGAAAAAGTGACAAGTGAGTGAAATGCATGGTCGTTTAGGTGGCAAATCTCATTCCAGACAGTAGACCGTGGCCAACATGAAACATAAACTGCCATAAAAGTGCAAAACCAAATTTGTATGATTCTCACATATTTTTGGGGGCCATTAACATTTTCTTCCATTATGAAAATATTGTCATGAGATTTACACGAAAAATGGTCATAATGATTCTCGTTACCACAATGTGAAAAAAATTATATATTATTTAAATTGTAAAACATTTATACATTATAGTAGTACTCCCTTGGTAATTCCTTTAATTTTTGCTGATTTCACTTTTTTAAATTATTGTACAACAGCATCTTTTGTTACTGTAATACAATAAAACAAATACTGTTACTGTAATGAGAATCATTACTGAAAACAATGGGAATAGTCAAATTAAACTGTTCGGATGCATTAAGGTAATGTGAATTAGGGGGTAAAATGTGCTTAAGAGTCCTGAAAATAACGTCACAATGCATCTTCATAGGAAGTGTATGGTCTTATCGATGTATTATGACATATAGAACCCTGGCTGCAAGTAATTTGTGAAGGAAGGATGTCTGGATGGGAAGGCAAGGATGAGAGGCATTGGAGGGAATCCAGTGTCCAGCTGCGTTGAAGACACTGGTGGAGGTGTGGCAGGCAATAATGCCCGGCAGGTTATTACAGCTACCTGTGCATCTGATTCTTTTTTTCTGGAACACCAGTGACTACTGTGAATACGGCAGTTGGAGTCCAGGGAAGACAGAAGTATGGTCAGGAAAGACTGGCTGACAGCAGGAAAGTCTTCACAGGGGTGGGCAGGCTAGTTACCTTACCCACAGGTCTGTACACAGGGGACACTACGAGCACAATTAAAGGAAAACAGCCCAGTGGTCCTCCGAGAGGCGGGATGGAAGATGGACCAATTAGGACAGACAATATGAACATGACTGGAAGGCCATGGATAATGAGCAAAGGATCCTTGCTCACAAAGGAAAGATGCAGTTGTGGGTGGATGAGGGTAACAACTTACAAAGGCCTGTGGATTCATCAAGGAAGGATGAAGTGTGGCAGGAGCAGCCAGACACAACCTTGCACTGCAGCAGCAGGTCAGACAAGAAGGATACAGAGCCCAGTTGAGCACCACAGTGCTACTGAATCCACTGTTGTGGAGGGGCACCAAGAAGACCAGTACCACCAGCAGGACAGGTCAAGCCTGAAAGGTGAGCCGTAAGAAGAGACGACCTTCAACCCAAAGACAAGGTAGGGAAGACATGACAATGAGAAGAAACCAGGGAGAAGGAGGCTAATCAAGTGACCGAGATCTAATGATAAGGATGCATGGAGCAGATTAGATGAGGACCTGTGCTCCACCTTAGAGGATTAGCCCTTACTGGAAGGGTGGAGGCCAAGCTTATTATGTTTAGCGATATTGTGCATGAAGAATGTATAGGTAGATTTGGTGAAACAGTGGTCCAAAGAGTGGTCCCAGGGTGATGGGTCAGAGAGATGGAGATATTTCAGCTTGGAAAAAGCAGAGGCAGCATTGTAAGGCTTGGAGGAAGGCAGAGGAGCAGGAGAAGGCTTGTAGGTATTGTGGGATGGCATATGGGCTAGATTAGCGGTCTTGAGGAGGGCAGAAAGAATCCGACAGCGGATAAGAAAGAAAAAGCATGAAAGGGCAAAATTCATCAAGGGTCCTTTTAAGTTTGCCAGAAACCTTCTGGAAGAAAAGAGTGGGAAGCTGGTGATGGCAAAAGAGGAACTAGAAGACCACATGGAACAGCAACTTGGTGACCCCTACAAAGACAACCCGCTTGGCTCCCCTGGATATGTCCAACAGCCAGTAGAGCCAGTAGTGGAATTTGACGTAGATCTGCCCAAACTGAGTAAGATGAGGCAGGTGGTAAAAAAAAAAAAAAAAACCAAGGCAACTTCAGCCCCAGGCCCAAATGGGACACCATACAAGCTATATAAATTCCCCATGGTTCTTAAAATGTTGTGGAGACTGTTGAGGGTTGCCTGGAAGAAGCAGTGCATACCTGTGGAGTGGTGAAGGGCAGTGGCCATCTTCATACCCAAAGAGCAAGAATCCACCAACATTAGTCAGCTTAGGAGCACTGCTCTATTGAACATGGAGGGAAAGCTTTTCTTTTCAGTGGTAATGAGGAGGATGTCTGACTACCTCTTGAAGAATGGATACATAGAAACAATTCTCATTACTGCAATGTGAAAAAATGATATATTATTTAAATTGTAAAGCATTTATACTTCATAGTAGGACTCTCTTGGTACTCCCTTTAATTTTTCCTGATTTTAAATTAAAAAAAATATTGTACAACAGCATATTTTTTTTAATTGTAATACAATAAAAAATGACAATTACAGTAATAAGATCATAATTAAAAACAATGGGAATACTAAAAGTAAAATGTCCGGCTGCATTACTGTAATAAGAATTAGCGAGTAAAATGGGCCTTCTGTAATTTTCTTGAAAATAATATCACAAAGCAAAAAATCTAAGTTGTCCTAAATGTTGGCTTGATTGTTTTATACAAAATATTATTTATTTATTGTATTGATATGGGGTTATAGGAATGTTCCATGTTCAATACAAGTTGAGATCAATCGACAGCAGTTGTAGCATAATACTGATTACCACAAAAATTTATTTAGACTCATCCCTCTTTTTCTTTAAAAAAAAAAAAAAAAAAAAAGCACAAATGTGTTACAGTGAGGCACTTAAAATGGAAGTGAATGGGGGGGGCCAATTTTTTTGTGTTAAAAGACTCGCTGTTTCAAAAGTTTAGCCAGAAGACGAAAACAATATTTGTTAACATGATTTTATTGTGATACCTTTTCGGTGTAAAGTTATAGCCAATTTTATAACTTCGTTACCATGACGATGTAATGCCAACAAAACCTAAAATCCTAAAACGACTGTAAAAATGAAGATTTAAACAACTTTACAACTCAAATAATACAAGTTTTAGCAGAATAATGTAAGTGCTTTTTTAAAATTATAAGCTTCACATTTCTGTTTAAACCCTCCAAAAACCGGCCCCATTCACTTCCATTGTAAGTCTCACTGTAACCTCGATTTTTGCTTGTTTTTTTTTAAAGAAAAGTAGGAACGAGTCGAAATTTTTTTTTTGTGGTAATCAACATTATGCCACAAATGCTATCAACTGAGCTTAACTTGTATTGAACCCAGAACATTGCTTTAAATATTACCAGATTTGAAAGAATCACCCGTTTTTGATGTTTAACTATAAGCCACAGATCACTAACAGTAATTTGACCTCAACCCACATATTAAATAGAAAAAAAAACAAGACTCCGCAAGTTGTAAAGGAAATCTGGTGGTCTAGCCCAAGTATTCAGACTTCCTCTAGTTTTGATATGAGGGCCATGTTTGGTAAACCAATCCCCAGCAGGTCACTTGAAAGAGAAGATAACAGATTGTTAAGAGAGGACTGTTTCCCGTCCACATCACCAAACATTTGCCAGTTATGCCAGTTTCCCTGGATCTACAAGAACCTTCCTTCTGCACTCAGATGATGAAAATAATTATGCGAGGGTGTGAAAATGACAGATTCCCAAATGGAAAAGTAAACCATAGGGTATGATTAAACTCTCTAAAACCCTTGCCCCGCCTCAGCATGAATTCAAGCTTCAGATTTGCTCATCTTCCTCTTGTAGAAAGAAAAACAATCTGGCTCATTCCCGCTACCAACTCCTTTAGCAAAACAATCGTTAATATTTTTTGTATCTAATCAGGGTTGTGAATTCCATCTAGATGGGTAAAATACGGAAAGGACACAATATGGGGCCGTTTAGATGGAATACGTTCTTGCGCTAACAAAAGTGCAACCAAAAAAAAAAAAAAAGAATAGAATGCAAGTGTCTTGAGACACGTTTTTAAAAGTTGATGCTATTTTTTACTTGACACGGCATGTACTGTAAAAAAAAAAAAAAAAAAAAAAAAAAAAAAAGTGGCGCTCCTGTGCAAGCAGCTAATAAAACAGCCAAAGATGTCCATTTATGACGTTTACAAAACAACCAAAAAAAAATATAAATAAATGATTCTGTGTGAACAGCCCCTAAGTAGGAACTATATTCAGGTTCAACCTGGATCTCAGCATCTCTGCCAAGCGGACCGGACATGAGGCTTTTAAATGGGACGTGAGCACTTTGAAACTTGGCCAGATGTCAAACAATAGCATTTGCGTTTATTAGCACTGTGCTGGCCTAAACACTGCAATTAAAACAAACTTCACAGTCAAACTAGCAAAACATATGTTACAGTTAACTCCGACAGAATGTTCTGGCTGGTCGTATGAACTTTGAGATGCACAAACACCGTGTGGATTAATGCTACAGTGGAATATACACATATTCAGACCTCGAAGGTGGTGGAAATGGATAGTTCATTTGTAAAGTCGCCACCAGAGGTACAAAAATAAAATATTGCTGACAAAAGGTTCAGAGAAAGGGGTAGTGAGTTCCAAGTATGCTTTACGGAGGTTATCACCCCCATCACAATGACAGCGTGAAACAAAGTTTGGGTTTCGGGCAGAAAACTGGGAGGCTCCGCAAGGGTCCAATAACTCACAGTGAGCTGCTTAATGCACATGGATAAACAATGAGCCCTATAAATCAACTCAGGCTACAGAACGAAGTGCAGAGAAACAAATACATGCACAATGCAACGAGAAACTGCCTCTTATCTCGACACTGTTCAGTGGAAAGGATAAATCCTTTTAAAGTGCATTTTCACAAAACCAAAGGTGCACTGCACATTTAAGAAAACACACACATGCACAACTTTGCTTGATCTGTGCAAGAGGTGTAAAACAGTGGGTGGGACTCCACATCTTGCATAAATGAAAGTTTCTGATTGATGGAACCCTGGCTGAATGTTTTCATATGTCACGCCCATTAACTGCCTTTATCAGTTTACATCGATCAGCCACAACATTAAAACCACCTGATTAATATTGTTTAGGTCTCCCTCGTGCCACCAAAAAAGCGTTATCTGAGTTACTATAGACTTTGCCAGTTTGAACCAGTCTGGCCATTCTCTGTTGACCTTTCTCATCAACAAGGCGTTTCCGTCCACAGAACTGCCGCTCACTGGATGTTTTTTTGTTTTTGGCACCATTCTGAGTAAACTCTAGAGACTGTTGTGTGTGAAAATCCCAGAAGATCAGCAGTTACAGAAACACTTAAACCAGCCTGTCTGGCACCAGCAATCATGCCATGGTCCAAATCACTGAGATCACATTTTTTCCCCATTCTGATGTTTGATGTGAACATTAACTGAAGCTCCTGACCCGTATCTGCCTGATTGTATGCACTGCACTGCTGCCACACGATTGGCTGATTAGATATTCACATGGATGATTGTTGGTGCCAGACGGGCTGGTTTGAGTATTTCTGTAACTGCTGATCTGATGATATCAGATGATTCTTCATGTCATGACATCTTTAATCCCCAGAAAAAGAAAAAAAAAGTGACTTTGAACTGAGTTTGAGTTTTTTAAACCAAGTATTGAGCAATGAGTTTGTCTACATAATATGCTACAGAAATATCTTAAGTTATTTAGCATTCCCATCATGTTTTGATCAAATTCGCACACAGTCCATGACCTCTTTTGCCCAGCCGCAACTGACTCCAGACACCTTAACCCTGTTTTATTTTATTATTATTATTATTGTTATTTTACAAGCAAAACATTGCCAACACTTGTGCACAGGCTTGCTTGGTTTTGTGCTGTATTCAAATGTTATGTAAATGAGGATGTCAGAATGGATGAAGACTGGTGATTTTAAATGCCCAGTTAATGCTGTCAATCATGAGTCTTAGCTAAGAGGTATATCATACAGTCTGACATAAGTGACAGTGTTGCACAGATGTTGCATAGGCTGCCTTAGCATTTACAGTCACCTTATTGTACAATATGACAAGCAACAATCTAATAGGAAAAAAAAAAATGTATAGAGTGCAACGACTTTACACACTACAGTCTGGATCGAGTCCTCAAACTGTATGTCATGCTCCCGTGTTCACTTCAACACCAGACAGAATAAAAATATAGGGGCAACATAAAATATTTAACCAGCCCAACAGTTTTATTCCTCCAGTTACAGACCTGGTGAGACTGTACAGCATGAGTGTGTGTGTATACTTGCACACTTATCTCTCATTCAGACCTAAAGTCTTGGCCAGCACCCACTTCCCAAACTACTTTACCCTGGCACAGAGTGGAGTCTAATGACAGGATGTCCTCAGCCAAAGCAGACACACTGGTCAGTCTCCAACAGTAATGATCCGAAGGGCAGGGCAATGCAGTGGAGCTGGGTGGTACGCAGACATTCTCAGCTTCAGTATGTACCCTGTGCAGTAACTAGGCACTATGCCAAAGGCAAACTGTGCTAACAAGCCTCACTTTGCTCATTTAGGGCAATATGATGGGTTGAAAGGTGAGAAAAAGTCATGAGTAAATTGGTATGTTGTGGGACAAACAGTGCATGCATCATTGAGGGCTACTGTTGTGTAGCATATTCACTGAATTTCTTGCATACACAAATACAGGTCTGATCAGCTGAAGAAGTGTTATGGTTTCAGTCAAACACTGATAACTTGTTCTACATCATCTTAATCACTTGATCTACAATGTCACTTCACAACACAGAGTCTTTACAAACCATGAACTGGAGCAAATACTGTATGTCTAGTCTGATAAATCCATGTGTCATAAGAGCTCTCATTGCCTCCTACCCTTGATTTAAAGATTGCTGCTTAAAAAAGAACTTGCATAAGGAAGGCATGCAAGTTAACTGATACAGTGACATTTGACGATGGATTAATTGATGACATTGAGATTACAGTGTGTGCAAGAGGACAACTCTGTTTTTTTTCTACTTAAGTTACATAACTTGGCTAGAACAGAGTCTGCAAAAGCAAATGTGTTTGCAATAATGCAAACTTAGCAGAAATGGTCCTATAGATCATTTATTAAACAAACAAAAAAAAAGTACCATGGTATTCACATTCTTTGGACATTGGTACCATGGTAATACCATTTTTTCTAAATTTGTAACATAACTTGGTAAGGACACTATCTACATAAGCAAACATGGTTGCAATAATGGCAACTTAGTTAAAATTTGACCAATAGATCAACAAAAATGCTACTTAGTAGAATTAGACCATAGATCATTTATTTACAAAAAAGTACCATGGTATTCAAATTTTTTGAACATGGTACAAGGTTATTTTCTACATTAGTTACATAACTTGGTTAGGACACAGTCTACAAAAGCAAACATGGATGAAAAAATGCCAATTTACGTAAGTAGAACTGGACCATAGATCAATTGCAAAAAAAAAAAAAGTTCATGAAAAAGTTCAAAAATCATGGTATTACCATATTTGTAGACATGGTACTATGGTAAAACTATGGTTATTTTCTACTTTAGCTACATAACTTGGTTAGGACACTGTCTACATAAGCAAATGTTGTTGCAATAATGCCAACTTAGTTCAAAATTGACATATATCACTTTAACAAAAATAACCATGATATTACCATGTTTTTGGGAAACTGGTACCATGGTAATACCATTTTTCTACATTTGTAACATAACTTGGCTAGGATACTGTCTACACAAGCAAACATGGCTGCATTAATGCCAACTTACATTAGTAGAACTGTACCATAGATCAATTACAAAAAAGAATCATGGTATTACCATATTTTTGGACATGGTCCTATGGTAAAACTATGGTTATTTTCTACTTTAGCTACATGACTTGGTTAGGACACTGTCTACATAAGCAAATGTTGTTGCAATAATGCCAACTTAGTTCAAAATTGACATATATCACTTTAACAAAAATAACCATGATATTACCATGTTTTTGGGAAACTGGTACCATGGTAATACCATTTTTCTACATTTGTAACATAACTTGGCTAGGATACTGTCTACACAAGCAAACATGGCTGCATTAATGCCAACTTACATTAGTAGAACTGTACCATAGATCAATTACAGAAAAGAATCATGGTATTACCATATTTTTGGACATGGTCCTATGGTAAAACTATGGTTATTTTCTACTTTAGCTACATAACTTGGTTAGGACACTGTCTACATAAGCAAACGTGGTTGCAATAATGTCAACTTAGTTAAACATTGACTTATAGATCACTTCAACTACAAGAACCATAACATTACCATGTTTTTTGGACATTGGAACCATGGTAATACCATTTTTCTACATTCGTAACATAACTTGGCTAGGATACTGTTTACATAAGCAAACATGGCTGCATTAATGCCAACTTACATTAGTACAACATGACCATCGATCAATTACAAAAAAAGTACCATGGTGTTTTGGACATGATTCTCAGGATACTGTTTACATAAGCAAATGTTATTGCAATAATGCCATATTATCATGGTTTTGAGGACATGGTCCCATGATACAACCATGGGTTTTTGGACACAAGCATAATGGTATTATTTGAAGTACCAGGTAAATATATGGAATATGATAATGGTAATCATACATAGCTAAGTACCATGGTACAACCAGGTTTTTGTACATTTACTTTGGTTATACCATGGTAGGAGTGCCTTGGAGTACCAAGTAAATGTTTGGCATATGAATATGACAATGATACAGTACCATGGTACTGCTACTACTTGAATGAAATGGTTAACAATACAACTGTGAACTCCAAACTCACCTCACTGGACGGTATGCTGACTACACCTGTTGACCTCCTCTTCTCTCTTAACTTCCTCTTCTCTATCTGTCCTTTGCCCTTTCTGGCACTGGGTCCTGAGCTCTTCTTCTCTTTGCTCTTGATGTGAGTGGGACTCTCTTTATCGCTATCATCCACACCAGCGGGGCTCGAACTCTCCGTCTGAGGGAATGCGTTCACTTTTTCCGGTGTCTTCTTCAAGTTTCCCCCGGGCGGCTCGGGTGTCTTCGGCTCGTCCTCCGGCCGACTCAGGGCGGACGAAGAGGAGGACCGGGCCACCGAATAGGGGTTCGAGGAGACACAGTTTACCGAGCTGCCGTTATTGTTTAACTCGGTGTTTTTGGCGGGGCTCGCGACAGGCGTGCAGACACCGGTGGCCGCGGCGATGTCCCCGAGCATCTTCGCTCTCATCTTCTCGCGCTTTGCTTTCCATTCCTCCAGAAAGTCCGTTGCGCTGTTGGATTTAAATCCGCCGGTTGCCATGATTTCTTTTTTTATATAATGTTTCGAGAGGTTGTAACTCGCTTCGTAATAACACAAATTATACGTATGGTTGTTCAGATCCGCCACATTCCTCAGAAGTATTTTGGGGATTGATTAAAATATACACAAAGTCTGAAAAACAAACAACGGAAGTCAAGCAAACTCTCTGATAACACGTTTGTAAAACACATCAACAAACTGCCATAATGAAACATTAAAATCACTTCTAGTGTACAAAAGTAGGATATAAATAGTTTAGTTACAACATTGCACACGTTTCGTCGCTGTTACCTACGACTTTCCCAAGTGTTTGAAGTTGACCGAAACTGTAGTTAAGTCACCTAAAACACTCAAAAACTATCAGGTTACTGTTGTCTCCAGAGAAAAGGGTCCAATAAAGCTCACCTGCGAGCTTGTGAACATTTGTCAGGAGTTCAGGTGAACTGATCGATGGAATGAACTGGATTAGTTACAGGCGCACTGGAACTGGAACAGTCCTGCCCCTCTGCCGGAGAGAGTTTCCGAACAGTTACGAAGATGAACGTAAAAAGCCGAATAGAAAGATAGATAGACAGACAGACTGAATCAAACCCTGTTTTAAACAACATTTTTCTAATTGCTGTATTATGGTTATACATTGCATTTTAATTATTTTATTTCAATTAAGAGACATGGAATATTTTTATTTTTATTTGTACATTAATTGGTCACACAGGGCTATTAAAATTAGCAGCAAAAAAGCTAAAAGGTGAGTAATGGTGAAAAGCTTTAAAGAAATGATAACGAGTCATAGCAGCTGAAATACTGTATACACTTTCCCTTATACGCATAGGATATACTTTATACATTTTACACTGAAAGAATCTGAAGATGTTGCAAAACATTTACATCAGTGTTATTTTCAACTACCCACATGCAGATGGCAGATAATACAGTTAATACAGGGTACACTATAACATTACTGTTGCTAATTGTGTAAAGCTTTAATGTTTTTGAATCTCACATATGCTACCCGTCTGTATTCCACTACAGTTACAATTTAAATAATCGGTAATTAGAATACAGTTACATTCAAAAAGTATTTTGATTACTGAAGAGATTACTTTGCATTTTATTGTCATTTGTTTCATCTAATATTTAGTCCTTTCAGATGGAAAACATTTATACATATAAATGATGCAATCCAAAGTGCATTTGAACAGCGGTGAAACACTTTCTAATGATGTGTTACATTCATACGAGCAGACAGAGAAGTAAGTTTGAAGTAAGTCTGGAGCAGAAGAAATAGAAATAAACCTTGTGTAAACTGTCAGCTTTACGCTAAACTAAAATGCTATTTCTAGCCATTTTTATGCACATGTTACCAGGCATGATCATATTTTTTTATCAAGAAAATTCATGTTAGATCATAATTTATTTTTTTCTTGTAAGACCTTTGATATTAGGGCAAAAATCATATTCTTGATAAGAATTTCTGTATTGTTTTCCTATAAAAATATCTAAAAATCCTTAAAACAAGATCAACTAGATTTATCTTGTTTTAGAAACAACACTGCATAAGATATTTAGGTTTTTCAGTGAATGTATTTTTAACATGTATATTTTGTCTTACTGTACTGGCAGAGTTTTTATAGTCAAAACAAGTGAAAAAAATTTACCAGTACTGAAGAAGTAATCCAAAGTATTTAGAATATGTTACTGACCTTTAGTAATCTAACAGAATACGTTACAAATTAAATTTTACAGCATGTATTCTGTAATCTGTAGTGGAATACATTTCAAAAGTAACTCTCCCAACCCTGCCCGTCTATGCTCTTTATTTTTGTTAGCAAGATGCAAATCTTTATAAGATATAAATCTCAACATCTAGAATTAGATTTTTGGACGCATTGTTTATTTACTGATACATTTGTCCCTGGTGAGTGATGAGACTTGCATGTTTGAAAGAGTATCAGAGTGGTTTGTGATGAATATGGACTGTTCTCCCACACAGGTCCCTAGAGCATGAGTCACTATTCTCCATCGCTCTACTGTTTGTGGCCTAAAGGCTCTCAAATATGATGGAAGTCAATGTCTTAGAAAACAACAGTGCTTACAAAGTCATGTCTGATTATCACACCATGACATTAAATGGTTCAGAAACTGGCCATGATTTTGACACATATAAAATCAGTGTCCAAAATAGTAATTGGATAGTCATGTTTAAAATGGGTACAATGTGCGATGCTTGAGGAATAATTCAGAAATATCCCTGTTTTTGTTTTGAATTGTGCATGTTGTGTAACATCGGCTATTGTCCTGTATCTTACTGTTTTTGCAATTTTCTCCTAAAAAACAGAGATCCACTGAAAAATATGAGTTCCTTTAAAAACAACATCTTGTATCACACACACACAAACACAACACAGATGTAGCTATTAATGCTATAACTCTAAATGACAGGTCCAGTAACCAGAGCTGAAGTCTTGACCTTGTAGACTTGGTATTGAGACCTTTCAGGTGGATCTGGGTCTCAGGCAAGTTTATGATCTCAGGTAAGAGCACAATTTATTTGTCAGAGGGTGAGGGGAGACAAAGGGACCCAAACGCAGAAGGAAACAGTCAATGAGTTTATTAACAACAACATTTGTAAACAAGGACAGGCGAACAGGAAGGTAACCACACCTCTAGAGACAGGCAACCAAAAGACATACAAGCAATCTCCAGCTAAACAAGAAAGCACGGTTTACACTTGACAGCAAACAATAAACTGGCAAATAAAGAGGGAAAACACAAGGAATAAGTAGGGAGTGCATTCAGAGAGAAGCAGGTGGAACGGGCAAGTAAATCATTGCGATGATCAGTGCCTCCCCGGGAACGATCAGCATTCCCATGGAAACGCTGAGCACGTGTGCCGGCTCCACCTGTGAGACGTGAGGGAGAGGGAAAAATAACAACAGTATGAGCTGGTACAAATGCCAGAACTGTGACAGTATCCTTTCCATCTGAGGGTGTCCGCTGTGAGAGGACCGCTCCAACAACGACCTCGGACGCATCCACCTCCACTATGAACTGACTAGCAGGGTCGGGAGTAATTAAAATAGGTGCGGTGGAAAGCCACTCTTTAAGTTTAGAAAACCCACGAAGACCAACAAAAGTCAGTGCACGTGGAGGTGAGATCTGTCAGGGGCGCGGTGAGTTGGCTATAATTTCTTATAAACCTCCGATAAAAGTTGCCGAACCCCAGAAACCTCTGCAATACCTTGCGAGAATCTGGGGTTGGCCACTCAGAGACGGCTTTAACCTTGGCCGGGTCCATACGCACTCCCTCAGACAAAACGAAGAACCCCAAGAACGGAACTGACTGTGCATGAAAAGCGCACTTCTCTGCATTGACAAACAGCCGATTCTCCAACAGGGAGAAGAAATATTCTGGGAGAAGATCAGAATTATGTCAAGATAAACAAAAACAAAATGATCGACCATATCTCTAAGCATGTCATTCATGAGCCCCAGGAAGACAGTGGAGGCGTTGACTGATCCGAAAAGCATGACCAAATATTCAAAGTGCCCCCTATGGGTGTTAAATTCCATCTTCCACTCATTTCCCTTCCTGATACAGACCAGGTGATAAGCATTGCGTAGGTCCAACTTCGTAAAGATGGACTCCCCCTGCAAGAGTTCAAAGGCTGAGGACATCAATGGTAAAGGATAATGGTTCTTCACCGTCATGTCATTCAGCCCCCAATAATCTATGCAGGGTCTAAGTGAGCCATCTTTCTTCTCCACGAAGAAGAACCCTGCCCCTGAGGGCGAAGAGGAAGGGCGGATGAGACCAGCTGCTAAAGAATCATTTATATACCTGTCCATGGCCTCCCTCTCGGGAGCTGAGAGTGAATACAGCCATCCTCGAGGAGGAGAGGTGCTAGGATGCAATTCTATAGCACAGTCGTACAGGCGATGAGGAGGGAGGGTCGCAGCGTGAGATCGGCTGAACACCGCCCTCAAGTCGTGGTACGCCAACGGAACTCTGGACAAATCCGCTGACTCATCCTGCAACAAAACACAAGACTGGATGGGGGAGACAGCAGAGTTAAGACAATGTGAAGAACAAAAGGAGCTTCAAGCAAGGACAATGTTGGTTGCCCAATCTATGTGTGGGTTGTGCGTTACCAACCAGGGATGTCCCAGCACAACTGGTGTCGATGGGGACCGGATGAGATAGAAGGACAACTGTTCAGAGTGGTTACCGTAGACGAAGGTGATTGGCTTTGTGGAATGGGTGATGACTGACAGGGGCGTGCCACTAAGTGTGTGGGCGGTGATGGGCTCATCCAATCGGACCCTGTGGTATTGCCATTTGGAAGCCAAGTCTGTGTCAATGAAATTCCCAATGGCACCGGAATCCACCAAAGCCGAAATCGTTTGACTGTCCGTTCCATTCTGCAGCCAGTCCGGGAGAAGTGTGCGATGTCCAGGGGCTTTGTCCAAGGGTGTCACGCTCACCAGTAACCCCCTTACTACTGACGAGCATTATCTTTTAACGGGCATGTTGCAGAGAGGTGGCCCGAACGGCCGCAAGAAAAACATAGCCCCTTAAGAAGCCACCGCTGCCTTTCCTTATGTGACACCGGAAGTCTACCCACATGCATGGGCTCAGAGTCGAGACAAGAGTCAGGTGATCTGGTAGAAGGAGCGGGTCGTGGGTGAAGATCAGCTGCCCGAGTGGGCGAAGAGCGGCATCAACGATGATCACAATGCTGAGTCAGGCGTTGATTGACTCGGATGGCTAGGTCCACCAAATCATCCAATCTCATCCTGGATAGTATCAGAAAGTCCCCGCAAGAACAGGTCCCACATAGCATGATCGTTCCAGTTGCTGGAAGCGGCCAGGGTGCGAAACTCTATAGCATAGTCGGCTACTGACCGATTACCCTGGGATAGTCCTGATAATATCCTTCGAGCCTCCTGACCTTGAGCTGCATGGTCAAACAC
Source organism: Myxocyprinus asiaticus (assembly GCF_019703515.2). Lineage (NCBI taxonomy): Eukaryota > Metazoa > Chordata > Actinopteri > Cypriniformes > Catostomidae > Myxocyprinus > Myxocyprinus asiaticus. The sequence goes on along the minus strand of NC_059388.1, from coordinate 11,684,474 downwards.
TCTGTGAAGTTCCAAGGAGAAAGCTTCATAGGTGGAGCAGCACGGATGTCGGTTATCCCACATTGCCGTTCCCCATTATCCAGCCCTTCCGGAGAGGAGCGTGATTACACACGCATTCTTCGTCTTGTCTCAGGAAAATGTGGAGGGCTGCAAGGAGAAGAACAGTGAGTATCGCGAGAGAAAAGCTCTAACAGATCTCTCACTTGAGAATGGAGCTGGAGGGAGGATGCGCGCCTCTTGGCGCCATGTTGCCGAAGGAGATGGGGGTGTGTCCTGTGCGAGACTGGGATCGAGAGGAGGGTGGAGCTGCTGGACCACCGCGATGAGTTCCATAAGCTGCAAAGCCATCATTTCCAGAGCGCAGTGAGAGGCAGAGATTTGATCTTGGTGTCGTCCAAGCAGAGCTACTTGTTGTGAAAGGGCGGAGCGAAGAGTAGTCTCCTCCACTGGGTTTATTCTGTCAGAGGGTGAGGGGAGACAAAGGGACCCAAACGCAGATGGAAACAGTCAATGAGTTTATTAACAACAACGTTTGTAAGCAAGGATAGGCACACCCAGCACCAGCTGCAGTGATGAGCAGAGTCAAAAGCTATAGCTGCTCAGTGGGCTAAGGAATGTGTGTGTTAGTATGATGAGTGCTTGCACTGTGGAAGTCAGGAGCAATCCGAAGAGAGTCCGTCGAAGCTGGTGTGGTGCGAAGCAAAGCCCAGGTGAGTTTCTCCCCTGACACGTGGGCAGAGGCCGAGGAATCCTCCAAGGGAACTGAGCGACAATACAGGCGAAGGCAACGGCAAACAGGAAGGTAACCACACCTCTAGAGACAGGCAACCAACAGACACACAAGCAATCTCCAACTAAACAAGACAACACGGTTAACACTTGACAGCAAAAAATAAACTGGCAAAGAAAGAGGGAAAACCCAAGGAATAAGTAGGAAGTGCAATCAGTGAGAAGCAGGTGGAACAGATGAGTAAATCATTGCCATGATCAGCGCCTCCCTGGGAACAATTAGTGTTCCCATGGAAATGCTGTTCACGCATGATGACTCTACCTGTGAAACATGAGGGTGAGAGAAAAACAAACAACATTATGAGCCGGCACAAATGCCGGAACCGTGACATTATTTGAAAGAGTATTCAGCCAAGGTGGTCATGACCCCATACTGGGCAAAGATGTCCCCACAGCTCATTTCCTCCTCGGTAAACTTCAGCTGTAACAAACAGCTGAGAGTCTTGTGTTTTCTGGTCATTAGGAAAAACTAGTCTGAGTTTATCACGTGAAACTGATTGAATGCTGCAATAAATTCAGCATTTTCTCTACTGCAGTTAATTAACATGGACAGCCTGGCTCTTAGACATACTCTGGATCTGGGTCATGGGGGTCTGGTATTGGTCTGGGTCTTATGAGGTTTGGTATTGATCTAGGTCTGGGTCTTAGAGGGGCTGGTATTTGTCTGGATCAGGGTCTTAGGAGGTTTGGTAGAGATCTGGGTCTGTGTTCTAGGGGATCTGGTATTGGTCTGGGTCATGGAGGATCTGGTATTGGTCTGGGTCTTAGGAGGTCTAGTATTGGTCTGAGTTTGGGTTTTAGGGGGTCTGGTATTGGTCTGGGTCCGGGCCTTTATACCAGCTCTGCCAGGAGCAGCAACAACAGAAATGAGTCTATTAACTAATTACTGTTCTGTTGAAGTTTCCTCCCTTTCAATGCATATTACCACTGCTACTATGACAGCCTTCATCCTCTGATTTAAAGTTATGGAAGCTATACTGTATCGAGAAACAAGCCATGTCAGATCATCATAATGACTCTAATTCTTTTGTTTCAAGTTTTAGGCACTCATCACCGGACATATTTATGAGAACTTGAGACCTAGACTAGTATGGAATTTGTTGTTTAATTCCAGGAACACATATGACTGGAATTTTCTAATAGCTTGCCAGAAAATGGCTTGATGAGTCATTGGCTAATTTCAGTCAAACCTAGTAGCTAATATACAATCCAAACCAATTTGTCAGAACAGTAAGGAAAGAAATTATTTTTATACTTGAATCTACTGTATAGTGCTTCGTCGTCACCCAACAACGGCAAGGCATTGCCCTATTGTCAATGATACACAGCCAGTCAAAAGTTTCGACACAACTACTCATTCTTATAATTACTATTTCTTCACATTTTGGCATAATAGGAAAGTCATTCAAACTATTCAAAAACACGCATGGAAGTATGGGAATTATGGTATTAATGAAATGTAAATGATGTCAGAATTAAACATTTTTGGGTGAATTATCCTTTTAAGTGAAATAATCCTAAAGCCAACAGGGCCATTGCAAATGCCATTTCCTACTACGGTGCCATGTCTATCTGCTTGGTTCTTCCTGGTATACTTTGACAAAGATAATTGAGAGGAATCAGTAGGGAAAACAATAAGGCGTCTGCTCTATAAATAGCCTCTGATGTAGAGACTGAGGTCATACTAAAGCATTTTTAGGATTTTTCAGTTTGCTTTTGGGAAACTCACTTACAGAGCAAACACTCATGTGTCACTCATTGCTTTGGGCTCTGACTCCAGCACAAACACTGCTTCTTTTTAAAGCAAATTCCACTTAACATTCTAATAATGCATCCTCCAAATGAGCAGATGAGTTGAGAGTTACTCCAAACAATTTTTTATACATTTTTTTGGATCCTGCTGTGAATACACAAGATTTTGCATGAAGAATATTTAAAAAAAAAAAAATCACAGCCATACAGCCATATATGGATCTGCACAACGAATGGAACTGGCTCCTTGTCACTTTCGCCATATTTGTGTTACATTTCAACCCACCTATCGGCTTATATTAGACTGGAAATAATGGCTTCATCATCGACGGAACGGTCACAGTGACAGACATTTCACTAAGCCCTAAAATGACTTCCACATTTCAATTCGGAACTGAGAATCATACAGGACTAACATGACAATCAAAAGTTTATGCCTACCAAAATCAGGTTTTACTTCAGGTGAAATTTTCATATAGATTCATACAGGCACATTTATATTTGTACTTCTCTTTAAATGAAATAAAGCAATACAGTAGATGTTAATGAAATGGTTGATGCCAACCATAGATTTGAGTCCTGTAAATGTAAATTACTAATACAGTGGCCCCAAAGAGTAGACTGAACACTTAAATGTCATTGCATTAGATAATAAAATAATAATAATAATAATAATAAATACAAATGTAACCAAGTGGCATTTATTTTAAAAGATAGCACAAGCACAAAATGAAGACAAAACTTACTTGAGCACTTTGATTTGAGTGTTTCTTACTGGGACAGTTCACCCAAAAATGAAAATTCTCTCATCATTTACTCACCCTCATGCCATCCTAGATGTGTATGACTTTCTGTCTTCTGCTGAACACAAAGTCTTTTAGAAGAATATCTCAGCTCTGTTGGTCCATATAATGTAAGTGAATGGTGGGCAGAACTTTGAAGGTCCAAAATGCATATAAAGGCAGCATAAAAGTAAACCATACAACTATAACAGTGGTTAAATACATATCTTCAGAAGTGATATGATAGGTGTGAGTCAGAAAAAGATCAATATTTAAGTCCTTTTTCACTGTACATTTTACTCCTCTTTCACTTTCACATTCTTCTTCTTTTGTTTTGGGCGATTCACATTTTTCATGCATATCGCCACCAACTGGGAAGGGAGGAGAATTTATAGTAAAAAAAAGGACTTAAATACTGATCTGTTTCTTAACCACACCTATCATATCACTTATGAAGATATGGATTTAACCACTGGAGGCGCATGGATTACGTTTATGCTGCCTTTATGTGATTTTTGGAGCTTTAAATCTCTGGCTACCATTCACTTGCATGGTGTGGACCTACAGAATGTTATAAGTCATCTTATAATGTAAAATAATTAACAGAGCATATGATTCATTGCATCACTATCTTCTGGTGGACATTGACCATTCATATGATCGCTGAATAAATGTTGCTTGGTAACAACTGTGCAACCAACAAATGAGGATACATACAGTAGCATATTGCAACATTCTGCACAGAGGAACATTTATCTTCAAACAGAATGTAATTGTTAGCCTTCTTGTATAAATATTGTTCATTATAACCTCTGGTCATTGTGACTCCCAACATCCTTGTAATCAGTATAAAAGCAAAGGCATGGTGGTTACATTCCCTCTTTCTCTACTCTAATGGTGGACAATAACCATGCCATCTGCTGAGATGGGTGAGGGGTGTTCGACAAAATGGGTCACTCAGCTTGTTCTGTGTGCCACCCATAATTTAACTGGTTTGATCTGTCTGTTAATTTGAGTTGGTGGCACCGGGGGTAACTTTGTGTCCCTGAACATCTCAGATGATCTTAATCAGTATGTTAAAATTTTGTCAGCATGTTTACTGGTTGAACTGAGGCATGGGAATGATTTTAAAGTTACAACACTTTAAAAAGTACCAGCTGTACTCATTTATACACCCGAATGTCAAATGTACAATGTCTTTCAGAAAGGCTACTTTTCTTTGTTTCAACACACAGTTATGCACTCCTCAGGGTGACCACGTGATATTAGTCATAAAACTGAAATTATTAGATCACTAAATGCTTCAATCAAGCACAATAACAGATGCCTTGCACAATACAAGTGTTGGGGAGTAGTTGACTAAAAGTAGCGACGCTACTAACTTGACATTTTTCAGTAGTGTGACAGAAGCTCAGCTATTTTCGCAATTGTGTAGCTTTTCCAGTAACAAGCTACATTTTCCAATGAGTAGCCTAGCGCTTTAGCATCACAAAACACAACTTTTGTCACAGTGTATTGCCAACGCAGCAATGGAGCCATGGAGTAATCAAACACACTCAGTGAATCGGTTCTTTTGGACAGTTCATGTAAATGAATCATTTAAAATAAATGAATCCCTTACAACTTAAGTTGTGTTCCAAATGACGCACTATACACTATGCACTTACAGAATACCCTATGCACTCAGCCATATAGTGTTTGAATTTTCAAAGTTTAGTATGGTCTCAAATGGAACACTGAAGGTGCGTCCCAAACCGCACACTTCACTCTTTTACATCATTTTGAAGTGTAAGTAGTGCGAGTAGCATGTTAACACTGAAAATGCAACAAAAAGAAGTGTACTACGAGTACCCGGATGATGCATTTTTCAGCCGTCAAAACAAAGTGTGGAATGTTGGACACTTCGTGCACTCAGCGCACGTGGCTTGCCGTACATAGCAGAAGGGGCGGAGTCACCGGCAGCGATGGTGATTTGGCAAAACAGTTGTAAATAATGGAGAAACTAGCGAAACTTTTGTGAAGACAGCACCTTACAAAAGTGAGTTAAATGCTTTACCATCATACCATGCTGTGTGAATATGTATATTATTGAGATATAAGTGTTAAACTGAGGGTGGATAGCGCGCTAAAGCTAGCTGCAAAACAGCGCTTGGGTTTGAAACGTCACTTCCGTCAGCTGTTAAACAGCAAACGCTTCCGTGTAGTAAAAAACCATCAAGTGTTCCATTTGGGATGATGTTACACTTTGAAAATTAATACACTACATGGCTGAGTGCATAGTAAATGTTTTAAGTGCATAGTGTGTCATTTGGGACACAGCTTTAACATCTTTTTTACTACACAGAAGCATTCGCTGTTTAACTGACAGAAGTGACGTTTCAAATGCATGCAATGTGTTACCGTTAGCTTTAGCGTGTTAGCCAATCTCAGGTCAACACTTGTATCTCAAACAATGTACATATTCACACAGCGTGGGGTGATGGTAAAGCATTCAACTCACATTTGTAAGGTGCTGTCTAAACTGAAGTTTCGTAGTTGCTTTATTCTCCATTATTTACAATTGTTTTGTCAGACCAGCAATGCAGCCAGGTAACTCCTCCCCTTCCACTACGTGCAGCAAGCCGCGAGCGCTGAGTGCATGAAGTGTCCAACATTCCACACGGTTGAAGAACTGTCTTATCCAGGTACTCCTAGGACACTTCTTTTTGTTACATTTTCAGTGTAAACATACCTACAACTCGCACTACTTACACTTCAAAATGGCGCAGAACAGTGCAGAAGTGTGCGGTTTGGGATGACCTTTAGCATAGGGAAATCCAATTCATTTTAGTGAACTGGGTCTTTTGGGGGTTCTGTAAATTAATGATTTCACATAAATGATTCACTGATTCACTTGAGTCATGCATGCAGTAATTTTGCCTTCTTTGTTTAAAGCAGTTAATGTAGTAATCATGACTGTAGTAACCCTTTTTCTTTTCTTTTTTTTTTTTTTTCATAAACCATGATTTTGATACAATTAACCATGGTTGTACAACAGTAATAGTATCCATATAATAATCATGATTTTACTATAGTAATATTGTAGTAACCATAGCTGCAGTACCCATGGTTAATTTTGTGGTTACTAGGGTTTTACTACAAAAACTATGGTTATTTTTATTTATTTTTTGTAAGGGAATGTGACATCAGTTTTTATGATGTAATAAAAATGGTTTTGTTTATCTGAGTGGTATAAGACTTTGTGACTTTTCCTTCACTAGCCATCTGAACACACACACAAAAATGTGGACTTTATCTGATAAGTCTAAATGATCGAAAAAAGAAAAAAAAAAGTAACCTTTGCTGTTAGCAGTCAAAATTGACTGACCACAGAAAATGAATGGGAAACACACACACACACACAAAAAGAGCAACTTTTTTTATTTGTCAAATAAAATATATAAATTAGCCACAATGCAGAAAAAACACATAAGAAGTGAGACTTGACAACATGCAGAATGCAAAACAAACACAAAATGTTTATTTTATATCTTCTCTTTGTAACACCAGATCAGGATTGACTGCAAGCAAAATGTGACATTGCAAAAAAGAAAAAAAAAAACTTTGACAAATAATAGTTTAATAATATTTAAATATATATTTATATGCATAACTTATGATAAAATGTAAAATTACTACACAGTGGGTGGCTGCACAGAACACTGCAGCCATCTACTGGCTATTATTGTCATAACATCATTTTCATGTCATGTCATTTTTTCTTTTTTCACCAGATGGCAGAAATTTGCCCTCAATACAGGACACATTCTCATCTGTTCTTCATGTTTCAACTAGACTTTTGCTGCAGTGATGTTTAATAAATGTGCTAATTTGCATATGCAAATGAGGTGAAATCGATAAATGTATATGTAAATAAGATCTAAAAATCATAAAATCCCAATAGAAGTGCATCATTTTATTGTGTTTATTTCAGATAAGAAATTTCATCATTTCTTTATAAAAAAAAAAAAAAAAAGACAGCAAACAGCAAAGTGGTTGATCAGAATAGGAGGGTTAGGTGACTGAACAATGATATACTGCCTGAAAATCCACATCCCAAGACACAAGTCACCTATCAAGATAAATCATATCAGTCTTAGATTAGCAAGTTTAGCTAATCACTCAGGAATGTATTTGGCCTAATAGTGAGGTAATTTAAGCAGTAAATCATAAAATCCTTAGAGTAAGCCTACTAATACTGCAATAGTCCTACTAACAGTGCAACCGAAAAAGTGTTTCATTGCAATTATCTTCATAATTTTATCCATTTTGTCCTTGTTAATTCAATCAAGCAACAAAATACTCACTTTCCCTTTCTTGTAATGCCAAATACTACTTTCTTGAGCACTTGGATATCTGCAAAATGCTGTGTGAAGCATGCACAGCTGCAATGTGACCAAAGTCGCCCTCCTGGTGCAAATCAGCTAAAGAAAAAATGGAATTCTTTTGTTTCTATAATTATCTTGCAATTACATATTTTTTCCCCTCTGTAATAGGAAACTATCCAACAGTTTTTTCCACATTATTTTTGGTAAAAAAATCAAATAAAAATCTGATTAGACTAGTGAGCTTTGAGCTAGAACTGAAGAAATGTGGGGGTCACCGAAAGACTCCAAGAGGGAAATGGAAAAATGCAAGTGCTATTTTATGACTATGTACAATTACTGCCCATACCACCACTTATCCCCAAAGCATTATTTGAGCTGTTCATGCTTAAACACCACAATGAAAACATGCTCTGCCAAACTCATTTATCAATGTAGTGTCACAAGTCTGGAAATGGCTTTGTTATTGTGGTGCAATATAGAACAGCTAAAACCATTTGTTTGAGATGTGTTAAGATGCCATAAAGATGAAATAATGTTTTTTTTTTTTTTTGGTTTGTTTCTTTTTCCTTTGGATATATGCCTTTGCATGAGAATGCCTGGTACTTTCAAGCCCCAAAGGAAGGGGCAAACAAAACATACTAGCAGACCTCACATACGGAAATGCAAGACTTATGTAAGACCAGGAAAAATAAACTCAACTCTCATCAGGCAACACTTTTCCTGTATTTCCTTTGAACAAAAGAATGCCAGGTTGAGAGCTGATTGGAGCAGAGCATCTGGTGCGAGACTGTTTGGACTCTGTCACGCGCCATCTAGTGGCACTGATGCCACTGTCAACCTGGCATCAGTAGTCTAACTCTTTTAGATGTCAAACGTAGATTTTCTCCTGCAAATTACGTTTTGGTCATTTCAAGATGAGCTATTACATTTAAGCATTTGAAAAAAAAAAAAAAAAAAAAAAAAAAAAAATTATAATAATACTTTTAAAAAATCCATCCAAAAAAACTTTTTGTACAATTGCATGCATGACATCACAGATCTCTAACTTTGTATGCCGTGATAGTTTATTACTATTAAATATAATTAGTAGTATATAATATGAACACTATTTTACAGTGTCTGTTACACATATTATACATTACTATTAATTATTGCAGTAATAACAATAGCAATATGAAAGAACAAACAGCTCAACAAAATAATTACACAGTAAATACATGTCGTTTATTCAGTAACTATCCATGTAAATACACAGTAACATGAACACTGTAAAATAAAATGTGACCTAGTTTTTTTTTTTTTTTTTAAATAGCATTTAACACCATGAAAATCCCCCCAAAATGTATTGACTTCTCATATTTAAATACACCAAGTTCTTCAGAGAAATCAAAAAACAAACAGGACACAAAAGGCGAAGAGATTTTTACAATGTACAAGTTTATTTTAATGAACTCTCAGTGGTTGGTAGTCACAGCACAGCTTGCACGGATGAAGCCACACATCTATTTTACAAGATGATGGGAAATTTAAAAAGGAAAAAAAAAAAAAAAAAAAAAAAAAAACATTTTTTAAAACCTTTAAACCAAAGCGGAGACTGCTGACAGTCCAACTACAGCGACATCTTTTTTTATTTCGACTACAGTATTTTAATTAAAAGGCCACTGAAATGCATAAAACATGTTTCAGATGCATGGACTTCATCTTACGTGGTGGCAAAAAAGTTCGCTAAACCGGACAGCACGACTCCTGACATGGCATTGACAGTGCATGTAGACATTGTAAAAAGGACTGAGTTAGCAATATCTAGGCTTTTCTTTTTAGTGACAACACCTTGGCTAACACTACAGCTTAAAAAAATAAAATAAAAAGGGGGACCAAAAAAGGGGGGGGGGGGGGGGGCGGAAATGAACAGCACTCTTCCAAAGATACTGAATAAAATGAGTGAAATGTAGTGAAGCAATTATATTATCATCATCATCTCACAATTACTGTGAACACTTAAAACTGAAAAGAATGCACTGAACACCTGCGGCACCTTCCCTTCCAAGAGGGTGGGGCTCTATTGTTATTCAATGACTATTTAGACTATAAAAGAAGAAAATAGTTAAAACACACTTTGTTGTCCTCTGGAGTTGGTATATTTCAATAGTAACAGACAGGTAACCATAAACGCATGCCATGTGCCGTCTCAAACAATACATACAGGTATATACAACTTCACTCAGTACCTGCTAAAACAACGTGAGGAGTACAAGATATAAACCAACGACTACACTACAAACTTAAAGAAACGGGAGAAAAGGAGAAGGGAAAGAGGAAGGAAATCGGGTGAGCCATGGAAGTGAACATTTACTAGTGATGGACTCATTCTTAAAGCATTTTTAGAAGAAATAAATGCGTATATTGCACATACAAGTGAAAGCTTAGATTCCACAAGGTCCACCTGTTCTGTAGAGCCAGAGGTCCATTGACTCGCTCGGTCTGAGTTGCCGAGCGAGACGAAAGTGTATAGAGTGTGTGTGCGTGCACGGGAGGAGAGTAAACGGGATTTGTGCGCCAACATTGAATGCTGGGAAGTCTTCTGCTGAGAGACAGTGCCTCCGACTCGGAGGCGGGACTTCGAGCGCAATGGGGAGGTTGGTCAGGAAGTAGGAAATAGAGCTAGAGCTGCACATTGCATACCACACCTATACAGGAAGAGATTAAAGAGCAGAGCAACAACAAAAAAAAGTGTGGCACAAATAAAATCAGGTGTTCCGTGACAGCCAAGAGAAACTGATGCAAGTGACGTATGTACAACTAAGGCTTATTGGTTAAATAGTTTTGTTTTTTTCAGGCATTCCCCGCCAGCAAAGGTTCAATGCCATTCACTCGTCTAGCGCTTTTCCTTAGTTCTGTAAACGCAGTGGTTCTGTGTGGGCCGTCGGGCGTTAGATGGAGTAGAGAAGCGTGGAAAAGCGAGGGACTGAGAAACAGAAGTTGCGACGGAGCCTTCTTGTTGCTGTTGTCTCGTATTAATATCTAGATGTGCAACGGGAGAGCTTCTTTTCTATTTGGAAAGCTTGCTAATAACTCGGATCAGCGCACCGTTTTCGTCCTTTAGTCTCTGGTTGTCTGCTTTCAAGTCTGGTAGCGTCTGAAAGAGAAAACAGGAGAGAAAGATGGTTAGATTAACCGGACAAAGGACAAGTGTTGTGTCATTAGCCCGGCTTTAGACATTGACGTTTGTTAATTGCCACCTCCCCACGTCCTTTAATCAGCACTTCCTGTCCAAAACAAGCCCCTTTTCCACCGACAGGTTGATAATGCATGATCTGGAACCATTTTGTGTATTTTCACTGTAAAAAAGACAGTTCTGCACTGTAAAAAGCTGGCCGTAACTTTAACGGAAAAAGAACGTAAAATTGCTAAAGTAAAAAGGTAGTAACTTTCCCTTGTTTTTAGATGTAAAAAATTTGTACAAAAACCGAGGTTCTACTGAGGCACATACGATGGAAGTGAATAAGGCCAATTTTTGGAGGGTTTATGGGCAGAAATGTGAAGCATATAATTTTATAAAGCACTTTAACTCTTCTGTAAAAACATATTGATGTATCATTTGAGCAGAAAAATTGTTTAAATCATCGTTTTTACGGTTGTTTAGGGTTTACAGCATTCTGTTATCATGTCCTAAAATTTTATATAACTTCAAACAGAAAAGGTTAGCAAGTTATTTGATCACACTACAATCATGTTAACACGCATTTTGTTTACATCTTGTGGCTATACTTTAAAAATAGTGAGAATTTTGGGGCCTGGGTAGCTCAGTGGTAAAGACGCTGGCTAACACCCCTGGAGTTCACTAGTTTGAATCCCAGGGCGTGCTGAGTGACTCCAGCCAGGTCTCCTAAGCAACCAAATTGGCCCGGTTGCTAGGGAGGGTAGAGTCACATGGGGTAACCTCCATGTGGTCACGATAATGTGGTTTGTTCTCGGTGGGGCGCGTGGTGAGTTGAGCGTGGATGCCGCGGCGGATGGTGTGAAGCCTCCACACGCGCTATGTCTCCGTGGCAATGCGCTCAAGCCACGTGATAAGATGTGCGGGTTGCCTGTCTCAAACGCAGAGGAAGCTGGGATTCGTCCTCTGCCACCCGGATTGAGGCGAATCACTACGTGATCACGAGGACTTAAGCGCATTGGGAATTAGGCATACCAAATTGGGTGAAAAAGGGGTGAAAAAAATCCCCCCCCCCGTTTATGGATTGGCCCCACTCACTTCCATTGGGAGTGTCTCACTGTAACCCAGATTTTTCCGCACTGGTTCCTAAAGCCTGCTGGTCTCGAACCAGGAAATCGGTTAGCATGCTTACTAACGTATTTGCATGTTGACTCTAAACTTGGCATGTCTCTTTGCCATTGCAAAGACATTTCAACTGTGTGGTGCAGTGTGTAAATCTCTGGAATAGCACCTCAAAGGTTGGGGGTTTGAATCCCCAAATTGAGTGTGGCTGTTAAAAGTGTACTTCAGCTGACCTGTCTCCACATTAGGCTTCCTACAATATAAACCATACTTCACTGTATAATCCCCACTTAAATTCAAAACCACTTTTTCAGACATTTCAGGTGGCACTTTGGGTAACACACTACAACACCAAAGGTTGAGTGGTCGTTTGCGAGGTTAGTGACATCAAATCTTTTAAAGATTTTCAGAGTTTCATTTGAGGCATGTAGCAGCAAGTAAAGAACGGCATATTCTGCTTTAATATATTAGTTATGTGTGAAATATTTAGTGTCTTTATTTATTTTTTTATTGTTTTTTGTGCTGCACTTTAGAGTTTTCCGTGCTGAGTGACTCCAGCCAGGTCTCCTAAGCAACCAAATTGGCCCGGTTGCTAGGGAGGGTAGAGTCACATGGGGTAACCTCCTCGTGGTCATGATTAGTGGTTCTCACTCTCAATGGGGCGCGTGGCAATTTGTGCGTGGATCGCGGAGAGTAGCATGAGCCTCCACATGCCGAGAGTCTCCGCGGTGTCATGCACAATGAGCCACGTGATATATTCTGAGATTGACTGTCTCAGAAGCGGAGGCAACTGAGACTTGTCCTCCACCACCCAGATTGAGGTGAGTAACCGGGCCGCCATGAGGTCTTATTAAGTAGTGGGAATTGGGCATTCCAAATTGGGAGAAAAAGGGGACAAAAATAAATCAATTAATTAAAAAAGGATGATTTATACTTCTGCATTCAACCTACGGCGTAGGCTCTGCGTAGTGGCCAACGCGTTGGATTGCATTTATAGTTCTGCGTTGGTTTCTGTGTCGTTCTACGATTACACAGCCAAAATGCTAATTAAACATTCATACGCTTGCTCGAATCACTTAAATAATATAAATAAATATTTTGGCATACTTTTGGCATTCCGTGCTGAAAAAGAAATCAAATTAATTAATAACTATACCACGCTTAGCGAACACTAAATGGATGTCATTTTAAAGTCTTTACAATGCATATAGGCAATATAAACAACTCTTATCAGGTGATTTTTATTTGCTGACAAATTAGAAGTGTTCCATTTCCATATCTTATGAAATGATTATTTACTGTGCACAATACTGTCAAACATACGGTCAAATCATCGTGCAGATTGGAAATTTCGTGAGTAGAATACAACACATATTGTTTCACTCACATATCAAATTAATGTCAAGTAAAAGCCTGGAGAAAAAAACTGTAAGAGTTTATAAGCTGTAAACCGATATCTTGTGTCACGTTTCGCTTGTAACAGAACATAAAAACAGCAGATGCTCCCGATGAGAATTGCTTTAATGGTCCCAAGTCCAAATACAATGTGATATAAAGCATGGATATTAAAATAATCCTAAGTAAAATGCGATGCTACCTCAGATATCGTTATCATCATCCTGGGGGGTGGTCTCTGGTTACAAAGTGCACCAATCAAAGCGGTTGTGGTCTGCGTCAACGCGGTGTGCAGTTAAATGTTTGAAGAGGTGCACGTCAGCCTACGGCGTAGGTTTCGATGCTGCAGTATAAATCGGCCTTTAATCGCAGACCTTTTGACATTTTACGCAAGTGGCCGTATAATGCCTGCACCAAGTTAAGATTTCTAAATAAAGGCAAAACAAAACTAAATGTGGCGTTGTGAGACACGTTCAATTCACAATCAATGTACTGTGTCACGTGGTGCACACTTCATTTTCTAGGTCTAAAATGATTTACATATATCATGTGTGTGAACTGATTGCAATGAATGTTATTTGTTTTAACTTCTGACCACTGCAATCAAAGGTAACTTGTGAGATGATTAAGCAAATTACTTGGGATGATAAAATGTTCTCAAGACTTGTATACAAAGACTGAGGTGGCATGTTTGTTTATGGGGAGGTGATGTAGTCACATATCAGTTGAACTATCACTATCATGGAACTGTGGGTCGCTTCTGAAAAAGAAGTTCGCAGATCCCCCTGGCCAAGCATCAGCTCTAGCATCATTTCGATGGAAAAGGGGCCACAGACCCACACACAACTAGCAGGCACACTGTCGTTCAATCGAAAACTGTAGCCATGCAACTCTCCACCACAGTTCTCAGATACAGGGGAAAGATAAGGACGGTGCTAAGGCCAGGCAGTCCACTCTCTCTGAACACAGAGTCCCTTTGTGTGACCTCCAGTGGATGGAATAAAGAGGCTAGAAAACAAGAGTTGTCTGTATGAACTGCTCTCAGTGGCACTTGTTACCCGACCCAATTCAATCTTCAGGTTAAAGTGTTTAGGTAGAGCACTGCTGCTTAGATTTTGTGAAGGAATCTGACCCACTGTCAACAGACAGATTGAATATTTTTAGTGATATCCAAGTGGAAATTTAGAGTAACAACTTTGGAAACAGCTTTTTCCTAATTGGACACAGACCCATGTAAACACATAGATTATATATACATAATTTAAAAGGGCAGATCATACATCATAAACTAACTTCCTTTCATTAACTTTAATGTAATAGATTATTGTGTTCATTGTTCACCCTTATGCTGTTCCAAACAAAGTCACGCATGACTTTAGGTTTTATTCCGTTAAACACAAAAGGAGTTAAAGTTGCTTTTTTATGGACAAAAAAGGTGGATAGTGACTGAGGGTGTTAAGCTCCAAAAGGGAAAAAAAAAAAAAAAAAACCCATATAAGTAGTCCATATGACTTGTGTGCTACATTTAAAGTCTTCTAAAGCCAAACAATAATTTTGTAGGAGGAACCAACCGAAACTGTATTTGTTATTCACTGATAAACTCCTCCACCGCCGTAGCTCTCCAATCTCTTTTGTATGCATACATTCAAATTTGCCACTTCAAGACGTGTCTTGGCAGGTTTGACATCAATGATACCAAACGGCATGGATTCTTGTGTGTCGTAACAAATCATATGATATGAATATGCAGAAAAGTGAATGAAAGCTACAGCAGAGGGGACGCTTTTCAGTGAATGGCTGCTGTGATAGCAATAGTTTGTTCCTCACAAAAAGTTAAAGGACTTAGAAGACTTATAGATTACTTTTATGATGCTTTTTTGTCACTTTTGGAGCTCAACGACAACCGTCCACATCATTCAAAATGTCTCCTTTTGTGTTCCACAGGTTTGAGAGGGTGAGTAAAAAAAACCTGTCTTTATTTTTTGGTCAACTATTCCTTTGCCAAAAAACGTCTGTGACAGTGTGAAAATCTTGAGTATTTCTCCTGGAACACAAAGAAACAACTTTCCTGTTATAAGCTAGTAGCTGAACTAGCCATTGACAATTACATTTAACAAGATACTCATGCCTCCCAGAGAGAGGTTTACAGTCAGTAAGCACTGCAGTTATAGACTGGAAACATCCATTAAAAAACAGAGTGCTAAAATAAGACCAAAATAACCAAAAAAGCCCTTTGTAAAGAAAATTTGCAGCAGTATAGTGTTTTAGGATTGTCGGCAAACAGACAGCATCAAAATAATAATAATAATAAAAAAAGAGAAAACTAGTTCTCATTTCTATTCAGTATATGTTGCCTTTGATTGCACAAGAGAAGCTTTGAATGTAATTGTGTTGCCAGCGACAATCTGTATATTAAAATGCATGAATTTCCAGAAGCCATGCAATCCAGATTAGCCACAGGCAGAGCATACATGGCAATTCAGCTCCAGAAAAATCAATTCTGAACTGGGATTGGGGGAAAAGGGGGACATCTTCAAAGAAATAAAAAAGCTGAAAAACTGTGTGTTTATTATTAAAAAATGTTTTTAAAAAGTTTTTAAAAAAAGGCAAGCACCTCATGCAGGATGCCAGAACCATCCAAAATCAGCACTTCAAAGCAACACTTTTAAAACTAGGGGCTGAAAAAAAAATCCAAACAAACTCATAAACAGTACAATTTATTGCTTAGAAATAGTTTATAAATAGCATGAACTGTGCAATGGATATGAGCAATATTTAATGAAAATGTTTTTTAAATTTTTTTTATGTGTCACGTGTCATTTGTAAAATTGATTCAATGTCATTGTAACAATTACAATAAATATAAGGTCATTTTTAATGTATGTTGCGAAAATGTATATTCTTCCTATTCATATAATTGTCAATAGTAAAAATATTATTATTATTTAAAAAAAATGTTAAGTACACATCAAAACATGGCATATTTTGTAGCCATTTTGTTTTAGCAATAATTGTATTGTGTAAAAAATACAAATAAAAAAGCCCCAAAAACCTCCCTTTAAGAAAAGCAGGGAGCATTAAGAGAGCCAGAGCAACAGCTCAGACACAGGCTGGCACCTGCCTTATATGGCCGTAGGCAGAGATGAATGGAGCATGAGGAGGGATGCAAGGGGAGGTGGGGGCGGGTCTACAGGTCTGCGGCAGGCAGGTGGCTGCAGCCCTGCGAGAGTTTGGAGAGCACGCGGGCCAGCGCCCTGTTCTCTGCCTGCAAACGCTCGTTATACTGACGCAGAGATTGTATCTGCTTTACCTGAGGAAGATTCTACAGAGAGAGACACAACACACAAAGAAAGAAAGAAAGCAGCAAAGAAAGAAACAAAAAAAAGGAAAGAAAATGTACGAAACAAAGATTAAAAAAGAAAAAGAGAAAGTAAGAAGAGAGGAAAAAGAGAGAAATAAAAAGGAAACAAAGAAAAAAGTACGCGAAAAACAGAGAGAAAGGAAAAAGAGAGAGAAAGAAAATGGAAAAAAGAAAGAAAAAGAGAGAGGAAAGAGAGAAGAAAATGGAAAAAAGAGAACGAAAAAGAGAACGAAAGAAAAAAGAAAGAAAAAGAAATAGAGAGAGAAAGGAGAAGAAAAAGGAAAAAGAACAAGGAAAGAAAGAAAAAGGAGAAAGAGAAGTGAGAAGAAAATGGAAAAAGAAAGAACAAAAGAGTGAAAGAAAAAGAAAAAAGACAGAGAAAGAAAGAAGAAAAGGAAAAACAAGAGAAGGAAAGAAAGAAAAAAGAAAAAGAGAAAAGGAAAGAAAGAAGAAAGTGGAAAAAAGAGAACGAAAAAGAACAAAAGAGAACGAAAGAAAAAAGACAGAAAGGAGAAGGAAAAAAGAGAGAGAAAAGGAAAGAAAGAGAGAAGAAAGTGGAAAAAAGAACAAAAGAGTGAAAAAAGAAAAAGAAAGAAAAAAGACAGAAAGGAGAAGAAAAGGAAAAAAGAACAAGGAAAGAAAGAAAAAGAAAGAGAAGAAAATAGAAAAAGAACGAAAAAGAACGAAAGAGTGAAAGACAAAGAAAAAGAAAAAAAGAGAAGAAAAAAGAAAAAGAAATAAAGAGAGAAAGGAGAAGAAAAAGGAAAAAGAACAAGCAAGAAAGAAAGAAAGAAATAAAGGGAGAGATGAGCAACATAAGGTAACAAAATAAAAGAGAAATGGAAGAATGTAGAAGAGTGTAAATGACAGATTGTAGACAAAGTCATAAAATGAAGATATGGGACCATCAAATTAACCAAAAAAAAAAACAAAAAAAAAAAAACACAACAAGCAACAGAGATAAAGAACAACTTCGGCCTGTCAATCAATTAAAATTACATTATATGCAGATTCATTAATCAAATTAATTGCAATTAATCGCATATCAATATTTGCTGAGAAAGACCCCAAATAAATACTGAAATATTCTTAGAACTAAAATAATTATAATATAAATCAAAATACACAATTATTCAAATACAAATCACATTATTGTGGCAGATGAGTAAAGCATTGATTAGACTACACAAAATGTGACTTTAGAAGTCAATATATTGTTTGTTTTATTTCTATATCATTGAACATAAGCCTATTATTGGCCTACTCTCAAGATCAATTCATTTTCAGTTCAGTTCGTCAATCTCTCAAAGGACACGTCTACTCAGCTCATGCTTTTCTATGCATGTTGTCATGCATCAGACGGATGCTCTTGAAGCGTCTCACTTTGGTCGCGTTTCACCGCCTCACGCCTTTAACATCGCGTTTAAGGACACTGTGTCAACTTAAAAGTAGGCTGAAACTTTAAAACTTCCTCGAGATCCATGCATTCTACTGTGCTCTGTCCAGCTATTTTAGAACGCAAAAGCACGTTCACGCTTATTCATTTTATGCTGCCTGCTCTCGATGGTCTGACGAAGCGCGTTGCCTGTACAGCTGAGGTTGCGCTGACTGCCCCCTGCTGACTGCAGAACACAAATATATCAAAGCTTATTACAGAATTTATGGACGGGTCAGGGGGCATGATTAATTGCGTACATTTTTAAAACGCATTATTTTAACATATAAAAAGATTGAAAATCATGAATCATGAACATGTACAAAGACTTTGTTCCAATACTTGAAATGAACACACTTTCATAAACTAAAACGAAAAGGACTACGCAATAACATCACACTCCACAGCACAAAAAAGCCAACTCATCTTCAGATAATCGAGTGAAGAGCGATTCCAAACAGCTTGCACACAACACGTCATATGTATACTTGTAGCTGTCAAACTCACTTTGGATCAGACATAACAATGACAGGCTCTTTATAAAAGCTGAATATGAAAGGGAGTGACAGACTTTCCTTGTGGTTCTTATGGTCTATTTATAGTTGTATTTGATGAAAGAGTATTGTACTGTTAGCAGTAAAGCAGACTTAAAACCAAATAAAGGTATAACCTCTTTTACTCTCGTCTAATATTTAGAGACCTTTGAAGTTCAAATAAAACATGTCAAATTAAGCTTGAATGTCAAAACAATTGTTCTCAATTATATATTGATTTTATATGAGGAAAAGGTGAAGTATGCACACAATACACACAAACACAAATTTGAAAGCACAAACAAAAATACCTTCAGTTCCTCCTCCATCTCAGAGATCTTCCTTTCTAGAGCTCTTCTTTCCTGCAGACACACACAGAGACAAGTTAACACACATACCCATAAAACACACACATTAAGAACTGCATGATCCACTGCAAACAAAGATACACACACACACACAGAAAGTGGATGCATTAAATGAAAAGATGTCAAAATTGAGAGAAGATAGTGAAGAGAAACACAAACCGCTTAGTACCGCAGGTAAAAACTAGAAACCTAGTCTAGTAGGTTATGAAAATGTTACATAATCATAGTTGTATAGGTCAGATAGAAACACTGAGTGTAGTTGTATCCAACTGGTCAGTGTTATTGAGATTAATAAGTGATGAGAAATTTAGAATGGGGACAGATTACTGAAAGTGAGCTCATAGAGCTATTTCGTCACATTCAGATCATGTTAACACATATAATGTTGACATTTTGTGGCAATCCTTTTGAAACAATAGCTATTATAATGTTTATGGACTGGCCCCATTTGCTTCCACTGTAAGTGCCTCAATGCAACCACAATATTTGCTTGTACTTGTATTGAACATTCCTTTAACAGAAGACTGCACACAAAGATAATGTCAAACGCATGCATATACAATACTTGAAAGAGAAATCGCACAATAAGTGTAGAAAAATATTCGCTATTACAACTTTGAAAAGTGACCATGTGTTGCATTAGTGACTCAAACACAAATCGTGAAAGAGGGCTGTTGTGATTGGCTGATGGGGTTGTTCCACCCCCTGCGGCTGTGGTAGGCATGTGATTCAGCCAATAGCAGAGCTGTAAACGCTTTAAACTCAGGTTAGACATTACCCATAGCACTCAGGTGGGACTGAGACCTGCCTGCAACCTTCAGACATAAACCAGTGGGCAACAGTTACCAACCACTTGGAGATGCAGGCCTGGATCAGTGTCATTCTAAACTGGCCGGCCCAAAAAAAAGTTGCATACTCTAATATTTTGTCGGACCGTCTTTAGCTTTGATTACGACGCGCATTCCTTGTGGCATTGTTTTGATGACCTTATGCAACGTCACAACATTTATTTCCGTCCAGAGTTGCATTCATTTTTGGCCGAGATCTTGTATTGATGACGGGAGAGTCGAACCACTCCGTAAAGACTGCGCATCCCATAGACTTTCAATGGGGTTAAGGTCAGGACACTGTGGTGGCCAATTCATGTGTGAAAATGATTCCTCATGCTCTCTGAACCACTCTTTCACAATTTGAGCCCGTGAATCTTTGCATTGTCGTCCTGGAATATGCTCATGCCGTCAGGGATGACAAAAATCTATTGATGGGATGACCTGGTCATTCAGTACATTCAGGTTGTCAGCTGACTTCATTTTATTGCCGCATAACGTTGCTGAGCCTAGACCTGACCAATTGAAGCAACCCCAGATCATAACCCTGCCTCAAGAGGCTTGTACAGTGAGCACTATGCATGACGGGTGCATCACTTCATGTGCTTACCTCCTTACCCTGACGCGCCCATCGCTTTGGTATAGGATAAATCTGTTTAGTCCCAGTCCTGTAAGTTCAAGTCAAACTGTGCATGCGGAAATGCTCTTAATTTCACTATTAAACATAGCCGTGAGTTCTACTGTCGATTTTTTACGATGTGACTTCAAGCGTTTTAGTGATCTCCAAACACAATCATTCAAGACTGTTTTCTGACCACATTTCTTCCGCAAAGCTGATGGTTCACCACTATCCTTCCAGGTTTTAATAATGCGCTGGACAGTTCTTAACCCAGTTCCAGTGATTTCAGTAATCTCTTTAGTTGTTTTCTTTGCTTGAATCAGGCCAATAATTTGTCCCTTCTGAAACACAGTAACTTATTTTCCACGACCACGGGATACGTCTTCCAACATGGTTGTTTAAGAAATGAGAAGCTAACACTGCATCAGTTAGGATTAAAAGAATTGTTGCCAGCTGAAACATATTAATCACTGCAATAATGATCCACTCATAGGTTCTTAAGTATCTGCTTATTTAAATCCAAACGGCAACTTTTTTTTGGCCAGGCTGTGTACATTTGCATTGGGATCCTAGAGACCCTTGATTTCTAACCCTATCTAAACACAGCTAAAATCTCAGCATTTGAGCAGAGATGTATGACTTGATTCTTTTATGGATGCAATGGCCCATGACTGAAACTGCGATCGACTGACTGAGATTGATGGTTTGATACATAATAAAAAAAACACCACCACAAATGTTTCATGAGATATGAAATTAAGGTAATGATATTACTTTTACCCTTTTCTCCATTTCCAGCTGTGATCGGTCAGCAAAGCGCTCCTGCCTCTGTAAAAAAAAAAAAAAAAAAATACAATAACAGATGAGTTTGCTACCAACAGCACTAAGGCATGTTAGGTTTCCGATCAGGGTTCTCACATGTTTTGAACACTGAATTTGCATGACTTTTCCAGTCATTTGTGATTACTGGATTAAAAAAAATATATTTTTATAAAGATTGCACTCACAAAGAGCAATTTGTAGCCTTTTAAATATTTCTGAGCTAAGAATTTAAACTTTTAGGGCAATTTTTAAAAACAAAGTTATGTATATTCACTATTCAATTTTCATGACTTTTCCGTGCCTGGAAATCACAATTTTAAAATTCCCTGATATTTCCAGGTTTTCCATGACTGTGGGAATCCTGTCAGATGCAACGAAACATATACACAAACTGTTTTCAGATTAAAGAATAACAGTAATCACTTTAACAATAAACAATTTTTTTTGCACAAAAAAATTATCCGAAACCAACTCCGACGAACAATTATTTATTCTTTGGAAAAAAATACAAAATAAAGGGAACCACTTTATATTAGGTGTCTTTAACTACTATGTACTTAAGCATTTGATACAATGTACTTAATATGTACATACATGTTGATGCACTGTACTTACATTTAATTACATCTGTAGTTATACTGTTAACCTTACCCTTAACCCTACCCCTACCCATACCCTAAACCCTTACCCAACCCTACTTCTAAACCTACCCGTACTTCAACCTCAGGAGCAGCAAATATGAATCCTGTGAGAATTTTGCAGAACAACATGTAGTTACACAATAAATACATTGTATTGTATGAATTTTTAATGTCAGTACATAGTAGTTAAAGACACCTAATATAAAGTGGGACCAAAAAAAGAATGGTTGGTGAGTTTAAGGCACAATAATCAATTAAAACAAAGGACCATCGAGGTACAGTTTTTATGGGGACTCAGAGTAAAGGCCTTCATAAAGATTCATCTTACAGTTTTAAAATCTTGTTGCGAATTTCATGTCCAAAATATGGACTTTGTGTGAACAGGCTTTTACGGCCCCTCGAAAGTCCGAAAGAAGAGGTGGCCTGGGTAGCTCAGCAAGTATTGACGCTGATTACCACCCCTGGAGTCACGAGTTCAAATTCAGGGTGTGCTGAGTGACTCCAGCCAGGTTTCCTAAGCAACCTAATTGGCCCGGTTGCTAGGGAGGGTAGAGTCACATGGGGTAACCTCCTCGTGGTCGCGATTAGTGGTTCTCGCTCTCAATGGGGCGCGTGGTAATTTGTGCATGGATCGCGGAGAACAGCATGAGCCTCCACATACTATGAGTCACCACGGTGTCATGCACAGCGAGCCACATGTTAAGAGGCACGGGCTGACTATCTCAGAAGTGGAGGCAACTGAGACTTGTCCTCTGCCACCTGGATTGAGGTGAGTAACTACGCCACCATGAGGACCTAGTAAGCAGTGGGAATCGGGCATGCCAAATTGGGGAGAAAAAGGGATAAAAAAATAAATAAATACAAATAAATAAAAAGTCAGAAGAACTGTACCAAGAACATTTTCTGGAAAGGAACCCCCAGACTCACCTGTGTGGCCTTCTCCAACTGCAGCTTCAGGTCAGATAGCTCCAGATCTGTATCACGTAACTGAGCTTTCAACTTTTCGTTTTCAGCTAAGATCTGCTCATAAAGCTGCAAGTGGAGAGAAAGTATCGAGTAAACACTGCACTGTAAGAAAACTATTATTTATCAGGGTGTAAGCATATAGGGATGTGTTTGTACCTTTTTATAATCAGTGGAGTCATCTCTGTCGAGGCGCAAGTACGGCCGACGGCTCTCATAGCGGTCGTAAGTGCTAGTAGAGACAGGGTCATTCCTGAGGCAAAAAGGGAAGGTCACTTCAAGTACCCACTAGTTTTCTAAAATCTCTTATAACTAGGGCTGTCAATTTAATTCAGTGCAAATTATGTGAAAAATGCTGTTTATGACGCCATGCAACCAAAGTGATATGCTCCAAAAGCGTCCGTCTGAGGCATGTGCATATAGACGTGTCCTACCTCGGACATATGGATGAGTTTTATTTCAAAATGAATTGCTGTGGACTGTAGGCCAATGATTAGATAATTCAATGATAGGTTTATGTTAAATGAAATTAACAATATTTTGCCTTCTAAAAACACTTTTTGTATTGCCTAATCAATGCTTTACTCATCTTCTACAATAACGTCATGTATTTTAGTTATAGGAATTATCATATTTATTGTATATAATATTTAAAATTATTTAAACATTTATTTATCATGTTATTTTTGTATTTTTTTGAGGGCCTGTCACAGCAAATATTAATAAATACATGCAATTAATTGCAATTAATAAATCAGCACATCATGTTTTTAATTCGATTAAAGATATTAATCGATTGACAGCCCTACTTGCAACGAATCTAAGCAAAAAAGAGTTTGTAGAGTCTTTGAAAATTATAAAGTCTAAGGAGGCACAAAGATAACATAATAACATTCTTAACCCATTTGACTTTTCTAACATGAAAAAACGTAGGGTAGGACTTTCAATTCCATTATTATTAGCTATTTGTAAGAGTGCCATCACGTTTATTACATTAACATTACATTAATCGCAAGCCCTTTTGACATTTAATTACGAGCAGGATATGAATTATAAATAATTCAATTTTCACAAATTATTGAAATCAGTTTTTACATTTGCACTAGTAAAAACATTATTTTTTGATACAAAAAATGACGTCAATACATGCACAATACTTGTATACCAAAAATGGAATTTCAACTAGTAAAAAACAATAATTCTTAATATTTCTAAGAGCATTTTTACTAGTAGAATTATTCAAAACACAATTACACATATCTATCTATATACGCAAGTGTATATATATATATATAGTGAAAAATGCAATTACAGATTTTTCAATTTTTTATATCAAGAATTTGTATTTCTGTGAGAAATTGTCATTTATTTTTTTCAAAAATAAGCATTTTTACTAGTGAATTGTTGATATCTATAATTGATATCCTTCACATGATTAAATGTCAATACGGCTTGCCATACATTAACCAGTATTAAAGTGATGTCTTGGTGGAATATACCTACAACGAGCTAAAGGACTCCTACAGTGTGGTATAAACTCTTATACAGTAAAAAGTGTATTCGTTGGGAACATACCTGGATAGTCTGTCGCTCTGTGAATGTGGAGAGAAAGAGAGAGAGAGAGAGAGAGAGAGAGAGAGAGAGAGAGAGAGAGAGAGAGAGAGAGAGAGAGAGAGGAGGTTGATACACTTATTTACTTGTCGTTAATCAATCACATGCTCATAATGCATTTACTGTCTCAGTTTTGCTGCGGTCTAGACTATCAGTGTCTAGAATGCAGATTATCAATTAGTTCAGGATGGATTGCGAAGCTCTTGTTCCCAACTCTGATGTCCTGCTTAATTCTGCTATTTAATGAGAATCTGTGCAGGTCAGAAATCAATCATTTCCCATTCATCAATCATTAAACACGTCTACGGAAGTGTTTAAAGACATCTGGGTGTAATCCTTTTTATTTTGTCCCCGCAACAATAAGAATTACGTCTCAAAAACCAAGGTTCAACTTCGTCACATTTAACCAAGGAGGTACTGTCAAAAAGGAAGTAAAAGGATGTCTTCCTTTCCTCTTTCCTTGTTCTTAGAGACCTTTCAGTTCGAATGCTAGAATTCCAGTCCGCACATAGTTGCACTGAAGCCTCAGTGCTGAGATAAGTGAACAAGCTCAGGGCATGGGCTGTTCGAATCTACAGCCCACTTACTGTAGCTGATTGCCCTGGAGGCGTACAGCAGCACTTAGCTTTGTGTCAGAACTTCCTCCGTTCCTTTTCAAAGCAGCAAAGCTCACTGAGAGGAAATGTGTGCTATTCATCAAACAAAAAAGAAGCTGTCTCTTGAAGAACCTAGAACATCCATTAGACTTGATTTCATATTGCGACCTGCTAAATACATAGCATTTGCATCTACCCAATCAGGAACTGATATTTAGCTCTATGGGACCATATGTAAGCTGATAACTGCATTTGGAAAAGTATTGAAATAAGAAGCCAAAGTGAGCCGTCTACTGGTTTCTCTTCCTCTGCATACACACAAGGATAAAGGGCACTTCCTGTTCTTCTTCAGCTGACCCAGCCCTCAACAACAAAGCTACATTGTAGTCTTTTGTTTTCTCGATCCTGCTCAATTTTCCTGACTCTACTTGTTTAATTCTATAACTTTTGTATCAGTCATTCCCAGTTTTCCGCCCAAAACGTGTGATCTCGTTCCAGGATAATGTTGGCACAGGATATCCAGGATATTGTCATATCCTCACAGTGATTTATAGTATCGCCCCCTGAACAAGAACACTGAGCGAATCTGCACAATAACAGACGATCAGAACATACATTTGATCTTTAGTAAACAGTTCAATGGAAAGGGATTTGTCCAATCAGATTTCACTGTGGGCAGGGCTTCCCTGCAGAGCGTTATAAAACGTCCTGTCGCTAGTCACTTCACCCAGTTTATTTGGAAGAGATACCCTTACAGTATCAAACTGCAATTAGCTCAGTTAATTGGTTACAGTAAGTAGTTTGTTTTTTAGATTACAAAAGCTACAGGGACAATTCCAGGAAGCTGGAGTGAGGGGAGGGATCACAGTCAGCAGACAAGCAGTAATGTGAGTAAATTGTTTGTCCTGCCCAAATTGAAGGAAAGTCAAACTGCTCTTAGACTATGCAAGGTGAAAGACAGTGAGCTGGGCAAAGAAAGCTCTTCTAACTCCTTCAAAATAAACCAAGCACAATAAGCTGATGATTTTAAAAAAAGGAATTCAGTAGCACTGAACTTCCAGACAGCAAACCATAACTCCGAAGACAATAAAGCTAAAATTTGCCTACATTCAAGTGCCTAATGACGACTTTATTTTTGCTATCTGTTTATATTAGAGGTTGACCGATAGTGGATTTTGCGATACCGATAACTAAGGAGGTGGGAAAGGCTGATAACTGATTAATCAGTCAATTGTTTTTAAACATTATTTATAGAATGTCAAAAACATTTCTTATTCTTTCTTTACTATGGCAGGTAAAAGCAAAGAGTCCAAAATGAATAAATTCTCAGATGCAGTTTTTGCTTCAATGAAAATCCCAATAATAACCAGAAAAAAGTTCAGATTTGGTGCATAATGTGGGACTTTTAAGCATAAACTACACTGAAACACACTGGGAACTCTTATTTTGAAATGACGAAAAATCTATCAGCAACTATAGGCATAGATTTTTGCCGATAACCGACAGTTCCAAAAAACAACTATCTGCACCGATTAATCGGTAAAACTGATATATCAGTCTACCTCTAGTTTATACCATGAAGGTTGTAACTTTAAATACATTAAAGAAAGGTTCTTATCAGGCAGTAGTCATTCAGTACTACTCTTTGCAGGTAAATTGTGGGTGGACTGACATTCACCTGTGACTCTCCTTTAGTGCTGCCATCTTCTGAATCTGACGGCTGATCCGGATCATTCTCGTCACTCTGTAACACACAAAAACAGACAATTCAAATTACACACTTGACTATTTTGGTTCTATCCAGTTTTTGCATTATTAAAAACTCTATCAAAGTTGTTCTTGCTAATAATGCTCCAACAATAACTGTAAACAATGTCCAAGAGTAACAATCAGCAAACGTATGCCAAAGGTGCATAAAATTGGCTTTTATCTTTAGGGGTAGGGTTTGGATTGGTCTGTAGTAATTAACTTTATTCATTACACGGCTCTCTGGAATACTCTATTTTGATTGGTCAATGGTGCCATCTAGTGGTCTGATATCTCTGAGTAACAACCGCACAGCAATCATTCCTGCTTCTTGGATCACTGTGCTATCTCTACAAGTAATAAAATACTTACTAAACTCAATGTTTCATGTGCATTTATTTTTTTATTTGGCAAGTAGTCTTGTAATAAGCTGTATAATGAGCAGTCAGGCGTTCATTAATTACAAAATAAACCAACAGAACTCTGGAGGTGGATTTCAACTGTTCAGCAATTGATTTCTTCTCACATAATAACAATTTCAACGCAAATCGATGTTTCATGTCCATTTGTTTGTTTATTTGGCAAGCAGTCTTGTAATAAGCTGGATAATGAGTCAGGGGATCATTTTCACAGAATAAAAACCACAGAACTATGACTCAAACTGTCTGAACACCCTGTCTGGGTTTATTTTGTGATAACAACTGGCTGACTGTAAATTATCCCTTACTTACAAAAATAGAAGTGTAAGGTATGTCCTCATTTAGAGAG
The DNA here is from genome assembly GCF_019703515.2 of Myxocyprinus asiaticus. NCBI lineage: Eukaryota > Metazoa > Chordata > Actinopteri > Cypriniformes > Catostomidae > Myxocyprinus > Myxocyprinus asiaticus. Next base: position 11,656,820 of record NC_059388.1, on the reverse strand, counting down.
CTTGGTGTGTGTATTTGTAGTATGTTTTTATTACATCCTGGGTCCAGAAGGATACTCCAGTGGAACGTCTTTTCTCTCGTGGTCGTCTGCGGTCTCGTATGGAGCGAGGTTGAGACTTGTCCTCTCCATCCTTGTCCTCATCCTTTTCTTTTCTATCAGACCCTGTTTAGAAAACAGAAACATGGTGCTTTCAGAGTACAAAAATCTGTTTAGTGTGACATGAGTTTTCCTGAAAGAGACATGCACATTTTAACTGTACATGTCTGCTATTTTGTCAACTTTTAGAGTACACTACCTTATAGATGGCTTCAAAACTAATAGACATGGACTAAAAGCCACAAAACAAAATTTCGAATGTCAATGCAAAAAATCTTTTTTTCTTTATGTAACAATTTCCTATTTGCTTCTTGATTTGAGTGAAATATGACCTGGATATTTCTTTGTAAGATCCTTCCATACAACTTTAGGACTGTAGTATGTGTGTTAGCATGCTATACCTCGCTCAATGTCGCGTGTGGAGAGGCCGTAGGTGGAGGTAAGGCCAGTTAGGCTGTTGGGCCTGTTCACAGAGGAGGTGCTATAGAGAGAAGAGGTGCTGCTGGACGAGGAGGAGGGCAGGGTGGAGGAAGCCGTGGTGGTGGAGGTTAAGGAGGAAGTGCTACGATACTTCTGGAGGAACAAGAAGAAATATGTTTGGTCAGAATATTTCATTCGTGATAAAAAAAAAACTAAAAAACGTAAAGCCATTTATTTAATCTCTGTAAAAACGAGGGAATAATATCAAACGAAATTCCACATAAACTGTCATCCCTACTAAAAAAAACAATCCAGCTAAAACCAGCTTCTGATGGCAGCTGGTTTCACATGGTTTCACCTCCTCAAAGCTGCGGTATCGTGACCTGTAGTCATCCTCCTTGGTCTCGGTCTCTTTCTTCTCCTCCTGTTTCTCTTTGTCCTGTTTCTCCTTTTCTTCTTTCTCGTCTTCTCGAGGCCGCGTGGGGCGAGCGTGACCGATGGTCTTCTTTGCCTCCTGGAGATCAGTTAAGGTCACACCCTGAAAAAGTCAAAGTCAAAGGATCAAAAGAGATGTTCTGCCTGGTAAATGATTCCACTTCCTAGAGAGACTTCCAAGATGTGGTTTCCAGAGTTGGGCAGTAACTAACCAAGTAGTAGTAACTACAAAGCATTTAGACCCGAGTCACAACCAAAGAGAAAACATGGCCTTGCTTTAAGAGAGGAAATGCTCAATTTCCTCTATATCCTGCTGAAAAACTCACGTGTTTAAAAAAAACCACAAAGCAATGAAAGATCCCAACAAATCATTCATAAACACCACTGTTTTCTTCTCCGTTACTAGAGAGACTTCTTGCAGAGGTGTTTGAAGGAGAGTCTAGACTTGCCTGTGTGGACCTCCTGGACTGCCGCGCCTGTTTGGATCTAGCTTTCCTCTGAGACTCGGACTCTTCGTCACGCACAGGGGTGAGGTATGATCTACAGACACAACACAAATGCACAAAATGCTCTTAATCCAGTGTAGTCATACCAGCAGCTGAAGCAACACGTTCTCACCTGTTGTTGTTCATTAATCAGCAAGTTCACCAATTAATTTGTATAAAACACAAATGTATGTTTTTTTTTTAAACCCTTCTATTGTCTTAGGGTCATATTTGACCCAGGACAGGTAAAGACTATATGTTATAAATACCGCCTAGTTTCGTCAAGATCATCAAAACAAATATATGTATATGTATATATATATATTTTTTTTTTTTATTTTTTATTTTTTTATTTTATATAAGAGAAATAATGATTTAAATCAAATTGTTCCTTCCATTGCCTAAACAGGTCAATTTTGACCCATATAGGAAGACCCAGCTGTGACCTTTTACCTTCAGAATTTCTGTATTTTATCCAGCTTTAAATAGTTTGTTGTGCATCTATGAATCAAATTAGACAAAACTATTTCAAATTTAGCCCCTAGCCCCACTGTACTGTTTTGAATGCTGGAATAGGCCATCGAGATTCATTTGTGAAATAGGCATGTACTAAATTTATAACTATAAAATGTACACTGTTATAAAAGTTAAGATAATATAAAATGCCAAACATTATTGAAATAAAATTTAAATTGAGGCATCATTAGCCAGTGTTTGCAAAGTTTTTAAACTTAAAAGAAAAATTTATATATATATATATTATTATTATTATTTAAAAACAATGTTACTCCATTAAAATTCAGAATATTTAATAACTCAAAGTAAATGCATAATAATGTCAAGAAAATGAACATCAAGATACAGAAATGAACTGCAAAATTCTGAAAATTCAATTACAGTATAGAACAGAACAATCAGAGTAAACATTTTGCAATTTCAAACTTACAATAGAAAAAGTTTATTTTGCAAACGTGTTCAGATTGCTGTCATCAGCTGGAAAACAACAGATGACTTGTAATGCCAACAATGACCAAAAGATGCCTGTAGAGATCCAATTATTGATGCCCTGGTTCTGTGTGTGTGTGTGTGTGTGTGCGTGTGTGTGTGTGTGTGTGTTATCGTCTCACTCCTTTACTGAGTTTGTGTGTTTAGCATTGTGACTGATTTACTGTTTTGTTGTTGTTTTGTAATAAAATAGTCTCACCAGTTCTTTTTGTAAGTATTTTTGTGGGTGAATGGGTGTGCATGTTTTGCACTGAGGATGTTTTAGAGTCTCACCCTGTAATTTCCGCATTGTGGCTGATTTATTGATTGTATTTGAAATAAAAAATAAATAAATAAATAAATAAACTGTTTTTGGTCATTGCCATTCATTTTCAATTTTGACCGTGAATACCAAAGGTGTCACTATTTTTATTTTTTTTTTACGACCACTTAGACTTATCAAGTCAAGCACAAATGTTCTGTGTATGTTCAGATGACAAATTGAGGAAATGTCACCAAATCTTGTACTGCTTTTTAGTAAATGAGGAAAATGTATTTCGGTCAAAAAATACCGAATACCATAGGAGGGTTAAGACAATAGGAGGGTTAAATTATTTTAGACCAATGAGACTTCTCTGAGGGTGGAGCCACACAGTGCAACATGATAAAAACACAATGTCATGTCATGCTACACTTTATCAAGTCACATTCAACTCAGATTTACTTGGAAGAGATGTGATCACTTGGTTTGTCTTATAGTGGCTGCTTAGGATATAGTATTAGTCTTCACATCTGCTCTTAGATACCTACTAATAGCAGATTGTGCATTCTCCCTTCACATATAAGCAACACCCACTGTGACATTGTTATGTGGTGTATTTGTGTACCTGCGTCTTTCTCGTCCATCGGAGCCCAGTACAGTTCCAGTAGTGGAGGTGGTAGTGGTGGTGGCTGCAGTGTTGATCGTGGGGAGGACTGTGGCCGACTCCTTCTCTTTCTCCTTGTCCGCACTCTCCTCTGCCCAATATCTGTGACATTCACATTTGTCACATACAAATCCTATTATGAATCACTTTGTTATAGTCTGGAAATCATGAGTGTGTGTGTGTACCTGGAGAACAGGCTGCAGTGTCCTGTGGGTGAGGTTACGGAGGAGGTGGAGGTCGTCGTCGTGGTGGAGGAGGTGGAACTTAAAGCATCGTCATGCCTCCTTCCATAGGAGCTACTATAACAACATATGAAACAGTCAGGGTACGGGACACAGAGAAGAGAGAAAAAAAAAGAAAAAGGGGAAAGAGGCCCGAAAGAAGATGTTGAAGACCTCAGCAAGGTTCTTAATGCACAAATAAAAAAATTTAAAAATACCTAATTTACAGGTACAATAGTTAACAGTATAAGGAAAACAAATGACATAATAACATTCAAAATCAACCCAGGTTGTTAAATTAGGGCTGGGTGATATACAGTATTTACAAAGCTGATATCTTGATATTTTTCAGCCTTTATTTAATATGCATATTGATATTTACTGGTATTACGGCGTTTATCAGATTACAGTAGGGCTGGGTAAATATATCTATTTTCTGATGCATTGCGATCTTCGTTTGAAAAATCTCGATATCGATTCTTAAATCCCAAGATCGATATCTCACTCTATGTGGCAACCCTCTGTAACGCAAGTAACTCACATATGGGACCAAATCTCACGCTATACGAATAAAATGTCTTTGATTAGCCACTGGCTGGTAAATGTTCAGATTTCACTCACATGAATGATTTGAGTAGCATAATGGAGAAGAATTTATTAGCAATAGCACAGAGGTCCATTCACTGTGTGTTGAGAGTAAAAGTTTGGTTTAACTCATTCTGTGTGTCTACAGATGAGAGCCATGGATCCAAATGTTATTGAATAATGTCTCTTAAAACCCTTTCTGTTCTTAGTCAGTAGTTGATTACATTTCATTCTAATCACAAATGGCTGTGCTACAGAAACCATGCACGTCCTCTCATATATGCACTCACTGGCTGATGCCGGTAGTCTTAAAGAGACAGTACCGATTTAGAACGTGTAACAAAAATATATATTCAACATAAAATATGCAAATTCAAGACAAATGGAGTGAATTTGAACATTTTTCAAAGGCTAAAATGTGACCAATTTGATGAAAAACTAATGATAAAATAGAATTTTTTTAAATTAATATTTTCGAATTGTACCTAGAAGCGTTGCCTAGAAGGTTCCTTTATAATTAAGAGCATTAGCTGAGAGTGAATTTATTTTATATGTAAGCAAAATGGACATTGTAACAGACATGTACCAATGTGAATCAGTATCTAAACAAATCAAGATCAGAATCAAATCAAAAGCTTGTGAATCGGAATCGAATTGGGAAATCTGTATCAATACCCAGCCCTAGGTTACAGTTTATCAGTGTTACGTTGTCATGACAACAATGTTGTAATATATTTGATAACTACACAGATTTAGTATGCAATTTTATCACACTACAATCATGATAAGACATACAGTATATTTACATATTTTAGCTATAATTCTGACACAGTGTGTATTTTTGTGTTTATGATCTTGCCCCATTCACTTCCATTGTAAATGGCTTACTGAAATATTTTTGTATTTTTATTAATGTGGGTTATTTTTTTTGTATAAATCAACATTATGCCACAAATGCTGTCGATTGAGATTAACTTGTATTTACCCAAAAACATTCCTTTAAAAGGTTGATCATCATTTAAACTGAACAGCCATTGTTGTCAAGATTTAGAATTATTTAAAATGATTATTCAGAACCCAAAGTACAGAAGAAAAAAAAAGTTGCTACAAAGAATTCAAGAATTTTCCACTCTGTGTTTTTGTTTTTCATAGTAACACACTTATCAATATTTAATTAGTTAAATTGGTAACACTTTACAATAAGGTTCCAATTGTTTACATTAGTTAACATGAACTAACAATGAACAATACTTTTACAGCATTTATTAATCTTGGTAAATGTTAATTTAAATATATTGTAATACATTTTTAAAATCAAAAGTTGTATTAGTTAACATTAGTTAATGCACTATGAACTAACATGAACTAACAATGAGCAATTGTATTTTTATTAACTAACATTACGATTAATAAATGCTGTAAAAATATGTTTTTCATTGTTAGTTCATGATACCTAATGCATGAACTAATTTTAACGAATGGAACCTTATTGTAAAGTGTTACCATTAAATCAAATCAAAAGTACAACAAAATGGCCCACTGGAAATTCTGTGTACACTTTTGAGTGATGACGCAAATAAAAACTTTTAACTGATTCACTGTTCGAAAGAATTGATTTGCGGAAATATGTTAATATTCCCATATTAGCAAGTTGCAAAACAGATAGGGTGTTTCTCAAGAGCCGTCCATTTTTTACAATGTGTTCTAATTCTATATAGGCAACAAAATCATTGTAAAAGTATTGTAAATATCCAGCATATCGCACAGCCCAACAGTCAATACCTTCTTGTTTAATTAAAAACTGCATAAACCCCCAGAAGCCCACAGACAAATAAATCAGACAGTGAGAATGGCAGGAATGCGTGTGGAACACAAAGACACATGAAGAACGTGTAGTGTGTGTGTTTGGCTGGGCAGAGGACAGGCAGGTACCTGTGGTGAATGCTGTAAGACTGGTAGTAGGAAGAAGGCTGCTGCCAGGCTTTAGAGTTGTTAGGTTCCAGACTGGAGGCAGAAGGCGATTTGGCGGGCAGGTCGCGAGAGCTAGACGTGCGGCCTAACGCTAGCGTGTGAGACGTACTGCCGCGCGAGCGTGGCAGGGTGAGAAAGGCGAGTTTGCAGGGAGCGGACACACAAACACATTAAAACATGAATACACACAGACAAAACACATGTTACACACGTTTAAACACTGACTCGCATGAGGTGGACTTGGTTTCGTATGAGGTAGCAACATAATAATGACTTTAGTACCAAAGAGTCTGAAACCAAGCGAAGTGGCACAAGTGCAGTCATGCAAATTCATCGTTAAACATTGACAGATAAGCGCTTGTGTCATTTGCATGGTAATTTGGAAGCTTTTATTTATTAGACAAGCGCATGAATACTCAGTCAACTATCACCTTCAAAGATTTAGATAAACCAAAGTAGGAAAATACTGAGTAATGAATAATAGTACATATCTAGACGTCTACTAAAGTTAGCTGATAGTTAGTTTTGCACCTACCCTGCGGCATAAATTGTTATGTGGTTTAAGATGGTTAGAATAAAGATCAAAGCATTCGGTACTTCAACGTAAGCCAATACAAGCAAGCTACTCTAAACACTTTACAGTAAGACGAAGGGGGCTAGATGCATCTCAGAAGGTAGCAACAGTGATTGACCTTTGAAATGCACTTTGTAGAATTGTTCGTACTGTTAACAGTTTTTTTTTTAGTAGTTCAGCAGTAAAACGGATATAGTTACTGAAATAAAAGCTAACCTGCGCTGATAGCCGGAGGTTCTGTTTAGCGAGCTCATTCCGTCGCTGTTCTTCAAATCATCTTCACAGCGCCTCCTGGTGTAGGAGCTGCAACGTACCAGACTAGCAGCTGAATCCCTGAGAACCACAAGCTACAAATAGTATCTCCGATTCCAGAGAACAACTACTCATACATTTATATATGGGGCCGTTCACACAGGACGCGTTCTTGCATCCGCCGGTGCAATTTTTTTAATTGTTGGTCTATGTAAACGTGCCGAGACGAGATTCCAGCGACTGAAAATTATGCACGATGTGGCACGATCACAGCCAACAGGAAGACATTTGATGCTAAACATATTGCTATAAAGAGTGGGATTTTGTCCCAAAGTTAGTTCGCAGTGGGCACAACACTGCAAAAACAAACCAAATGATGAATAGATCATGCCGCTTGTCAGCGTTTTAAAAAAACGCATCTCGCAACCACTGCGCTTCATTTCGCTGCACTTCAAGCTGTTTTTGAACGTAAGAACGTGTTCTGTGTGAACAGCCTCTTAATCTGCCAAAAAACCTTTTATCTACTGAAATACTGTTGATCGTAGTTCAAATGTAGAAATACAAATAAACATCTTTAAGACTTTTGCTCTAAATTGTTTAAAATTCTTGTATTGGTATATTGGACACCGTTTAACCAACGTAATTTGATTCCTCCAAAATCAAAGCGGGGCAAGTACAAAAAAACATGCTGCACTGGAGTTTGCTCTTCTCACACTGCAACACACAACATGGAGCAACAGGATGCGCTCTCAGCAATACATATCAGAATTTGCATTTTTTATTCACCCGTTTTCTTTCTCGTCGATGTCTGATGTGCTAACGTGTCTCCTCGGGATGGGTGCAACCAAACGCGTCTTCTCCTTCTCCTGTTGTAAATACAATGAAACGGACACGTCAACTGACATCACTGTAGCTCCAGAAAAATTTATAATTTGGACAGGATATTGCAAAAAGAACTCTAGGATGAAATGCAAACAGCTTCATGGGTCGCTATTCATTGACTGTTTTTTTTTTTATGTTTGACAATATATAAATGCTCCTGTTTCTTCTTTAAAAGAGCACCCAATTTTTTTCTCTCAATACAACTTTTTTACACAAAGGAAATGAAAAGTACTTAAAAAGTATGTTTAGAATGACGTACATTCACATACATTTTTTTTGGGGGGGGGGGGTGTTCCCCTTTTTCACCCAATTTGGAATGCCCAATTCCCAATGCGCTTTCAATTCCGCGTGGTCACGTAATGATTCGCCTCAATCCCGGTGGCGGAGGACGAATCCCAGTTGCCTCCGTGTCTGAGACCGTCAACCCACACATCTTAACACGTGGCTTGCCGAGCGTGTTGCCACGGAGACACAGCACATGTCGAGGCTTCACGCCACCAGCCGCGGCATCCATGCTCAACTCACCACGCACCCCACCGAGAACAAATCACATTATAGCGACCACGAGGAGGTTACCCCATGTGACTCTACCCTCCCTAGCAACCGGGCCAATTTGGTTGCTTAGGAGACCTGGCTGGAATCACTCAGCACGCTACATTCACATAAATTAAGAATTTACTCAAACTCTTTATTTGGAAACCTTCTCTTTGTAAATATATTAAAGCTGAAGTATGTAACTTTTTCGGTGTTAAATACTTTCTTCAATTCCAGCTTAATAAGCTGAGACAATTATAATACGGCATTCAATGATACATTTTCTCTGTAAGAACGGTGTTTCTGTGGGTGCTATGAAAATTGCTTTGTTCATTTTGAGCAACCCACTTAGACCCACCCTAACAATTTTACTCAACCAATGGCGTGAGTTGGGGGTGGGACTATCTCTTTGTTTGACCAACAGCAGATGGGAAGTGTATTCAGAAAACTGTTTTGAAAAAGTTAATTTTTGCAAATTTCGTTTGGTGGCGTAAAAATGACAAACTTCAGCTTTAAACGTAGCTGCAACGTCATCTTTGCGTGATTCTGCATCCACAACATTAGGTGTCAGTATAGGGTTCAAGATTCCAGTCATATCATCCAGTGCAACAAAAACAAAAAACGATAAAGTACTCCAGGAGACTATATAAGCGATCCGTATAAATGTGAAAAACGACCAACCTTTTCTTTGTCCTTGTTGTCCAGTGAGGACGAAAGGCGAGGAGAAGACGCCGAGCGCATTACGCCGGCGGTGTCCTTCACTTTCTGCGACTCTTTAGTTGTGCTGATTTCCGCCAGTGCTCCATAACTCCCAGTTTTCCGAAGGCCCAGTCTCCATGAGGCAGGAGATTCATCCTTCCTATCCTCCTCTTTAGGAGACATCTTATCTGCAGGTATGCTTACCTGAGAAGAAAAAGCAAAAGACATGATTAAGTTTTGGTTGTGCCTCCAGGGTCAATCTCACTACCCTAATAGTTTCAAACAAACTCAAATTTCCGATGTGGGAATGTCAGCAGTGGAAACATGATCAATTCTTATTCTAAACCCAAATTCTAGCTTTACAATGTTTTGATCACATGAATTTCTAAAGCACACACTTGTGGAGTGGAAATATTTTCTAGACCATAGCAGCACACTTAAATGTGTCGACATCAAGGGTTGTTTTGTGCGGGTGAGAAAACAGGGAATTCGGATCAGCTTGACAGGTAAAAGTGGGGCGTAAATACTGGGATCCCTAAAATTCAATGAACAAACAAAGGGTGGGCAATATACCAGTTGAACCTGTAAAAATTAACAAAATAGTTACATTTTTGAGTAACGCTTCTGTTTCAGCCGTGAATTTTCTTAGGAATTATTAGTACATGTATTAACCCAAAAAGGTCTTTAGTATGTCATGGATGGCTACATCCAAAACATGAAATTCGGAAGAGAAATGAACAAGTTTTTATCATCAACTAAAAAGAAGCCTCAGTTTAAAATAAATAAATATGCAGAACAGATGAAATAGTACTTTTTAATTGGTTATTTTAAAAAAAACAAAATAAACAAAAAAAAAAAACATGGCTGTTAAAAATAAATCAACATTCTTTCAATGTGTCATATAGGACTGTGAAACGATTTAATCACAGTTTTCTGTGATTAAATGTGATTAATCATAGTACATTGTACATTAAAACAAACATTTTAAAAAATAATCGAAAATACAGGTGCATCTCAATAAATTAGAATGTCGTGGAAAAGTTCATTTATTTCAGTAATTCAACTCAAATTGTGAAACTCGTGTATTAAATAAATTCAGTGCACACAGACTGAAGTAGTTTAAGTCTTTGGTTCTTTTAATTGTGATGATTTTGGCTCACATTTAACAAAAACCCACCAATTCACTATCTCAAAAAATTAGAATATGGTGACATGCCAACCAGCTAATCAACTCAAAACACCTGCAAAAGTTTCCTGAGCCTTCAAAATGGTCTCTCAGTTTGGTTCACTAGGCTACACAATCATGGGGAAGACTGCTGATCTGACAGTTGTCCAGAAGACAATCATTGACACCCTTTACAAGGAGGGTAAGCCACAAACATTCATTGCCAAAGAAGCTGGCTGTTCACAGAGTGCTGTATCCAAGCATGTTAACAGAAAGTTGAGTGGAAGGAAAAAGTGTGGAAGAAAAAGATGCACAACCAACCGAGAGAACCGCAGCCTTATGATTGTCAAACAAAATCGATTCAAGAATTTGGGTGAACTTCACAAGGAATGGACTGAGGCTGCGGTCAAGGCATCAAGAGCCACCACTCACAGACGTGTCAAGGAATTTGGCTACAGTTGTCGTATTCCTCTTGTCAAGCCACTCCTGAACCACAGACAACGTCAGAGGTGTCTTACCTGGGCTAAGGAGAAGAAGAACTGGACTGTTGCCCAGTGTTCCAAAGTCCTCTTTTCAGATGAGAGCAAGTTTTGTATTTCATTTGGAAACCAAGGTCCTAGAGTCTGGAGGAAGGGTGGAGAAGCTCATAGCCCAAGTTGCTTGAAGTTCAGTGTTAAGTTTCCACAGTCTGTGATGATTTGGGGTGCAATGTCATCTGCTGGTGTTGGTCCATTGTGTTTTTTGAAAACCAAAGTCACTGCACCCGTTTACCAAGAAATTTTGGAGCACTTCAGGCTTCCTTCTGCTGACCAGCTTTTTAAAGATGCTGATTTCATTTTCCAGCAGGATTTGGCACCTGCCCACACTGCCAAAAGCACCAAAAGTTGGTTAAATGACCATGGTGTTGGTGTGCTTGACTGGCCAGCAAACTCACCAGACCTAAACCCCATAGAGAATCTATGGGGTATTGTCAAGAGGAAAATGAGAAACAAGAGACCAAAAAATGCAGATGAGCTGAAGGCCACTGTCAAAGAAACCTGGGCTTCCATACCACCTCAGCAGTGCCACAAACCGATCACCTCCATGCCACACCGAATTGAGGCAGTAATTAAAGCAAAAGGAGCCCCTACCAAGTATTGAGTACATATACAGTAAATGAACATACTTTCCAGAAGGCCAACAATTCACTAAAAATGTTTTTTTTATTGGTCTTATGATGTATTCTAATTTTTTGAGATAGTGAATTGGTGGGTTTTTGTTAAATGTGAGCCAAAATCATCACAATTAAAAGAACCAAAGACTTAAACTACTTCAGTCTGTGTGCATTGAATTTTATTTAATACACGAGTTTCACAATTTGAGTTGAATTACTGAAATAAATGAACTTTTCCACGACATTCTAATTTATTGAGATGCACCTGTATATTTACTTTATACTTTGAAAGATCTTGCAAGAAATTGGTTAGTAATAATTTAATTAAACATGCACTTTTTTTGTTACAAAGTTGTTTTTTTGCAGATAGTTAATCAGACGCATTTTGACAAGTAAAAGTCTTTGATACAAGTATATGTTTACATGCCATAAAATCAGTGGACATGCTGTAATTAAAAGTTGGCCAAACTCTTCTGGGGTTTTCAAGTGGCCTTTTTTAATAATAGGATCAAATGGGCAGATTCCATTATATCAAGCTTTATTGGCAAGATAAACTTAAGTGTACATTGCCAATGCATTAAAAGACACTATATGTACAGATTTAAAACAAACTGAATGCTAAAGTTTGATTTGCTGAAATGTAAAACCTCTGGCTGTCATTGAGTCTATCGTGCACACGATGGGTTTCTCTTGACACTGGTTCAGATTAGATGTCGACCGATATTTCAGTTTTACAGATTAATCGGTGCCAATAGTTGCTTTTTGGAACTATCGGTTATCGTCAAAAATCAATGCCGATAGTTGCCGATAGTTTTTCATTATTCCTCAGTGTTCCTCTGGAGCTTATTGCTCATTCAGTATTTATAGCCCATATGACAATGTTTAGTTGTGTGTTTCTATTGAAATACACTGTACATGATTGTAAATGTATTGTAATTGTGCATGTTTTGTTTCCCTTATGTGTTTGTGTGAGCTGGAAGCACAGATTCTTCAAAATAAGTGTCGCCAGTGTATTTCGGGTTTGTTTATAGTTAAAAGTCCTGCATTCTGTACCAAATCTTAATTTTTTATTGTTATTATTTGGATTTTGGTTGCACAATAAAACTACATCTGGGATTTGATTCACTTTGGACTCTTGTTGCCTCGATGCCTGTGCCAATCACAGTAATGAAGGACTAAGAACAAATCTACAGATTAATCGGTTATCGCCATTTTCCATCACCTTAGTTATAGTTATCGGCAAAATCAATTATCGGTCGACCTCTAGTCAGATGAAAGTGTGTGAGCGTTATCAGATGATGCAAAGAGATACGGCAGCTTGCATGATTTCTCCCACACCTGGCTCATGCTTGCGGGTGAAGTCTCCATTCTTCGTACAGTAAATCTGCTCCTGTGTTTATTATGCACGGGACATGCATCGCATGTGTACCTCCTGTAAATTCATATATGCCAATTCTAGCCACAGGAAGTGATTCAAAAAGTTTTTTTTTTTAATAAATCTAAGTTGAAAAAAATAATAATAGTAATGTTAAATTAAAACTTTACTTTGAATATTATTATTTTTTCTGTAGTTTTTAAATCACTTTTCCATATCAGATATACATATATTTTTATTGACCAAGTTATTTTTTAATTACTTATTTCCCCTATCCTTTTTGGACCACATTTTGAATTTTTTTTGAGACTGCACCACCCTTAGACATGCAAACTTGAAACTCTTGCTAACATACATAACAGCATACTGGTGACCTGTTAGGGTTTAGAGTGTGTAAATGTAACCACCCTTATAAAACTGCTTATTGTACACACAACCCTGATGACACCCTGTAATACATGATCCACCACATTCAAGTATAAAGCTATGACACAGATGGCTTTGAGCAACAGAAAACAACACGTCATCACATCTGCGACTGACAGCAAAAACACCATGCAGTGAGCCAGTAGCAGGAAGAGGTCTTGGATTAGGCAGGTGTGACAAGGAGAAGGGCGGGGCCGGGCCAGGCCGTGACTATGCACGCCCGGCCCCCAGTCGGGCTAAACAGCCGAGGAGGCGGGAACCGGACGAAGCATCAAAGTAATGTTTTAATAAACTCAAACACAAAAACACACAAACATAAACGCATACAGGGAAGCTGCCTGTAGCTCTCTATCTGCCGAACTTCCGCATCTCGTTGCACTTATCCCTCTCCTCGGCTGATTAGCCCGATTGGGGGCCGGGCGTGCTTAGTCACGGCCCGGACCCGCCCTCCTCCTCGTCACAACAGGAGTTATTGGATTGGTTAGGTATGTGGTCATGTAGGGTACATTTAGGTAATAGGGTGGAATCACAATGCTGAACACACCGAGGCCTCACCATCGCTTTTTTGGGCACAAGTGAAATGCCAGTTTTGCGCAAGCCTTGACGCCACAACGCAGGACAGCCTGGCTCCCCCCCAGGCACAAGGGCAGAAAAGTTATCAGACTAAAGCCATCCAAGACAACAGCAATGATGAGTAGAGAGAGAAGAAAAAGACAAGGCGATTGTGGAAAAAAAAAAAAAAAATGAAGTAAAAAAAGAACCCCTGAACAAAACAAAAATATTGGTTATAGTGAGGCACCTACAATGAAAGTGAATGGGGCCAATCTGTAAATGTTACATTTCTCAACGTTTAAAATGTTAACCACTGATAAATAGAACTGGATTGCTGATGCAAAGGTTAACTGTCAGCAGGAGGTGAAGCCACCAGAAGTGTTCGATCGGCCATATTGGTATTTCCCAACTGCCATAGACCCTCAATAGCCACGTTTTCACTATTGGGCCAAATGAGGGTGCGCTAGTGCATTCCAAGCCAGTTGCGTTTCTACTGTCACTTCCAGGGCTTCATCGTGCCTCCTCTGTGCTTTCTCAGGGCCAACGGCCAAGTATCTTTGGCCTGCTGATAACCCTTAGGCCAAAGAAGGCCAACTGGGGATTGAGGTGGGGTCAATGTCAAACACGGAGTTTCGCTGAGTAAGGTCTCGCTTTCCACCAAGCCAAGACCAAAATAAGCGAACAAACGACAGATTCAGTCTCCACCATGTTCATTTTGAGGGCTAGCTAGTCTCCAGAGTCTGATTCCTAAGCTTGAGCTTCCCTCTTGCTTGAGAAATGGGCGGGGTGTGTGACTATGGCACCATGGTGGCGTAATAAGGGTAGTTTTATGGCACAGCAAAGATATAGGCAGCCCCTAACCCTAACCGTGTGTGGAAGTGGACGCCCCCTTTTGTAGTTGGCGCAACCTCATTTTGGAGTAACCCCTCCATCTTTTAGAGATTCCTCCCCCCACCCATTTGGAGATCTCTGGCCTGCAGCTATACATACTTGGGGCTATTGCCCTGATGGTGGGAATGCAGATCGATTTTGGTCTTGCTGCTCGAAGTCTATTGACACGGCTGATCAGTTGATAGCCCTGGCCCGATAGTGTAAACGCAGCTAATGACTGATAGCAGACTTTTACCGTCGCCACCCTCCATATACAAAAGTCGCATTTCACCCCCAAGTGACAGTAGTGGTTGATTTTTAATTTGTACGTTATGGATAATAATCACCACAAGGGAGATATACGCGGATCACGATGTCAGAGCATCCACCAGACCAGTGTGCTCCTTAATAATGCAGTACAAGTTTCACCAAGGGATGTAGCAAAATTGTCAAAAAGTTGAAATGCAAGTAGGAAAAGCATCCTTTTCCCCGGATATCCTCTTTCTCGGACCTTAAAGTCTGACCGGGATTTCTAAATTGCCTAAAACGCCTGTTTTCACATTGACAAAACCTCTATAGTCATAGATATATGTCATACATTCTGTGAGTGTGTTTGTCATTTAAAATTCATTTAAACCTAGCCTAGCATATGTTTAATTTGATCCATCTCAGAGAGAGAGAGAGAGAGAGAGAGAGCGAGCGAGCGAGAATGCGCGCTCTCAAGTTTGAAATTAGATGTTTTCCTTTTAAGTCAACAGGCACACTGGAATGTTTGGGCATACAAATATGGTGGTGCAGTGGCTTCAATGTTACGACGTCATCAGCAATCCAGTTCTAGTGCAATCCAATTTTAGTGTCATAAATTTGCTTACTAATTTATATGTATATGAGTTTATATAAATTACATAACACTAAACCCTGTAATCCCTCAAATGAAATTAAACAACTTTACAGCTCAATTACTTGAGTTTTAACAGAATTAAATGGAAGTGCTTTTATAAAATTATAAGCTTTACATTTCTGCCTTTAAACCCTCCAAAAATTGGCTCTATTCACTTCCATTGTAAGTGCCTCACTGTTACCTCGATTTTTGCTTTTTTTTTTTAAAGAAAAGGAGGGATGAGTTGAAATTAATGTTTGTGGTAATCAACATTATGCCCCAATTCCGTTGATTGACCTTAACTTGTGTTGAACCTGGAATATTCCTTGTCATTTAGCAGGCCCACTGGCTGGGAATCGAACCTATGACCTTAACATTGCTAGCGCCATGCTACAGAAACTATATAGTTATGTATGCAATATAAATAAATCTGAGAAATCATAATAAGCTTAGCCTACACATTTAAGAACAGTATTGGATAATAGCAAAGTTCAAATAACAGGACGTTTTAACCTGAATTATAACCATAAATAACTAAAACAATTATTTTAAAGTAATAATAGCCTAAACAATAACCTAAATTGTTAACGGTGTACAGTGACATAAAATGTGATGTCATTAACACGAAACAACAACAATTCCCCCATTATCCAGCAGAGGGCAGCAATCACATGTTAAAGAGATGTGGAAGACATTTTCTCCCATCTAGTCATGCACAGTACCAGAAATCACTGCACACTTACATTCCCAAATAAGAAAATCAGTTGACTTTTGAAGGCTATCAACCTGCTGTGTGGATGCTATGTCTAGTAACATTCGTATTATTTTGCTACGTTGTAAAATTTTGCTACATATCAGAATGCTTGCTACAGTCTGTTTACTTTGAAACAGAGACAATAACATACATTCTGAAAAAGTTGCATAAGCAAAATTTTCTCACTTAATGAAACATGCTCAAAACCATCACATATGCAAGCTATGCATGGAGCATATTTCTATGATGTCGTAAATGTATATACATTTTTGAATGTATAATATTTCCCAGGAGAACCCTTGCTGTGTGCTGATGTGTAAAACATGGAGACACTCCACTACACAGAGGCTGGGTGGAGGGGATGTTGGACAGCACTTTCAAGTGAAGAACACATACCTTTTTGGTAGGTGAGGTGGGGGTGGTCACCTGGTTGGTTGGGGTAGTTGGAGACATGACGGTGACACTAGCAGGTGTGGGTGCACTGTTGGAATTGCTCGTCGGTACAGAAGACTTAGTTTTGTCTGAAAAGAGAGCGGCAAGTACATAAAACGTATATTTTCACAGTATTACTATAATTTAGAGGCTGTGACTACCAATATTACTGTAAGCATAGTTGCAATATCATGTGAACCTGTGCAGTTGTGCGTATATTTGCATGTTTTGAACAGGTACGCACCTGCTTCGTTTTCAGACTCTGAGTCTTCCTCCTCCTCTTCCTCACTAGAGCAGCTGGACTCATCTTTCTTTCCCTCGCCCTCTTCTTCATCCACCTTCTCTGGCTCCAGAGTCTCGATTGGTGGGGCAGTCTTCTCTGGCTCCAGAAGCGTTTCTTTACTAAAAAAAAACAAACAAAAAAAAAAAAAACACACACAAACGCGCACACCAGTTACACACTAGGGAGGCTCCAATGAGGATTTATACAGCTGATATGGAAAATAAACATCCAGGTCACACTGCTTTCTTTTTGCATAAGTTTTTTGCAAACAACACTGTTTTTTTTTTTTTTAATTGCCAAATCAAGTTTGTTGGCTTGCAACATTCTGCCAATATTCCCCACACAATATCTTCTGCAACTTGGGTGATTGGTTCATGTGATTGGCCAATTCATGAGACCACCAACTGAGTCATAGTAAGGGAGTATCAGCCCATACCGATCAGTGGACAATCAATCGGAGCATCCCTACACACAGGATGAGTTCTTGTGTCCAAAAACAGATATATATGAAGCAAAGCAGAATGGAATTAGAATAAAGGGGTTTTGAAGTTTAATATCTGGTAAACTGACACCACGTCTTCAAAATGTGCTGCTCATAGCACAGGAAGCTGAGAACAAAAACAGCATGGAGAGATGGATCACAACAGTTATAGACATCCATCAAATGCATGTTTAGGTGGGCCGTTATGTAAGGGATAATGTTCAGTGTTATCGCAAAATAAACCCTGACAGGGTGATCAGGACTTGAAAGGTCTTGTATCACCTTGAAGGGGTTTATTTTATGAAAATGACCATCTTTTGGCATCAGGTTCAGTGTCAATAGTGATGCAAAAACTGTGATACAGTTGAAGTCAGAAGTTTACATACACTTAGGTTGAAGTCATTAAAACAAATTTTTTAACCACTCCACAGAGTTAATATTAGCAAACTATAGTTTTGTCAAGTCGTTTAGGACATCTACTTTGTGCATGACATGAGTAATTTTTCCAACAATTGATCACAGACATATTGTTTTACTTTTAATTAACTATCACAACTCCAGTGGGTCAGAAGTTTACATACACTAAGTTAACTGTGCCTTTAAGCAGCTTGGAAAATTCTAGAAAATGATGTCAAGCCTTTAAACAGTTAGCTTCTGATAGGAGGTGTACTGAATTGGAGGTGTACCTGTGGATGTATTTTAAGGCCTACCTTCAAACTCAGTGCCTCTTTGCTTGACATCATGGGAAAATCAAAAGAAATCAGCCAAGACCTCAGAAAAAAAAAATAAAAAATTGTGGACCTCCACAAGTCTGGTTCATCCTTGGGAGCAGTCTCCAAATGCCTGACGGTACCACGTTCATCGGTACCAACAATAGTACACAAGAATAAACGCCATGGGACCACGCAACCATTATACCGTTCAGGAAAGAGACACGTTCTATCTCCAAGAAATGAACGTAGTTTGGTGCGAAAAGTGCAAATCAATCCCAGAACAACAGCAAAGGACCTTGTGAAGATGCTGGAGGAATCAGGTAGACAAGAATCTATAACCACAGTAAACCGAGTCCTATATCGACATAACCTGAAAGGCTGCTCAGCAAGGAAGAAGCCACTGCTCCAAAACTGCCATAAAAAAGCCAGACTACAGTTTGCAAGTGCACATGGGGATAAAGATCTTACTTTTTGGAGAAATGTCCTCTGGTCTAATGAAACAAAAACTGAACTGTTTGGCCATAATGACCATCACTATGTTTGGAGGAAAAAGGGTGAGGCTTGAAAGCCGAAGAATACCATCCCAGCTGTAAAGCATGGGGGTGGCAGCATCATGTTGTGGGAGTGCTTTGCTGCAGGACGGACTGGTGCACTTCACAAAATAGATGGCACCATGCGGAAAATCTCAAGACAAAAGCCAGGAAGTTAAAACTTGGACGCAAATGGGTCTTCCAAATGGACAATGACCCCAAGCATACCTCCAAAGTTGTGGCAAAATGGCTTAAGGACAGCAAAGTCAAGGTATTGGAGTGGCCATCACAAAGCCCTGACCTCAATCCGATAGAAAAATTGTGGGCAGAACTGAAAAAGCGTGTGCGAGCAAGGAGGCCTACAAACCTGACTCAGTTACACCATTTTTCTCTGGAGGAATGGGCCAAAATTCCAGCAACTTATTGTGAGAAGCTTGTGGAAGGCTACTCAAAAGGTTTTACCTAAGTTAAGCAATTTAAAGGAAATGCTACCAAATATTAACAAAGTGCATGTAAACTTCCGACCCACTGGGAATGTGATGAAAGAAATAAAAGCTGAAATAAATCATTCTCCCTACTATTATTCTGACATTACACATTCTTAAAATAAAGTAGTGATCCTAACTGACGTAAGACAGGGAATGTTTTCTATGATTAAATGTCAGGAATTGTGAAAAACTGAGTTTAAAAGTATTTGGCTAAGGTGTATGTAAACTTCTGAATTCAACTGTACATAACTATGTTATGTTTGGTGCAAAAACTCCATTTTTTTCATGCAGTTTAAGTCAGCATCTAAAGAGCTGTGAAAAGGCTTCAAGGCTAAATCTTTACGATAAGGTCAAGACATTCGATCAACAACGTAAATCAATTGCATCAAGATGGTTTCCCTCTAGTAAGCAGTAGTTTTTTACCTCTTCAGTGTTTTCACAGATTGATTATTGTCCCCAGTGGTGGCAGTTTCAATCAAAGGGGACTTCTTAACATCCTTCTTTTCACTCAGAAGCTGAAAAAAAAAAAAGGAAAAAAAGAAGAAATGCCTTTATTTAGTTTATGTATCAAAGATCTGATGCTAAACATAGAATTTAAAAAGATTACCAGATTCTGTTTCTTTTGCAGCTCTTCTAAATAACCCAAGATATCTTCATCAGCTACATCAAATGCAGTCTGACCCTGAGAACAAAAATACAACCTTGTTAGCATTCATTTCAAATCAGATACATTTGTAACTGTATTTTAATCTTTGAAATGTTACTATTTTCAACTTTGCAAGCCAACTCAGCAGCTAAATAACCCATACCACTTTATTGAGGACGTCCATATCACACAGATTCTCTACCAGTATCCGGCAAGCCTCTTCTTTGCCCCAGTGTGCAGCAGCGTGGAGCGGACTCCAGCCGTCATAGTCTTTAATATTTACATCATACCCTGCTTGGATTAAAAGCCTGCAAACAGTCAGAAATCCACATTCAATACAAGTGACAAAAATAGCATGATGAGATTAGACAAATCTGGGTTTCATGGATTTTGGTGCCGCAATCTGAGCTTGGCCTCATTGGCCAAAGGTCTGGGATATTGTGTGCACCAATGGGCCTGATTACAAGTTTATTCTTTTTCCATTTCCTCGAAGGCACATTATGAATACCAACAGCACCTCAAAATGTAGGCGTTGGTCATCGAACATAAAAATATATATAGACAGAATGTTTTCCGAGATTCCACTAAAAAAATTAAGTCCAATTACAATCCTGTTTTGGTGTAGTGGCAAATGAAGCGGTTGTCATTGACTGACAGTCATTCAAATATGACTCTAAAGGTATCGTAAACGGAGACACAACTAGGCTTCCTAACTCCTGCCACCCATCCCGAGTAGTGTTTGTTCAACAGCTCATGATAATCTACTCTTAAGGAGACAGATAAACAGGTTACACTCTGTCTCACCCTGTGCACAAGAAACCTTAAGGATCTTTCACACAGAATGCGTATTTGCATCCGTCTGCACTGTTTTTCAATAGTTTTTCATATGCTTTATTTAGCGCAAGAATGCACTCAGTCTGAACAGCTCCTTAGCATATAAAAATAATTAAAAGTTAAAGAGGAATGGGATAAGTTGAGGAAAATGAGAAAGCCTCTACACCTGGAGTACAAAAACAGATCAAGGCAGTTAAAGCTCAAGTTTCATTTGATTTCACCAGCTTCTAAGTCACTTATTGGCAAAAGAATAAAGACAAATATTATTATAAATGCACAACCAGTGAAAAGCAAATGAATCCCCTTGAGGGCAACAAAATATGGCACCTTTATGCTTAAAGAATAAGAACTTACTTTAAAACCTCAGTGTATCCCTTGGCTGCAGCAACGTGCAGTGCAGTCCCCCCAGACTTGGTGTGCCGAACGTCATTGATCTGGCCGCTGTTAAGCCACTGTCGCGCATCCCGTAGCATGATCCGCTCCTCCTCTTTCCTGGCCGCCTCGATATCAATGCCTGGAGCAAGACGGAAGGAGGGGGCAGATCATTAGGATTAGTGCATATACTTAACCTGACATTCTCAAACCATTCTCAATCCAACTGACAGTACTGCAAGAGACTGAAAAACTTGCGTCTTCTAATACACAAAAAATTTTACAAATTCAGAACAGCTCATTTCACAATGTTCAGCTCCAGGTAAAGTGATAATTACAAAGGATCACTAAATTGATAAAACAAAACATTCCTATTGGGCTGCAAGGAAAACAATAATGGTAAAAATAACCACAGGCACAAAGATCATACTGGCCTGTAATGGAAATGCTAATGGTCCAATTCAAAAGAACCCATATCCAAGTTTCCACGATATTCTGATTCTTAAATATTTTCCCTCGTCACAAGTTCATGGGACTTTCCCCCCCCATTTTATCGTTTGTCAGGTGAAAGATCACCTTGAAAAAGTAGCCTAATAGCACATCTCTCTTCAACAAGCTGCACAAATTTAGGTATTATTCATGGCCATAGCACAAACTATGCTTCTGAAAACTCTCAAAATAGCTAGACAGCATCAAAGATAACACTAGATGAGGTCATTTAGAATGTGAACTTCTTGTTAGGAGCCAGAACTTTACGCGCATTTCAAAAAAATATTTTATACATACTTGAATTCATTGTATTGTTCCCCAAGCAAAACAAGTAAACCAGTCCATACTGGAAGACTGCCAAATGGGGCACTGTGTCTCTGCTCTTAGCATATACCTTGACATTTACACAGGCATGTAGAGATCTGACAACATTAGGTTAGAAAAGGAAGAACTTTTAGAAACTAATAGAAACTTCAGAGTTCGTAATTTTGGAGTGAGCGACCACATTTCGTGCCTCCAAATGCTTAGCAACATCACCATTGATAGAGAAAACAGTATAGGGTTCATGGATGAGTGAAAAACCCAAACAATATCAATGCTTTCAGAAAACACACTTATAAAATGGCTGTTTTTGTCCAAGTGTAGGCAGCAGAAAGCAGATTAACCAATTTATATAGCTATCGCAGAATCTGAATGTTTTTTAGCTATGGTTGCCAGAATATAGACCAGAAAAAGGAAATTTATCCTAGATTTATCCAATGTCCCTTTTTACTTATTTTACCTTTTCATTAATTTTATCCACAAAATGAATGTAAAAGGATGCATCCATCTTGGATTACAAATGAAAAACAAGAGGCTCCTGCCACGTCCCTTATATGGATAAAGGGCCAGCTGAATGGCTGGCAGGTGCAGCCGCTGGGGGAAGTGAACTGTGACATGATGAAAGAGACAGATTCTGATCAGTTTAGCTGAAGATGGGAGGCCTGACTTTGACGAGAGATGGGCATGAGTCAGTGGCAGGAAAAGACGGGGCCAAGGGACAGAGATCTGGTGACTCTGGAAGAATTCCTGTGCAAATTCCTTGACAGAGCTGCGCTGGTGTAACTACTAATTTCCAATCGTGGGAAGAAATTAAAAGACTCGAAAGCAAACCCTTCTGGTCTAAATGGGTTACCTCTACAAAAGTAATAAGTACTGATTATTTCATAGATTATTTCATTATGTTTTCGTAGACATAAATAACAAAACAAAAACAAAGTTTATGCACAATTAAAATAAAAATTGGAATATACAATTCTTCTAAATGGATATTAGAGTTCTGCAACCCAACCCAGGCCGGACGGGACCCAAGAAACCCTGGATTCATGATTGTAATTAAAAAAACAACAGGCCAACCTAACTTGTTGTTTCGCACACACACTCTCACTCACAGAGACGTACGAATGGACGAATTAGGGACGGTTCACACAGAACATGTTTTTGTCTTCATCAGATTTGTTTGTCCATTGTTTACCTATATAAACATGCTAGATGTACGTTTTTAACTGTTGCACTGCGTCTCGCTATTTCTTTGGCATCTCGTGCAGGACCGGTACATGTTTTGACACCGTGTCGAACTCGAAAACGCATGAGTCTAGCTTGTTTTTAGCACAGGTGTCACAAATACTTAATGTTCTGAACAAGTTCAGGCTGAAGAGAGGGAACTTTTACATTGTTTCACATTGTTCCAGATTGTTCTGCACCAAGCACAGTCTCGGCGCTTAATTAACAATAAGCCAATGTTTTGTTTTTCTTCTGCTCTAGTGTGATGAGGGGCCCATGCAGACCTCTAATGGACATCAAGTTAACATGTTCCCTAATGCTTTAAACCAATCTTTGAATATCTTTCAAAGATTTCAAGTCACAAATCAGGCACATTTCCAGTTGAAGTACATTTTCAAAAGCGTTCATTGTATCAAACCCGCATACTGTATCTTGTCAATCTTTCTAGGTGTAAAGATACAAAAATAAACTTGAGCTCGCACCATCAAGAAAGTCGAATATGCATCAGATGATCAGTGAATGGACTCTGGGCAGTCCGTGGGCATGTAGCCTGAGGCTGATACTAGGGTTAAGGCCAAAGTAGAGTGATGTGAAAAAAGTATTTGCCCCCTTCCTGATTTCTTCTATTTTTGTGTATTTTTCATACTAAATTGTTCTAGATCTTCAAACGAGATATAACATAAAACAAAGGCAACCTGAGTAAAAATACAGTTTCAAATATATATATATTGTTGAAGCAAAAAAGTTATCCAACACCTATATCACCCATGTGAAAAACTAACTGCCCCTTAAACTTAATAGCTGGTTGTGCCACCTTTAGCAGCAACAACTGCAACCAAACGCTTCCAATAACTGGAGATCAGTCTTTCACAATGCTGTGGTGGAATTTTGGCCCACTCTTCTTTGCAGAACTGCTTTAGTTCAGCCACATTGGAGAGTTTGAGCATGAACTGCCTGTTTAAGGTCCTGCCACAGCATCTCAATCGGGTTCAAAACAGGACTTTGACAAGGCCACTCCAAAACTTTAATTTTCCTTCTTTTGAGCCATTCAGAGGTGAACTTACTCCTCTGCTTTGGATCATTGTCTTGCTGCATAATCTAGTTGCGCTTGAGCTTCAACTCATGGATTGATGACCGGACATTCTCCTTTAGGATTTTTTGGCAGAAAGCAGAATTCATGTTTCCCTCAATTATCGCAAGTCACCCTGGCCCTGAAGCAGCAAAGCATCCCCACACCATCACACTACCACCACCATGCTTGACTGTAGGAATGATGTTCTTTTTGTGGAAGTTTCTGTTTGATTTATGCCAAATGTAACGGGACACCTGTCTTCCAAACAGTTCTACTTTCGACTCATCAGTCCACAGAACATTCTTCAAAAAGGTTTGAGGATCATCAAGATGTGTTTTGGAAAAATTCAGACAAGCCTTAATGTTCTTCTGGATTAGAAGTGGTTTTCGCCACTCTTCCATGGTTGCCATTTTTGGCCCTTTCTTTCTGATAGTGGAGTCATGAACAGCGACTTTTATTGATGGGAGAGAGGCCTGCAGTTCCTTGGGTGTTGTCCTTTGCTTTTTTGTGACTTCCTGGATGAGTCGTCACTGTGCTTGTGGAGAAATTTTGGAAGGTCGGCCACTTCTGGAAGGTTCACTACTGTTATAAATCCTCCATTTGGAGATAATGGCTCTCACTGTGGTTCTTTGGAGTCCCAGGGCCTTTGAAATAGCTTTGTAACCCTTGCAGACTGATGTATTTCAATCACCTTTATCCTCCTCATCATTTCTGGAATTTCTATCGACCTTGGTATTGTGTGCTACTGAGCGAGACCTTTTAGCCAACTTCATGCTGCTGAAAAAGTTCTACTTAGGTGTTGATTTCATTTAACAGGGCTGGTATTAATCAGGCCTGGGTGTGTCTAGTCCAGCTGAATCCCATTATGAATGCAGTTTCATAGATTTTGGGATTTAGTAACTAAGGGGGCAAATACTTTTCCACACAGGCCCAGTTGGTATTGGATAACTTTTTTGCTTCAATAAATAACAATATCATTTGTTTTATGTTAGATTTTGTTAGAATTTTTGAAAAAAATTAGCATGAGATATACACAAAAACAAGAGCAGCACAATATTTCTAGACAAACAAAAAGTTCACGTATATGCATGCGCAGTTGACTTTACTAAACGTATCACAAGGCAGTCATACTGAGCATGCATTGAACACTTCTGTATGGGGATGAGGTCAAAAGAGTATACATTGAAAGGCTGAGCGATCGACTGAGCACAAGTCGAAACAGCACACGAAAAATGAAGCATAGTCGAGCCTTAAGGTTGCTGCGCAACTGCCAATAAACAGTATATGAATGTTACATTTTTGAGAGGCTTTTCTCATAACACGGGTTACCATCTAGACACAACCATCTAAAACTGGATCTGTGTATAGCCATGCCAGAGAAATAATCTTCATGATTTGTTGTCTTTTGTTTTCAGTAGTGACCGCAACCTGAGAGGATTCTTAGTCACAGAGGACATTCAGTCCCAACACCACATTTCACTCTAACAGAACTATGCATGCGCTGCCATTTGAGGACTTGCAGCTCTGCTTGTAGCATCAATTAGCTCTTTATTTGGCTGTGCTGACCGGAGCAGCAGCACTCTCCAGCAATCCAGGACAAAAGGTTGAGGATATACTGCCTCTACTGGCTCTTGGGATGCAGATTACTCAAAATGGTGAGCACGCAGCGATGTCACCAGTGGCTCTACTGATTCAACAGAGCAAAGGGAGGAAAAAACAGCTTTGCTTTGTCTTTCCTCCTTAATAGGTTTGAGTGCATTGTGTAACAGACAGCTGATGAGCATAATAGCTCTTTTTTCTTGCCTGAAAGACTATGGATGTACATAACAAGTAAAAATGGGTAGTGTTCTACGAGTGCCTGGAGAATATGCTGCCTCAAAACTAAGAGAAGAATTGACCTCCAGAAGAGCACTAAAAAGCAGTGTACACTGGCTGGCAGTTTCCGGATGAAGAACTTACTCTCGATCAATCCTTGAAAAGTGTTCTTTTATATGAGGTATATTAATCCTCTCCCACCCTGAAAGTCAGTTTTCAGACAGATTATGTCACTGCCTATGATGGATTTAGTGACTGACATCTGACTTTCCAAGCAAGAAGCGCTGTAAAAGGATGGCAGGGGGTGGGGGTGGGCACCATAAATCACCTGATTTCCAAAGAACTGAGAAACAGCTAACAGGTTTGAGGGATGACCCTGCTGAGAGGGGGTGGTGGGTCTCAGCTTAACAAGTTTAACCTCATGACTGGGGTCTCGTTCTTAAGAGAACAGGAGACAGCGAGTGGGAAAACAGATAATCACATTAGAAGAGGTACAGGGTGTTATACAACACTCTGTTATGCAACGGCATCTCTGAACTTTAGGAGAAAAGCTTCTTCAATGCAAAACTGATACATTCAAGTTTAACCACCAAAGCAGAAGCCTCCTTGATCAGATAAAGAAGTATGATCCATTTCAGCCATTTAAATATTGAGGTTCACTAGTCAGGCGACTTAGTCAGTGCAGGCAGCATGCAATGCATGCAGTACTGTGTGTGGGAGCTCCCACTGTGTGTGGGAGGTTTTACGTCTATAACGCAGGACGACACCTCTTTTCCAAAGTTGAAGCATGTCCTTCAACCCTAAAACAAAATCTGACAGCTGTCAATGGCTAGGCCAGGGGTCGGCAACCTATGGTATGCGGAGGGGTAATCACTGGCACGCCAGCAACGGCGAGAGAGGAGTAGACTATTTTATTTATATGAAATTCTGCGCCTGCATTCCAAAGTACATTTTGATGTAATCCTTCCTCATTATCACGAGTGCTTTCACGAGCTGAATGGGAGGCTAAACAAGAAGTTAAAATGTGACGAGACTGCAGTATACCCAACAGACTCGTACAGCGCGTGCAAGCCATTCGCGCATCACGAGCCCGCAGTGTTTCACTTTCGGTTAATCGCACGAGTAAACACGCCCGCTTTAATTCGGTCAGGCTGCGCGAATGACAGCCTACATTCAGTGTTTCATTTGTTTCTCTTTGCTTTCAGAACAACACGTGATGTAATAAGGAAAACACCACTATTAATCCTTGAGATTTCAAACCCAGCATACAGGTTCACCCTCCTTAAACCATGGTCACACTCAAAATTACATTAAACGATAAAAAAGAGAAAACATACACCCACATCGTGGAGTATAAATTAAACCTGGAAATAAAGTTTTTGGAGGACTTTGGAGGTGCGATTCATCGAAAAGGGCTAAATAGTTTGATCTGCTTGTGATGTGCGAATGGCTTGCAAGCGCAGCGCGAGTCTTGTCAAACTTTAATTATGTTTAGCCTCCCATTCAGCTGATGAAATCACACTGCGTGATCATGAGGGTTACATAAACTTCATATAAATAAAATAGCCTGCTCCTCTCTCGCTGTTGTTTGCATGCTATGATTACACCTCCAATTTGGGACATTAACTGTGTTAACACATTTTGTATAAAAGGACAGGTTTTCTTTCATTAAAGCACTTTCACAAGATGCTCTGTGAAAATTCACATGCAGGATCATAATCATTGGGTTTTGCCAAAATATTTCAAATCAAACTGTTATGCTGATAATATCATTTGTAATGAAAAATAAACTATTAAATTAGAAAAATGCAAAATAGAAACATTTTCACAGCCATTAACCAGGAAAATATAAAATGGCACTCCATGTCAAAAAGATTGCCGACCCCTGGGCTAGGCCATGCTGGATTCCCATGGGTGTGGGCTGAATTCAGCATGTTATATAATATGCTTTTAGAAACTGTGACATGCAAACAAATAGCAGGTCAGAGCAATTATCAACAAATTCACTCCGCATGTTAATCCGTTAGGAGTGAAGTGATAAAGGATGATAAAGGATGGGCTTTGACAACAGCACAGGCTTTACATTTATATTGTACACTTATGCTTTTGACAGTGACTTTGGGGCCGTTCACACCGAACTTGTTTTTTGCACCCATCTGCATCATTTTTAAATTATGTAAACAGGCGCTAGACAGATGTCTTTGACCGTTACGCCACGTCTCAAGCATGACAGTCATGTTTATAAGACGCTGTAAAAGAACTTTTAAAAAGCCATCTACAGACAGCTGCATTCTGTTCAAATCGTTGTGCTGCATCTTGCTTTTTTTATCGCAAGCATGTTCTGCCTAATCGGCCCCTTACAGTAAATACATGATATACATTTCCTCAATTTGTGTGTTCTCTGGGAAACAAACCCTTGATCTAGCCATTGCTAGCGCCATGTTCTAAAAACTTTTTTTAGAACATTTGCTCTCAGAGACTTGACTTTGCTATCAGGACTTGGCTCAGGTTTCTGAAGCTTCTGTGGGCTTACAACTGGCCACAAAGCAGCCGCAAGGGCTGCACCTAATGGAGGCCTATAACTGAAAGACTAGACCAACAGCATTTGAGTGTATTGGTTGACCTACTGTATATAGGAGATTTTTGACATTGCAGGTAAACTTGGTTTTTCACTAATCATCTAGTGGAACATGCTCAATTGTGTGGCAGAACCCAGTTTGTAGATTTCTGCAAAGTGTAGAGATGCTACACTTCCATCACCATCCAACCTTGCAGCCTTGCCTGACCCAGCGTGGAGTCTCTATTATCTGCAGCTGATGCATACTGGTGAACGGAGGAGTCGTATGTCACCTTGAGCAGTTTGCACATGTCTGAACGGGGCCTCTCAAGTGTAACTAGCAGCAGGGTTCCGTTTCATCATCTCAAGTATGTCAAATGCAAAAAATAGAAAAAAAAACCTTCCTTCGAGTTTAGGATCACCACAATGGGCGCCGGGTTAAATGGATCATGTTTTTCCATTATGTAAGGCTCTCCACTATTGCAGGCCACAAAGTGTTGCTCAGTTGACTCCCTTAAATCCTTTATGACTTTGAACACGCATGATATACCTCGGACATCAAGTACCCAGCCAGGCCAATGGGAGGGTAAGAGTGGACGCAGGAGAAAGGGCATTGTGCATGGTGTTACTGGTTGAGCATGGCTCTCATTTTAATTCTGAATCAGTGCACCTCTTGGAGTGCTGCCAAAACTTGCAGCCAAATATGACTCGAGGACAGTGCAGCAGGGAAATTTAGTATGAAGAATAAACAGAACGGTGCACAGTGGAAGCGGAGTTGTGTGATTGTGCCTGGAGCAACCACAAAATGAAAAAAAATTGGGGTATATCTCTATATCTCAACTCACGTGGGTCCGTTTTGTAATCAGAGATAAGAGATAAAAAGACATCTGAGGTAGCGTCACATTTTCACCAAGATTATGTAAGATCTATGCATGATTGTGTCATAGTATTTGGACAGTTTCCATTTTTCAGCAGCATCTGCTGTTCGGTCACATCTGCGGTTTATATTCCGCTAATATTTCATTAAGTTACAAGTGAAAACGCAACAAAAAGACATCTGTTTAGCTTCATCTTATAAACTGTGCTTTTTACTCAGGGCTTTTATTCAATATATATTTGGTATTTGAGTGAAAATATTTTTTGTATGCTACTCAAGGCCTTTCCGATATCAATGATGTTTTTTGAAGGTATGTTTTACAGTATGGTGTACTGTAAATCATATTTCATATATTCCAGCTTCTAATCTTTAAAAAGACACCTATTTTGTGTTGGTCAAGCCTCAAGCAAATAGTTATTTATTTTTTCACGCAAGGAGCATCAAAGTATGTCAAAATATGTATTTCTTATTATTGAAGCTACTCAAGAGAAAGCATACGTTTATGCCAGATTTATTTCCTCTCTACATAACAGACAACATGTATAATAAACAGTGCTGTCAGTCAAGATATTTAACACTATATTCTTTTCCTCTCAAATTTAATTTATTTCCATCTCAGGAAAGGAAACAAAACAATGTAACAATAGAATGCTTTATTAACATTTTCCAAACAATGCCTTCCACAGTATAAAGATAGAAATGCACTAAAACAGCACCAATTCAAGTAACATTAAACGTTTCCCAAAATCTAATTGGGAGGTTGACTAATTGAAAGAACTAGCCTTCCCACAGGTTGCCTTTTCTTTGCAACGGGTATAAATCTCAAATTCTCCTCCTCCACAATATTAATCTACCGGTAGACCGTTGCTATCCACTTTGCTACTGTAATCACAAGGCCGTGTTCAAGATTCGCGTCAGGGTGTCAACTAGTGCCCGACAGATTTATCGATCGGCTGATATTATCGATATATCAGTATCGGCGTATATGCTTTCCAATATGTGCAGATATGAAAACATTTTTTTCCCCCAGAACATATAATGCAGAAAACAACGCTTGGGGTGATTTAGAATTGGTGTCATAACGTAGTTTGTTCAGCAGAGTGCGCTCTGACTCCATTGTTTACAGAGCTGAGCTGACGGTGGTTCAGCGGTGTCTTCACGGTAAGTTGCTAACTAGTTTGTGAAATACATACTGGAAAGTTAATAAATAAATGACCCCATCATTTTCCCTTTTCAATATAACTAATATAACGTTAACCCTGTCCCTGACAACCATGTCACTCATGTTTATCACATCTGTTTGCTGTTAGCCAGCTATAGTTATTCAGTGCAGTCAGTAATGTAGCAGACTGAAAGGTAAGCAGAGCATCTTTTTGCAGCTCATCAGACAATGGTACGGTGGTGGATTGTGTCTGAGTGTTGATTTCAGGCTACATTGTTACCTAGTTGGTGAGATGCTTGAAAGAAAATAAACAACGTCCATCTTTTACTCTCAGTGACAACGAGCTTATAGCTAACCACGTAGCTACTTTCATACCTTGTCAGCTGAGTGGAAGCTAATATATCGGCCACCATAGCAGTAATCTGTGATTCCCCCCCTCTAAAATCGGTATCTGTCTCAAAAATCCCATATCGGTCAGGCTCTAGTGTCAACACCAGCGTCAAGTGCCGCTTTGACCTCCACATGAAAAGATGAAAAATGTCTAATTTGGTTTTGGTGATAGTTAAGACTTAACGTGCTTCTGTAGTAATTAACATGTGTATTATATACAGATGAAGTCAGAAGTTTACATACACCTTAGCCAAATATATTTAATCTCAGTTTTTCACAATTCCTGACATTTAATTGTAGAAAAAATTCCCTGTCTTAGGTCAGTTAGGATCACTATTTTAAGAATGTGAAATGTCAGAATAAAAGTAGAGAGAGTGATTTATTTCAGCTTTTATTTCTTTCATCACATTCCCATTGGGTCATAAGTTTACATACACTACCAGTCAAAAGTTTAGGGTCACTTACTCATTCTTTATTATTATTATTTTTCACACTTAAGGATAGTAGTAAAAACATCAAAACTATGGAAGAACAGAAATGGAACTATAGGAATTGTGTTGACTAAAATCAAAACTATGTTATATTTTAACATCTTCAAAGTAGCCGCCCTTTGCCTAGAATTCGCAAACATGTACTCTTGACATTTTCTCAACCAGCTTCTTGAGGTATCACCATGGGATGCTTTTTAAACAGTATTGAAGGAGTTCCCTTCAATACTGGGCACTTATTAGCTGCTTTTCTTTATTATTCGGTCCAAGTCATCCATTTCAAAATCTTTTTTTTTTTTTTTTTTTTTTTTATAAAATTTTAGTTTTGTAATTAAATGAAATTAAAATTAATATTAATGTCAAAAATTATATTTTTGTCTACAAAACTAATTTCAAACATTTAAGCATATGCCTTCAAATCAAAAGGTTTTTAAGATCATGAGAAACATTTTTGTCAAGTGACCCCAAACTTTTGAACGGCAGTGTACACTTTGTTAGTATTTGGTAGCATTGCCTTTAAATTGTTTAACTTGGGTCAAACATTTTGGGTAGCCTTCCACAAGCTTCTCACAATAAGTTGCTGGAATTTTGCAAACTGTAGTCTGGCTTTTTTATGGCGGTTTTGGAGCAGTGGATTCTTCCTTGCTGAGCAGCCTTTCAGGATATGTCGATACAGGACTCGTTTTACTGTGGATATAGATACTTGTCTACCTGTTTCCTCCAGCATCTTTACAAGGTCCTTTACTGTTGTTCTGGGATTGATTTGCACTTTTCACACCAAACTACATTCATCTCTATGAGAAAGAATGCATCTCCTTCCTGAGCGGTATATTTGCTGCATAGTCCCATGGTGTTTATGCTTGCGTTCTATTGTTTGTTCAGATGAACATAGTACCTTCAGGCATTTGGAAATTGCTCCTAAGGATGAACTAGACTTGTGGAGGTCCACAATTTTTTTTTCTGAGGTCTTGGCTAATTTCTTTTGATTTCTTCATTGTGTCAAGCAAAGAGGCACTGAGTTTGAAAGTAGGCCTTAAAATACATCCACAGGTACACCTCCAATTGACTCCAATTAGCCTATCAGAAGCTAACTGGTTAAAGGCTTGACATCATATTCTGGAATTTTCCAAGCTTCTTAATGGCACAGTTAACTTAGCGTATGTAAACTTCTGACCCACTGGAATTGTGATATAGTCAATTAAATGTGAAACAATCTGTCTGTAAACAATTGGCTAAACTATAGTTTGCTAATATGAAATCTTTAGAATTGTTAAAAAAAGTGAGTTTTAATGACTTCAACTGTAGACTGAAAAATACTACCACAATTTCTACCACAAGCCCCATCTGGGCTTATTTTGTACATCAAATAGTGTTAAGAGGTCCTTTCTCCATTTCATCGCTGACACGGAAGCGCTGTTGTGTGTGTTGTGAAATGTGCGTCAGTGTTATGACTCTGTGTGGACACATTACAAAGGTTCCGCCCTTCCAACAGGGATTTATGTTGTATTAACAGTAATGCGCTAATCGCAATTAAGAAAAATTTACGTTAATTAATTGCATGCATTAACACGTTAATTCTGACAGCTCTAATAATTAATAATACGTACCTAAACACTACATACTTTGATTACCTTTTTAATTCAACAATAATCTAATAAATACTTCCACAATTACATTGCCTTTATTTATTAAATGTATAGCTATTTCAGAAATGAAGTGTTTTCTTTCAATATACTGGTACTTGGCTATGTACATGCAGAACGACGAAGACACACCAACGTAGAGCTATAAATGCAAACCACTGCGTTGGCCACTAATGGAAACTGCGATAAAATTATTACATTTAGTACACCTTGAGCCCAAGCATTCATGATATTGATAAAAACATTGAAAGAACTTTACAGTGGAGCAGTAACTAGGTGCAAATTTATGGTGTGAACCCAGAGCAGGATTTCTTCCAGTGAGGGCTGAGAAAATGGAACACTTGGAATAGCGTTGGAGCGGATTGATTAAAATTGCTGTCACTCCAACCTGCTCACATACTCATGCAAAACACATATTAGGCAATTAATTTTAAAACTCTGACTCATTATGACATGTCAGAAAGCAATGATCTCAGCTACAGCATGACATGGACATGACACTAAGCTTTGTACACCCTTACCAAATCAGGTGTGTGTGACTGTCAGTAAAGACTGAACTGCCAGAAGTTTGATCTGCCTGTGAAAATTCATATCAAGGGGAGGTAGCAGTACCTTGCCGGTTGATCTCGTTTTGCAGAAGCTCCTCCATGGCCCCCTCCTCTGCGATATCCAATGGCGTTTCTCCCTCACTGTTTACTACACTGACATTTGCACCTTGACTGATAAGATACCTGCAAAGACATGACAAGGTGTTTACAAAGACATCAGGTGCGATTAGCAAGATCACTCAAAACTATGAACTGAACTGACAATTGCTTGCACCACCTCACACCTGAGGTTTTGGAATGGAGAAAAGCAGAAATAACAAACAATCATGAAAGTGAGCTCAGTTTTAAAGGATGAATTATGCGCTTGAATGGTGATTTGCATCTTAAATCAAATTTCAGTGAAGTGGTCTTCCATTTTTGTAACTGGTTAACAGCTTGGATTTATGACATTGAGTACACAGGCTGGAGAGTTATGAAGGAGTGGCGGTGTCTTGTCTGAAAGATGTTTCAGATTGACCTTGGTGGGATCAGCACAGTGCCCTCACTAAACTCACTGCTTATTTGTCAGATTCAAGAACCATAGCACTAGGGACAAGACTACACCAGCCTGCCTTTACTATAGTCTGTTTCTTCTTACATATTCAAGGCACCTCAACAAGCATGTTCTTACTAAGAAACAAACACACATGCAAACCTTCCCCAGCGTGCAAAAACACATTCTGGGTGACATTTATAAAAAGCAGAACATCTTCAGAAACAATTGAAAACCCAGCCCTAAACTGATGAACTACTTCTGAATTGCTGTTCCCCAGAAATGTGCTTATTCTTTGAAACTTGTCATTCACCAAACTCTAGGAATTCTGACAGTCCCTTGTTGCTCTAAGGGAAGGCTTTGCTGAGCCTATTTCTGAGACAAGATCAATACACTTGTGGTCAAAGTCCACTGTGACGTCAGATGTGTTAACCCGACCACATGTAAATTGTGTGCAAGTCATCAGAACGTGTTGTATTCTTTCAGGCAAACTGCCATGACTACATTTTGAAAGAAGTGAAATTAAATAAGTAATGAAAATATTAACCAATAATTAATTAGTGAAATTTACCTTAAAAAAATAAATTTGTAAAACAAAAAAAACAGCTGTTTTCTTTTTAAACCACAGCCTGGTGGTAAATATATATATATATATATATATATATATATATATATATATATATATATATATATATATATATATATATATATATATATATATGAGCTCTCTCTCTCTCTCTCTCACCTCCTTAGATTGTCGTCATGATTTGTGAATGAGGAACTTTTGATTCTGATCCTAAAGTTTTGATTTTGGCTGATAGAATACACAAAGGTTCACATACAATACATACACTGCACAGTGAATAAGACATTTTATTATAGCGCATGAAGCGTTTTTACTTTTGAAGTAGCTTTGTCGCTCTCCTGTTGATCCAGTGAGAAGCAATCTCCTGACAGCTTTATGTTTACATACTGACATTATATCGGCCTATCAGCCATTAAAAAACCCATATCGATTGACCTCTAATCTGAACAATGCTCTATAATGAGTAATACATCCATTATGAACCATTTTGATTTTGTAATTTAGCTCCTACATGTTTTACCTGCGCCTAGGGGTTAACGATTTACCGGAAAAATGTGTCAACCAATATAAATTTGAGTATCATCTAATATTGCAGTTATTAGTTATTATGCAAAATGCCGCCATATGGTACAATACGCGCGTTCCAAGTAGAAGTTGTGCAACAATCAATCACTATCCGTTACTCTGACACGAGTTGTCAAATTTCCTTAAAGTCTAATTTTATTCGTCATTAGATACTTGCATGTTATTTTGCATTAAAAAGTGCCCTTTTCTCACAATCACATGGATGAGAGTTCGCTTCGTCACAAATACAGCGCGTGCAGTTTGTTTTATTTGTCAAAATGATGAACAGAATACAGAATTACAAGTCAATGTTTTAAAATTTGGTACATTTCAAAAATGTATGTTTAACATAACCTCTTGTTCCAATCACATTACATTCTGAGAAACTGTATAAGAGCTTACAAATAAAAAGTTCCATCCTCCATTGTGTGGAACAGGAATAACAGTAATTTGTATATCCGAGCCTTGGGGTTCAAAAGGAAGCAATTTTAGGTGGTAACAGAAAAAAAAAATGCAAATTTTGAGAAAAATAAATAAATAATGCTATTCATGACTTATGACGACTTTGGGATAGTGGGCTACTATCAACCTACTATCTCCCATGTAAAATTTGTATAGCCAAGCTATTAACTAATAAGCTATTAGCAATTGCTAATTCTAGGTTCTGGAAAACTAGCCCTATCAACAGACACAAAACAGGTCAGAGCACTCACTTTATTCAGGACAAAGCATGCCTGTTCCGATTTACTGTTTGGCCTATTTAAAAGTCAGCTGATATTTTCTCTAGAGTGTTGTGCTCCCTATACAGATTTCAACCCACCAATATAGCTCAAGCATGACATTCCGTATTAAAACGCACACTTTATCAACACTATAGGAGAGTGATTGAAATCTTGTGAAGACAGAGAAGCAGCAAAAGTAATGAACTCTAAACAAAAATGCCAAAGACAACAGTCAGCCTATCATAACTGCATCTATGTCATAAACTACATGGTTTATCAGTAACTTTACTCAAACTTTCAGACAGGCAAATTCATCATCAATTAATTGAAGAGGACATGCTGATCAATTCTTAGAAGAGAAAGAATGACTCTTTAATCAAAATGTGATTTCCTCAAGCTAAGTTGCAGATCATAAGCACCCTAGCGATCAACTAGGTAGCTGCTAATCCATCACTAGTGTGCACTGGGGTCACTTGGTTCTTGGAACCTGGGCTGCCCTCTTAACAAAGTTACACATAGCTGGCATAATGCCCTATGAACGGATAAACCACCAAGAAAAGTAACCAGGCAAATCAGCAAGTGCTCAAATATTTCAAAACAGACTATGGCTGAACACCCTGAAAGTTATATTGTCTGTTGAGTAGAAGCAGCACTTACTCGGCGATGTCAATGTATCCGCAGGAGGCAGCGGCGTGAAGGGGGATCCAGCCCTCATTGTCGGGCTGGTTGATGCAAGCCCCATGCTCCACCAGGAAGGTCACCATGTCCACATTATCATCTATGCAGGCCTGGAAACAAGAAGACATGGGTTAGCATCTTAATGTACCATCTAGTCACATAATCTTTTCATGTAAACAATTTGACCCCACTACTGAAGAGCCACAGTCACATGGTGCACCTCAGCATAGAGTTGTGACCAATGCTCCTGTGATTGGTTCACCCAGATTCTGCTTTCAAGGGACATAGGATTTGTCAAGATCAATGGCATAACTGAGGTGTCTGGGATGCCAAACAGCAAACCGTTGTTTTGGGGGAAACCATTTTCACCAGAGCTCTGCAAGGCTTTAAACCAGCTTAAAGGAGACATTATAACGGGAAAACCTCATTTTTCATGACAATGAAGTTTGATCTACCTGGCAGGTAGCGTACATGTTCCGACTCATTACGCGGTGATGCTGGTCCTTGTGGCCCAAGTATGAAATCAAGTGTGTATCCTTTCTTGATCAATTATATGGGTCAGAGATGGAAAATGGCAGTGTAAAACTAAAACAACTTTTAAGCGGACTGCATAGAAAAATGTTCGCAAGAGAGAGATTTTCAAAACAGGCAGTATACAGAATGTGTTACCTAAGGTTCAGATTAAGAGCCTTAGCAAAACAGTTTCATAAACCCTATAAAAATGATCTTCAGGCCCAAACATTAATACTTAGTGGGAGACCATTCCTCCAAACAAAAACACTGTATCATCAGGTAACCAAAATCACGTTGAGGGATATTTGTAGAGCCATAATTAAATCATGTCAACACTTGGTGAAACAAAAGAGCTTAACAGAGTAATACTGTCACTGCCAAGACAACGTTTATTCATTTTGAGAACAACCCATAGGACCGACCACACAGCACATTTAATATGGACTCTTGGATAAATCTGCACCCAATTCACAAACTCTCCAGGTCTTTCAAAGACTTTTGTTTGTCACACTCAAAACTCATGCAATTGGTTGAACCAACATTGCTGTGCCGGGCAGGATGGCCACTCAAACAATAGGAATATTTTTTTAAAGAATAACTTTTCAGGCTTACTTATACAGATGAAGTCAGACGTTTACATCCACTTAGGTAGAAGTCAATAAAACTCATTTTTTAACCACTTCACAGATTTCATATTAGCAAACAATTGTTTTGGCAAGTCGAGGAATTTTTCAAAAAATTGTTTACAGACAATTGTTCATTTAATCACAATTCCAGTGGGTCAGAAGTTTACATACACCAAGTTAACTGTGCCTTTAAGCAGCTTGGAAAATTCTAGAAAATGCTTTAGACAATTAGCTTTTGATAGGAGGTGTACTGAATTGGAGGTGTACATTTGGATGTATTTTAAGGCCTACCTTCAAACTAAGTGCCTCTTTGCTTGACATCATGGGGGGAAAATGACCCCAGGCATACCTCCAAATTTGGGGGAAAATGGCTTAAGGACAACAAAGTCAAGGTATTGGAGTGGCCATCACAAAGCCCTGACCTCAATCAGATAAAGAAAATTTGTGAGCAGAACTGAAAAAGTGTGTGCAAGCAAGGAGGCCTACAAACCTGACTCAGTTACACCAGTTCTGTCTGGAGGAATGGGACAAAATTCCAGCAACTTATTGTGAGAAGCTTATGGAAGGCTACCCAAAATGTTTGAACCAAGTTACACAATTTAAAGGCAATGCTACCAAACACTAACAAAGTGTATATAAACTTCAGACCCACTGGGAATGTGATGAAAGAAATAAAAGCTGAAATAAATCATTCTCCCTACTATTATTCTGACATTACACATTCTTAAAATAAAGTAGTGATCCTAAAAAAAACTGAGTTTAAATAAGTTGTATGTAAACTTCTGATTTCAACTGTAGTTATCTCTGAATATTGCTGGGATAAGACAAACATTTTAACATTGAAAACGTTATAAACTTCAGATTTAAAACAATCACTTAGCAAAATCTATCTACAATGGCTGCCAAGCGTCCAACCTAACCCTATGCCTCCAAAAAAAAAAGTGAAATGGATGAAAATAAACCTATACTGACAGAAAAACAACTTTTACCCTATGGACAAATCCTATGAATTATTTCTTCCACTGCGCAGCTGGCAGAGACAGTTTTAGGTCATTGTGATCATTTAAACCACCTAATTATCTTATAGTTTGAGAAGCCCATAATAATAAAAAAAAAAAGAGTACATATTATCATCACCAGGTTCAAACACTTCACTTTAAACTCACAACCTTGAGTCCTGTCCAACTACCTGTGGTTCTCCATGTGCTTCCCTCTTGAACGCCTACCCATTAAATCTCCTCATCTTACTGCTGGTTGCTATGACAATACCATAGACATACACAAACCAGCCTCGCGTTCAGGGCACACGACTATCTGGTTGAAATCCTTGCCCAAATTTGGACTGTTTACAGTACTGCAGTAGAAATGTGTGGGCCTCTTTGCTCTTATCAGGAACTTGTCAAGCTAGTGGTAGAAGAAACCAGGACTGTCCAAACAGCTTGCTTACAGCATTTTAGAACACCTTTTACAGGTCTGTTGTGGTTTCAGGACAATGCGCGATATTGCATATTTCTCAAAGCAGTTTGGGGACAAACTTAAAATAGCGATTTATAGGAATTGGGACTCGTAAGGAATTTAACGGTTCCGTTTCCGATTTTGGTCCCACTCAACAACTGCGGTTCCTTGATAAATTCTTGCAATGATTCTTTAAGTACTTTAGTACTGAGAAAGAACTGTTCAGAACCCAACGTCATAGAAAATCATACTAACTCTAATCCAGGGGCCAGATTCACAAAATTTCTTCTCAACTTCTATTTTCTTATTTTATAACTTTTTTTTAAACAGTCACATTTATAGCTAGATACCTTCTTACCAACTTATAATTTATCCCAAGATTTTTCTTAATTTTGTTCTTAAGATGTTCATGAATCCAGCCCAGGTTCTGAATAAGAACTGGTTCTCGCTTCTGAACCCTATTAAGTGACCATTCCAATTTCATGTCAGGTACCTTACACAAACACTTAGGGCAGCGTAAAAAAAAGATTTCCAGATTAAATCGCGATCGACAAGGTTGATTTTTTTCACTTAAAACTGTACTTTAGTTTTGGTTGTGTTGATTATTACAGCTGTTAAATAAATAGCAATTCAACGGAATAGCTTGGGCACTGTAATATTTTCATATTGTACCAAGTTAGAATGTTCTCTACATAATGTAAATTATCTCTTTTTTTCTACCTCTTTTTTTTGCAAGTGTACATTAATAGCAGATATACCCAAATGAATGAGAATCTTGATCAAATTGTATGAAAATTAGAATCAAAGCGAATGGAGAGCTTGTGAATCAGAATCAAAATGGGAATCTCTATCGATACTCAACCCTACAAAATACACCTTTGGGCTCATGTTTGCTTGGTGAAAGCAACTGTCCCACCAACTAGTAATTGGTAAAGTGGTGCAAAATGTAGTTAATTTTTAGACTTGAGACATTTCGGGGCACCCAAATAAGTACCAATGTCTAATTTCTTTCTCTCTGGCTTTAGCAAACATGTGCCCTAACCAATCCCCTTAAGGCAAGCATGCCTTCCCTCTTCCCTTAAAACACACCATGTTTATTATAAGCCTAACCTAGCAGTTCCAACAGCCCAACAATGGCAATCCCTTAATGGCTGTAATTGTTCAGGCCTGACAGGTGCGAGGCAGTGCCCACATCAGGGAATGTGGAGCTGGACTTTAAGCTACAATCAAGGGACAGAAAAGGGAAATAACTTTTGGAATAAAAGAAACTCACAGAGGGACTTATACCGTAAAACTAATACCGTAAAGTGCGTCTGAGAGCCATGTTGGAGACTCGGATTCTTTTCCCAACATAAGCAGGCACAGGGAAAGTTGAAAACGGATAGTTCACCCACAAAATGAGAAGTTAGGCAGAATGTCTCATACACATTAGTTGTATAAAAAGGTGCAATAAAAAGTGAATAGTGACTCATTCTGCCTATCATCTCCTTTTATGTTCCACGGAAGAAAGTCAAACAGGTTTAGAACAACATAAAGGTGAGTAAATGACAATTTTAAATTTTCGGGTGAATTTTCCCTTTCAGAACATCATCCGTGTGTACTGAAAAGAGATCTGGCATACAGACATCAAACAGATCCAGACAGACATGAAGGCTGCTTGAGACTTTGAGAGATAATCTGACTATTGAAGTTAGTAATAATAGCTCAGATTGCATCCAAATCCCACTTCACTGCTGGTCGGACAGGCACGTAAACAGACCACAAACATATAAAGACTGCACTGATACCATTTTTTAGAGACCAAGTACTAGTACCAATATTTTCCTTTTGGTACTTGCCGATACCGATATCTGTATTGTATTAATGTTGTAATGTTCAAGTACAATACAGTGGGGTTAATCACTTTAGAATAGCAGGTTTATCAGTATCGGTGCATCCCTGCTAACAAGTCATCACATCTCCATTTAAACCAGTTTGGCCAGAGCTGGAGAGAGATTCATCATTGATTAGTAGGCCTAACAGACAAAAGGTACAGCACCAAGGCCAGGTAAAAACAAATCTGCTCAAGAGCAGTCTAGCAGAAGAGAGCATCAGCTAGATTGTAAGTCTGTAAATATTTTACTTAGTGTAAATTAATAGATCTAAAGAAAACGTGCATGGTGCGTGCACATGCTAATCTTACAACAACAGTCCTGGGGCTATGAAGTTTCCAAGGAGCTCTGTGGTCACTAGGTGGCTGCTTACTGGCGCAAGTAAAAAGAGCCCACCCCCTAGTCTCTATAATTTTCTGATCCCAACATATGGCTTGGGTCCCTCCTTCAATACAAGTCTATTTAGCCTGTTTTATTGTTCAACGTGCACAAAAGTCTCTTAGAATAAATAGTGCAGATGAGTTATGCACAAAGTTTAATATTCAGAGCTGGAGGTTCAAATCCTAACCCGAAGTATGAGCAACAGCAAGAGTGAAACTTGTCCTAGCAAGCACCACTAATAACTTCAGGAAATGACTCATAGCACCTTGGCCACAGTAGAATTCTGCAGCTGATAGCCAAGTAGCCAAAAGTAAACAAGTAAACCATGAATCTACAGATATGACTGACGTTCAATTGAACTCAATGACTCTTGGGTAAAAGTTCCAAAATAGAGTAGGCTAGTTAAGCTGCTCTTCAGGAGCCAGAAGAGAACTTCAGAACGCAATAGCACAGTCTGCAAATATCCAGACAGCTGCTAATTTGCCTTGTAACCAAAACTTGTCAGTGCCATGCCGTGTAGGATCAGGTCTGTGACGCACTGCTAAATATAGAGTTTCAGACATGCTTCAAAATAGCACAGGCCTTGTTTTAGCCTTACAGCAAATGTTATGATAACAGATATGAGTAATTTTGTTTCGAAGTTCAAGCGAAGGTACTGCATCCTATTTTTGCAGAAAGACATGGCTTGAAAGACTTACGAGAACCTATACATGCAGAATTCAGTGAGAACAGTCCCAGCTGCCAACTGAGAATTTATATACTGCTGAGTGTGAGTTTAATTAGTGGCAGAATCAGTGTTCAAAAAGCAGGTCTGGCTGACCGAAGACTTTCAAAGTAGTGGTCAAAGATCACAGAACATAAAGCTTATTCAGACATACCCCTGGCAACACACTCAAAACCAAACTATGCTTGATCTATGCTCGATTATGGTAAACTCAAATCAAAAAGATGGAAGGGTTACAGAAATAACCAAAGCGGACAATTGCTCTTCATAGACCTTACTCAGGGTAGACGCAGAAACAAAAATCAGGCTGACAATGTGGGACAGTCCATTCAATAGGTTGTACTGTTGTGTACCTTGGTGTCCATCACTCAGCTGACAAGACATTGAAAACACCTCTTTCCAAAAAATATCAAGTAGGTTTTGCTGCAGGCCAGAGACCTCCAAATGGGGGCAGAATCTCAAAGAGAGTGGGGCTACTCCAAAAGGGGGTGGGGTTACTTCAAAAGGGGACGTCACTTTCACTCACGGTTAAGGTTAGGGAAATGGTTAGATTAGGGGCTCCCTACTGTATCTTTGCTGGCAGTTTGGAGCACTCGCCTCTTTTAGGAGCTCTGCCTGAAGCTATATCCTTCTCAAAAATATTTAGTGGACAAAACAAATATAGCTTTTTAGCCACTAGCAACCCAAGATCTCTGAGCGAGAAAGAGAACGTTATGCACACATTTCACACAAGGCACTGTTCATGTGGACTTCTAAACACTGCAACCAAGCAGGTTG
Organism: Myxocyprinus asiaticus; assembly: GCF_019703515.2. NCBI lineage: Eukaryota > Metazoa > Chordata > Actinopteri > Cypriniformes > Catostomidae > Myxocyprinus > Myxocyprinus asiaticus. The sequence goes on along the minus strand of NC_059388.1, from coordinate 11,613,790 downwards.
GTTTTCAAACAATCAAAAGAGTGCTCTAAATCAGGTCAACACTGTTTCCCCTCACATATAACCTATGTCGGAATTTCTCGCACCTTGGGCAGGGTGTCAAACAGCCTGCAAGTGCTAGGAAATGACTGGCAGTTGAAGAGCCAAATCACAGAGAAAAACAGGTGCCACATCACAAAAATCACTGTACCCTAATGAAACCTGATCCCATACAAACACAATTAATTAACAGATTAACCACATCCAATACCAACAAGTTAAATCTTAGAATGCTTACACACTAGAGCCAAGGTACTCAACAGGCAGCCCATCTTTCTGTGGCCCGTGTGATGTTGTCATCTCATAAGATTATTGAATGTTTATGAATTTTGAGATGTCAATTTTCTAGAGCATTTACAGTAATTCTCAGTATTGAGAATACATTACATTTAACAGATACATTTGAAGCACTTTTGCAATTATGTGTGTCTTGTTTTGAGGGTACTGTATCTTTTGTGTGTGTGTGTGTGTGTGTGTGTGTTCACTAGGAGAGTTTTTATTTTTTAATGAACCACACTTTTACAAGAATATTGCTATAAATCTATATATAATAGGGATGGGCATTTTGGTCATTTTGTCTACTCGAGTACTCGAGGGGCAATGACATGTACATAACTGTATATATAACAACATATCTGACAAACCTCTTTGGCATTGCATCTTGTTTTTCCAGTGTATTGTCTATTCATTATTATAGGCTGTTATAAAATAATCCGTTACAAAATGTACAAAAGATTGCATAATCAAAATATAATGCATCATATTTTGTAATTGTGACGATTCGCTGCCCAACTCAATGAAAGAATGTGCACAATGCGCATCTGTCTTTTCTCCCTTCAGGTTACCGTAGTAATCTTAGGAAGTGCGCACCAGCTTTTTTAGTGACTGTGTGAACAGTCTATTTTCAAATCATGGTTGGCTTAACAGGAGACGCCTTTATAATCGCGTTTTTAATATGCGTGTTCCGACAGCTGGTGGACAACAGAGATGGCACGATAAAAGCTCCCTGACAAACCACCAGCAAACGTTTCACCTGAGAACCCTTCCAGATGCTGAATAAGAGATAGTGGGCTGTGGTCACCACACCTTCTTAATCACGCAATTCAGAAGAATGCAAACAGGGCTGATTACAAGAGTTATCTATGGATGATGAATCAAATGCACAATAAAAGGCAAAACATGGATCAGATTAAAGCTGAAACAATACAATGACCATCATATGCACCGACCTAATTCTAAAATAACAAAATCGCAAGAGCTCTGGCTACACAGGCCGAGATGGGCAAATCCATTCTCAGTGCGGAACTAAAATATGTGCCAGACATGCACATGGAGATGAAGCCAGAGACATAAGGGGAGGCAACAAACCACTTGTAGCTGCCTTGAGGTGTTACCAATATGGTCGCCATATAAACTTTATTGTCTTAAAGGGACTTTGGATAAAGCCTTGCTTGTCTCCTTGGATACACTCTTAAAATAAAAAAATAAAAAAAGACAAGACAAACGTTTGGTCATGTGTGCCCTTTGTAACTACATAAATAAATCAAATAAGGGAATTCATTTAAAACACACCAGGGGTGTTCCAACTGCCCCTGGAGATGGACTTTGCCATTGGAGAGATGAAAAGCAAGTCTTTCAGCAGAGGGCCGTAGGGGGTCCGTCTTCACAATTCGGTTGGAATTGTGCTGGTTGTTTTTTTGAGCCCTTCAGTTCGTCTTAACCAGTGCAATTCTCAAAGCCCTTTATGGTCAAACGCTCTACACATGATTACGGATCCTTGAACATTGGTTAAAAATCTGACAACATCTCTCCATAGTAGGTTAAAACCCAGAGGAAAACCCTCTATCGAAGTCAAGCAATGACTGTCAAATAGTAGACCACTGTATGAATGGTCACTGAAGGTTTTTAGTGTCAAACTTTAAAAGGAACAGTGACTTTAATCTACCGCAGTTGAGAGGAATATAGCTGTGCCCCATGTGTGTATGTGTGCGAGTGTGTGTGTATGCACGGACTGCAATGTGTGAAGCAGCAGCAAACCCATGAGTGATTATCTCCCAAATCATCAAGCGAAGCGTTTAGAGCTAACTATAGCAGCACTTCACTTCAATGGGAGAAGACACTTGAGGCCCCCTCCCTCTCACTTCCTCTGGTAGCCCCTGAAGACTCGCAGCTCAAACACCAGGCTTCTTTCCCAATTCTGCAGCTCTCTTTGGCCGTTCCACCATGTGCAAAACTCAAACTATGAAAGTATGCTGCAAAAACGTCTCACTCAGAAATTGTCACAGTATTGACATCACATTAACATGACTGCCCACATTAAGGCTATACATCAACGACTATTCAGTATTCAGCAACTAGGCCTGTGTTAATTACTGTCAGTAAACTACACTGTTACACAGAGGTTACTCAATCAAAACAGAGATATTTTCAAGGTACCACAGCAAAAACAGGCCATGAAATTCAAAGGGCAGGAACATCTTTTACGCAAGAGTACAAACACAGCCGTAGATGCTTGGCAAAAACATTGCAAGCATGCCGTACCATTGTACACACTTAAAGTGCATTATTGTGTTACTGTGGCAGTACAAACCACAGAACTCAATGGGAAGATTGACTTGCCTTCAAATGTCTGTGCCATTAAAGTAGATATTACTTACCTAGCTAACAATAAACAGGTTTATAAGATCTACCTTAAACAGCAATATTCTCGTTGCTTCACCGTAACAGTAGTTGTAGCAAACAGTTTTGCCAGCTATAAAGCAATGTGGCACTTTGCAAAAGCAAAACATACTTGCACTGCATTATGAATTGCACTGTGACTCATTTCGAGAACACGGCGATGCATGAAATTGAGCTTACAAAGCTAGCGTTTGCATTCACATACTTGCAGCGAGCATGTTTCAGGGCTATGGCTCCAAGAAAGGGTGGAAAACAGTCACCTTTGTTAACCAATTTGTGTCCATCTGCACTCTTTTTGATTGTTTTTCTATGTTGACATGCGCTATATGGGCTTCTTTCACCACTGCACCACGTACAGCTGGTTTGTTCAGCCTCGTGAAGGAGCACTGCATGTTTTAGATGTCATCAGGTTAAAAAAAAAAAGTTAAAACCATTTTTTTCTCAATTTGGAATGCCCAATTACACCCAAGTAAATCCGGGTGGCGGAGGACGAATCTCAGTTGCCTCCGTTTTTGAGACCATCAATCCACGCATCTAATCACGTGGCTTGTTGAGCACATTACCGTGGAGACATATCGCGTGTGGAGGCTTCACGCTATTCTCCGCGGCATCCACGCACAACACACCACGCGCCCCACCGAGAGCGAGAACCACATTATAGCGACCACGATGAGGTTACCCCATGTGACTCTACCCTCCCTAGCAATTGAGCCAATTTGGTTGCTTAGGAGACCTGGCTGGAGTCACTCAGCACGCCCTGGATTCCAGCTCACGACTCCAGGGGTGGTAGTCACAAATGTTATATATGTTGCGCTTTGTCTAGCTTTTGTTAGCGTAAGAACGCATTTGGTCTGAATGGCCCCTTAAATTAAATTTACAACTGTTTTTGGTGCAAGAAACCATCCTGTCAAAGATACAGATGATGGTGTCAGGATAAAACGGCTCTCAGAAAGAGAGTTTTCAAAGATACAAAGGTGCTTGATTCTTTATTGGATGAGAAGTGTTTGCAGCTGGCAGAGCAATCAAGCCCAGAACCAAAGGCAGTGTGTGAAAATACTGCCAAGTGCCAACGTTCCTTGGCATACCTGGCCAGCTATGTTTCCTTTAAATTCAGATCGAGTGTGCACAAACACACTCAATTCCCTTGATTCTTAGAAAGGAGCCATGGCTATGGAGTGGGGAACTCAAAAGTAAAATAAAATGTAGAATTGTAACAGGCTATGCCAGCTATCAAAGACTTTAAAGAACAGTTCACCCATAAATAAAACTTCTGCCATCATTTAGGCCTTTTCACCCTCATGTCAATCCCCCCATGAATATGGCTGCACGGTTTACTAACAAAATATTGTGATACCAAAAATGTTTAAATAATACGATTATGATATCATCTTGTTGCTCATTAATGTACTATACTCCAGTATGGTGCTATTTGCTAAATTTGACCGGATATGACATTTGAGATCAATGTAAATCTGGTAGTTAATCAAATTAAGATCTCAATATGGCCAAGTGTGATCAAGAAAGAGCAAAAGGATGTCATTAAGTTCAATAATATAAAGTTCTGCATGCACTGTGTGCTTCAGAATGAACGAGAGGTGCCGCTCTGCTCTCTGTGATGCTCATGCAGTGTGTTCAGTGAATGAACACTCACATGAACTTCTCCAATGCAGCTCTGAGATTTCAGGATTTCATTTGGAATGACATTGATGATTTTTTTTTTTTTATATACTTTTCTTTGATTAAAGTTATGTATACATTTGATGAGACACTGTTTTGATGATAACATTTAATTAGAACATAAATTTTATCCAAAAAAATTAAAACGGAAAACACAGAACTGCAAGACTTTATGCAGTTAATCAAGCAATTTTCTGTGAAATTTTATCAGTAATCTGAGGCTATTTATTTGTTTCCAAAGTATCGTACCGAAGCCAAAAATTTTGTATCTGAGCAACGCTACACCTGAATGATTTTTCTTTCCTCCATAAAATGCAGAATGGAACTCCATCCAATCAACAATTAGAGGACTGGATACATACGGTTCTTTTAAGTTTCATCTTAAAAAATGGTTAATTAATACTCAGCACTGTCTACATTAGAGTTTTATTTTATTCGATTTTAGCTTGTCTGTAATAATAGTTCTTGGTTAATTGTTATTCTCCTGTCGCTATCTCTCTGAACTCTTACGTAGCACTATATGAGTTTAGATAAAAATGTCCTACTAATATAATGTATTTAATATGATTTATTGTGTTTGGAATCAATTATGAGCTTGTATTTTTTTATTAGTATTTGATAATGTAGTTAATGTGTGTTTTTTTTTTTTTCTTTTCTTGTTATTGTATTAATATACGTTGCTTTGTTTTTTAGGGTGACTAACATTCTGTCAAGGGTCTACAGATGAAAAATAGCCATTTGGCTAATTCTGGCACATTTACAGTCATGTTCATTAATGTGCACTGGCCCTGTAAATAAATAAATTTAATTTAATTAAAATTAAAAGACAAGTGTGATTTATATATTATAAAATATTTAAATGTATTTATTTTAAAATATATTTAAATTATATAAAATCTAAAATATATTTAAAAATAAATATGTAATTTTTTTTTATTATACCCATGACCAAAAAAAAAATAAAAATCAGCTCAGATTTTCTTGTCAAAAATCTTGTCAGATTTTCTTGGAACAACATTATTTACACATTTGGATGAACTATCCCTTAATATTTTACAAGTAGCACAAAGAGTGAAACCACAACAGCACAAGCCAGACAAAAACAAAAAGGGCTTGACTGAGAGTAATGACTTACAGCCAATATTCTAAACAAAATCCATTGTATTAATATGAACACAAATGGCCCTGATCAAAAGTTTACAAACCCTTGAATGTTTGGCCTTGTTACAGACACACACAGTGACACACACAGGTTTAAATGGCAATTAAAAGGTTAATTTCCCACACCTGTGGCTTTTTAAATTGCAATTAGTGTCTGTGTATAAATAGTCAATAAGTTTGTTAGCTTTCACATGGATGCACTGAGCAGGCTAGATACTGAGCCATGGGGAGCAGAAAAGAACTGTCAAAAGACCTGCGTAACGAGGTAACGGAACTTTATAAAGATGTTAAAGGATATAAAAAGATATCCAAAGCCTTGAAAATGCCAGTCAGTTCTGTTCAATCACTTATTAAGAAGTGGAAAATTCGGGGATCTCTTGATACCAAGCCAAGGTCAGGTAGACCAAGAAAGATTTCAGCCACAACTGCCAGAAGATTTGTTTGGGATACAAAGAAAAACCCACAGGTAACCTCAGGAGAAATACAGGCTGCTCTGGAAAAAGACGGTGTGGTTGTTTCAAGGAGCACAACATGACGATACTTGAAAAATAATGAGCTGCATGGTCGAGTTGCTAGAAAGAAGCCTTTACTGCGCCAATGCCACAAAAAAGCCGGATACAATATGCCCGACAACACCTTGACATACCTCACAGCTTCTGGCACACTGTAACTGAGTGACAAGACCAAAATAGAGCTTTATGGTCACAACCATAAGCGCTATGTTTGGAGAGGGGTCAACAAGGCCTATAGTGAAAAGAATACCATCCACACTGTGAAGCATGGTGGTGGCTCACTGATGTTTTAGGGGTGTTTGAGCTCTAAAGGCACAGGGAATCTTGTGAAAATTGATGGCAAAATGAATGCAGCATGTTATCAGTAAATACTGGCAGACAATTTGCAAGGTGAAGGTTCTGGAGTGGCCATCACAGTCTCCTGACCTTAATATCATCGACCCACTCTGGGGAGATCTCAAACGTGCGGTTCATTTAAGACGACCAAAGACTTTGCATGACCTGGAGGCATTTTGCCAAGACGAATGGGCAGCTATACCACCTGCATGAATTTGGGGCCTCATAGACAACTATTACAAAAGACTGCACGCTGTCATTGATGCTAAAGGGGACAATACACAGTATTAAGAACTAAGGGTATGCAGACTTTTGAACAGGGGTCATTTCATTTTTTTCTTTGTTGCCATGCTTTGTTTTATGATTGTGCCATTCTGTTATAACCTACAGTTGAATATGAATCCCATAAGAAATAAAAAATGTGTTTTGCATTCTCACTCATGTTTTCTTTAAAAATATATTACCAATTCTCCAAGGGTATGCAAACTTTTGAGCACAAATATATATATATATATATATATGGCTTTGGAAATTTAGCCAGGCATGACTATAATATAATTAGATGATGAATAATATCATGAGACATGATGATAATTCTTAGAAGCTAAGGCTTATTTGAATCCTCACAAATGTTCTGGTCCTTTACCAAAGCATTACATAATTTGCTTTTCAAGTTTCATTTCAAAGAAGCCTGACTTTAAAGTAAACAGTTCTGCGAGCTGTATGCAAACTTTCTTGTCATGTGTTCTCTTATCTCAAAGCAATACGTTCCAGCAATTGCAAAAACGAAAATGATTAGCTCACTCTAGAAGTTTATTACCAAGTGGAAAACAGTATCTATCAAGACAAACCAAAACACAGTCCATCAATGGACTGCTCCAAAAATGAAAAATATCACCCCCCCAAATGCAGTTTTTTATGAGCCTGCATAAGCTAGTGCAATAACAAAAGATAGGGAATACAGTCTAAGGTCAGATAGCGCAGCACATGTTTTCTTTACATAGAAATCCAATTCACTCCCTTATAAAGCAACAGCATTGACGCTACTGCAACCCTTTCTCTCTCCGTAGGGCTCAAAACCTCTCGCAGCACAGGCCACCTAGCGAGGCTGCAGATGGGCCAGGCTCTGTACCACTGGAGAAATTCCCAGATAAGTAACACTCCACCACTCTGAGCCCTGAGCAAGCCAACGCCCCGCCTCCTCTAACTACATCACAGACACAGCACACAGCCACTTCCACAAAAGGAATTCCTTCTTACAGTGTGTGTATGTGTACAGAGAAAGAGATAGTGTATGCAACAAAAGAAAGAATTTGCAGGTGAAAGTGAGAAAGAGAGATGGTCATATTTCATCAGGTCATATTTCATACCAAAAATCAAAAGAAAAAAAAAATTGTAAAAGAAAATGAAACCTCTTTGAAAGACCATTGCGACATAACTGAATGACAATAATACAGTTTCCTCAAAATTTTCAAAGGTAGTAGAACAAATACTATCATGATGTATAAATAAAAATATATATATATATATTAGTGCCCGACCGATTTATCAGTCGGCTGATATTATCGGCCGATTTTAGCCTTTCACAGATATATCGTTATCGGTATATACAGGGTTTTTCCTGGCTCAAAATGAGGCAGAGGTGGTACCATCCTGATCATGTGCACACATACACTTGTACCATGCCTTGCACTGGCTGAAGCAAACACTTACAAGCAACGTATTTTAGGTGTTCTAATAATTAGATGATTGACGAAAATGACAATTATCAACTTATAGCATATTTAATTAAAAAAGCTAACCTGTTCAACATTAAATTAAATACAACATACAGCTAATGTGTTCATTTATAGTTAACAAACAGCAAACTTGATTAACCTCTTAAACCGATAATAAGATCATCTCTGATCTCAGGTATGTGGGTGGGTATGGTGGGAAGGGTTGATGTGTAGAGACCAATCGGCCACTGTTTTACAGCTTGGATTGGACTGATCGCTTAGATTGACAGGTCTTGATTTACCATGCGCACAACTGAAACAGTGCTGGATCTTATTACTTGTTACTTATTCTATGTAATTATGTTTCTGGTTTATTGTGGCATTTACAAATGTAAGTAGCTCTTAGGTTCAGTAAAACCTCAGATCACTTGTTTGGAGAGTTTTTTGGACTTTCGATAAAAAAAATAAAAAAAAAAAGGCTACCTTGGTTCAAAATGCCATAACTTGCTTTGAGATAACAATACAAAATTTTGATTGTAGTCATCATGTCAAGCATGAATAATTAACTAAATGAATAAATAAACTGCATCACTTTCTCAGCAGTGTTGTAACATAAGAGCCTCCAAACATGAGATGTACATGTTTGCATTGAGAAAATCAAGATTATGCGTGGTTAGCAATTTTTAAGTCACTGAAATAAGGCCATGAAACACATAATAGATTTTGTAGACTCCAGTTTTCACTCACAAAATTAACTTTTGTGAGACACTTTTTGTGTTAGAAAGGCCGTATCAGATCACGCTCTTCTTCTGAGGTAAATTCACAGCGTGTCTTCCAAAAAACGATAATGAGCTCAAACGGGAAAGACTGTACCTCTCGTTGGTTTCATACGGATTACTCAGAGAATATTTGTATTCGATTTAAACTGGTTCATTTAAAAGTAGACAATACAAGCTTTCTATAGACATATTTCTCATGTCTGCGAGGCAAGTATACAATGAGTTTTGGTTCATTTTCTTGACGCTTTCCAGACAGAAGCTCACGGAGACCGAGATGGCAGAAAGCGCATCCTGTATTTCTTTATTTTACAAAACCACGTTTTACTGTTATTGTGAGTGTACACAAATAAAAGTCAACCCTTTATAGTTTCCAATGATGTCTTACTCTTATCTGTATGACCAAAAATGACGGAGTATTTCTTTCTGCTGTTATCAGGGAAAAAGTCAGGTGATCGCGCTGGTGCCTCCGGTGACCACAGAGGATTGACTATGTTATGTTATCAATATAAAAAAAAATTTTTTAAAAAAACTCAAACAGGAGCAAAAAAATATCGAATTTTGGGGGCATTTCCGACCCTGCACAACGCTATTTTGAGCCAACGCCTGATTAGCTTGCTTGTCGTTAAGCTTAATGGAGGGCTATTGCCTAAGTTGCTTAAGTTCTGCTGGCTCTATGGAATTTTATTTATAATGGTTTAATTTCACAGCAGTGGCAAATAATGTTGAAGTTTAGGGCAAACATTATCCTTACCCTGACAGTCGGAGGCGGCACGAAATTTGACGGAGGCAGCCGCTTCATAATTCACGCTACGTTGTTACCTAGTTGGTGAGACGCAATGCTGGAGTAAATAAAGTCCATCTTTTGCTCTGTGACAACGAGCTTATAGCTAACTAGCTAACCATGTAGCTACTTTCATTGGAATTCAGTGTAAGCTAATGTGTAAACATGTATTCACCAAACTGTTCTGTTCAGGATTTGCAGTTTGGTACCCCCTTCAACTGAACAATTCCAGACGTTGCATTTATAAAATGTAATATTTAGAAGTCTGGTTTTCTACCGTTCAAAGTTTCCCCTGAACTTGTATAGCAGAATACGGTGTAACACCGCTGCTGCTGTTTATCTCTTGACTCGACAGGTGTAAATGCTTCTTGTTTTACAACCTGCCCCTAATTCACTAGCAGTATTAAAATAGTCAGCATTTCACTGATACTAAACAGTACTACTGATGTTTATTAAGCTATTTATTGTATTTTTATTTATACTTTATTTTCTCAGTGTTCATTTCTAGAATTTGTTGACAATGTATAATAATAATGTCAAATATTCTTTGATAAAAATATTTGTTTGAGAAAGCAGCATTCTGAGTACCTTTGCATAGTCATATCGGTGCAAAATCCACATAGAAAAGGTCTGTTTTCATTCCAGCTCAAATTAACTATATCGGCCACCATATCGGTAATCAGTGAATTTTCCCCCTCTAAAATCGGTATCGGTCTCAAAAATACCATATCGGTCGGGCTCTAATATATATACATGGCTCAGTATCTAGAATGCTCAGTGCATCCACGTGAGAGCTAACAAACTCGTTGACTATTTATACACAGACACTAATTGCAATTTTAAAAGCCACAGGTGTGGGAAATTAACCTTTAACTGCCATTTAAACCTGTGTGTGTCACCTTGTGTGTCTGTAACAAGGCCAAACATTCAAGGGTATGTAAACTTTTGATCAGGGCCATTTGGGTGATTTCTGTTATCATTGATTTAAAAAGGAGCCAAACAACTATGTGATAATAAATGGCTTCATATGATCACGATCCTTAAATAAAAGACAGTTTTTTTGCATGATCAGTCATTTTCAAAATCAGTGTCAAAATTTCACAATTTCTGCCAGGGTATGCAAACTTTTGAGCACAACTGTATCTTTGTACTCCACAGAAACAGCTCTTTCCACTCTAAGAAATGCCAGTTTCTGTGTTTGCGCTTTATACAACCTGCTTCATCACTTGAACAGTAGTATTTCATATGATTGCACACATAAAACTAAATAGCCATACAAGGATCAGAACTGATAATATAATACTGTGAGAAAAAGAATCACAATATATGATTATCAGCTCAGTTATACACTCATCAGCCACTTTATTAGGAACACCTGTACACCTACTTATTCATACAATTATCTAATCAGCCAATCGTATGGCAGCAGTGTAACATAAAATTATGCAGATATGGGTCTGGAGCTTCAGTTAATATTCACATCAACCATCAGAACGGGGTGATTTCGACCATGGCATGATTGTTGGTGCCAGACGGTTTGGATTGAGTATTTCCGTAACTTTCTGATCTCCTGGGATTTTCATGCGCAACACTCTCACAATTGTAGTGAGCAGAATAGCATCTCAGAAAGCACAATATGTCAAACCTTGAGGCAGATGGGCTACAATAGCAGAAGACCACATTGGGTTCCACTTCTGTCAGCCAAGAACAGAAAACTTGGCTGATTAGATAATCACATGAATAAGTAGATGTACAGGTGTACCTAATAAAGTGGCCGGTGAGCGTATATCACAGTAATGAAAATTGGGAGGAATATGTGCCTTGTTGTCATGAAAATAAGGTCAACTGTAAACAAAACAAAAAAAACGTAATTATCCTAAAATGGGTTTTCTTTTAGCAAAGTAACATTAAGTGAAATATGATTAGGACACGTTCTTGACACGTTTTGTGAGATTTACCCAGATAGGTGTATGAGATAGGGAAGAAAAAGAAAAAAAAAGCGCTACCGGTCAACTGCAGGAGGCCATAAAAAGGGGTAAAGCTTGACGAGAGAGAGAGAGAACAAGCAAAAGCCTGCTTTGCTCGCCAACCACCGACGACCATATATGGCCCTGGGATTCCCATGGAAAAAGAGGGCAGGGTAGAGAGCAGAGGGAAAATAATGAAGAGATTGTAAGTGTACGTTGCACTCCGGCTTACGCCCGACAGCCAAAACAATAGCAGCCGGCAAGAGCCAAGTTTGTTTCTGTGAGCTGTGGCCATAGAGGGGGTTGGTATTGGTGGCTGGTATTAGAACTAAAGCACCAGGGTGAATAGTACACTTGTATAATGCAGTAGCCTCGCTGCCCCTGCCCTGACATTTAGACCATGGTGGAAAAAAATGCAGACCATCTGCAACAGTGCCACATTTATCTGGAAGTGTCAAGGGGCATTCACACTGACAGCGATGAAGTGCACTGACGCACTAGAAAAAGCCCTGCCAGAGCATTTGATAGGAATCATAAGGATTTCAATGATCCAGGAGGTTCTAAATCCTATTTCATGTAACAATTCCGGTACCTTAAGGCCAGAAACATACTTTACACAAGTACGCGAATATAGATGTGAGTACTTAGCCAACACATTGCCAATGTGCGGTCTGGTTGAACATGCTTAACATGCTTTTTTGTATTACTGTGGTGGTAACAAACCTCAGTACTCAAGAGGATAATAGTTACCTTCAAATATTTGTGCAAATAAACCATGTTATTATTCAGGTAAGTTGCTATAAATACATTGCCTTTACCTTAATTGCTTAGCAACATTTTCTTCAAACTGTTGCTCTGCCATGACAGTATTTGGTTTGAAAGAGAAATCTTACCTTAAAAGCGGACAGTTCACACTATTGTCTACTATATCGCCCCTTGTGGCAACGTTGAGAATGCAACACGTACTTGCAATGTGTTATGAATTGCAGGTCTGACACATTTTGGAACGAAGAAAAAAAGCGTGAAACTGAAGAGTATGTTTTGGCCTAAAAAATTCTCATCATTTACTCACCCTCATGCCATCCCAGATGTGTATGACTTTCTTTCTTCAGCAGAACACATTTGAAGAAAAATAGAAAAATATCTTCACTAAGTAGTAGTGGTCAACCGAAAATTATAAATTTTCCCGTTTGGCTGATTTTTTCCTTGAGGACACCGAAAATCACCTGCTTGCATGCGAAGCATCTGAGACATGTAAACGACCAGTCATGGTTAGGTTTGTTGTTATGTGCCATCGTGTTTCTACAATAATAGACCAGTGTGCAACACAGTGTCATTTAAACGGCCCGCATATCAGAGTTGAGGCAGATGCGTTTGAACTCAATGTTAAAGTGCTCGCCTGTTTCATTCTCCCTCTCTCTCTTCAACAGTTCCCTGTAACTTTTAACTGTCTTGTCTAATGTTAAAAAGGCAATTATCAATAAACTAATATCATGTACCGTCTGCAAATATGCACATATCTCGTTTAAACAGATGTAATAAACCAACCTCACACAACTTCAGCAGATCCAGCAACCTGTGGAGCATTCACAAATCTTCATCTGAAGTACGTATTCTAACAGTCTCTCCTCAACAGTTCCCTGTAACTTATCTAAAAGGCAAATATCAATAAAACTTCTATTATATACCATCTGCATATTTGCAGATGGTATATATCTAATTTAAAAAGATGTCATTCACAAACCTCATGAAAATTCAGCATTTTCTTCCTGTCGAGCGCTCATCTAATATCTTCCTTTGAAGCACGTATTCTATCAGCCAGAATCAAAAACTTCAGGATCAGGATCAAACATTCCTCTCATTCACAAATCATGACAGTCCGTCTGTGACAATCCAAGTAGGCGATCCAGGCAGTTTAATCCGTCAGGAGATGGATCCGTAAGAGCGCGTGAGTGCAACTTCAATGCTGCGTCCGAAACCAGGAAAATGCTGCTCCAGAGGCTGTATACAGAGGTATGATGAAATAAGGTGCTTTTCAAACAGTTCGGAGACCAGTTTCCTTAAGTGTTCCATTCTTTCAAAACAGCTGACAATTAAGCCATTAATTGATTAGGCAGCAAGTCAGCTGCCTACGTTTTCGGATGCAGCCCAAGGTAAAAGCACTACACGTGTGCTAAAGGAAATGTCTTACTATGCACTGTATGTACAATTGGTTTGATTCGATAATTTTTGAGTAAATGCGATTGCTATCGTGGACATGCCATCCATGGTTGCTGGACTACTGTGTGTACTGTTATGTCCTTCTTCCTAATATATTAACATTTTATTCATGTGCAAATAAATTACGAAAATTTTATGACTAAACAGAATCTGAAGAAACTGCTATCTACCATTTAAAATACAATATTATTTTTTAGTTTTGTGTGAAATTGAGTAGTGCTAAATAAGAGTTTATTATTATTAATTATCTCAGTGATTATGTTTGTTATTTACTATATTAAATTGTGTGATATATCGGCATTGTATCGGCCTATCGTCCACCCTGCTCTCTGGATATCGGCATTGGCAATTTAAAAAAAAAAAAAAAAAAAAAACATACCGGTACCACTACTCAGTAGGTCCTTAAAATGCAAGTGGATGGTGATCTGACCTTTAAAGCTCCAAAAAAAAAAAAAAAATAAAAAAAAAACATCACAGAGAGTCAGCATAAACATGAGTAAATGATGAGAGAAATTCCATTTTTAGGTGAACTTTAATGCTTTTATTTGAGGAAGCAATTCAAATTGATAACTCGTAAGGTTGCAACTAATTTGTGAAGGCTCGGTCAAATGTACCTTAACACAGCAAAATTCTGTGGGCAAAATCCAGTTCTCAATCGGAATCCATGCGATCAGGAAATACACCAGATCTTCTCCTGAGGAGATATTAATTTTTCAGAGGAAAAGATCTTATTTACTTTTCTTACTTTGATAGTTATGTGCAAAAAGATGTTAGTTATTTAACCCATTTATTTGTCGAATATAGTTTAGTTATATAGTGCTGCGCTTTGCGTCTGTATAAAACGCTGAAACGTGTCTGATAGGGGTCATGTATAATTATACATTTATGGGTTCCTTAACACCGACTAGTCAACTATTCGTTTGGACAACCCACCGACTAATCGATTCTGAAAATTGTTAGTTTTGCACATCCCTAGTTGCTAGCCAACTCAACTACAGTATCTAACTGTATCAGGCGGCATATCACCTGAGCTTTACTGTCTCCACTCCCACTTGCAGTCGAATAATGCTCAACTTTACTCATTTGCCTCACATTACGTCTCATTTACATAAAGTTGAATTCTGCAATACCAACAGTCAATTTCTCTAAATAAATTTAAAATTAAATATAATGACTCCCGGCTTATTTGTTGCAGTAAATCGCTGTCAGTGTGATAATCTATCACATAAAATTTCACCACTTGATCCAGTCCGGTGGAATAAATGGCGTAATGGGTGAACGCAGGGCATTAGGAACACTCCATCAATCCATATCTATTATCACAGGAAATATAGATCAGCTATGAAGACACCAGGGTGGACCCGACAGTGCGCAGTTTGTTTGGATGTGGACCATGTTAAGTTCCCGGTCAAGTTTTAGGGCTTGCAACAATGTCAATGCACATGATCCGAGGTACTCCAGGGTGCTGCTTAATTACACGTCCCTGAAAGTAGCGGGTTACAGAGATGCCAAGAGTCAATTGACAGTGTGAAGCAGCTACTGCAGATGACAGAACATAGATCATCGAGGGGAAGGAGGCAATGAAAGAAAAAGTGAGATATTGCTGGAAAGAGAGCAAGAGTTAGTATTTTG
Source organism: Myxocyprinus asiaticus (assembly GCF_019703515.2). Taxonomy (NCBI): domain Eukaryota; kingdom Metazoa; phylum Chordata; class Actinopteri; order Cypriniformes; family Catostomidae; genus Myxocyprinus; species Myxocyprinus asiaticus. The sequence continues at coordinate 11,598,292 of NC_059388.1, read as the reverse complement.
TATGCTTATGGTTATTCAGAAGCACTTCAACAGTCTTGATTACAATATCTTGATTATGTGGGAAGTGTATAAATTTGGAGATGTGTGCATGAGTTCTAAGGGAGTGGTTGAGTATCATGTGTTAATGCGCATGCGGTGGATGAAGAGCACTTGTAAAGCCTTGGTGAGGAAATTACAAAATATACACTTGCTTCCTGTTCCTCCCTGACAAAGAGTTTTCAACACCCTTTTGCTGACCCCACTACACTGTCCAATAAGCCCATACAAACAAAATGACACACCTTAAACCATCTAAATGAACAAAAACAAATAAGAAACAAAAGCTCAGGAGCAGATCAGAAACAGCTGTCCCGTTAAAGGGATCGTTCACCCAAAATTATAGTGACGTCCCTTGTGGCACAACTTGTGTTCCTCACCTCCAATCTGTGAAAAATCCAAACAAGAATGTCAACATTTGGTGACGCAAGCTCTTGCGTTTGATTGGCTACATCTAGACTGCAGCGTGATTCACGATCACGTCAGCCCACATGACGTTCCACGCCCACACGCGTTGACGGTCATTAGTTAATTGCTTAGACGATGACTGCTGTTGACGTGCATCCACTGTGACTCAAACTTCAATGGCAGTAATTGAAGACCCTAGCAGCGCTTTCATGCCCACCTCACTACATTGGCTGGCCAATATACATTCTGTGCTTGATGTTTTTCATAATGACTGACAGTAAGGCTTAAAATGGTAGTTATTGTGGCCTCAGTTCCTGTTTTTGGTTCTGTAACCTGCAATTTTTCCTTCAAACGCAAGGAACGCATGTAACAGTCGCCACAACATTCATATAGTCCTGAATACAGGGCTCCAGACTAAAAAATGACTTCACAGCCACTGGCTCCTAAACTGAAACGTTAGAGCCAAATGGCTGATTTTAGTCACCAAATCACAGATTTTCTTGATTTAGATTGCTGTTCAGAAACAAGATAGAAAGCTGAAGAAAAGTCAGCTGATAACCCATTCATCAAAGGTTTAATAAACAGTATATAAAGTGAATGCAAATGAATGTTTGCACCTTGTGTAATAGTTGTGTACAAGTCCCTCAGTTGTCTTAAGTGTCAAAAGCTTGATTGAAATTATATTACATAAAATATTCAAATATTGCCTTAGTCTTTCTTTACTAGACACAGAGACTACAAGAGTGCAAGCTGAATGAAATCCCAGATGCAGTTTATTGTGCTACTCCAATCCCAAACAATAATTACCAGGAGAAAAAAAGTGGTACACAAAACGGGACTTTTAATTATAAAGAAGCCCAAAATACACATGGGACTCTTATTTTGAAATGTCTGCCCTCCCAGTTGTGAGCTCACTGATGGCTGATTCGCGGAGAAAGTGAATCTGATTCAAACTGCTAACCTGAGCTCCTGAGTTCAAACCCTCAGTTCTTTTTGGATGATTCATGAAAAAGATCCGGTTTAAAAGAGTCATTTGTTTATGACTCTCTCTCACTGGGTTTGTTGTTGCGGTGCAGCGAGCTCGTCAGAAACAGAACGGGTGAAAAGCGGTGCGAGACACACTGGCGCTCTTAAGATGTATTCAATAACTCACATGATGATATCTGACGAAACCGCATATGAACACACAACCCGACTGTCGCCAGCAGCGACTAGATTTTACATTATTGTCGCAATTTCAGTCGCAGTCCAGAGCCTTGGAGTACCAATGTTACTCATTCAGCCTAAGGGTCTATTCACACCGGGAAGAAATATTGGCCGCAACACCTATTACACTTCTATTCCACCTCTTAATTCTCAACATATTTCTTTAATCATGCTATAGGCCTAACTAAATTAGGGATGTGCAATCAAACTTTTATTCAACAGCTGTCTTGCTTGTGATAAATGGATTAATTATTGTTATTATTATTACAGATAATATTACATTTTACTATACAGTTGTAATATATTTTTACAGTTTCTTCAATTTCAGGCATCTAGATTTTATTTTGAATTGTGCTTTTATTATGATGTGTGTTTTTTGCCGGAAGCTTCACTTTTCTGGATAAACAGTTTGCAACATGGCCCAGTGTGATCTTTTAAGTCATGTCTGAAATCTCATCTCTTTACACTGGCCTTTGAGTCTGACAAATGGAATGTAGGACACAGTTTTGGAGTGTTTGTATTTTAGATTACTGGTGTTTGTGTATGTGGTAATTTTGAAATGTTATGTTTTAAATTGTATTACTGTGTAGCACTTTTGGTTTTAAATGCTATATAAAGCTGAGTTGAGATTAAAGCGCAAATGCTGTGATTTAATTATATAAACATATAATTTACATGTGCTGCGTGGTTCACAGTGGATTAGTGCTCTGCTTTGTCATCTCAAACAACGTGAATGATTCTCAATGTCTGTGGAGTTTCCAGAGTATGAGCAGTCAGATTTATACATTAAAGTACGCAGCTCATCCACGCTAAGATTGCCGCCTTCAGCGGTTTAATAAATCACACTAGGACAGGTCACTTTAATTGTCCATTTCAGCGTAAAAGGAATAACAGAGCGCACATTCAAAATAAGCCTGTGAGCATTATAAATAGGGCTGCAACCTGAAAGTCGACTAGAAGAGTCTTGGTCAACCAAGCTAGGAAACCAACGAACACCGGTATTACCGCTGGTTGGAGGTACTATGGGGTAATTTTCATTAAGCAGTGTTAGGGTTAAGCCTACACAATAAAAGACACCTTGATTTCAAACTTTGAACTAAATTTTTATTTATTTCAACTAAAATTTCTAATGAAACTGGAAAAAAAACTTAAGTGCAATCAAAATGCGTGTTGTTCAACTTTTTGAAAGATGGCCAATTACATCGGCAACCCTCGTGCTGAGGGATCGGCGAATATTCTTGCTTTAGTGATTTTGCATTGAAAATTAAATTTATTTAAAAAAACAAAAAACTAAAATACATTTCTAAATTCAAATTGCACTCCAAACGAAACGAAAAAACAAATAAAATAATGAAGTGATAACATTTTTTATATATATTTAAGTAACCACCTTTCCATTTTCAGGGCTCAACGCTAAGGATTTTTGTGTTTCTCCAAAATGTTCACTGGCCCCAGCAGTGGAGGAGATTGTGCGTTTTCAGTCACTCGTTTAGTCATGCAACTTTTGGCCATGTGTAGTGCGGGGACAGGCCTACTTAAAATGTTGCGCAAGACGTGCAAGTGTTTTTTTCTTCACACTGGTAATAGCTGCTGCTAAGACACTTGGAAAAAAGCGAGGACAGTGCTAGGAGAGTGCGCTCTGTGTCTGCACGCTTTTATGCATGCACACAACTGTGCCTTGGTGCGTCCAGTATATTACGCTCTCATGCATCTTTGCGAGCTAAATAGAATCGCACTTGCTCGTTGGTTACAATACTTTGTTTGCTCAGTGTAATTTTTGTGCTCTCTCGCTTGTTGTTTGCTTGCACTAATGTTATAAATGCAGCACTGGCCCGATCAGGCAAGTGACAGTTCCCGAATCTCTCTTACACTGGCCCCGGGCCATCGGGCAGTCCTTATTGTCGAGCCCTGCATTTACTGTCAGGCAAGTATCCGTCTAAACATGCAGGTGGAAAATTACTTACACAAATGAAGACATAAAAACAATTCTAAATGTAAAAATAATAATTATAACGATGATAATCACTGAAATGTAAATCATGGTTCGAGGTGAACGTGTTTTTTGTATTATTTTATGTTTTAATCACAGATGTATAGGCTGCAGAGTTGTGTTCACAATTAACTGCTCTGTGGAAATAAAGTGAACTGAACTCAAAGCACCCCCTGAGCTGAGATGCCTGAGGTCATTTGCGGCACTTATAGAAGATACTGTTCTTGCAACAACAACCAAAAAATTCAGAAGACAGAAACAAAGAAAGAGATAAAAAAACCTTTTACATGCGCGGGTTCCACAAGACTGCACGCCTCCGAACAAACATACATGTGCATAGATGACTTTTCTGTCATCTGTTCTTATAATATAATAAAGTGTGTTACTTCAAGCACGTATCTGTGTCTCTACGGGCAGATTATCTGTAATATTAATTTGATAATAATAGCCTAATAAATAATAATAATAATTTAATACATTAATGGGAAAACGAGCCAAATATTGTCTTGAAATCGTCAAAGGTATCAGCTATTGGTGATCACTAAGAACATCATCTGTCGGCACAACCCTAATGTTCATTTCTCTCTATAAATTAACAATATGTTCAGACAGTCTCTTTGTTGGTTTTTCCGACACATTCTGAATCATTACAGCTTTTACCAGTGTCACTGCGGCTTGCTTCGTGCGTGCGCTTATTTTAAAGGCTCATTATTACGGTTTAGTATTTCTCTAATGTAGAACAGGTTTAGCAATGTTACATCATGTGTGTTGCATTCTCTGAAAGCAATTCTTAACATCTTATACGTTTAAGTGTATCTTGTTTTAAGGATTTTTAGACAATTTTAAATGGAAAACAAGACAAAAACACTTGATAACAATGGGATTTTTGTTTTTACAATGATTTTGCCCTCGTTATTGTTAGCAACCACGTTTAATACAACCTTTTAACTCGGGGCACAAGCTGAATAGTTGGTTAAGAGCTAATGATTAATCGTTGCAATAATCGCTGAATAGTCGAATCATCATTAGATTAGTCGATCAAAATAATCGTTAGTTGCAGCCCTAGTTACAACGTTTACCAGATCACAGGTTTTAACTGAATTACATCATCATGAGAAGGAAGTTGTAATTTTGGATATATAACATTACCCAGATAAGGTTAGTAATCGATGTTATCACATTAAAATCATGTTAACATTTCTAAATTTTCACATCTTGTGACAAGTTTTGAAACGGTGTTTATTTTAACATTTATAGATTTACCATGCAATTCATTTAAGTTCCCCATTCCAATCTGTGTGTGAAAATATTTGGGCCATTTCATGCGGATATAGGCTAATGTAAATCAGGATACGTCACGATACGTCTCCCTGATGAAATTAAAGTAAATGTTGGTCTTGAGTGGGCCATAAGTGGCATGTCTTCTAAAACTGTTGGTTTCTCGCTATTTAAAGAGATGTGTGGCACATTGTTAGTCCTTCACAAATTGTTAATCCTATTTTTGTAAATAAGCTGCTCAGCTTCGGCTCTTTGAAAGCTCTCTCACTTTTTTAAAGTTTGTTTGAGCTCTGCAATAAACACATTAGAGGAGTAAATTTCATGTAGGATGTCTTGTTTCTCTAAAGTTGTCATTTAATTGTGCTTTGGGATTTTTTCAGAGGTTTTTTCAGAGAAGACGGTCCACGACCACCTCACATCAAACAACTATATCTAAATAAATTTGGTTAATCGTAAAGTGTGAGGCTGGACTCAGAATTGCAAAAACACTGAACTCAACCTGCAAACATTAACGGCTGGTCTTTACTCCGCTTGGCTGTCCTCTGCAGAGGCAACATCTAGCGAGACCACAGACCTGCATTAAACCACAAAAAGGTAAGAATGCACTCATGCCATTTCTCACTATCCCAAAGACCCTTGGCTAGCCAGGGCAGGATAACCCTGCCTTCAAAGCATGGTGTGAAAAGACAGGCATGCGAAGGAAAACCTATGATGATGTCATTCAACTTGGACCCAGAGCAGAGGACATACATCACATCTGAAGTCTAAACTGAGATTCCTTGGCTTTTCCATTTTTTGAACTTCTCTGCCCTGAATAACAGGGCTAAGCAATATAAGAGGCCCCATAAAGTATTTCAGCACTTACGTTTCACTTAAAAACATCTGTATATCATTGCATTAGCTGGCCTATATTTACAATAACATAAAATCAAGTGGCATCTGCAAACAAATGAAACTTATTTAAATGTGTTTTTTGCTCAGTGTTTGTGCCATATTTCTTTAAAAATAAATGCCACTTTTGCTTGATATTTTGCTATACAATTTAAAGACTAGTGGTCGACCGATATAATCGCAGAGGCCGATAAATCGGCTAATATTCGACATTTTTTAATTATCGCGTCGGCTGACAAATTTTCTCCTTTGGCCGAATTGTTTCTTGAGGGTGCTGAGAATCACCTGCTTGCATGTGAAGTGACTGAGACATGTAAACGACCAGTCACAGTTTGTTTTGTTATTACGTGCCATTGTGTTACTCATTAAAAGGTCCGCATATCAGAGCAGCAACAGACGCGTTTGAACTCATAATGTTAAAATGCTCGCCTGTTTCATTCTCACTCTCTCTCCTCAATAGTTCCCTGTAACTTTTAACTGTCTTGTCTAATGATAAAAAGGCAAATATCAGTAAAACTAATATCATATACCATCTGCAAATATGCATATATCTCGTTTAAACAGATGTAATAAACCAACCTCACACAACTTCAGCAGTCCCAGTGGAACTGTGGAACGCTCATAAATCTTCCTCTGAAGCACATATTAACAGCCTCTCTTCAACAGTTCCCGGTATCTTTTCTAATGATAAAAAGCAAATATCAATAAAGCTTCTATTATATACCATCTGCAAATATGCAGATATTTCGTTTAAAAAAATATAATTCACACACCTCAAGAAAATTCTGCATTTTCTTCCCGTCAAGCACTCATTCTTTTTTTACAAAGTGTGAAATTGAGTAAATATAGTGCTAAATAAGAATTTATTAATTTTTTTGCAATTTTAAGTTTGTTATTTACTATAATAAAATTGTGTGATATATATTGGCATTGTATCGGCCTATCAGCCACCCTGCTTTCTGGATTTAGGCATCGCCTTTAAAAACCCATATCAGTCGATCATTTTTTTTTATTTATTTGCCTTTTAGACGATTTTGATTATATATATCTGTACTTTTACATATTGGTTTTGAAGTTTAAGGTAGATTTTTTTTTCCAGTCATTCTGATATCGCCCTGCCATACTAAATGCTAGGGGTGTAACGATACACTCATCTCACATTTCGCTTCACTTCTGGAAATAAAAATTAGCCCTTGCTCAAACTTCATTTTTGCCAAAATTAAGAGAACACGTTTTTTTTTATCCATGATGCATAGTGCCATTTATATAGCGTGATATATGCTCAAAACATTTTCAAATTAAAGTTTTTTCCATCAAATTGAAGTAAATAATCTTTCAATTTTAGTCTTAAATCTATTTAAGTTTTATTAAATAAACTGTTAAAGAATACTCAATTCAATCTGATAGAAATTTATGAAATTAAAATGTATAAATCTTAAACAGGTTAAACATTTATATATCACAATATATCAGTACACCCCTAATCAATGCATTACTCAATGCCATTGCATTTACAAAAACATACCAAAGTCGCAATATAAATGGAGAGACAATTAGCTAGCTTGCAAATTTTCCAAACATATCATGCAAACTGGAAGACCATTGGGTTTACTAGAAACTTGTCCAAGAATGTTCAATACTTTCTCTTGAATTGTTTCCTGAAAACAGATACTGATTTTCTAGTGTAAACTGCTCATCACCATTCATGACTAAGCATTATAACATTCTGAAAACTGGTACTTAACGCACACCAACCTATTAGAAAGACAATCAAAGAACAGATGACACTTGTTGTTGATTGGATAAAGGCGGCAATCATACGTAAGAAAGGTTAAGACAATAATTTAGTGTGTTTGTGGGGTACAGGGTGGGCTTCAGGATTTATAACATTCCTCAAGGATTCTGGCATCTGCAATCCACAGATAGACCAGTTTGAACCTGCAGTGATGCTTGTCTGAAATAGTTCACCTGCTCAGCCATACAGACAACCAAATGGATGAAATTAGAGATCAAAAGTATCGTTCAGAAAACAAGCAAAAATCTCAAAACTCATTGGATAAGGAATAGACTGGTGACTGTTCATCAAGACTGTGATGTAACATACACAAAAATCAAACCTTTGATATAGTTTCAGGTTACATCACAAAACCAAGGCTTGGCTCTGCAATTTTTCACTCCCAATCCCACTTCAGAATCTGAATGGTGAGTCAACATGTTGAAAGACAACAGATGACAAGTCCATGGCTCTACATCAACGACAAAGACTTCCTGTACTTGATTACTGGTTTCTTTCAAACATCCAACGGAAAAAAAATTGACACTGCCTGCCTGACGGGGCCAAACCTGCTCATTACAAACTGTAAAACATGAACTGTTGGTGTGCAGCTTTCTAATATTAGCATGTCAATCAACCACTGCACAGACTGTTATGACGATAAAAATCTGTAGTGACGGCCAAGTATCATTTTATTTCCTGCTTAGCATAAAATAGCATTTTAAAAGAGCAACACAATGACATTTCTTTGAATGTCTTTGTTGTGTCTAAATAGCCCCCACCCATTTCCCATACTCAAAGAATAATTGAGTGACATGCAAATCACATGCTTATTAAGTATTCCTGAGAAGCCTGGTGATGGGATGGACCCCATCAGAAACCAATTTAAAAACAATAAACATGAATTATTTAATATGAAACAGCATTATAACATGTGCTCTTACTGGACCAGAGCACAATTGAAATGACATTACAGTACAATAAACCACCCATGGTAAATTGAATTCATAAATTATTTGGTTCTTTAAACACAAAGCCACACCCATTGAACCAAAACAGTCTCCAACATTTACAGTCTCGCTTAACCACAATTCCTTACGGTAATGGCAAAGCCAAAACACATGCGCTGACATCAGTTTTTTGGCTGTGTAAAAGCAGGCTCTTGCACCAACCAAAAGGAAATAAGGGTCCAATCACCTAATTTATGTCAAGACTGATTACCAGTAGACCTCTCTTCATAAGCTAGTTGGATGCTCATAGCTAGAACACTGACCAAGAGCAAACATGACTCCATCACCCTTTTACGTATCACTGACACGTATTTATGTTTTGACAGTCATTAAGTCATGCTGTCATTATGATTTAGCACAAACATCAATCAAGTTGCCCAGTGGAAATCGGAAAATAAGGCGAAAGCATGTTATTTGATTACTTATAAAATGGCTGCAATGTTTATGGCAGAAGAGAACTGCTTAAAGCACACAGTGTCAAACTCCCCTGTTTCCCAAGAACACGGACTAATTTAAGGTCCATTTAAGTCCAAATTACCCTGTCCTGGTTTTAGATTTCAGGCCTTGATATAATCGGTCTCTCAGCTCAGATCAGGTAATGTGTAGTATACCAAAACACTCCCTCTTTCTTTTGATATGATTTTCAAGAATTTAAAAGCATTTTCTGTGAGCATACCTTACAACAGTTTATAAATCATGGACAAATGTCCTTCAGAAACTTCCAGTTTTGCTACTTTTAGTTAGGGCTGGATATCTAGACTAGACTGTCAATTCGGCAACAGTAGGATGGAAGTTCTGCTGCTGAAATTGGTCTGTGCTGACTGAAATTCAAACTTACCTTCGCAGTGCCTGAAGCTTAAAGTGTTGTTAAACGTATGGGCACTTGTGAGCTTGTTTCTGGGTGAAATGTCGACACAGTCCAAAAAAGCAAGTTTTAGTTGTAAATGGTGTAATACAGTTAACAGGAATGAATATTTTATTAAATCTTCCCCTAACCTAAGCCCCAACGGTCAGTGAAGTAAAAATGTAATTTAAAAGCAAAAAAGCAACATTCCGAATCACACTCACCACTGTTTATGTGACCGTGATTACTTAATGGTTTTCACAGGACCAGAACCTGTGTCTTGGAGGTTGCATGAGGAATGCAATCAGTACTACCACAGGAAAAGGTAAAGGCTGGTGCTGTTAGTCGATTCAAATCTTTAAATCATGATTAATTGTATAATTTTACATAGTTTATTGTGATAAATCAGATTTGGAAAGAACTGCAATTTTACTCTATATCCTGTATGTTTCTTTTCCTGTCAAAATGCACTTATTTCCTTTTAAGGAAAGAAAACAAAAGAATATGTAACTTTAATGTTTTTTAAACATTTTCCAAACAAAGCCTTCCACAATATAAAGATAGAAATGGACTAAAACATTACAATTTCAAGTAATATTAAACAATTTGCTAAGTCTGAGTTTGACTAATTAGCTGCTTTTACACTATCGGGCCAGTGCGAGTCAGGGCTATCAACTGGCCAATAGCCTTGTACCCCGAGCCACGAGACCAAAATCGACCTGCATTCCCAACATCGGGCCAATAGCACTGCAGCGTTGCCCTATAACCCGCCCTTAATATGCCACCTTGGTGCCAAACTATCGACGATGGTTATGTGGGATAGTGGTGTCCCATGGAATTTTTTTAATCGTTACTGTGCTAGCAAAGCTAGCTAGCTAACGTTAGCAATCTGCCTCTTGCTGCATTCCATTCAACTCGGAAAGTCGGATTTTCCAACTTCCTACTGGGAAAAGTGCAATGGAATCCCACTTGAAGTCATAATTACAACTTGGAAAGTCTGCGGAAATTTGAAACTCTGATTTCGCCGAGATGCAGGTGCGTGACGTCACACAAGCTTGTCGGCACCCAGGAAGATGTACAAAATAAGTGATTAACATTCACTTTTATTAAATAATATCAATAAATTAATGAAGGAATTTAAGTTCCTACATTACATGATATTAAAGCTTGCTTAAATGTTAGCAGAGTAGTAGGTGTTCTAAACATGGTAAATTATACTCTCTCTCTATATATTGAGGGATGTAGCTAACGCAGTGTTAACTTTGTGAGAGATTGAGGGGACAGGGCATGTAGTGACAAATTGTTGTTCCCATGTTACCTTTTTGCTTGTTATAAACAATGACATGACAGGCCACATAAAGATATGTAGCTAATATATATATATATATATATATATATATAGTTACGTTACATCAACGTTAGCTAATGTCAGCTCCGACACACGCCACGGTAACGCTCCCTCACTTGGGTGAGAAAGCAAGAGATGTGACTGCAGAGAGTAAAGTAAATTTACATATTAAATAGGCTGCTTTGCTTATGTTTGGCATTCATCTATTTACGAGATTTAGCTATGTGGTTAGCAAATTGCACACATTTATACAAGGCTTCTTGTTGGTTCAAAAAACAACAACAAAACTTAATATATTGTTTAAGAAAAGAGAGAAAATTGAAGACTTAAGTATTAAATAATTGTTTGAAATATTCTGTACTTAATGATGGTTTCTAGGGGAAGAGTCTTCCAGAAAACCTGAAGCGATGCTTGCACAAAAATGTTATTGTTTTAGATGGATTGTAAAACTTGGAAAAGGAGTGTTGAATAAAGATGGATAAGTTGATTTCAGCTCCTTAGTGTTTGTTTGTATTTGTTTGCTCATAGAAAACAAAGGAAATTTACACATAAAATTCACCTCTGCAGTGCCTTTTGATTGTTTTATCAAGACATTTCTCATGGTACACTGATACACACACACAAACATATATATGGCAATAAAAGAGATGAATGAAGAGGAATCTTCATTTGATTCCTGTGGGTGTTTTTATGGGAATTTGGACCTTTCAGATTAATTTGAGGAGTGCCTATGGTTTGCATGTTCCACATACATACATATATATGAGATTCAGGTTTTGACACTTGCCAGTTGAGGGACTTGTACACAACTATTACACAAGGTGTAAACATTCACCGATGCTCAAGACGACACCACACTACTATATGCATACTACAGTTGTGCTCAATTTTGCATACCCAGGCAGAAATTGTGAAATTTTGGCAATGATTTTGAAAATATGACTGATCATGAAAAAAAAAAAAAAAAACTTTTAAGGATCTTTATCTAAAGATTTATTAAATTGCAATTAGTGTCTGTGTATAAATAGTCAGTGAGTTTGTTAGCTCTCACATGGATGCACTGAGCAGGCTAGATACTGAGACATGGGGAGCAGAAAAGAACTGTCAAAAGACTTGCATAACAAGGTAATGAAACTTTATAAAGATGGAAAAGGATATAAAATGATATCCAAAGTCTTGAAAACAGCAGTCAGTACTGTTCAATCACTTATTAAGAAGTGGAAAATTCGGGGATCTCTTGATACCAAGCCAAGGTCAGGTAGACCAAGAAAGATTTCAGCCACAACTGCCAGAAGAATTGTTCAGGATACAAAGAAAAACCCACAGGTAACCTCAGGAGAAATACAGGCTGCTCTGGAAAAAGACGGTGTGGTTGTTTCAAGGAGCACAATACGACGATACTTGAACAAAAATGAGCTGCATGGTCGAGTTGCTAGAAAGAAGCCTTTACTGCGACAATGCCACAAAAAAGCCCGGTTACAATATGCCCGACAACACCTTGACACGCCTCACAGCTTCTGGCACACTGTAATTTGGAGTGATGAGACCAAAATAGAGCTTTATGGTCACAACCATAAGCGCTATGTTTGGAGAGGGGTCAACCAGGCCTATAGTGAAAAGAATACCATCCACACTGTGAAGCATGATGGTGGCTCACTGATGTTTTAGGGGTGTTTGAGCTCTAAAGGCACAGGGAATCTTGTGAAAATTGATGGCAAAATGAATGCAGCATGTTATCAGAAAATACTGGCAGACAATTTGCAAGGTGAAGGTTCTGGAGTGGCCATCACAGTCTCCTGACCTTAATATCATCGACCCACTCTGGGCAGATCTCAAACGTGCGGTTCATTTAAGACGACCAAAGACTTTGCATGACCTGGAGGCATTTTGCCAAGACGAATGGGCAGCTATACCACCTGCAAGAATTTGGGGCCTCATAGACAACTATTACAAAAGACTGCACGCTGTCATTGATGCTAAAGGGGCAATACACAGTATTAAGAACTAAGGGTATGCAGACTTTTGAACAGGGGTCATTTCATTTTTTATTTTGTTGCCATGTTTTGTTTTATGATTGTGCCATTCTGTTATAACCTACAGTTGAATATGAATCCCATAAGAAATAATAGAAATGTGTTTTGCACTGCTCACTCATGTTTTCTTTAAAAATGGTACATATATTACCAATTCTCCAAGGGTTTTCAAACTTCTGAGCACAACTGTATGTATTGTATTTACTTATGTAAATATTTGCTTATGTAGATTCTTAAGAGCAGTACTAAATAATAATAAAAAAATGTTGTATCTCTTATATTTGTATAAATTATGAAAGGGGTGTGAACACTGATGAGACAAAAGGGGAATGCAAACTTGCGTATCTTCAACTATACTGTTTATTAAACCTCCAATTAATGGGTTATCAGCTGTCTTCCTTTTCACCTGCTTTCAATCTTGTTTCTGAACAACAATCTAAATCGAGCAATTATATGATCTGGCGACTAAAAACAGCCATTTGGCTCCCTAATTTTCCAGTTAAGGAGCCAACGGCTCCCAAGTCATTTATTTAGTCTGGAGCCCTGATATACATAAGAAGCAACATATAATATATTTAGACTTGCTTTCAGAGAATATATCTTTAATATAAGTATATTTTGACTTTTCTGCACTGGCAGAAGTATAACCAAGTGAAAAAATACACATACACAAAATACACTTATATTCAAGATACACTCTGTCTAAATACCTTATGTTGCTTCTCAAGTAAAAGTATCTTGTTTTAAGGATTTTTAGACCATTTTAAATGGAAAACCAGACAAAGCACAAGCTGAAGAGTCGGTTAAGAGCTAATTATTAATCGTAGCAATAATCGTCCAAATAGTTGAATAATTGTTCTAATAATCGTTAGATTAGTCGATTATCAAAATAATCGTTAGTTGCAGCCCTATTTTGAAAAATAGTCACAGTTCAAATCGCAATATGATAAACAAACAAAAAATGGTAATGCCAAAAGGCTACTGAGGTTTTCAGTCCTCTTAAAAAGAACCAAACTGAGACCTTTTTTTACACTCACTCACTCACCCACAAACAAATAAATATATAAACAGTGAAACAAAAACAAAAATACTGTCTTAATATTCAAATTGTACCCATCCACCGTGTACCTGTTTTTGTCCATTTTGTGATAGGGTCTCAGTCAACTAATCATCATCATTATAGTTTTTGAAACCCAGTCAGATTGATTATTAGGGATGCTCCAATCAGGATTTTAACATCTGATAATGATCTCCAATTCTCTAATTTTCTTTTCATCTAATCGTCCGATGCTGATCATTTAACTTTTTACCAGCAGCTATTCATATTAAGGCGTCAACATCAGCGCCGAGCGCCGCTTTGAACTCCACATGAAGTGTTTGCAAACGTCTCGTTCTGCTTTTTTGTTATAGTAAAGACTTGACATGCTTCTGTGGTAATTCAATCGCGCCTTACAGAGTCCGCAAAGTACTTGATATATCCCATCTGGGCTTGTTTTGTACAACAAATAGCATTGAGAGGTCCTTTCCCCATCACTTGATCACTGACACGGCTGTTGTGCATGTTTGTGGTGAGTGCGTCAGTGTAATGACTCCGGGCGGACACATCACAAAGGTTCGACCCTTCTTCGACCAGTGTATATGCTAGCTTATGCTTATTAACGGTAAATGTGTAAATCGCGATTGAGGAAAAATGAACGCGTTAAACTTTGAAAATTAATCGTACAGGTTAACGCGTTAACTTTGACAGCTCTAGTAAACACATTTGAATTGGATAAAAAAAAAATGTCAGATGGGGGATGGCGCTTGTCAATAATTCAGCAGAATGGGGTCGATTACAGAAACATTTGGAAGCAAAATGTCAACTTATTAGGTATCATCAACGTATAAATCCAAATCATGGGTCACGTTTCAAAAGACATCCAGCATCATGAGAGACCGAAGCAGCTTGTTTAATTTCAAATTCTCATAGGTGATTTTCTTTGCGTTTATTTAGTAAAATCTGGAGACAGGGATCGAAAGTAGCAGTTCTCAACAGTGGATCACATGTCTGTTCAGATTGGGTCTCAGACAGCAGGGAAAGAACAATGCTAAAAGCAAATATTAAAACACAACTTAAAATAATGCATTGCTAACGTTGTAAATGTCAAAGGCTGTGCGTCTAATCAAACACTAAAATATGCTGTCAACTTGGTAGAAGCTTGACAAATTAGATACTAACAATGACAGTTTGCATGACATGCCATCACCCTTGACCTAGTCGACAAAAAATACAAGTTTACACAAGTTGTGCCAACCACAATGCATTTTGGCAGGAGCATGAAACCATTCAATTTTGCACAAACCAATTTTAGCAACTTGATGTCCAATGTAAAATCTTGGCTCTGAAGCAAAACTAGTTGAGAGCATCAATGCAATATTGTGAGAGAGAATCACAATATCAATATTTGATTGAAGACTGCTGAAAAAAAAGTTTACGTTGTGTGCAGGTGTGCTTTCTCACATGCACAGCCCTACACACACTTCCTAAGGATTAAACACAAGAGCTCACTGGGCTTTCCATGCTGACTCACAACATACAGAAAAAACAAGACCTCTCACGAACAAAAGTTTAAAATCACAATCAATTCTGAGCAGTGCGCCATGAGGATCTTCAGCAGATATCAGCTCTGACATGCAAACTGGGCGGCTCAGACTAGGGTTGCCACGATGTAAGGTGTTACCGGTTTTACTCTGTACAAGGGACAACACCGTGTGAAAGTTTATACCGGGTAAAAGGGGGAAACATTATGAATGGAACTTCCAATATCAATACAATAGCCTAATGAATAGAATAGCCTTAATTAAGAATAGTTGCCTATTGAAAAGTTTGCTACCCATGATAAATGAACCTAAATAACGCATTGAAAGCCAGATGTTCTTTAACAACGTATCAAATTACACAGGCAGCAAAGAACACGCACTGACAGAAGACGTTTATTTGCAGGTAGCGAATATAATGTGCATGGTGGGTAACTAAGACGTTTCGGATTCGGAATGACACAAGAAATGCTGTTAGACACACAGACGTGCTTGAAGAAACACGCTTTATTATATTTCTAAGAACAGATGACAGAAAAGCCATCTATGCGCATGTCTGACGCGCTGTTTGTTCGGAGGCGTGCAGTCTTGTGGAACACGCATATGTAAAGGGTTCTCTTTCTTTGTTGTCTTCTGAAATTTTTTTGCAAGAATAGTATCATCTATGAGAATTCTGCAAATGACCTCAGCTCTGAGTTCAGTACGCTTTATTTCCACAGAGCAGTTCGTTGTGAAAGCAACTCTGCAGGGTCACTTTTTATATAGCCGATACATCTGTGATTAAATCACAAAATAATACAAAAACACGTTCACCTCTCATTTCAGTGATTATTCTCATCATTATAATTATTGTTTACATTTATAATTGTTTTTAGATCTTAATATGTATTCGTAATTTTCCACCTGTTGTCATAGACGGATACTTGCCTGACAGTAAATGGAAAGGTGGTTATATATGATTTTTTTTTCTGACCACTTCATTATTTTAATTGCCTTTTCGTTTCATTTCTTTGATTTAAGTTTTTAATTTTTGATGCAAGTCACTAAAGCAAGAATATTCACCAACCCTTCCGAAGCAGCTAAACTGGGTCCTGGGATGAATGGTAATAAAACACCAACATTAAACCCGCAATAACACACAGTAAGTGATGTATTTGCCCGGACAAAGAAAAACGCAACTGGTAGCCCATGATGAAGAGAATGCACGTATGAAGTAGATTCATTGCCAAAGAGATGATGACCTTCACATCTGTTTTAAAAGCATATTTCAAAAAGTTGAACACCACACATTTTAATTGCACTTAATTTTTTTCAGTTTTATTTGAATTTTTAGTTACATAAAAAAGTTCAAAGTTTGAAATTAAGCTGCCTTGCGTTACTGTGTAGGCTATTGCTTAACAAAAATTACCCCATAGTACCACTTAGCGTCCAACCAAAAGTAATACCGGTGTTAGTCGGTTTGAATGTAAACACCGCACCGGTGTGAAAATTATGATATCGTGGCAAGTCTAGCTCAGACACAGATGGGACTCTTTGGATTGGCCTATTGTGTGTTGAGACAATTTTGTGTGAGTGCTATGCACGATGACAGAGACGTTAACTTCAAACGGCAAAACATTGTGACAACATTTTACATCAAGATAGAGTCTAAGCTGTCAAGTTGGGTCTGAAGGTGGTCGCACACCAGACGAGAAGTGCCACGCCACGGCGCAGCTAGGACACGGAACAGGTATCAAACAAAGGGCACGTCAATGCGGTTCACGTGGCAGATAGTACACACAAAAGTTAGCAAGGTTTTTCCCCTTCTTAAAGAATGAACAAGGCTGGAGTAAGCAATATATGTCCATTGATAACAGTTTGGGTCAAATTTAATGGAAAATATTCGAGTTGCGCTCCATGGAGAGGCAGAAATTTGAGCAGCCTCCGGATTTGTAGGTGTGCATACATTCATAGAAAACAATTGTTTCAAATTTTAGAACACGCCATATTGTCTGCCAGACGCCTCCGGTGTGCGACCCCCTAGGAGACAGTATTTACTTGTGCTTGGTGTTGCTTTGCTATTTTGCTTGCTAATTTTATCAATTAATTTTATTTAATTGTAAAGACAAGAATAAACCGGCATGACCTGGGAGGTGTCGCTTGTTTTGGTGGTGGGGGGGTGTAAGTGACAGCTGAGGAATTCTGAGTCTGCATGGTTTCCAATGTGAGACACGCCAGGAATGCAGGCACAGGACGACACAGCCGCAACCCTTCCCACCCGACATATAACCACATATTTTCACCTACCTTACAACTCAAAACAACCTAAAGCCTGACCTCACAGATGAAAGCAATGCAGACAATTCCACCAATGTCGTAAGTGACACGTCTTTGACTAAAAATGTTGCCGCCAGAATCTGCTTCCATATCAAAGCAAACAGACTTCAAAATGACATAGGTAAAGCCTACATTTGAAAAATACTGCACTTATGAAACACACATTCTTGGAAAATGTGAAGGAACAGTCTTTGAGACACCAACGCTTCAGGCCTCAGGCGCAATCTGCTGTTTCTCGCCCCCATTTGCATACCGCCTCCACAAAGCCATTCAGCCACTTGATAAATTCAGCCATTTACTTAACTGGTTAACGAGAATATTTATTTTTTTAAATATGGCACAAAAAAAAAAAAAAAGGTAAACCAAATTCTGTCTTCCTGTCTGGGACATATTTCATCCCAAATCTGAATAAAATAGGCTAATTATATTTAGGCCATGTCCACATTAATCAATTTTCATTTGAAAATGCAATGATTTTGCTACATTTACAACTCTCATCCAAGCTTGAGGCCACAACATTAACCTGTTTTTGCTTGAAAACACCATTTTCAGTTTCCTAATGACAGGGTTTGCCAAAATATGTGGTAATGCAATGTGTTTTCGAAACGGTCCGTTTTCAGCAGGGGAAAACATATTAGTGTGGCCAGAGACTTACGAAAAACACTATTACCATATACAAGTTTTCAAATTAAAACAGATTAGGTGAACGTGGCTTTACCGTAAATAAAAATGTTGCCAATTTTAAGGATTTTTTTGCAGTGACATTATTTTCATTGCATTTAGGCCCATTTTCCTTCCACATTCTCATTTACGTAATTAGTTCATTCTCTCGCCAGCTCGTGTATTTGTTACATTCATGCACTACAGTGGAAAAAGAAGCTTTAACCATGCAACAGGCCCTTATCAGCACAGAACGGCACGGTTTCGCAACAAGAACCATTTGGCCCAATGGTGGAAAAGTGGCTTTTGTTAAAAACTGTTTCAAGGGTGTTGAAAGACAATGTCAGTACAAAAAAAAATCCCAAAAATAGGGTTAATTTTCAAAGCAAAATTACTTATATATATATATATATATGATATGATACAGACATGTTCTTGACAGGCTTTTTGAGGTTCACCTTTCTATGTATGGTTAATCTTTTTAAATGCTTTTTTTGCCATTTCAACATAAAAGTTGAGAGAGACAGGAAGTTAGGGGGGAGAAATGGAGTTGTCCGAAACAACGTGGACAGTTTCTAAGTTCAAATCAATCACATCACAAACCCATGGCAGGTTTCTTAACTTCAAAGTCGAGCAGAATGTGGGTTGGATGGGTGCTAAAATTAGCGTTCTGCACTTGCCTGCAGGCCAGTCTGCACATGGTATTTTTAAACCAAGCCATACTGCTACAACTGTCACTGGAACCAGCACACGGTGTCCCTCCCTGGATAAACAGCAGTGCGCTCAAGGTGAGGACACTACCTGTCACTAAAAGGTAGTGACCTCTACCTTTAAAAGAGACACCACAAAAGAGAAACAGGTATGCTTAAAGATTACATAGTCCCAATCGGGCCCCTATATAACCTTCAGTACACTACCCTATGTATCTACCCAAACACTTTTAATCTTCAACATAGCTTAAGGTTTTAGCTAAACAGAGTGGTCAATACATTACTTTTGATTCACATTTTTACAACTATGTCTTTTGTTGTCATATTGACAGCTGGAAATAAACTTATGTAACTTGAATACTTCAAAACACAACACTCCAATTGCACATACCTAAAGTCAAGTTGTATTTCCTACGCTCAACCTCCTACACATATTTCAAAGCACCTTTCTTAATGAATGACCCCATTTTCTGTCAATATACTGTAAAATATGATTACATAGATCATATAAAGGCCTGGACATATAAAAAAAGTCTAAATGAGATTCCTTTTAATACCCCTAAATAAGCAACTGCAATCCTACATACCTAAAATCAAGTTGCGAATTGTAAACCACCATTCCGATCATGTAAAGTGCAAACTGACAGAAAATAAATGCACAATAAGAGCACAAACACCGCATTTAAACAGGAACCCTTATAAATGTGTAATGAATTATTCTAAAGCTAAATTGAGTAACGCCCAGTCGCATAGCTTCTGAAATGTTTCTCAAGCAGCTTGTAACGTGTCTGTTTCCACAAGTTTAGGTCCATAAAGACTTAACATGGCACGTCATGGCACGGTGCAACTGTGAATCCATTTCCTTCCTTTTAGTTTGAACGGTTGTTTATCCTTTGTCGTGAGTGTCAATGATCCTAGCAAACGCTGATTTGTTTGAGCAAATACTGTATGTACACAAGAGGGCAGGTCCTCACATCAGTGGTTCTCAAATGGTTTTGCTTCAAGACTTAGGCAAGATTTTACATTGGACATTAAGTGCTGACCCAACAGAGTACCAAAATTGTTTAATCACACAAGTCAACAAAAATGTCTTTACAATAAAACACTGAAATGTATTAATATTTCCATGAACTACATAGACCCAACATTATGCAAAATTATTAACGTGACAAAGGGTGAATATGAAAATTGACAACTCTGCAACACAAATAACAGCAGAAGCGTGACTATAATTAGACTAACACATGGAACCAACACTGGGTCAAATATTGTATTAGTATAAGCCATGTTAGCAGATGACAGATGAATTCACATCAAAATAATGCAGTTTGTTTGGCTATATAGCCCTTAACACCAACAACAAAAATATAAGTAAAGCGTTCTCCCCAACATAATTTCATTGCCTAGTTGATTGAAAAATTAAAGCCTATTTACACTCAAATTTATTTCTGCTGCTTGTTCAATGTACTTAATTAGAATGAACTAAGGCAACACAATTCTAAAACATCGTCACAACTTAATTTTTACTGTGTTCTATACATTTAAGTTTGTAAAATGGAAGTTTATTTAATCCACTTGAGTTGGGACTACATGAATACTTTTTGGCGTTAATGACCACGTTTACATGCACTTAAGAAAACGGCTATTCCGGGGGTTTTTAAGAAAGCGGCGTTCTGAAAAGTCATGTAAACGAGAACACTGATTGCCTTACTCCATTTAAGGAATTAAAAGAAAGCGGTTTAACACACATGGGTTTCTCCTGGAGAACGCAGCTTAATGTGGCCATGTAAACGCATAAGCAGCGTTGTTACATTTTTTTTGAAGAGTGCGCATGTAGGTGAACAGACTGAATAACAAACGTCGTAGGATGGAGCCCAATAACAAAACAACATAGTGGAAAGATTTCAACATTTTTGGGATAACAGTGGGAAAAGCACATGCTCCATAAACTACACCCATTTGTAGACACCATTGTAAAATATTGACGGTCCCTCACGTTCGCGTATATGCACTCTTACATCGAGGAAATCCTGGAGTTTTATGTTAGCGGAAAACCCCATTATTTCAGCACGATTCCACTGCATATCACAATGGAAAGTTAAGGAAACAAACAAAGCAACAACTCTGGAATATCTGGAAAAAAAGCAAAGCAACAGGGAATAAAAACGGGGAATGAAGTCTGCCTCGGATACTATGTTTGTTACTTACACAAACGTTGCAGGAAAATTACATTGCTGTGGAGAAAGCTGCCTACTGACTGAGCCGCATGATTAAGCCGCTTATACAGTGCATGTAAACAGGAATGCTGTTTTCTCACAATAATCCGCTTTCTCGCAATAAGCCGCTTTCTTGTGTCCATATAAACGCAGTCAATATAGCACTGATGATATGGTTATATCATGTTGGCATGGTTAGCTGCATGTCAATTTGCTGCATTAACATTTAGCACTGTTTATCCCTCCATGACCAGAGGTTGCGCTTTTTTTTTTATTTGTCAAAATGAAAGCATTTTGAATTATCCGTCACTGTTTCAAAAAACATTATTTGCTAAATAACTGAATTTTCTTCTAACGCAGTAACTCGACCATAACACAACAAATCTGTGACCCACCAGTTGAGAACTAATGCTACAGATTGAACCTAATTTTTTAAAATTTATATAATGTATAGGGATACACCGATACCACTTTTTCTCTTCCGATCCGATACTGGAAATCTCAGTATTGGCCGATACCGATCCAATACCACTGTTGTTTTTTTTGCATAATCAGTTTAGAATATCTTTACATTATTGTGTTGAACTAATTGGGAGTACTCTTTAATATGTAAAGAAACACAAACCTCTAACTACACATTATTTCAATATAAATGTATAGCTTATTAAGAAACACTTTATTATTAACTAGTACACTGGATAATGTAGCAGCAAAATTAAAATTAAATTTTTTTTTTATGTTTCAACTTGCATCTGGACTTTAAAGGATTCAGATCTCTCTTATGTTCAATTTAGTTGTAAGACATCAGTCCAATTTTCATTCACACAGTTATTTTTTGAAACCCATTCAACTTAAATATTGTTATAAATTGTAAACAAATACTAAAGACAATAATAATAATAATAAATTGTTATTAATATTATTATTATTGACTTTTAATTTAATTTAAATACAACAGTAATATATTTAAACTGTGCACTTTTTAAACCCTCACGCTTTTATTTTGACATTCTGAACTCTCCAGGAAGTCCTATAATTTGTAGTTTAATTTGCTTCTTATTCAAATTCTGGTAAAATGCACCTCCGGTGCCATTCTAAATGTATATTATAAGTGAACCGAACTATTGAGCATCTACATCTGAGATGCTGTTTTTGAGTAGCGCTCAAATATTGCGCACCGACGAGCGCATCACCAGCCTGTGCGTGAGAACAGAGCAGCACCATTCACTAATGCGCTGGAGCGGAGCATACTGTATATTTACTTATTAAACACAGCCTTTTGTGATTCACAGAGCTATCACACATCTTCAAGTGGCTTTGAATAAAATGCAAATGAGTCATTAACTACTTTACTGGAGTTTTTATGGTTCTTTTATGTCATTTTTGGAGCTTGACAGTAACGAACATGACTAACACACAGTATCGGATTTGGATCGGGCTCGTCGGACCGATACCCGATCCGTCTAAAAGCTTCAGTATCAGAGCCAATACCGATCCAGGTATCGGATCGGTGCATCCCTAATAATGTACGCACTGGATAACTTCAGCACTGCTAGACCTGTCTGTCTTTAATAGTAAGATCACCATTAAAAACAAATCCTTTATCCACATAACAATCATATATAACCTTATTGCCTGATAGTCACATGACAAACTCTCCGCTCCCTCACAAGACAACATATACAAACACACACTAGATCGACCCGAGAGAAGCCTCTCCAGTCATGGTAAGATCTCAAGAGCAGCATCCAAATTCTTTCCTCTCCCAGCCTGAACAGCAGCCCAAAAAAAGGCAAGTGCTTTTAAACCGGTGAGGCTGTACTGAGAACCTCCTGTAGTCCTATCAAACCCAGAAGAGTTTTGAAATTGTAAATATATTGTGATGTATAATTACTCATATCATGATATAAGATTTTGGTCATATCGCCCACTATTAATATAATGAAAACTGCTAGTTTCATTTTGCATTACTTCACCAAACATCAGTGCTAATCAATTCATTTAATCGCAACACATTGAACGTGATGTCCAAAAATGGACAGCACACTGGGTTTTGAGACAATGCATATGTACTCACAGGTAAATATAAATTGGTTTGCAAATGCTAAATATATCTTTGCCAGAATCATTAGTGTGTTAAACAGTTATAAGAGCTAAAACTTAAACCACAGTGACATCTTTCACAGATGTTTAGTCAAGCCAAGCACATTCCCTTGAAAGTCTAAATCGTGTACAAAAAACACATCCCCCTAGCAAAATTTTAGGAAAGTGGTTCTTAACAAGAAGCAACTTCCATCCTGTTTATGTTGATACTGCGTGCCGTTACGCTCTTCAGACAAGACATCAGGCATTCTGACAATCAATCGTCATTAATATGACCTTACATCAAGACTTCAACCTTAACTGATGTGGTGTAATACTGTCGCACTGCCCTATTTTTGCTCAACCGCAGAATGTCTGAGAACTTGCAGAAAAATTAATTGTTAGCAATTCTAATGCCACATCCAAACAAATTCATCAAAAGCTCCAGGTGCATTCATGTACCGAGATGTTTTATATTAAACTTCCAACCCAGAAATTATATTGGTCACATTTTACAATACGGTTGTATTCGTTAAGAATGGGTAAAAATACAGCAACTTGCAGGTCAACTGCATTTTACGCACTTTCAGTGTTATTCAACTGCATTTCAGACCAGCGGACCAAAAGAATATACGGAATATACACACACTGGTGGCCAAAGGTTTGGAATAATGAACAGATTTTGCTCTTATGGAAAGAAATTGGTAATTTTATTCACCAAAGTGGCATTCAACTGATCACAATGTATAGTCACGACATTAATAACGTGAAAAATTACTATTACAGTTTGAAGAAAATTCAGAACTTCCTAAGCTACTTCGAAGTGTTCTCATCAAAAAATCCCCCACGTAGAGCAATGTCAGCTTTGCAGATCTTTGGCATTCTAGCTGTCAGTTTGTCCAGATACTCAGGTGACATTTCACCCCACACTTCCTGTAGCACTTGCCATAGATGTGGCTGTCTTATCGGGCACTTCTCACGCACCTTACAGTCTAGCTGATCCCACAAAAGCTCAGTGGGTTTAAGATCCATAACACTCTTTTCCAATTATCTGTTGTCCAATGTCTGTGTTTCTTTGCCCACTCTAACCTTTTCTTTTTGTTTTTCTGTTTCAAAAGTGGCTTTTTCTTTGCAATTCTTCCCATAAGGCCTGCACCCCTGAGTCTTCTCTTTACTGTTGTACATGAAACTGGTGTTGAGTGGGTAGAATTCAATGAAGCTGTCAGCTGAGGACATGTGAGGTGTCTATTTCTCAAACTAGAGACTCTGATGTACTTATCCTCTTGTTTAGTTGTACATCTGGCCTTCCACATCTCTTTCTGTCCTTGTTAGAGCCAGTTGTCCTTCGTCTTTGAAGACTGTAATGTACACCTTTGTATGAAGTCTTCAGTTTTTTGGCAATTTCAAGCATTGTATAGCCTTCATTCCTCAAAACAATGATTGACTGAGTTTCTAGAGAAAGCTGTTTCATTTTTGCCATTTTTTACCTAATATTGACCTTAAGACATGCCAGTCTATTGCATACTGTGGCAACTCAAAAACAAAGACAATGTTAAGCTTCGTTTAAAGAAGCAAATATCTTTCACCTGTGTTTGATATAATGGCAAGTGATATTCTAGTACCAAATGAGTAATTTATCATGATTACTCAATGATAAGGTGTTGGAGTGATGGCTGCTGGAAATGGGGCCTGTCTAGATTTGATCAAAAATGACTTTTTTCAAATAGTGATGGTGCTGTTTATTACATCAGTAATGTCCTGACTATACTTTGTGATCAGTTTAATGCCACTTTGGTGAAAAAAGTACCAATTTCCTTCCGAAACAGCAAAATCTGTACATTATTCCAAACTTTTGGCCGCCAGAGTATATGATATCTACAATAAGATGCCCATTTATAAATACGGACTGCTATTTGTGTGTTTGGTGTTATCCGCTTGTCACGACTGAAATGCAGCACCTAGTGTTGTGATGATCAGACTGATCTGACTTTGAGCAGAGAGGCTAACTGGCTAAAGCAGCAGCTAGCTTCCAAAACACACCCGAGAATCAGACAGACAGTCCTCTTCCTGCCTTCACACGTTCAATTAAACAAACACACACACACACTCCACGATCATCGATCCAACACAATGTGCATTCAACAAACGTAAATATCCTGGATCTCTCGCTTAAGAGCCCGTTTAGCTTCAACGGCTACATGGATCTGCAAAAACAGCCCAATGATGATGATGATGGTGGAGATGATGATGATGATGATGATGATGATGTCGGTCTGAGTAAACACACATACACAAACCACCAGCGAGTCATCCGTGCACAACAGCCCCCGACCCGTCGCTCGGAGCCAGAACAAAGCCTATCTTACCTGGTGCAGGGCGGTGAGCCCGTCCACGTTAGCGTAGTTGATGTCCGCGCCGCGGTCGAGCATTCGCAGCACCTCCTCCGTGTCGCCGCTCGAGCAGGCGGCCAGAAACACGGCGCCATCGTCGAACTTCACCTTCGTCTTCTTCTTCTTCAGCACGGACGGCTCGAGGTCCGTCTCCGACCCTATCCACCTCTTCAGCTGCTCGTTCCTCTTCTGCTTGGCGTCCGCCATCTTCATCCCCTCGAGCCTGGCGCTTCTTATCGCTCTCCGATGAAAGATATACTTTATACTGCCACTATTCCACAGTGAGCGCGCTGCTGGGGCGTGGGAGGGGACGGGACGTCTTACGCCGAGATATCGCGAGATGATGCGACGTCATGCCCGGATCTGCAGCATGACGTCATCTTTGAGGGGGCACCAAAGCAATGGAAAAGAGTAACAACCATGCAGTTTAACACGATATTGATTTTAAAAAAAAACATTTGTTCTGCATTGTTAAATATTTGATTTACATGAACAATGTTTTAGATTCTTTAGATTCAGATTTGAGGTCTTTTTGGTCGAATTGTCTCACATTCTACACTCTCTTAAAGGAATATTCCCTGATCAATACAAGTTAAGCTCAATCGACAGCATTTTTTGGCATAATGTTGATTACCAACAAAATTCATTTTCACTCGTCCCTGGGGTGGAAAAAATCCGGGTTACAGATACTGCCACTATCTGCACTTACAATGGAAGTGAATGGGCCAATTTGTAAACGTTAAAATAGTCACTTTTTCAAAAGTATAGCCACAAGACGTAAACAAAATGTGTGTTAACACACTTACTAACCTTTTCTGTGTAAAGTTATGTATAATGTTACAACTTTGTTGCCATTATGACATAATGCTGTAAACCCTAAAATGACCGTAAAAATGATGATTTAAATGACAATTTTACAGCTTAATGCACAAATTTTAACAGAAGATTTAATGTAAGTGCTTTTATAAAATTATAAGCTTCACATTTCTGCCTTTAAACCCTCAGAATATTGGTCCATTTACTTCCATTGTAAGTGCCTCACTGTCACCTCGATTCAAATGAGGGGGGACGAGTCAAACATATTTTTTGTGGTAATCAACATTATGCCACAAGTGCTGGTGATTGAGCTTAACTTTCACTGAACACAGAGTATTCCTTTAAACTCATTAATAATGGCAAGAATGTCACATTTCTAAAACATTGTAACCTTGTTTTTCCTTCTGGATGAATTTTTTTTTTTCTTTCTTTTTTATTATTGTCTTATGCAGTGCTATTGTTCTATATGTAATGTGCAATAAATATGTTATAGTTATAGTTACTAATGAGAACTCATGCACAGCACTTTTAGTGTACTCTAATTGTCTGCATATGCAGACAATACAAAGCATGATACTCAAAGCAAGTGGCATAGTAAGGGGAAAAAAAGGAATTATACAATGAGAAAAATGAAAAATTACAATAGTTTGATAATAGTTGAGTTATTGCTGAGCTATATACGAGTATATCGGTCTCTCGCAGTCAATATAAGTAAAAATACTGTATATAAGCTACTAATATTACTATTAAACAGTAGATAAATAAATAAAAAAGACAACCCTGCTGAACCCAATACTTTTAATATCAGAATCATTATATTGTACTCCAAAGTACTTAACCATGCTATTACCATGATACCATATCCAAAAATACATAAAGTAGTTTTTTGTTATTGGTATATACTTAAATTGTGACATAAAAGTTATAAAAATAATAGTTATAAAAACAATAGTTTAGAAACCGTTTTTTTACATTGAAGTTGTGAAACTTTGCTGAAATTTATATCTGCAAAATGTATTTATAAATACATATATATTAAATATATATTTATAAATAAATATTTTACATTTGCAGCAATATGTCTTAGACACTTTTTCTCTTATTACACTTTTTATGACATTTCTATAACTTATATGTTGAAAAAGTAAAAATATGGAATATAATATCAGAAATATATAGAATGCATGAAATGTTTTTCAGCAACAAAATAAAAAAAAAATGTTTTATCCATTCACAGCAATGTGTCTTTGACACTTTTCCACATATCACTTGTGAAATGCAGGACTAAAACAATCACCTCATGTCTACAGATGCTGGGAGGTCTTTTCCATTGCATTCTAAAAACGGATTTATTGTCCATATTTATTGAATTATCCTTCTAAATTTGATTAAAAAGCACTTTGAGCTGCATGCCATGTATTAAAATTTTTGATTACAAGTACATTTTAAAAATCATTTAATCTGGTTACTTGAATGAATAATTAAATGTATTAATTTAGCATATGCTTTTTGAACAGTATTTCAGGTACAAAAATCATTGCACAAATATTACTACACATACTGGTTTATTGTGAATTTACAAATAGTTTTAAGCGATATCAAAACCGCTTGCTGTTATCTGTTTCTTCTTGTATTTTTAACGTGCCATTCACAAGAACTGGAATTATCATCATTAGTACTTCCCTGCCATTATTTTTTGTATTAAATGGGGAGAACAACATTTTTATAATAATCGCACACCCAGGGATTTTTAAAGGGATAGTGCACCCAAAAATAAATGAAAATGAAACTGAAAAACACTCTCATTGTTTACTCACCCTCATGCCATCCCAGATGTGTATGACTTTTTTTCTTCTGCTAAACACAAATGAAGATTTTTAAAAGAATATCTCAGCTCTGTAGGTCCATACAATGTAAGTGAATGGTGGCCAGAACTTCGAGGGTCCAAAAAGCACATAAAGGCAGCAAAAAAGTAGTCCATACGACTCCAGTGGTTAAATCTATGTCTTCAGAAGTGATATGATATGTGTGAGTGAGAAACAGATAAATAGTTACGCCCTATTTTCTATAAATATCCACTTTTACTTTCACATTCTTCTTCTTTTGTTTTTGGTGATACAGATTCTTTGTGCATATTGCCACCTACTGTGCAGGGAGGAGAATTTATAGTAAAAAAAGGACTTAAAGGTGCACTCAGCTATTTTTTTCCTCATTAAAAAAGTTTATCTCCTAAAGTAATTTTGCAATATATGTAGGAAATCATGAGCACTCACATTAAAATGAAGACTCCAGTCATATCAGTAACCTTATAAAAGCTGTTTTATTCTACATGGAGAGGGTCCGCACATGGGGGCTGCCATGTTAGAATCACATGACAAGCCGACTATTATTCGCTTAATCTCAGTAACCGTCCTGTTATTTGACACTTTCACTCATTGATTAAAGTTATCATGGCTGAATGTGAATAGTGACATTTCTACAATGGCATCTGAAACTGAAAACTATTGATTTTAAATGATGCTGCATCCAAGCCGCCAGGTGTCAGTGTAAGTCCAAGATGACACAAAGACAAAAGTTCCTTAGTGCACCTTTTAAATATTGATCTGTTTCTCACCCACACCTATCAATATCGCTTCTGAAGATATTGATTTAACCAGTGGAGTCTTATGGATTACTTTTATGCTGCCTTTATATGCTTTTTGGACCTTCAAAGCTTTAGCCACCATTCACTTTCACTGAATGGACCTACAGAGCTGAGATATTCTTCTAAAAATCTTTGTTGTCATCAGAAGAAAAAAAGTCATGCACATCTGGAATGGCATGAGGGTGAGTAAATGATGAGAGATTTTTAGTTTTTGGGTGAACTATACCTTTAACAAAGGGTCCCTGAAGGTATTCCAGGGGGTCTTTGGAAAAGATATATAAAACATGGAATTGTCTTGCATTTCCTTGATATTTCTAACTATTAACTTTCTAACTTATGATCATTTAAACATTACTGTATATGATGTAGTAATGTTAGTTCATGTTCTTAATGAAGGTTATTTAGATTTTATTATACCAAAGGATCCATTGCTCAAATTGAAAGTGACTTTGTTTGTGACAAACGCAACTTAACACAACTGACTACTTAGGAAGAGCATTTGATCCCTTTCTAAGGCTTTTAGAAGTCTCCTCATCTGAGTTATTGAGTTCACTTTAGACTGGGGTGGTCCCACTCTATACCGCACCGGTAAAGGGTGTTATTTTTCTTTTGGCACCATGGTGCATTATTGTCGGCATACGCCCATGCGTGTGTGGTTTGTGCAGGTTTGCGGGGCGCTGGCAGAGCAGGCTCAGATGTTTGCCATCTCTTTTACTAACTATAATCATCATGATGAGGTGTATGACTTTAAGTGCAATAAGTGTCAATGTAATTGCCCAACTAATTTGACTGAGAGACGATCCAGGTGTGTGTGTTACCACAGATTCTTGCAATGAATGACAGACTAGTGTAAAACTTGGTTTCTTCTTTCATTATGATACTGTATATGCTGACTAAATATGACCTGTAATTGATACACTTACAGTGTGATTCAAAGATCTAAAACCATACTGAAAATCAATGTTTTTTTTTTTTACTTTTATAATTTAAAGCTGGATATAAACAAAGTTTTAGGGTTTTTAAAAATGTAAACAAAGAAAAGCTATGACGTAAAATGAAAAAGAGTTATTTAAGGTTTGGTCTGTTTGTTTTGGTCTCTAATCAAACAAGAAAAGCTCCCTAGCTGGACAAGGTCAGATTTCCCTTTTTCAATTGAGTAACACAAGATGCTCTTTAGAACATTTTCAAATCATGTTGGGAAAACATGGATCATCAGGATTTGCACAAACTTGTGCAGTGCATACCTGAGTGCATGCTGTCATTAAAACAAAATATGGACATAAAAAATGCTAAGAAATTCTGAAATGTGTATTTTAAAACTCAAATTTTTATGTTGATAATATCATTTGTAATGAAAGAAAATTGTAATAAATTACAAAAATTGTGCCCTCAACGGTATGTTTCCACTACCCTCATGACACAGAAACCCTTTTAAGAGTAGGAGTAGGACAAAGCAAGGGAAAGTCATTCTTCTGAGCTCCAGAAATCAGAGATTCTCCTCGCTGCAATGTTTTTACCATACTCAAATCGAGCCCATCTTTCAGCTCCTGTGAACTTTTCAAGACAGGAGTTTTATGTTAATGGATCTGAGCACAATCAGTGCATGAATCAGCTTTTGGCAAGCCTATGTGTGTGTCTTGATCTTTATAGTTAATGAAAAAAACATCTTTTGTCCAGTAACTAGGGCAAAGATACTCTCACTGGTTGCCTAAGTCGGGTTCCTTAAATTTACTGGTGCACCAAAATCTGAAAACTGGCTATTTGAGAGCCATAAAGGCCTATATCGACTATAACGATAACTATAACCATAAAGTTTTAAAAATCGTTCTAACTCAAAGAGAATAGTGTAGTTTACACCACAACTATGATGATAACGACACAGAGGAATGACATCGTTGGGATCACTTTCAGAGCGATCATTTTCCCAGCTAATGAACAATAAAAAACACTGACAGCCAATCAAAATCCATCCGACTTCAAAGGGGTCAAGCATTTAAAATGGCAGATGATATACCAAATAGCACACGTACATCTCTGAAATGTCTTTCATCTGAAAAGCATCACAATCTATTTAACATCTGCTAAACTTCTTAAAAAGATGAGATTTACAAACATTCTAAAGCATAAACGTCTCAAAGACATCAGCTGGATGTCTTATTGACATCCGAGACATACATATTGACATACGTCTTATAGACGTATTTCAGATGAGCAAACAACGTAAAAAAACACGTCTTCACAAATACGATGCATCAAATAGACGTCTGGGTGATATACGTGTGCCACGTATATATACGAGGATTGCAGAGAAGCTCATTGCTGAGGTCCAGAAAAACCCACCACTGTTTGACAAGTCAAAGCCCCTTTTCAAAGATGCCTTACAGAAAAGGGATATAAAAAATCACGAATTAATGGTGAGAAGTATTAACAGAGATGAGATAGTGAAAAGCTAACGCTAGCTGGCAGCATAAAATTACCTCAGGTTGCCAGTGCTAATATCGACAACATTGTCCTACCTCCTTTGAAGTTGCTGTGAAAATGACAAAGTTAGCTAAATCTGTTACTTATATCTAATGTAGTGAAGATCTATATCCATTTTCTTGACTGTGAACATAACTGCAGCGCACACACATAATAAACAGAATTTCATCATCCGCTGGTGTGGATGCTAATGTAGTTATCATTATAGTTATTGTTGAATTTATCGTTCTTGCTGTTAACGGTCCTGAAGGGGTCATGTCTGTGGTGTCAGTCATTTGTGTTTAATATAAATTATGCTTATTGCAATATCCGTTCCAGTATTACCCTTACAAAAAAATCTAGAGTTCTGGCAAACTAGCTGCAAACGTGCCACAAATTTGCCACTCATTATTTTCACACTCATTATTTTCGCTTGTGATTCACTGCAAAGGTGTGCAAGATGTTTGCAGCTCTTCACTGGTAGTGGTGAACCTGTAGCAAACCTTTGGCAACAATGGACAATTCACTGCAAGTTTGCCTCAAAGCTTGTTTGGATGTGAAAATAATCAGTGGAATTTGTGGCAAGTTTATGGAAAATTTGCCATGAACTCTCGATTTTTTAAAGGGTAAATTTGAACAAATGGAGCAGATTCAAAAATGTAAAGATTGTCACTCCGAAAAAGGTGCTGTTTTTTTATCCTAAATCTTTACTCTAGCTTATAACTGAAGCCAGAGCAATGTAAACAAAATTGTTTCCATGTCCATCAAAAGGCAAATTCATCGGATTTTAAACAAACAAAGAGCGGAATTGGCCCTTATAGTTGAGCAGGTGGAGAGAGTGTTATATCCATCTGTGGGTACCTGTTCTGCCAGTGTTCTCCATCCTTAGGGGATACAATTTGTTAGCTAAAGGATTATGATCCCACCTCAGAGAATTCAAGGTGAAATGTATAAAAAAAAACAAGAAAAAAAAAAAAAAATTAATATATTTCGCCCATTTCAGCTCAACGTGCAGAGACAACTATAAGTAATCCATTTGCAGGATGATTTCCCCGAAAAGTGTAAACACTGAAATACTTAACAAATATGTTTCTGTTAGTTTGAGCATCCCAGACTGCCTGGAATACTGTAGCAACATTGGCCCAACCAGTGGTGTGAGTTTGTGATGGGACTATCTTTTTGTCCGACCAATAGCAGATTGGAGAGTATTCTGGAAACCTGTTTTTTATTTTATTTATTTTTTATAAAAAAAATAAATAATCTGTTAGATTACTCAAGGTCAGTAACGTATTATAAATACTTTGGATTACTTCTTCAGCACTGGTAGATTTTTTTCACTTGTTTTGACTATAAAAACTCTGCCAGTACAGTAAGACAAAATACACATGTTAAAAATACATTCTCTGAAAAACCTAAATATCTTATGCAGTGTTGTTTCTAAAACAAGATGAATCTAATTAATCTTGTTTTAGGGATATTTAGATATTTTGTTACAGGAAAACAATATAAAAATTATTATCAAGAATACGATTTTTGCCCTAATATCAAAGGTAATATCAAAAAAGAAATTATGATCCAATGTGAATTTACTTGATTAAAAAATATGATCGTGCCTGGAAACATGTGCATGTAAAATGGATAGAAATAGCATTTTAGTTTAGCATAAAGCTGACAATTTACACAAGGATTATTTCTATTTCTTCTGCTCCAAACTTACTTTAAACTTACTTCTCTGTCTGCTCGTATGAATGTAACACATCATAAGAAAGTGTTTCACCGCTGTTCAAATGCACTTTGGATCACATCATTTATATGTATAAATGTTTTCCATCTGAAAGAACTAAATATTAAATGAAACAAATGACAATAAAATGTAAAGAAATCTTTTCAGTAATCAAAATACTTTTTGAATGTAACTGTATTCTAATTACCAATTATTTAAATTGTAACTGTAGTGGAATACAGTTACTTATATTTAGTATTTTAAAAACGTATTCTCGTTACATGTATTCCGTTACTCCCCAACACTGTATGTATATATATATATACATACACTGGCAGCCAAAAGTTTGGAATAATGTACAGATTTTGCTCTTATGGAAAGAAACTGGTACTTTTATTCACCAAAGTGGCATTCAACTGATCACAATATATAGTCAGGACATTAATAACATGAAAAATTACTATTACAATTTGAAGAAATGTTCAGAACTTCTTAAACTACTTCAAAGAGTTCTCATCAAAAAAATCCTCCATGTGCAGCAATGACAGCTTTGCAGATCCTTGGCATTCTAGCTGTCAGTTTGTTCAGATACTCAGGTGACATTTCACCCCACACTTGCTGTAGCACTTGCCATAGATGTGGCTCTCTCATCAGGCACTTCTCATGCACCTTACAGTCTAGCTGATCCCACAAAAGCTCAGTGGGTTTAAGATCCATAACACTCTTTTCCAATTATCTGTTGTCCAATGTCTGTGTTTCTTTGCCCACTCTAACTTTTCTTTTTGTTTTTCTGTTTCAAAAGTGGATTTTTCTTTGCAATTCTTCCCATAAGGCCTGCACCCCTGAGTCTTCTCTTTACTGTTGTACATGAAACTGGTGTTGAGCGGGTAGAATTCAATGAAGCTGTCAGCTGAGGACATGCGAGGCGTCTATTTCTCAAACTAGAGACTCTGATGTACTTATCCTCTTGTTTAGTTGTACATCCGGCCTTCCACATCTCTTTCTGTCCTTGTTAGAGCCAGTTGTCCTTCGTCTTTGAAGACTGTAATGTACACCTTTGTATGAAATCTGCAGTTTTTTGGCAATTTCAAGCATTGTATAGCCTTCATTCCTCAAAACAATGATTGACTGATGAGTTTCTAGGGAAAGCTGTTTCTTTTTTGCCACTTTTGCCCTAATATTGGCCTTAAGACATGCCAGTCTATTGCATACTGTGGCAACTCAAAAACGAACACAAAGAAAATGTTAAGCTTCATTTAACAAACCAAATAGCTTTCAACTGTGTTTGATATAATTTCAAGTGATTTTCTAGTACCAAATTAACAATTTATCATGATTACTCAAGGATAAGGTGTTGGAGTGATGGCTGCTGGAAATGGGGCCTGTCTAGATCTGATCAAAAATGATTTTTTTCAAATAGTGATGGTGCTGTTTATTACATCAGTAATGTCCTGACTATACTTTGTGATCAGTTGAATGCCACTTTGGTGAATTAAAGTACCAATTTCCTTCCGAAACAGCAAAATCTGTAAATTATTCCAAACTTTTGGTCGCCAGTGTATGTATGTGTATATATATATATATATATATATATATATATATATATATATATATATATATATATATATATATATATATAATGTATGTATGTACAGTACTGTGCAAAAGTCTTAGGCACATAAGATGTTTCACAAAAGCATTTGTCTTAAGATGGTTATTTATATCTTCAGCTTTAGTCTGTCAAGAAGAAATATAAATGTTAGACTCCCAAACATTACTTTTGCAAATAGAAAAGATTAGACAAGAAGAACAGGGAGCCCTGCAACAGATGTCATGGCCCCCACAAAGCCCCCCACTGAACATCAAGTCAGTCTTTTTTACATAAAGAGATTACATAAAGAGACAGAAGCAATTGAGACAGCCTAAATAGATAAAAGAACTGTGGCGAATTCTCCAAGAAGCTTGGAACATCCTATCTGCCAACAACCAAGAAAAACCGTGTCCAGGTGTACATAGGTCACAATGAATATTGATTTAGCTTTCTTATGTATAATGGACTTTGTATGACATTAAGTGATAAATGAAAACTATTTATGTCATTATTTTTGAAGACATCTTCACTATGCAACATTTTTCACAAGTGCCTAAAACTTTTGCACAGTACTGTATATATATATATATATATATATTCAGTGTTTTGTTTTAAGTGCTTATTAAGTAATCAAGATATCCAAGAGCAAAAATGTATATTAGTTAAGTCTGCTCTTATTATTTTTGGACAGATAGAAATTCTGAAGTCAATTGCAGATCAACCATGCTGTGTAACTGCTTGAATACAGTTTTTCCACAGATGTCTATTATTGTAGTATCAGTTATTTCAGATAAACCCACCCCTAAACAGCATGTAAACACCAAGCAAACTGTGACTGGTCATTCTTCTTGTCACTCACACATAGACCTTTCATTTAAAGCCCTGTTCACACTTCTTCGCTTGATGTTGCTAGTCTCTGTACTGTGATGTCACTAGTGGGCGTTCCTACTGCTGTCACTCTAACATTATTGGTGAACTGCAAGTCTGGACATACTATCTTTAAAAAATCTGATCACAGATGAGACACATTGCCAGTAAAACTAAGATATCATTCTAATTAGACAAGGAATTAGTTTTCTTGATGCTAAAAATTAACATTCTGCAGTGGAGAGTGTTTTTATATAAACTACAGCAGTGCTCAGTGTATTAAATCATTAATAAGATGAGCAATCTATCTATGTATGAATTAAACTCACTCAGACTGCTGATAGTTTCTGTTCCATGCATATTTTTTTTTTAATCATATCCCAAATTATATGGAACAGTGAAAACACTCACAGAATCTTTAACTTCTACACTTGCCTACACTTGACTCCAGTTTCTCACAGGAGATGGATGACATGGGCTCCACTGACATCATCTTCTCTCCTATTGGTAGTCCTAGTGAAAGTCGCTCCTCATTTGCATAAAGTTCAACTTTACTCAGCTTTCCAAATTTGCTGGACACGCCTACGCCAGAAGTCATGAATGAGATCATGTCGCTTTATCGTTAGAAGTCGCTCCATGTGTGAACGGGGCTTGAGTGTGTTCTTGGCCAGAATAAGCTGCAAACTGCAGCAGATTTATGCCAATAGTCAAAAGTCTGGCTATGCTGGCGTGTTGTCTACCAAAATGAATCAAACTGACAAATCTGGCTAACAAAGTAAGCCACTGCAGTAAAACTCTTGCAAACTGTGCACATTGCTGATCTTATAAAAGCTTTCTCTCTGTGTCGTTGGTGTAATGCTGAAAACCCTGCCCCCCAGTTTTAGGGTCATAGGCTCTGCTCAATTAAATCTTGTTACTCTGATCTCCCATTCAGAGATTTTGTTAAGCTTACTAGTAACAGAGCTGTAAACCTGAGCACATCAGAAAAACAGTCTCATTGCTCTTTGTTTAGCAGTCAGCTGTGTTCTCTCCTCAACCCTCTGTCACTTAGCCAAAACTTTTATTAAACTTTGGAGTGTAACTTGTCCCACAGCCAGGGCCGGATCTAGGTGGGTGCTAAGGTGAGCTTAGATCCAGGTATGGTCACAAAGTTTGATAATACCTCAAATCATGCGGCTTTTTGAGAAGATATGTGTTATTATTTTGCTAAGCAATCAGACTTATTATTTTCAACTTGGAGACAATAAAACGGGTGAAAATTTTTTGCACTAGCACTTTTGATGCACACCTGGGTTTAAATTACGTCAAAATTTGGTTCGCTTGGGTGATATGAACATTGTTTTCCGAACTCGTGCGCGCACCTGGGAACTGCAC
This sequence comes from Myxocyprinus asiaticus, assembly GCF_019703515.2. NCBI lineage: Eukaryota > Metazoa > Chordata > Actinopteri > Cypriniformes > Catostomidae > Myxocyprinus > Myxocyprinus asiaticus. The sequence continues at coordinate 11,561,048 of NC_059388.1, read as the reverse complement.
ATGAGTCCACTTGAAAAAGTGGTCTGGGCTATGTTTCTGTCCCAAATAACATGGCGTGAACAGAGACCAGCGGGGCAGGGAGAGGTGGGAGGAAACAAACTCAGGTTTGGTCCAAGCAAACGAACCAAGTGTGAAAGCACCCTTAGACTTGCATTAAAGGAGGTAGCTGATCCATATCTAGGGAGACTTGGGGGTGGACTCTTTTGATTTTGACCAGTAAGCGAGTAATGCCCTAGCAACCACCCAGAACACCTTAAAAAGTTAAGAATCACATAGCAACACACCAACAGTCACTCAAAACATCTTAGCAACCGCATAGCAACTCCCTTGCATCCACCCACAAAACACAAGCATTGTGGTGGTGAGTTTTGCACGGGCAAGCGCCACTCACATTTTCTTCAGGGAATGTAAAAATCTAGTTTTGTGTTACTAGATAATAGTATTTCTTGGAGACTATTTCTAGTCAGTTTTATTTTCAGCAGCATAAAAAAAAAATCAACATATGTAATGGAATGATCATTATTTAAAGAATCTTGGTATTAATGAGTGAATGCACTAATCAGACTTACTCTGGATGGGGTGATCAGTGGTCTAGTTATGACAAATAAGGATGATCTATCTGTGTAAACCCAAACATCCTTGCCATTATGGCCTGTTACCATCGTTCTTGTGACACAATCTCACTCCCAGCTGGTCCAGACTGTCTTGCTATCACACTGATGGAAATACCCAGCCTTTGATCTTATCAGGGATGTAAGTGCAATGGCAATACACGCAAAGATGCCGATGGCAGCACAATGCAGCAAGCCTGCTCATTTTTAACCCTCTTGTCCAAGATCAACATGATTTTCATGATGTCAGCTACATGTATTGTTTTAAGATTTAAAAACTTCTTAAAGTTATCATTTACTAACCATCATGTTGTTCCAAACCTATATGACTTTCTTTTTTCCCTCGAACACGAAAATAGATTTTTAGCAGTATGTTGGTTTCAAACACCATTCACTTTCATTGCATCTTTTTTCCATACAATGAAAGTGACTGGTGACTTTCAGGCTTTTGATCTTTTTTTGTGTTCCACAGAAGAAAGAAAGTCTTACGGGTTTATGGTGAACTTTCCCTCTAAAAACATCATGCTAACATTACTAAATACTCCATTTGCAAACAACCCACATTAGCAGCACTTCTGAAAGGGGAAGCTGTCACACAATGGGCAAAGCTCACGTCTGAAGTAACATTCAAGCGTGGTTGCATAATGAGCACTGTGCATTATACAGTTCCTCCCATTCAAATGAATTCAACCACAAAAGTGGTTTCATATACTGTTAGCTGTGTTGAGCATTGGCGGAAAGCATTAGTCATAAACAGCTAGATGTATGGAGGTATATGCATAAATCAGCTGATCAATCTATTCACGTACATGTATGCATTAATGTATAGGCTTTGTTCTCCTACTGAACATGTACATACACTGGGGGCCAAAATTTGGAATAATGTACAGATTTTGCTGTTTTGGAAGGAAATTGGTACTTTAATTCACCAAAGTGGCATTCAACTGATCACAAAGTATAGTCAGGACATTACTGATGTAAAAATCAGCACCATCACTATTTGAAAAAAGTCATTTTTGATCAAATCTAGACAGACCCCATTTCCAGCAGCCATCACTCCAACACTTTATCATTGAGTAATCATGCTAAATTGCTAATTTTGTACTAGAAAATCACTTGCCATTATATCAAACACTGCTGAAAGCTATTTGGTTCATTAAATGAAGCTTAACATTGTCTTAGTGTTTGTTTTTGAGTTGCCACAGTATGCAATAGACTGGCATGTCTTAAGGTCAATATTAGGTCAAAAATGGTAAAAAAGAAACAGCTTTCTCTAGAAACTAGTCAGTCAATAATTGTTTTGAAGAATGAAGGATATAAAATGCTCGAAATTGCCAAAAAAAACTGAAGATTTCATACAAAGGTGTACACTACAGTCTTCAAAGACAAAGGACAACTGGCTCTAACAAGGACAGAAAGAGATGTGGAAGGCCAGATGTACAACTAAACAAGAGGATAAGTACATCAGAGTCTCTAGTTTGAGAAATAGACGCCTCACATGTCCTCAGCTGACAGCTTAATTTAATTCTACCCACTCAACACCAGTTTCATGTACAACAGTAAAACGAAGACTCAGGGGTGCAGGCCTTATGGAAAGAATTGCAAAGAAAAATCCACTTTTGAAACAGAAAACCAAAAAGAAAAGGTTAGAGTGGGCAAAGAAACATCAGACATTGGACAACAGATAATTGGAAAAGAGTGTTCTGGATCTTAACCCCACTGAGCTTTTGTAGGATCAGCTAGCCCGTAAGGTGACTGAGAAGTGCCCGACAAGACAGTCACATCTATAGCAAGTGCTACAGGAAGCGTTAGGTGAAATGTCACCTGAGTATCTGGACAAACTGATAGCTAGAATGCCAAGGATCTGCAAAGCTGGCATTGCTGCACGTGGAGGATTTTTTGATGAGAACTCTTTGAAGTAGCTTAGGAAGTTCTGAAAAAACAATTTCAAATTGTAATAGTAATTTTTCACATTATTAATGTTCTGACTGTATATTGTGATCAGTTGAATGCCACTTTGGTGAATAAAAGTACCAATTTCTTTCCATAAGAGCAAAATCTGTACATTATTCCAAATGTACTGGTAAATTCATGTAAATTCACTCATATTTAATTCAATAACTGTATATACCCATACCTTGCACATACGCCATTCTATGTTATATGCCCTATTTTGTTGTATGCCTATTTATACTCTTACCTTGTTTTATATTCTGTGTCTCACTGTAATGTTCTTTGTGCACTTGCTTGTTTGTTTCTCCTATAACCAAAATAAAAAATAATAAAATCCTTGTGAGCACACTTGGCAATAAAGCTCATTCTGATTCTGATTCTGAACAAAGTTCTGCTTCTCACTAATATTAGCATCTTGATCTGGAAGTGTCACATACTATGACATCTCAGCTGTGAGTTCAGCTGTCTGCTTGTTTGTGCGTGTTTGGCTCAAGTTCTATGAGTCATTTAGGTTAATCTGGGTTGTGTTCAAATTTTTTTAAGTTAAAGGTATAGTGTGTATTTTTTAGACAATTTCTCTTATCCCAGCTTAATACGTAAATACAACTATAAGTAAGCTACTGTATTTGTAGGGTGATAGTTTGTTTGAGCATTCTGACCAGTCCTACACTGGCTTCATCAATGGCACAATTTTTGGGCGGGACTATCTGTTTGTTCGATCAGTGGCAGACAGGGGGAGCATTCAGAACAGAATGATCAGACTGTGAATTCGGCGACAGAAGGTCGAAAGTTCTGCTGATGAAATCGGTCTGTGCTTACCAAAATTCATACCACTGCCCCCAGTGGCCGAAGCTGGAAGTGTTATTGAGGTGAAATGTCCACAGGGTGGCACCAAAAGTGAGTTGTATTTTTAGTTGTGCATGACGTAATATAGTCGACTGGAATGCATATTTTATTAACCCTACTCCTTAACCCAAACCCCAACCTTAAACCTAACAGTCAGTGTAGTAAAAAAATATTTTAAGAGCAAAAATGCAGCCTCAAAATAATTTATGTGAACACGATGGACATCTTTGGTGGCATCTTTAATTTTTGACAGAAATGACAACGAGGCTGTGAGGGATAGATTTCAATGGGTTGTACTTTTTGTTTAAAGTGTTTTGGATACAGTGGATGCCACTGAAGAGACTGTAAGTCTATCCCTCACAGCCTCATTTTAAAGATCATCTTAGACAAACATGAATTTCCATTCTGTTTCAGGTAAGTTAATGCCGGTAAGGGCCGGTTTGCAGCTGGTCAATCTGGTGGAACAACCCCTAAAACCAAAAGAGAATGATAGGTTTATAAGCATGTTGTCATACCCTCCTGTAAAACCAACTTTGACCAACATGAATTTCCATTCTGGTCCAAGTTTATTCTGGTTAGTGCTGGTTTGGTGCTGGTCTAGCTGGTGGACCAGAATAACAACTCTGTTCTCCTTCAAAATTTAGCTGGTGAAACTGGTCAACCAGTATGGTCTTTCGAGTGAAGTTAATGCTAGTTAAACCAGTTACAAAGCCTGGTTGGGCATCCAAAACACAACATACAAAACCAGTAAAGCTCTAAGCCCTAAACTGAAAATCTGATGGTAGATAAAAAAAAAAAAAAATGGTTCCAGGACCAACAAGAACGCTGGTCCATTTTGTTCTATTTGACAAAAAATAGTAGGCTAAGTGAATACAGTATTTCTACAGTCTTAATGCTAAGTCAACTGATGCTTGATTTCCGTATGCTGCACAATAAAGCACACTTTTTCTTGCATGTTGGGAGGGCAAAGTGCTGGTGACAATGCCAGTCAGACATGCCACTGTATGCCACTCAGCCTAGCTGTATGTAGCCATCAGTGCTAACCCTTACAGAAATCGAGAGTTCATGGCAAATTTGCCGCAAACTCTCACTGCCTAACACACGTGCCAAAATGACCTCAGAGGCCAAGGGACTGCTAGACAACTGAATGCAAGAGTGATCAAGCATGGATCCCCACTCAGACAACAGCTGAGCCTTAACTCGGGCTAGAAATAATGTCCCCTTTTTTACTTAGCTTCATTTAAAGCTGTAGCATTATCTTATGATAGTGACTAAAGGCTAAATAAAAACATTCTCACCCAAATAGCCTTCTAGTGGCTTGCAACTTTAATTATGTTCTTTGCATGAGTATGCTATGTAGTCATTCTTCTGAAGTAGCCTCCTAATTGGTAGATGCAAAAATGTTAGCAAGGCCTGCTATGCTATCATCTAAGCTAAGACCAAAAGCATGGGCCAGCTTCGGAATAGAATACTACCATACCATTCTTACTTTTGCTGCTGTATACAGTATGCATGCTAAGCACAGTATGCACATTTACTCCATGCATGGAATGGGCAGTATACTGTATAACCAGACCACACTGCACCGAATATTGCATTACATTACGAACTGCCAAAAGTGAAGACTTTATTTCTTCAGATAATGTAATTAAAGGTACACTCAGTATTTTTTTCCTCATTAAAACGTTGTACACCTAAAGAATTGAGTTGTAGTTTTGCAGTATTTGTATAAAATTATAATCACTCACATGAGTTGAAGACTCCAGTTATATCAGTAACCTTATAAAAGCTGTTGTATTTTACATGGAGGGGGTCCACTCATGGGTGCTACCATGTTAGGATCACACGACCAGCCGAATACTAGTCGCTTAATCTCAGAAACTGTCCAGTTATTGGGCACTTTAACTCATTGAATAAAGTAATCATGGCTGAATGTGAAAAGTACATTTCTACAATGGCATCTGAAACCGAAAACTATTGATTTTGAATGATGCTGCATCCAGGCCTAGATGTCAGTCCAAGATGACACAAACACAAACATTACTGAGTGCATCATTTAAATATGCAAAATAATCATTATTATTTCCAAGATGATAATAGAGCTGTTCAGGCATGACGTCAATTGGTAGGTGAACCCAGTAGGCCAATTCGCTATGGTTTCCCTTGGGTTTTTCCTATAGGTTTTTATAATGGCAGTTTGAATTTATGAGTAAAACAAGGTCTGTGGTAAATATTACTTGAATACTAGCACATTTTGTTCTAGAAAATAAATTACACACATTCATACCTCAAACATGAACTTTGAAGCCACTGTAAAAAATGTATGTTGCTAATAAGTTGCTAAAACAGGACTACAACTACAACAACCATGTAACTGTATGTGTCTGACAAAACAGAATACCGCTGTAGTCCTTTGTGGCGAGCAGGGCAGGGCCGAGCTGCGTCTTGGCAGAGCGAGGCCGGGAAGATAAGTGGTGAATGAGTTCCACCTGTGTGCCACATCGGTCTCGCGTTCCAGTGAGAGGTGGTGGGAGTATTTAAGTAGAGGAGACAGTGGCAGATGGGGAGAGAGAGACGCACAAAGCTGTCTGTCTGCGTCGTTGGTGTAATGCTGAAAAGCAATATGTGTTGGAGCTGCTGAAAAGCAGCTGTGTTGTAGTGTTTAATGTACTCTGAAAAGCGCCACATTAAACTGTCTTATGTGTTTGTCAAGCCAGTCCCAGCTTCCTCCTTGTCCATCTTGTGAACTTTGTTACATCCTTATTTAACAACATGTTAACAACATACTTTAAAACACACTATGGCTTCCAAATTCATGTTTGAGGCAGGATTGTGTGTAATTTATGTTGTAGAACAAAACGTCCAAATATCTACAAGTAAAGTTTACCACAGCTCTTATTTTACTCATCCAAAACTGCCATTCTAAAAACCCAAAGGAAAATAGGAGGGAACCCAAAGCTCAAAAATACCAATTCTCTTCTGGGTTTTTGGACAACAACCTGAACAGCTCTATTGGAATTGCCATTAACATGCAACTTGATGAGGTCTTGTGACAACATTGTAGCATGCTACTGTTTAAAACATTTATCGTAGAGTAATAAATGATGAAGCAAAAACTGACAGAGAAAAACACAAGGTGTGTCAAAAATTGCCCTCTTCTGCACTATTCGATGCCTTTTTTAGTGTTAGTAGTGCAAGTAGCATGTTCTCACTGAAAATGCAGCGAAAAGAAGTGTACTATGAGTATCAGGATGTACTTCTTCAACCAAAATAATGTAGTGTGTAATGCAGGACACTTCATGTACTCAGCGCTCGTGGCTTGCCCTATGTAGCAGAAGGGGCAGAGTTACCTGCACTTACAAAAAATCTAAACTAGCCACAAACTTGCCACAAGTTTGCAGCAAATTTGCTGCTCATTATTTTCACATACAAATGAGCATTTGATTCGCTGCAAATGTTTGCCAGAAGTTTGCAGCTCTTCGCCGATAGTGGTGAACCTCCAGCAAATATTTGGCATCGATGGACAATTTGCCGCAAAGCTCATTTGCATGTCAAAATTGTCAGTGGCGAATTTGCATCAAGTATTGCATAAACATATTTTAATTACTTTTTATATTAATGAGGTGAGCAGACTAGGCTATATGCTATTTAATACATCATGGACACGTGTAATTTACACAAGTAAAATAAAACATTATATAAAGATAGATAGCAAAATTTGTGTAAAAGTGTGGTTCTTTTTTTTTAGAAATGTCGACATTTTTTGCCATATATAGAAAGATGATGATCTGTTCTGTTGTCACTGTCAAAGGTTGTCATGACACACTGGCCATCTAGTGAACACACACACACACACACACACCAGAGATACAGTGCCCTCAAAACAATACATTTCTATCCAATACTAGCTCCAAAAGCACTTCAATGAGACATCATTATCATTTACCCTCTTTTCAGAGTTATTTTAGGCAAGTAATGCAAATGTTTAAACTGACTGAGAGCGTGTACAAACTGTTATCCCGCGTGCAGACTGACACCGCACTCATGTTATATAAAGTAGCTTATAATCAGATTTATAATCGCAAATTTGTAGTTTAATTTATTATTTTTATACGTTTGCCATTTCTTTTCCTCTATAATGGTTCAGCAGTTTATTAATACTGAGAATTACCGTAAATGCTCTTGAAAACTGACATCTCAAAATTCATACACATTCAATAATTGTATGTGATGACAACATCACGTGGGCCACAAAAATATGGTTTGCAGCCCCGCAGGCAAGAAGGGTATGGTTGCAGGCATTGCTCCAAAAAGGGGTGTGAGCTCCAAATCACCATTGAAGATATAGGGAGCCCCAAACCTAACCCTTTCACTAACCTTAATCGTGAGCGGAAGTGACGCCCCCTTTTGGAGTTGGTGCAACCCCCTTTTGGAGTGACCCCCGCCCCATTTCAGAGTAACCCCACCCTCTTTTGGAGATTCCGCCACCATTTGGAGGTCTCCGGCCTGCAGCTATTCCTACCTGCCACGGGCCGCCTGTTGAGTGCCATGGGTTTAAGCTAACGTGCGCTATAGCACCCCTTGTGGTAAGGCTGAAAATGCATTGTTATAAATTTCGTACTGACAGACACATTTCGTAAAGTGTGTGAAATTGAGCTTGTGTAGCTAGAAGCATTTGGGTTATATCCCTGCTGGAAAAAAACAGCTTAAACCAGGTGGTTAGCTGGTCTGTTTTGATGGTTTAAGAGGGGTTTTGGGCACCTGTCAGCAGGTCAGGCTGGGAGAATAGCTGGCTGACCAGCTAAACACCAACTTTGCCAGGATGTGAGACCAGTTTAAACCAGCAAAGACTAGCAAACCACATTAGGCTGGTTTAAGCTGTCTTTCAATAGGAACTTCAGTATGTTTCAAGTGTAACACAGCAGGCACACATTTCCTCTCAGGGTGACAAAAATAGATGTGACAGCCTAATGCAGACATGGGTAGAACAACCTTTCTTTTAGATTTGAGCTAATAATAGAGCATATCAAGAGGAGAGCAGACTGCAGTAATAGGCGAAAACTGCAAGAACACAAAAAATGCCACTTTTAAAGCTGAATAAAATGACTAATGCTAAGCTTTCTTTATTGTGGTTGTTTTTGTCAGTGGATGATGGTGCCAAAAGAAACATTCTCACAACTCATGTAGTTCTGGACATTTCTGATGACAAGGCACTTATGCCCACTCATTACTATGGTTACCGTGGCTTGCACAACAACTTCGAGAGTGCAGTGGACACAATGAGAGCCAGGAGCATCTATCAACGTTTCCATTAGCAAACATGGTTTATTAACTTGACGGATGCAGGCAAAGACAGTAGCAATTTGTGAAATCTAATGAGCATCTGCTTTAGCGTGGCTTAGACTTCAACAATAGCCATTTTGCACATATGTATATGTCTGTGTTATCAGCTTGGATTGATAAGCGGCACCATAGCAGTCTCTCTTGATGAACAGCTCTTGAGCGCCTCTGATTACTGCTACTTATCTCAAGAAAAGAGACAGCCATTTCTGTAGATGTTTGGTATAAACCTCTTTCCAGCTTCAATCAGTCGGTTTGGCCAAAGTGTTGTCTTGTGTCCTCAAATAGACCCTTTTTGCAGTAGAGCAAAGGCAATTTGTTGCTAATCAGTAAGTACACATAACACCTGGTTTATGACCTACTGACCTTGTTATATTCCTAATTATAATGTCTCTAGACAGGCCGCATTTTCTGTGGCTAGGTTAGTAGGTTAGTTATACCGCATGATTAGATTACAGTAGCAGGTCTACAGTTTTGCTGCATGACTCCAAATGAAGCAAACCATGACAGAACTCACGCCTACTCTTAATGCTGATATAAATAGAAAAGACACTTCTCATCTTGCTTTACACCATAGGTCCTCTTCTTCGCAAACTGAAGCTGACTTTCACTTGGGCACACACTTGGAATAAGCTTGCTTTTAAACTCAATAGTGGTAATTCATTGTATAATATGGTATAGACGAAGAACAGCAAAGCTGTTGTTCATACTATTAAGTGCCGGTTTATCAATTTCCATCTAATATCTTATGTGAATATCAGGGTATCACATAAACATCCTGGCGGAAAAACCAAGATACAAATAAATATTTTTTAAAATATGCATAAAAAAACAAATAGGCAAATCATTTATTACATTCATTAAAAGCCACATTGGCTAAAATGTCCATTTGTAATTTGTGCCAATTTTCTCGGAAGTGATGACATAGAAACATAGTCTTGAACACATAGAAACGCTGCTTTATTCACAAATAGTTTTTTGCTATATTCCAATTTTTCTTGGATGGGAACCTGACTAATGTGCAAACCAAAGGTTTTGTTCATTTTGTTAGTGGTGTTTTCTGATGTTTTCTTTCTTCCAATGTACACAAAGTTATCACTGCTTTAAAATTATGGTTAGGTTTAGGGTTTGTGTAATGGGTTAAACCAGGAAAAATCGCAATAACAGATTGTTGGTTCGTACATTTTTATCTATGGGAGTGAAAGTCATACACGTTTGTGCGAGCCAACTCATACAATCTCTTATGATTTTGCTATCTCGTACTTTTATTATGACCTGTCATGAGACTAGGTTAGAGGGACTTGAGCCATATCTAGGGACCAGAATGTCTAAGATATTTGTATTGAACTCTTTTGACTATAGCCAATAAGTAACCCTCAATGCCTTAAGGCCCCGATATACTTCATACAAAATCGAAGAACGAACGGAAGAGAAGGTGATTTTGAGTTCGTTTCGGTGGTTCATAACAGCTCGCCTGGCTGAACTTTTAGGAAAATTATACTTACTGCCATTAGCCCATGTCATCAGTAGGTGTGACCTGGAGCTCTACCAACGTTAAGGCCGGCAGTTCATTTGTGTTCACGGAGTTCAGTCAGTTAAGATCAGTCAACATGAACAAAATGGTGTACAGTTATATGCGAGCTGGTACAAATTTATCTACATCTGTATGATCGTTCGCATAGAGACATGTCCAGAACATGTCATGCATTTTTTTGTTTTGTTTAATTAGTGTACAAATGGAAACAAATCTACTCAAATACGCTTAAGTGCCCATTCACTCTTTTGTTTTGCTGCTACACTCATGTGTCTTCTGCAATGAAACCCTTACAAAAAAATCTAAACTAGCCGCAAACTTGCAGCAAATTTGCCGCTCGTTATTTTCTCATGCAAATGAGCTTTTGATTAGCTGCAAATGTTTTCCAGAAGTTTGCAGCTCTTCGCCGGTAGTAGTGAACCTCCGGCAAACCTTTGGCAACACCGGACAATTTGCCGCAAGTTTGCTGCAAAGCTCATTTGCATGGGAAAATTATCAGTGGCGAATTTGCAGCAAATTTGCCATGAACTCTCAATTTTCGTAAAGGAAGCCATCTTCATTCTTTTGTCTGTATTCTTCCCATCAACACACTTTTATACAAAAATCTTTGCAGTAGTATCAGTGTCATCATAAATTACAATAACAGAGTGTAATCGGTGCATATTATAGCGTGTTAGTGCATTAATGTCATGAATTCAGAATGTAAACAAGACAAACTGCTCATTTTCTACTGCATATATATTACTTACATATATTAAATCATCATCGAGTGCTTAAAAAAAGGCTCTTTTACTGATCTAGTGTGAATTCTACACATAGAATGAGGCATGAAGTCATTAATAACACATTTTAATGTCACATTAGTTAGGGTTTTACTGAGCATCCTCATATTTAAGTGTACTTCTAAATGCCTCACACAGCAGTGTGGCGGGTGTCTGAATGTTTGCAAACAGTATACCTTTGCTTGGCTGTTCCGAACTTTTTTACCACTGTACGAAGTACAAAGAAATTCTCCGGAAGTATATTGGGGCCTTTAGCAACCACCTAGAACACCCTAGTAACTGCACAGCACTAATGACCAGTCGAACACCTTAACACTAGCAGACTCCAAACAACTCGATTTTGGCTGAGGGTGTCACACATGATTCGCTGAGATCTCACTTTCTTCAGTGGGGTATGTCACACTTGCCGATAAAAAATAGTTGAGGGGTGACAGATATTATAACTCCCCCTGACTCTCTCTCTTATTCCCTGGCATGTGGAGCTCACCGAAATATCAACAGGAGTCAAATGTCAGCATAAGTAAAACTGTAATAGATTGATTTAGGATTTGATTCATCAAGTAACTTTACCTTGTAAATGTGTGTGATTATGTTTTTATCTCCTAGAGGCTTGCCGTAGAACACATCTGTCCATATGCAGCTTTTAGTGAATAAATAAAAACAGACTGTAGTTCCTCTGCTTTCTGATTTTATTAGTCAATTTAGTGTAGGAGAACGCAAGGAAAAACACTTGTTGAAAGAATCACTATGGATTACAATCTGCATTTGTGATGATATGTGGCTAAAGCACGATAAAAATGTTAAGATTAGCATGTTGTGGGAGTCGCATGGCACCAAGCGAGGTTTGGACATGTGAACGGTGAGCTCTGCGCACTTTGCTAGTTTGAATACTTTTTGTGTCATAAACTGGTGAGATTCGATACACCCTGATTCTTAACTGTTCTAGGAAGGAAATATGTCAAAGAATTCAAGCCTCGGGCTCTGGAGATATTAAAAGACACTTACGTGCTCAAACTGAAGCCCCCGAGCAGCAGGCCAAAAGCCCGGGAGTCAATATGGACGGTGAAGTGAAAGAGATTCGGCATCAATTGATGAACATGTCGGCAATGCTGATGAAGGTCGTTGCTGACTTGGAGGACCTTGCTGTAATACATTGATTGATCACTGCCATGGAGAAGAAATTCACTGAGATGGTTACAAGAGTGTCGGATGTTGAGAAATGGATCGATTATCTGGAGTCGTTGGAGAGGGAATTAGCTGCTAATCCACTAGTGACCAAGGCGGACTTGGAGCGCATTTGGGAAAAGTCGGAAGACCTGGAGAATCATAACCGGAGAAACAATGTCTAAATTGTTGGAATTCATGAGGACGAAATTTGTGTGATTTAGTTAGAGTTCATTTTGAGCCCTTAATAAAAAGGTTTTCGAACGATATAGGCAGGTGGGCTTCATTACATTTATCTATGATTGGGAAGGTTAATGTTATTAAAATGAATTGTATTCCAAAATTCAACTACCTGCTATAATCTCTCCCTGTAGATGTCCCCCTCTCTTATTTCAAGCTATTTGATAGCATAGTGAAGTCCTTCATTTGGAATGGTAAGCGTCCCAGATTACATTTCAATAAGTTACATAGGACGATTGACAAAGGTGGGCTAGGCCTACCCAAGATTTTGTTTGATTATTATGCATTTGGTCTCAGACATTTGGCTCATTGGTCGCTTCCACCTGAGAGAGCCCCTCCCTGGTTTTGTATTGAACAGGAAGTTCTTGCCCCTATTCCGCCATTGCAAAGCCTTTCTACTAAACTAACCGGAGAAGTTAAGTTACACCCCGTTACCTAATTTGCATGCGATATGGACAAAAGTGTCCAGAGTGTTTAATTCGGACATTTATTTAAATGTTGCCTCGAGCATATGGCTGAACCCAAAATTATATATTAATAAGTGCCCTTTCTGCTGGTCAGAGTGGATTGTGAGGGAGGTTAATATGCTCGGTGACCTATATGAGAGTGGAGTGTTGAGATCCTTTGAAAATATGGTTCAACATTTTAGGATTCCTCGATCTCAGTTCTATAGGTATTTACAGCTGCGCCACCTGCTCTGTACTATTTTTGGGAGTAGCATACACCACCCTAAAGTGGCAGATACTCTGGGAGTGGTGATTACTGCTTTTGGAAAAGGTCATGAGGCATCAGTGAATTACTCCCTATTAACTCAGAGTCTGGGGGACAGAGCTTCAACTTCTCTCAAGAGATTATGGGAGAAAGATTTAAACTTGGTATTGGAGGAGGGAGTGTGGGCTAGGATTAAAAAAACATCAAGTCTACATCTAGAGATGCAAGGGTGCATCTGATGCAATTTATGATTTTACATCGATTCTATTGGACCCCCTCTCGATTGTATAGACTTGGTCTTAAAGACACACCCACCTGCTGGTGATGCCAATCAGAAGACAGGGACACAACCCATGTTTTTTGGTGGTGTGTTAAGATCCAAGAATTTTGGTTGAGGGTTCAGAGTTTTATGTGTGATGTATTGGGTGGGAATGTTCTGAGGGAAGAGTTTTAAATTCATATAATTTGATTCTGTATTTTCTGTTATGTTTATTTAATCTGTGACTGGAAACAATAACAAATTTTAATAGTAAAAATAATGCTCAGTTGTGCTTTACAAATGCTTGGGGGCATTTCAAAATAAAGAAAAAATGTATTAAATTAAGTGTTCATGTAATTCCCTCAAAAAAAAAAAAAAAAAAAAAAAAGATTAGCATGTTGTCTTGTCAGCTCTTCAGTAAAAGAAGCTCATTGGTCACTTGATGAGAACACAAGAGCTCGCCCGGGCGACAGAACATTTTTTTCAAAAAATGTTGATGTGCTTTTCCAGATGCTGGAACCATTAACTCAGCCTTGTCAGTGAAGGGAGTAACGACCTCCCGATGGCAGACACAAATGCATGCTTGATCTCTCACCTACAAGCTGGCGATAATGTAAATGAAGCTTACACCTAAATATCGCTGAAAAAATTAGCTAGTGTGGCGCCGGCTTTAACAACTACATAGAAATGCCCTGGCAACCACAGACAAAATGCAAGCAGCATGTTTAATAATTTTTGCAGCAGGGATCAAACCGAGATACACATGACATACTTAAGCATACGTAAGCATACTTAAGGACATTTTGGGACATAGTTTAAAAATCACTTGGAGCGCAAAGAATAAGCACAAAGAACGTGCAGATTCATCCACAAAGTTGCTTGACTAAACTAGGTCAAGGTTGGCTGTGGTGGAAATTGCACAGAGAGAGTCTCATCTGTGAGCTCATATCTTTAATCAAAACTATAAAATGTCATGTGACACAAAATGAAGGTTAAAATGAAACACCCTTAAATTAGAGTAAAACAGTATGTCTGCACAGAAATGCATTTTCACTTTCCGTGTGGACAGACAAATTACTCCTTGCTGGAAACTTGTCACGTCATACTTGGTTTGAATACTGTGTTAAGGGGTGTTTACACTGCAATCTGTAGTGAAAAAGCAACCAGAAGTCATTCGTTTTTGATGAGAGTCAGTCTTTTCCAACAAAGCGAACGACAGTGACCACTGGCGATGAGACGTGCGCAGTCCAGCAAAGTGACAACGTTTAGAAGCATTACAGAAATATTTCCTGGTTCAATACAAGTTAAGATCAATCGACAGCATTTGTGGTATAATGTTGATTACCACAAAAAAAATTATTTTGAGTCATCCCTCTTTTTCTTTAAAAAAAAGCAAAAATCGCAGTTAAGGCTTGGTACTTACAATGGAAGTGAATGCCGCCAATTTTTTGGAGAGTTTAACAGATTATACACTGCTGCAATGTATACATACAAATGCGTTCCCTTCCATAATTACCATTTTTGGTGATAAGAGAACATATTCCTTGTCAAATTAGGATGAAATCTTATGTTACTGGCAGTATGTCTCATTTGTGATAAGATTTTTAAAAGCTATGGCCAGTTGTGCAGTTAACCAATAACATTAGGGCATTGTGCAACAGGAACACCAACTCAATGTATGTCTGAATAGGGCATTAGCCTCACCCATGACCTCTACAGTGGCTGGTGAGTTCACTGCTTATGTTCCTGCAGACTGACGGCTCTCAAACTGCATTGGAATCTATCAGCAGCCTGTGACATGTTGTGATCTGCTCCCAACTCGTGGTATTGTGTATGTGCATGTGTGTATGTGTGTGTGACATGGCACTTGTAGAACCAGTCATTGTGCGACTCCTTAAACTCCCTTGGGCACTTCCAGTGTCAGCACATCGTAAATAACTTGTGCTAACAAATGCACCCTTACAGTTGCTCAAGCCAGTACATACAAATACACAACTTGTGCCACTCCATATCAATCGCACAGGAGGCAACCCCATAATTATAACCCCCCCCCCCCAAACTGTCTTTGTGAGGAACACCATAAAATCGAAGAAAATAAATAGAAAACCAACATCGCTAATAAACACAAACAAACATGACATGAGAAGCTATCCCAAAGAGCAGCCTAAGATAAACATTCTGATATATTTTGAGAGGTCCTGTGACATCACTGTGACAACCTCCAGTGACGATCAGTGGCTAAAAATAACAGCAACGTCAATGCACGGGTACATATATGTGCATGAGCGAAGTCTGGCATTACAGAGATAACAGCAGATGGCTAGCAGATTCTGCCCTCCTCGCGGGAAACAATAGCAGCACGCACACACTTCAAACAAGAATATCGTAAGGCCCGAGGTGCAGTTGATCCCAGACATACAAATGCACACACAAATACGTCCTTCAGATTGTCCCACAGTGAAACACAAAGGAAGGGGTGACTTTTTTCTTTCATTGTGTATATGAAGCACTATCTGACCTTCATCCCAAAGGTCTTGGTGGAAAAAGTGTGTATGACTCCCTAAATCTAAAAGCTTAGCAGCTGGAGTCTGAATCTGAAGACTTGCATGTGGAACGTTCTCTATATTTACAGTCTTAAAATAGGATAATTCACCCAAAAATGGAAATTCTGTAATTATTTACTCACCCTCATGTAATTTCATACCTGTATGACTTTCTGTCTGGAGAACACAAAAGGGAATGATATAATGAATGCCCCGTTGGTTAAATTAAATACAGTGACCCACTTTAATGCTTAATGATGTTTTACTCAAACACTGCTATTGTATGATATGACATTGAAACACTTTTATTGTAATGCATCATTTGAAAAACCATACAGTTTAACACTTGTATTACACTTATTCCAACGTGATTATCTTGCGTGGTAGCTCACCTCATAGAGTGTTGGACTTTGGACTTGGAGACAGAATCTCGAGCCCAGCAAAGTACGCAAGCTAACAAGTGAGATGAAAGTATCATTGAAGTGACATGAAATGACGTGGTTGCTTCAGAAAATGTGCTTTTGATGTCGCATTTGCTTTTAGGGCACTATCGGTTAGGTTTAGTGTAAGGATGTCTGTTTTACTTACCTCTCATTTGCTTTTAGGATACTATCGGTTAGGTTTAGGTTTTGGTTTAGGGTAAGGATTAGTGGTGCAACGATCAGGAAATTTGAACCCGATACTGTTCTTCGATTTTTTAACACTAAGATTGGCTGATACCGATTTTTAAAAAAGTGCCCTTTGCCACACTTTTGCAAGTTATATTGTGCAGTTATATGTTTATGCCCCACACTTTACAAAAAGGTTCCATTTGTTAACATTATTTAACAACATTAATGTATTTAATATTAACTAATGAACTTAATGCTAGTCACAACATATACTATTACATTTTTAAAATCAAAAGTTGTATTAGTTAACATTAGTTAATGCACTATGAACTAACATGAACTAACAATGAACAATTGTAATTTTATTACCTAACATTATGATTAATAAATGCTGTAAAAATATATTGTTCATTGTTTGTTCATGATACCTAATGCATTAACTAATGTTAAAGAAATGAACCATTTTTATTAAGTGTTACCAACATTACATTAAAATTACATTCATTGTGAATTGCTAACATTTATTTGTTTTGAAACAGTTATGAATAGTTCTGTTGTCAATATCAAAAGGTCATAATGACATACTGCTAAGCAGTAAAAACCATGAGAGCATCACACACAGCAGAGATACATTCAAAAATAAGAAAGATCCATTACAAGCTCTAAAACTGCTCAAGTGAGAAATCATTAATATCTATGATTTGTTTACTTTCTTTGGCATTTTGTTGTAACACAAATCACTAATTATTAAGGAAATGCGTGAAGACACAGTGCCATTAAGGTTAAATTGTAACTGCTGTGATTAATGGTAATGTGACCAACATTATTCTGATATAAATTGGGATCCTCACAGAATAGTGCTGAGATGAGTGACATTGAGATATTGAGAGCACCTGGTGAGCACGCTTGTTTGATTGACACAGAGAGCGCACATAGTGAAGGGAGTAAAGTCGCCTTTTCAATGCATCTGACAAACGACAGATGATAGACCAGAAGTCATTCAATGGAAAGTCTCACGGAGGCTGCGAGATCGAAATCCAATTTGAGCCTCATCTGCGTTAAAATATTTCAACTCGTGCGACTAGACCATATGTGACCGCCCGACCGGAAGTGATGTATTCGTGCAAAACTATCAGCGCGAAGTGAGAAATATCACTAGATTTTGTCCTAAACTTTTTTCTAAATGCCTGCTACTTCTATATTTTGGACAATTAATAATGTAGAAGTCAGAAATGAACATTTCAAATATCACAAAAGCTTTTGGAATTACAGTAAACGTGTGATTAAATGTGTACATGTGTCATTTATTTCTGCACACACAAAACCTACATATTTAAAATCATATCTATGAATTTTTGATTCATATTTGCTGAAATAGGGTTGTTGTTGCTGTTAAGTATTAACTATAAAAACAGTAATAATGGCAAATAATACTATTAATAATAAATACTGAGTGAATATTAATCCTGAATTTTATTGAATTCATTCATCTGCTCAACAAAATCACACACAGTAATGCCATTCTGAGGTAAACCTTTAGTAGCTTCTCCTTCAGTGAACAAAATGTCATGGAATGCAGAGGCAGGACCCAAACACAGAGTTGAAAAATAAAAGGGAATTTATTTAATACAAAAAAAGGAGCAAAAACAAACTAAAACTCCCACGAGGCGGAAAAATAATAAACATAAACTACCCCGAAACGGAAAAAGTAATCCAGGCTGGGGTAGGGGAAACAGGACAACAGGATCGACCAGACCAAACAGGGAAGGAATCGAGAACAGGACTGAACATACAATAAACAGGACCAACCAACTAGACTGACTTGAAAACAAGACGAACTGGCACTGGACAGCAAACATGAGGAGACTAAAATAGGGAGAGGAATAAACAGGTTAACAAGACAGGCCAGGTGTGACTAATAAACAAATAATGGGCAAACAAGGAGGCGGGGTATGATGTAAGACAGAGACACGTGGCGATACAGAAACACAAAACGCAAGACACAAGACAACAAAAACACCCGAATGGCATGAGCGCACATCGCCAAGACAATAAGGCAATATACGCCCATGCCAACCAACAAACAAGACAAGAGAATGCGTAGCAATGCCAAACAAAGCGATGCCACGTATTCTTACACTAAACGAAACCTGAGCGTACATCGCGAGACAAATGCCACGACACAGACCGAAACCGAACCAGACAGGAAGTCAGAATCCAGACACCATGCTCCCGACATGAAACAAGACAGTCCGAAGAGCACATGGCAGGGAATACAACCGAAACCGTGCGCTCACACAAAGACAGACAATGAAACACAAGACAGATATGGGACGATGATGCCACGGTCTTGTCAGACAAAAACCCATACTGACAGAGTGACAGGACCGTGACACAAAATCCATTGTGAGCAAAATGACAATTCATCACGACTGCCACTAGGGGGAGAAATACAAAAGTCATATGTGAATGTCAGAGGCAGTGAAAAGGCGGCTTAAAGCTGAAAGTGATCATGATCCTGATCCCTCAAACAGTCTCTATCACTCCACACAATGTCTGATTGTCACGACTCACATTACATCACATATACTCAGATTTGTATTTGCATGTTTATTTGTTGTTTAATTTGTTTTTATAACCGTTTGCAGTCTCTTTATCCTCCTCTATGATGCAATCCCATGTTGACTGCATCATATCCTGCAACATCTTGACAGACCAGAGACATATGCAAGGATCCTTTTTGTGGACTTCAGTTCGGCTTTCAACACCATCATCCCAGCTATTCTTTGGACTAAATTAAACTAGCTCTCTGTTTCCACCTCTATCTATCAGTGGATCACCAACTTTCTGGACAGTCAGCAGCTAGTGAGAATGGGAAAATTCACTTCCAGCACCTGTACAATCAGCACTGGTGCCCCCCAGGGATGTGTGCTCTCCCCACTACTCTTCTCCCTGTACACAAATGACTGCACCACCAAGGACCCCACTGTCAAGCTCCTGAAGTTGCAGATGACACTACTGTCACTGGCCTCATCCAGGATGACGATGAGTCTGCATACAGAAGGGAGGTTGACCAGCTGGCTGTCTGGTGCAGTCAAAACAACCTGGAGCTGAACATGCTCAAAAGAGTGGAGATGATAGTGGACTTTGAACACCCCAACATTGACCCAGCTCACCATTCTAAGCAGCACTGTGGCAGCAATGGAGTCATTCAGGGTCCTGGGCTCTACCATCTCACAGGACCTGAAGTGGGAGACACACATTGACTCCAGTGTGAAAAAGGCCCAGCAGAGGTTGTACTTCCTTCACCAGTTGAGGAAGTTCAACCTGCCACAGTCGCTGCTGATACAGTTCTACTCAGCAGTCATTGAGTCTGTCCTCTGTACTTCAATAACTGTCTGGTTTGGTTCAACTACGAAATCGGACATCAGAAGACTACAAAGGACAGTTCGGACTGCTAAGCAGATTATTGGATGCCCCCTGCCCTCCCTTCAAGAACTGTACACTTCCAGAGTAAGGAAAAGGGCTGGAAAAATCACTCTGGACCCCACTCACCCAGCCAACTACCTTTTTGAACTGTTATCTTCTGGCTGGTGCTACAGAGCACTGAGCTCCAGAACCGTCAGGCACAAGAACAGTTTTTTCCCTCAGGCTATCCATCTCATGAACAGTTAAAACTGCCCCATTGAGCAATAATTATGTGCAATACACAGCTTAGTCTATATATTTTTGTCCAACATATCCTACCTCTTCTGCCATTACATTCCCTTGCACTATCTGTATATAACAGATTTGTATTTGTATATATATATATATATATATATATATATATATATATATATATATATATATATACACACACACACACAGTACTGTGCAAAAGTTTTAGGCACTTGTGAAAAATGTAGCATAGTAGGATGTCTTCAAAACTAATGCCATAAATAGTTTTCATTTATCAATTAACGTCATACCAAGTCCAGTAAACATTAAAAAAGCTAAATTAATATTTGGTGTGACCAACTTTGCTTTCAAAACAGCACCAATTCTCCTAGGTACACCATGACACAGTTTTTCTTGGTTGTTGGCAGATAGGATGTTCAAAGCTTCTTGGACATTCTTCTACACATTCTTGGCCACAGTTCTTCTATCTATTTAGGCTGTCTCAATTGCTTCTGTCTTTTCATGAAATCCCAGACTGACTCGATGTTCAGTGGGGAGCTCTGTGGGGGCCATGACATCTGTTGCAGGGCTCCCTGTTCTTCTATTCTAATCTTTTATATTTAAAAAGTAATGTTTGGGAGTCTAACATTTATATTTCCTATTGACACACTAAAGCTGAAGATATAAATAACCATATTAAGACAAATGCTTTTGTGAAACATCTTATGTGTCTAAGACTTTTGCACAGTACTGTGTGTATATATATATATATATATATATATATATATATATATATAGTCTCATTGTGTATTTCTATATATACTTATATTTTATATTTTATTTTTTATTTTTATTCTATTTTTTTATTATCTCTGTCTTGTAGTGTTTGTGCACTGGGAGCTTCTGTCATCAAGACAAATTCCTTGTATGTGTAAGCATACTTGGCAATAAAGCTCATTCTGATTCTGATTCTTTTTTTCAAAACAAGCTAGCACATTTATCTGAATTACAGCATGTCCGAAAGTTAAAATTCACGAATGCTTAGAATTGCCAATAACTCACCTTCGAAAGGCCACGCTGTCATTCAACAAGGGAAATCGCTCATTCATTAGAGTAGCAGTGTATGTGTGATTCACTGTGTGCTGCAAAAAAAGATCGGTCCTAAATCTAGGCATGATCAGCCGATTGCAGACTTAAGATGAAGATCAGTAGATTTAGATCGGGGGCCGATTGATCAGTGCACCCCTTGTAAGGATGTCTGTTTTGTTTACCTCTAATTTACTTTTAGGACAGTATTGGTTATGTTAAGGTGTTGATTTAGTATAAGGATGTCTATTTTGTTCATCTCTCATTTACTTCTAGGACACTATCAGTTAGGTTTAGGTTTTGGTTTAGTGTAAGGATGTCTGTTTTGTTCACCTCTCATTTGCTTTTAGGACACTATCGGTAAGGTTTAGGTTTTGGTTTAGGGTAAGCATGTCTGTTTTGTTTACCTCTCATTTATTTTTAGGACACTATTGTTTAAGTTTAGGTGTTGGTTTAGGGTAAGGATGTCTAATTTATATATTTATCACCTTTGAGATGTTTCTACACTTGCAGAAGGACAACCATCACTGCAACTCTCCACCGATCCGGGCTTTATGGCAGAGTAGCCAGACGGAAGTCTCTTCTCAGTGAAAGACACATGAAAGTCTGCTTGGAATTTGCAAAAAAGCACCTAAAAGACTCTCAGACTGTGAGAAACAAGATTCTCTTGTCTGATGAAACGAAGATTGAACTGTTTGGCCTCAATTCCAAGCATCATGTCTGGAGGACACCAGGCACCACTCATCACCTGCGCAATATCATCACAAGCATGGTGGTGGTAACATCGTGCTGTGGGGGTATTTTTCAGTAAGGTTTAGGTGTTGGTTAAGGGTAAGGATGTCTACTTTGTTGACCTCTCGTTTGCTTTTAGGACAATATCAGTTAGGTTTAGGTGTTGGTTTAAGGTAAGGATGTCTGTTTTGTTTACCTCTCATCTGCTTTCAGGACACTATCAGTTAGGTTTAGATGTCGGTTTAGGGAAAGGATGTCTTTTTTGTTTACCTCTCATTTGCTTTTAAGACCCTATCGGTTAGGTTTAGGTTTTGGTTTAGGGTAAGGATGTCTGTTTTGTTTACCTCTCATTTGCTTTTAGGACACTATTGGTTAGGTCTAGATTAAAGTTTTAGGTTCAGGAGGAATGTTTTACTTATTAAAACCTCTATCTAACATTCACCTTAAAACCCTCATCTCATTATGACACCATTTCACTTGCTTTTAGCGCCCCTTGGTGGACATTTAACTGGGAAACTGCAGCAAAATTTCATTTAGCAAAAAATTTTGCCATGGTCACGTAATTTTCATGAGATCAGGCTGCTTAATAAAGCAACCAAATGTGTCATTAAAGTAGTCCATTTGGATCATGCATTATGTTCCAAGTCTTCTTATGGCATATGATGAAAAGACTAAAATATAAATCGTTATTCACAGTGCTGAAATCCAATATGGAGGCTATACGTCGATAACATCAAACCTAATTTATTTCACATTGAACATCCTTTTTCACACCAAAATATGTCACATTATATAAAAATAAATTTAAAAAAAACGGGCAGGCTAACTGTTCCTGTAGATATCCAAGGTTAATGTCAGGCTCTCCTGAACTTTATTCAGTTGAAAAAGTAACCTACTTTTGAAGAATGAGGCACAGAAAATGATAAACATTAGGACTTTATTTAATGAATGTATATATTCATTTCATAGCCACATAAAATGACAAATTTTGCAATTATGTTACATCGTTTTCTCAAAATCTGCCTTTAAGTTCTGTGATATATCTGCTCTACAGAGATTTTCTTACTGTGCCATTTTGTTCTGTTGAAATAAGTGGGAAGTCCTTTAACTTGTCTAATATGAGAGTGCATCTGCTGACCTTGGTCCAGTGGTGCCTGTTTATGGATGAACTGCAGCCGATGATGGTGTTATGAATAACATGCTCTTCCTGAGCTCTCTTCAAAGCTGCAAATGAGCCACAACAACTATGTGTGTCACTCCAAAAAACTATCGACCCTGACATTTACAGTATTAGTGCATTATTACCAGTGCTGGGTAAGTTACTCAAAAAAGTACTAAATACTTTTCT
Organism: Myxocyprinus asiaticus; assembly: GCF_019703515.2. NCBI lineage: Eukaryota > Metazoa > Chordata > Actinopteri > Cypriniformes > Catostomidae > Myxocyprinus > Myxocyprinus asiaticus. The sequence continues at coordinate 11,537,628 of NC_059388.1, read as the reverse complement.
AAAATTTGAAATCAGAATACTTTACTATTTTTTTCATGGGAAAAGTAATCACATTACTAATTACTTTACTTTTAAGTTACTCTCTAAAACAAATTTTTTGTGTTTCCGCTCAACAAATTCAAAATGTCTAAATTTCCTCTTTGCTCATCACAGACGTACATATTAACAAAAATCATGTTTTAAAAGTATTATTCTATATAAATAATATTTGTTTAGAAATATGTGTAACCCAGTTGATGTTTCTAAGAGTAATTAAAGTCAGTAAATGTAATCATTAAAATGTGATTATAAGAATTTAAAATGCAATGTAGCTTACACTACTTTTGGACTAATTACATTACAGTAATTTATTACTTTGTAATCATATTACACCAAACACTGATTATACTATGTAATACAATGTAATAACAAGGCATATTATAATTGGATCAGCATTATTACATGAGGATATTCAAGTTCAAGTAGATGAATGCGTGTTGTATTTCTGTCACTTCAGCTAATGGAGTGCTATAGCACTTTGCCGCCAGGCCCATCTGTATATGTGTGTGCATGTGTGTATGGCAACAGTTTTTGTGTGCTCTCTACTCCACCTCTCCTGTTAGTCATCATATCATGAGTTTTTCTGATGTGCATGATGAGATTACCAAAGCCTACTGGGCCTCTCCTTAGAAGAGAGAGAGAGAGAGAGAGAGAGAGAGAGAGAGAGAGAGAGAGAGAGAGAGAAGAAAAACGACAGTCGACATCATCCATCCCGGCCTTTTAAGGAGAGCTCCTGCAGAGTCTATGAGGAGCTGGCCCAGTTTCACACACTCTCGCTATAATCACTGAAAAAGTGATACGCTGCTGGAAACAAACAGCTGAATTGTGCATTTTCGATGGACAAGAATGACTACATGTGTACTGACAAAACTGTATTGTTATTGTGTTTTTCTTTGCTCTATGTATTGTGATATGTAAAACCTGATTTGCCTAACCCTCAGTTTAAATTGCAGCTTGTCAATTTCCATTAAAAGTGACAGAAATAATGATATCACAATAGCATAAGACAGGGATTTTAAACTTGTTAATGCTAAGGACACCCAAATATGATGTTCCCCTTGTGAGGAAGCTATAGAATAATGTACTTTGTACACTGACCCATTTATACTATTTGAGAATTTTTTTAGATGTGATACTATGACAACGTGTTGTTTCCTAAATTAAATAATTGGCTTTTATTTGTTATTGTACTGAAGCCAAACAGATTATTCAAATTTCATGTTGAAAATAGTTATTATTAGTGAAAAAGTTTAATAAATAATCATTATTAGTATTAATAATTATTGTTCCAAAGCAGCTTTACAGGAAAAAGTTCCTTATAACCAGTGAGCAAGCAAACAACAACAGTAGTGATAAAAAAAACCTGTTGTTCATACCACTTGTGAACATATATACGTCGCAAGGAAGGAGAGAGGATAACTTTAGAACCATTTTTTTCAAACATTTTCTCTTAAATTTTCTGGGGTCCCCCTTACTATGGAGCATAAAACCTGCCAAAATTAAATAAATGAATGCAGTGTTAAAAATGAAAATTAAAACCTCAATAACCATTTCGTTTCCACTAAGTGTCTGTAAAATGATTAATGAGGTTTTAATTTACATTTTATCACTGCATTCATTTCTTTAATTTTGGCAGGTTTGTTGCTCCATACCTTGCGTTCCAGGACCAAAGCTTGAAAACCACTGGTGTAAGACATCCTACATATATTTACCTATACTACACTGTATTATATGTTTTGTCAGGTAAGCTAAAAATGTGCTTCATGTGCTAACATCTTATTTTATTTAATTTTAAATACATTTAAATTTAAAATTGAGATCTCAAATGTAAAATTCTAAAGTTTTTATTTATTTAAACAAAAAGCTGTGATATTTGCAAATTATCATTTATTTATTGCAACAAAACAAGGTGTTTGCAAACCTTTTGCCATAGCTGCAGTTTCAGCATGATTCTTGGTCCAACATTACCGAACTTGATAATCTGTTGTAAGAAACAGCTGCAGTGGCGGGCAGCGACATGTCTAATGCAAACCTAAAATAGCCAAATTGACAAAGGGGATCAGTCTGACTCATTATGCAAACCCTGTCTGAGTCTCTATACTCTCACACAACACAAGCATACATCAATATTTACTGCTGCTATGGGACAGCACAAGTCATTTTGTGCCATTTGAACCAGGTTTATTTCAGGCTCACTCTGGTCCTTACTCAAATAATCCTAATCAAAGGAGCTTATAGAGAGTTTGTTTTATATTTAGTAGTTACAGAAATACAGTGCCTACATTGCCAGCAGTCCAAGTCCTATAAGAGTTATAAAATATAAAATATAAGATTAATGAACAGGGTTGGGGAGTAATGGAATCCATGTTACGTATTTTAAATACAAAATATTAGTAATGGTACAGTTACGATTTAAATTAGTAGTAATCAAAATACAGTCACATTCAAGAAGTATTTTGATTACTGAATAGATTACTTCAAATTTTGTCCATATAAATGTTGCAATCTGATGAGTGTTTGAACAGTGGTAAAACACTTTCTTCTGATGTGTTGCATTCATGTAGGCCTACTGTAAGCAGACAGAGCGTATCCACCTTTTTATTTCCACCTTTTCATGCTTGTTATGAGCACGAAGGTGGTTATGATGTTATTGAGGAACTTCCCCTTGGGAGCTTAATACAGCATGTATCTACAGCTTAAATGTGCTGTAAGTGATTTTTTCATGGAAAGGTATGCAAAAAATGTTCCTACTCCCTGAAAGATATTAATGAAATAAGTGCCCTGAAATATCTCACCGGTCTCCGTGACAACTCTAGACTCTGTAAACAGCAAACAAAAATGTGTTCACGGTCCGCAGTCTGTGACGCTTTCTCTCTGTCAAACATTTTGCGTGTTCTCATAGTGTTGTAGTTGCAGTGAATTATTGAGGCATAATAATTTTTATGCCATGTTGTTCATAACAGTTTTCAGTTGAGGGCGCTATTTTCCTACTGTTGTTTTTAACCAATGTTTCTGCTCTCAATAAAGCTCATTTTTATATCTTTGGAGTCGGGTTTTGGAAAGAGGGGGTGTGGCTAATCCAACGGCTCAGTTTCGTGGAAGTAGAACGGCTGAAAGTGCTGGCAGCGCCTTTAACAGAAAAAAGACAGAAAAACTTTGATAGATGAAACATGAATCCGATAAATACACGATTACAGTGATATATGGTTTGTCAATGTTTTTTGATTTGGTTTTAGTAGTTTTACAAGAATAATGGGTGTTTATGAGAAACGCTAACCAATGTAGCTTTTAGCATCATATAGAAAGCTACAAATAATATATATTCTGCTTCATTATATGAATAGAATCTACATATGATCAGAAAAATTTGTCATTGTGTACACTCAGTGGGGTTTTGAAGTAAGTTTGGAGCAGCAGAAATATTACAACTTTTAAAAATTATCATGTGAAAATTTAGCTTAATGCTAAGCTAAAATGTTATTTCTAGCCTTTACATTCTCTACTAATACCTTTGAGATCTAAAATTAACCCTGCTAATGAACAAATGTACAAACAATAGCTGTTCAGTTCAGTCATGTCTGATTCATTGTGAGAACTTGTGTGTACCATCATGTTCAAAAATATTAAATGTAATGTAATGGGAACAAGATGGTTTGCTACTTTTAGAAATGATTTAGAAATATTTTATACAAAAAATGAAAATGCTGTCATAATTTACTCACCCTTATGTCATTCCAAACTCTTCCAAACTCTTTTTAGCACTAAACAACATGTTCTCACATGAAAACACATGCAACTGTGAACAAGCTTCTCTCATATGCTCATAAATGCACAAAAGACATCAAGATTTCTACTGAAAAATGACTTTTTTTGAGGTTGTTTCTCACCATCATATGCCTTCAGAAGACTTGGAATATGACGCATGAGTCCCATGGACTACTTTTATGATACATTTCTAAGCATTAAAGTGAGTCACCATCAGCTACCAATGTATTGAAAGATGGACTGGGATTCTTCCACATAAGAAAAATCATACACAGGAGTCATTCAAGTTTGGAACAACATAAGGGTGAGTAAATAATGAGAGAATTTTTATATTTGGGTGAACTATCTCTTTAATGAAACATAACATAATGTTACTCTGACTCTATTGCTTGAAAATTCATGCATTTGAACTTTGAATAGCTTCAGCTCAGGTGACAGTCTAAGCATACAAGCACAGGGAGATATAGGGAGACCAGGACCAGTAGCTATAATCATTATTTCTGTTGGTGAGCTAATAGCGATTCACAGTTACTCACAGTGTCTCTGTATCTTCTCTCTGAGTAGTCGTTTTTTTCCCTGCTTAATAAGCAGTGCCCAAACAGTGCTTCCCTGTTGCCATGCCAACAGCATTACTGTATCCCTCACCAAAGTGCTCTTGGCAGACCTTCGAACGCGCAGAGAAATGTCATTACTTTTTCTCTCGTTGCAGTACCTATTACGGTCAAACCAGACGACATGGTGAGCCCAGAAAAGCTCCTGGGCGAGAGTAAATCTGCGCCCATCGTCAAGTGATGTGACAGGAAAGGGTCACGGGGTCGCCCTTCAGGTGATGTGTTTCCATAGCGCTGTGCATACAAAGGAAAAACCCATATATGGCTAGTTCTTTATTTATGACATTCTCCTGCCTTTTACTAGGTGACCGTTTAACTGCAGGGTGTGCAACAGGCAGAGCGGACTGCACTTTTGTACTTCCCGAACCTTTACTGTTTATGTTTTGCAAATATTCTTTTTTTGTCCATGTAGGAACTGTGGTAACTATATCATGATTGTGCAGAACCCATTGGCTTGACGTAGACAATGAGATGGATTCCAAGTGTCTGGAGAGTGTTCGTAGGGGTTGACAGTTTCGAAAATACAGGGACGACACATGACAGCAAGACATGTGTTGGGGAGTGATTTGTGACTTGAGCTGTGTCTCAAATGATGCAATATGCTCTGTACAGTGTGCAATTACACTGTACACTCGACCATCTAGTGTATACATGTTCAAAGAGTAGTATAGTCGCAAATGAAACACTATTTTGTCTTTTTGTCTTTTTTTGCTAAACAGAAGAAACACTTCCAGAGCATGTCTGGCCACTTATCACACTTTGTAATGTCACAAATTAATCATACAAATGAAAGCTTGCTCTGAAATGCACGCAGGGTTGAAATCAATACCCAAGGCTAGTAGTTAATCTCTCAATTAACACACACAAGCTGCATTTGCAAATATGGATGCATGTATTTGTGCAACAAGATGGTCGGTCCAATCGTGGCCCTCAAAAGGCATGAATGCAGCAGACATATACAGATGTCTTATATATAGATAGATAGAGAGCAGTGCGTGTGTAAGGGTTTGGGGGGTGGAGGGTGAGTGCGGGCTGGAGGAGGGTGATTCTCTGAACAGATAATGACGAAAAGCAGATGCAAAGAAATGAGGAAGGCCGTAACTTGTGTTAACCTCAGTGGATAGTTCCAGTTACATTGAAACTGTGTGTTTATGTGTGTGGTATAATGAGCAAAGGGATAGATCACCCAAAAATGAAAATTCTGTCATAATTTACTCAGCCGCATTCACATAAACAATGCTGAGCACGATTCAGAGGTTGCATTTTTTCTCTAAAATTAAATTTTTACTCAATTTACAACCCTAGTTTAGACTTGGAGTTTGGGTTGGTTGGTAGAGTTAATCAAATATAAAATACATTCCTGTTAATTGTATTACATCATTTACAACTAAAAATACAAGCCCTTTTTGGCACTATTCTGTGGACATTTTACCCAGAAACTGGATCTCACACATGCCCATATGCACAACAATACTTCTAGCTTTGGCCACTGGGGTCAGTGATTTGATTTTCAGCGGAAGAACTTTCGACCTACTGTCGCCAGAATCACAGTGTGATCATTGTAAAAAGCACCATAGAACAGGGTTGGATCTAGGGGGTGCTGAAGTAGGCTTTGGCCCCCCAAATTATCCTGGCTCAACATGGGGGTGAGTAAATTATGACATAATTTTAATTTTAAGGTGAACAATCCCTTAAATAGGTATAAAGAATGTGTTTTACTTCATAGAAGTTCTTTTTTACAAAGAGTAGAACTATCAAACTGAAGAACATTACTAATACTAATGCCATCTCCATCTAAATAATGGGAATGACCAGTAAAAAGTGAAGTCATATGTGTAAAATGTCATTAGTAAGTTGTAAGTATGTATACGAGGTTGTGGCCTTTGGCCTTCTTATCATTATAAGTAAGATTACATAGGCAGGGGTTACCTGATCCTGGATCAAGACTCTTACTTTAAGACACTTAAAACATATGGGCCATGTGGTGTCAAGGAGATGTCTGTGATGGTAAAAGAAGCCAGGTTCCCGTTCAGCTCTGTTCCTCTATAAACAGCTCAAGGCGCTCTGTTAATGTCAGACCGAAAGGTAGATGTATAAGTCATGCTACTGTGTACAGATTCCCAAGATGCTATCTGTCTGCCCATACCCTTCCAGGAACCCTGTGGCCTAACAGGAAGAAGTGGACTTTCTCTGCTCCTCCCCGTAGCTGGTAATGATGCCCATACACAGGTATCTTTCATCTTTATTTTTGCGGCAATGCCACACTGAGCATTGATAACAATTATTTTCTGCCAATCTCCTTTACTCATGCAAAGATGCCTGAAAAGATTGTCACACCTAAGCAATTCCATATCTAGAGAAAGCATTGTTTGTAATGCATGATCAAAAGTTTTACTTGGGCCTACTCATTTCTGTTGTAGCAGATTATACAGTAGTACCATATCTGTTTACCATATAGCACTAAATTCAATGTTTTGATATCATAATGTGCTGAGTATGTTCTCTTAGTAGGATAATTTAACTGTAGGGAATGTATGACAGAATGTTAGCATAGCAGGCTAATCCTTAGCATCTAACTGGAAACCAGGTGCGTTCCAAATCGGACATTTCTGCACTATTCTACGTCACTGTAGTATAAGTAATGCGAGAGTACTATGTTTACACTGAAAATGCAACAAAAAGAAGTGTACTACAAGTGCTCGGAATGCACTTTTTCAGCCATCAAAACGGAGTGTAGAATAGTGGACACTTCATGCACGTGCTCAGGACTTGCCGTACATAGTGGAAAGGGCGGAGTTACCTGGCTACGTTGCCGGTCTGAGTCAAAACAGTTGTAAACAATGGAGAATGTAGCAACTAGAGAAACTTCAGTGAAGCTATTACCTTACAAATTTTAGTTGAATGCTTTAACATCACCACACGCTGTGTGAATATGTTCATTATTTTAGATATAAGAGTTGAACTAAGTGGCAACACATTACGTGCAATTGAAATGTCACTTCCATCAAGTGTTCGATTTGAGATGATATTACACTTTGAAAATGTGTACACTACATGTCTGAGTGCATAGTATATTCTGTAAGTGCATAGTGTATAGTGCGTCATTTTGGACACAGTTAAAGTCTCTTTTAAGGGAAGTCAGTCCACCCAGCGGCCATCTTTGGAACACTCCCAGGCAGCTATTTTCAATGTAAACAAAGCGGCATAAAAGTACAGCTGCTGTCTACTTGAATGGGGAAAGACCGAAATCTACAAAATCGTTTGTTAAGTTTATGACCAAAGAACATATTTCAAATCAGCAGTAAAATCTGACAACAACTGTTTCATACATTGTGCTTCTTCAGCTCTGGCCATGCTAAAAAAACACTATTTTTCAAGCTGGTTCAGCTATTGAACATGCACATGATTGACAGGTGATCTCTGTACCTAAAAGCTGATTGGCTCTTTTACCTGTAAGGAGGGACTTCCTTTTCCTTTTCCAACCATTGGGCGTTCCGATTTCTGCCATTCATTTTAATAAAAGTGGCCTGTCTCTGCTAAATATTTTCTGCTGGAAACACAAAGAGAAATGCTTAATTTGACCACTTGATGATTATTTCATGTGAAATATGTTATATATAGCTTACTCAATATTGTATAATTCCATGATTAAACATTAATTTTAAAGCAATATTTTCCATTTGAAAAAATAGATCATGTCTGGACCAGTGTTGGGTGTTACTTGTTAAATGTAATCCAGTACTGATTACAACTTTGACAACTTAAATTGTAATCAGTAAAGTAATATTTAAGATTACACTTTTAAGTAATCTAATATACATTTAGACTACTTTTTAATATGCAGAGACAACTATAAATAAGCCAATCATAGGTTTTTTTTTTTTTTTTTTTTTTTTAAGTAAACACTGTGGCGCTATGAAAATTCCTCTGTTTGTTTAGAGCGACCCGTCTCAAGAGAGACAATAACACTGACTCAGTGATTTGGGGGTGGGACTGTCTGTTTGTTCGAACAATGGCAGAAAGCATATTCAGAAAGCTGTTTAGAAAACAATGTTTATTTTTGCAATTCCGTTTGGTGGTGCAGAAATTACATCGGTTTTAGGCTCTTTTTAACACGTTAAACGTTATTAAACATAAGATCAAACAGCAACTTGCTATTTGTCAGTCGCTGAATAAAACAAAAGGGAAAAACTAACACTGAGTGCGTTTACATGCACGTTCTTACACCGATTATGCTTAATAAGCTGACAACGCGTGAGGTCACGTAAACGAAATAAACTGTGTTCCTTTATCGGCGTTAAGGACAAAAATGGCTAATGAATAACCTGATTGACACAGGTAGACTTTTGCCCATTAAGCCGATTTTGCGCGCCATGTAAACACCTTACCCGGTGTTCTTACCAGCTCATCCAATGTGTGCACATGCCTCTTCACGGTTTGACGTCAAAAGTAGAGAATAACGCGTTAATTTCAAATGTCATGTAAATGCAGATTTCTTGCCTTATTTATTCTTTTATAGAGTAATCAGCATATTGGTGTGCATGTAAACAGGCTCACTCTTACTCAAAATGGAAGACATTGATAACATGCATGTATTTTTTTTTAAAAGGATTGTTTTTATTTAAAATGTACCTGTAATCTGATTACACACATAATAAAATGTAATCCGATTACAGGTACTTACTTTTTGTAATCTAATTACGTAGATCAGATTACATGTAGTGCATTACCAGCCAACAGTGGTCTGGACGTGCTAATAATTGAACGATCTTCTCATCAAGTGCTTCAATCACCCTATTACAATTTCTCTGTCTATATTGTAAAAAACACTACCATGGTATCTTTAACCGAGTTTGGCTCAGTGTGCTTTTGTCCATGTACATCCTCTATCCCGTGCGAACAGCAGCATATTTCTCATGTCCTTGTCCAGGAAGCTCAGCTTTAGCGGTGAATCGTTTGCACTCTGTGGTTAAATCTGACCTCAGGTCAGGACAGTCTCGGTCTGAAACTCATCAACAATATGAGGAATATATATTGTATGATGCTAACAACACAAAACTAGTCCTTTCTTCCACATTAATTGCACAAAGTCCTACCCTAACAAAAGTAAATGTAACAGTTTGTCCAAAAATGTACATTTTGTAATTTTTTACTCAACCTCATATCGCTCCAAACCCATATGACTTTTTTCTTCCCCATTAACGTTCAATAAATGGAAAAGGGCAACATGAAGATTCTGCAAAATATCTTTTGTGTTCCATGGAAGAAAGTCATACAGGTTTGGAACGGTTTGAGTAAATTAGGAATTTTGATGCTTGGGTGACCTATTCCTTTCACCAACGGACATGTTTTAAATATATTATCTCAAGCAAAATCCATGTCTCACCTCGCTACAAATTTAGTATCATATCTCATATATCAGTATCACAACTCTTCTGGGTGAATCAGATTGTTATGGAATGCAAGAAGCATTTTCAGGCGTGGTTACTTCAATGCAAAGTAGCAGGATGCAAATAGCAGAAAAGAGCTACACGCAACAGCATGGTGTCTTCACCATCTGCGTCCACTTGGTGATCCAACTGCCAGTAATGGATCAATACCAGCCATTTACCAGAAGTGAATCAGATCAGACTGTGCACTGCAAACAAGGGCGTAGATATGGCTTGAACATTGGGGGGGTACCTCCCCACCATCCCCCCTGGAATCTACATCCCTGACTGCAAAGCAAGCCAGCTCTTATTTCATAAGCTCTTATTTACTTACCTCACCTAGAATCTTTGAGTAACAGTACTGAATCATACTCAAAAAAATACCAACAGAACAAGTAGGCATGTGTGTGCCTCTTTAATCTAGATGGATTTTAATTCTGACAGTTTCCTCATCTGTCAAAACACAAATGTTTTGCCTTCTTTTCGGGAATTTCAGATTTTAGTCATCAGTGCTGACTAGTTGCCTTCAACTGGCAGGATTTATGCGCATTTTTACGTCTTCTGGGATATTATGGGTTTAAAACTTCCATCAACAAGCCTCATACAGGCCTATTTAGGTTTGGGTCCCTCTTGTGGCTGTGCTTGCACATTGCTTTACCTTATATCCAAAGATATTTGCTATAAATCTCGCTGCATTGCCCTCTATAGGTCTACTTGGTATGGCTGTGATGTAACAGCCTTATTGTTAAAAAAAAAATAATTAAAAAAAAAAAAAAAAAAAATATATATATATATATATATATATATATATACACACATACACACACACACAGTAGAAAACTAAATTTACGTGATTTGTGGTTTTATAAAAATGTACTTACGCATCATAACTTAACTTTTATAAAGTTTAGTTATGATGCTGCCTGTATACAGAAAATATATTACTAAAGCAACTTAATTATATTTCAGAATTACAAACAATATTCACATGACCATGGTTAAACAGCTACTTAACAAATGAATTGCTCCTTATTCCAGTTTTATATTTTTTTAAAAGGTAAACATACGCCTTCTTGCATTAAAGGGATAGTTCACCCAAAAATGTAAATTCTCTCATTATTCACTCACCCTCATGCCATTCCAGATGCGTATGACTTTCTTCTGCAGAACACAAAGATTTTTAGAAGTATATCTCAGCTCTGTAAGTCAATACAATGCAAGTGAATGGTGACCAGAACTTTGAAGCTCCAAAGAGTATATAAAAGCAAAATAAAAATAATCCATATCTTCAGAAGCATTATGACAGGTGTGGGTGAAAAACACATCAATATTTAAGTGTATTATTCCTATAAATTCTTCTCTCTGCCCAGTAGGTGGTGATATACAAGAAGAATATTAATCTAAAAAAAAAAAAAAAAAAAAAAAAAGAGATCTACAGTAAATAAATATTAATCTGTTCTTTAAGACATGGATTTAACCACTGTGAGTCTTATGGATTACTTTTATGTTGCCTTTACATGCGTTTTGGACCTTCAAATTTCTGGCCACCATTCACTTGCATTTTATGGACCTACAAAGCTGAAATATTCTTCTAAAAATCTTCATTTGTGTTCTGCAGATCAAAAAGTCACATCTGGGATGGCATGAGGGTGAGTAAATTATGAGAGAATTTTCATTTTTTGGTGAACAATCCCTTCACCAAACAAAGAATTATAGTGTAAATGAGCAAATACAGATACAAATAACACCAAAAAATCTCTACTAGAGACCACAGAATGTTTTCCCCTCAGTTTTATTGAATGAAAATAGACAGAGATTTTAACGGTAGGACTTCTGGTAGCGGGCGCGAGCTCCAGGTCCACCGAACTTCTTGGACTCGCAGCGGCGGGGATCAGCGACCAGCAGGGTCCTGTCGTACTGAATCAAGATATCCTTGATCTCTTTCTTAGAGGCTTCATCCACAACTGAGAGGAGAGAAAAGTTGCGGAATATGAGAACATGTAAATGAATGAAAATCTTTATAGTAAAATACCACAACATCATCTTCACTTTTCAGACATGCTAAAAATGATTAATCGTCTTTAGTGTAACAAAAGATTCACACTTACATTTCTGATAGTAGGCAACCAGGGATTTGGAGATGGCCTGACGGATGGCTGCATAAAGAACAAGACTTCATACAAACACTCCAGTACCATTTGTATAATGTATAGTAGCGTTCTCAAAGAGAACGGAGGAAATAAGACACCTTAGTGTTGACCAAGACATTGATACAAGTATAAAGGTGGCGAAAATAACATGCAACAACACTACAGAAAACCAGCTGAATGCAGATTAAATGGAGGTATCAGTCAGCGTTGCTCACCGTAAATCTGAGCAACATGTCCGCCACCCTTCACGCGAACTCGGATGTCAACACCAGCGAACCGCTCCTTACCCAGCAGCAGAACAGGCTCCAGCAGCTAAAGAACAGTTAATAACACAGTTACAAGACATTCCACACTGATGTAGAGAGCAAAATTACAATTACTCCCCTTCATGAAACGCACAATACAGCAGCAAGATAATCAATACACAAGATGTGTAACGGTACACATATTCGTACCAGAAATTTTCAGTACGGGTCTTTCGGATCGGCACGCATGTGCACTGAACGAATGCAGCTTTGTTTTGTCCACTCACGTGCTGAACTTCTGTGTGCGCGGAACTTAATTTAAAATTCTGAGCTTCCCACCTAGCAACTAGGACCGGATGTTGTTGGTTCAGCTACCCAACCAAGCATGCACGAGCAGTTATGGAGAACGCAGTTAAACCAGAACTTGAAGATCCTCCACTATTATTACAGTCTCCTGTTTGGGAACATTATGGTTTCTCAATTAACATCAATGACGATGGAGAAAGGCAAGAGGATTGGACGGAAGCTATTTGCCGGCATTGTTCAACTGCAATCGGGTATGTAGCTGGCTGTATGTCGAACTTGCTCACTCATCTGGAGACGACATCACCCGAATGTGAACATCACTGGTGGACTAGTGGAGTGCAAACCCAGCTCCCCGTGGCATTTAAGCAGCCTCTCGCTAAGTCAGACCAGGACAATGCTATAACAAACGGCATAGGTGTTTTTATAGCAGTGGATATGCGACCATATTATGCTGTCGAGAACACGAGGTTTAAACATGTTGAAAGTAATCGAGCCCCATTACGAACTCCACAGCGGGAGACATTGTTAGTGCCAGCAGATCTGCCCTTTCTGCAAACAACGTGAACAAGTTAAGCTGGAACTGTTGCACAGTCATGTGACGCTGAAAGCTGCTAATGTGAATACAAGTACAGTTCATTTTCTAAACGCTGCACCTTAATGGATATTTATTTTATTATATTTTTTGAGAGATTATTTATTTAGATTAAGTAATTTTTTTTTTTACTTTTTTATTAATAGATTGCAGCAGTAATGACAGACTATTAAGACAGAACCACAGTTTGTTCAGTAAATCACTGTTTAATAAAAAAAATTTAAAAAAGCAATTTTGTGTTCCCTCCACACCCGCTGTACCGAAAACATACCGAACCGTGACCGAGGTACATACCGAACCGTGACCGAGGTACGTACCGAACCGTCATTTTTGTGTACCATTACACCACTACACAACATGAGTGATCTTACCTTGTATTGCAAAGTGACTGGCTCAATCATCTCAAGGGGTCTGCCATTGACCTTAATTAGTCCATTTCCCCTCTTGCAGTGGGCAACAGCAGTGGCAGTTTTCTGTTAAAGGTGAAATAGAGAATATTTCGTCTCCTCTAGGTGCATACAAAGTATCATTAACCAGTTTGTTTAACTGAACGATTATACCACACACAAGAACATACTAACAGTTAACTAGCGGGACAACAGCTGTGTCTTGACTACGTCTACTGTTAAAACGAAAAAATGGGCACAAATATAATTAACTATTGTGCATTACTCAATACTGTAAATATATGAAATGCAGAAGAGCGACCCACGTGTCAGCAAACAGCCATTAAAAACAGATCACACTTCATGTACGGTTAATCTTACCGATATCAAACCACATACACAAGCAACCAAATGTGTACATGATTCCTAACCATTCTGGGGAAATAATATTACACTGTCATGTGATTTCATAAGGCCATGACCATATCTTCATACATTGATGTTAGCATAGCCTCCTAGCTTTACTACCGTGCACGCGCATATGAGAACGATTCGGCCCTCAAATACTCACTTTACGCCCGAAAACCTGGACAGACTGTAGGGGACCTTTAGCTGGCATGATTCTGGAATGAGAACAAACAAATGTTGGCTTAAGTGGAGCGTTTAAAAGGCATCAAACGCGTTTGTTAATGGGAGATGGGTAATGGACGTACCTTTCTCAGCTCGAGCGCTGATCGGAGAGGCCGCACCGGGGTTTCCCACGTGCAAAGACAGGGGCACTGTCGTAAACACGTGCCTCGGCGAGAGAGCGTTTACGACATTTGTGGAAGCAATGGAATTCTTCTTCTTCTTCTTCTTCTTCTTCTTCTTCTTTCGGTTTTGTGGCAGCTGGCAAACAAACGTATTGTGCATGTCCGCGACATAATGAGATGGAGTGTGGAGCATCAGTGTTGAGGGAAAAAATAAATAAAATAATAATAATAATAATAATTATATATATATATATATATATATATATATATATATATATATATATATATATATATATATATATATATTTTTTTTTTTTTTTTTTTTTTTTTTTACCAAAAATCTATCTCTTATGACCTACTTCCCTTTGAATTCTGTACAAGTGCCTTGCTTTTCCCTCCTTATCCCACATTTCCTGCCACATTCCTTTTATTGCTCTTTTTATTAACCCTTTGATTTCGAATTTACTTAATGGTATACTTATTTCAATTTCTGAATTTTTTAAAGTCTTCTTGGCTATATCATCTGCTTCCTCATTCCCTTCCACCACTTCATGAGGTGGTATCCATACAAAAAATATTTATATTCCTTGATAATGTAACCTGGATATTGTTTGTAAAATTTCTAATAATATATCTTGTCTTGATGATGATTTCCGTTTCATTAAACTTACTAAAACAGAAAAAGAAAGCTGCTTCGAAATACATCTTTGTTTATACATAATTACGTTTTTCAACTGGAGATCGACCGAAGGAATGGGAAATAACCACGGTGGTATAATAGGCATTGCTATTGTTGGACTAACATCCACATCAGTTCTACCCATTCGCTGTGCTTCTTTATCAGCAATCCATCCAAATCTCCAACACTGAATACTCATATTCCCAGTGTTTCTCCAGTACTTTCTTTACTGGGTGACTGTATCTATGTTCTACTGAAGTAAAATATACCATTCTTAATTGCATTCTTCTAAACTCCACCATTTCCACTTGTAATGATACTACTGGTGATGATCTAAATGCATTGCAACATATTCTTAATGCCGTTGACTAAATCTTTTTCTTCCATGACAATGATGCTGAGTTATATATAAAACTATCATAGTCAATTGTAGATCTGATTAGAGCACTGTATATTCTCCAAAGTGATTGTCGGCTAGCACCCCAGTCTGTTCCAGCCAAACATCTAAGTATATTTATACCCTTCCTGCATTTGTCAGCTATTTTCTGAATATGACTACTGAATGTCAAATTTGAATCCATCCACACTCCCAAAAATTTTACCATTGATACCTGCTCTGATTGTACATTTTTCATTTAACTTTAGGCCTTTTTTTATTTTTTTCATTTTTTGAAAAACACATTACCTGTGTTTTAGAGACTGAAAATCTAAATCCCCAACAGGGCAGCAATGGAATCTTTACATCTGACCACTAGATGGAAATCTCGAGCGTTAGTAGAATCACTCATTAACAGCATGAGAAAGAACACCATCAAAGGACTTTTTCAGACCAATGATTACATTGAGTGTTGCATTGTTTGCTTATGATAACCCTAAAGAGGGCGAGAACAAAAAGATACATCCTTACATTAATAAATTGCAGGGTCCAAATAATATATTTTCTATCTATCTATCCATCCATCCATCCATCCATCTATCTATCTATCTATCTATCTATCTATCTATCTATCTATCTATCTATGTACAGTGGCAAGAAAAATATGTGAATCCTTTAGAATTACCTGCATTTATATATAAATTTGTCTTAAAATCTGGTTTGATCTTCATCTAAGTCACAATAATGAACAAACACAATCTTTTTTAATGAATAACACACAAATTATTGTATTGTTCTTGTACATATCGAATACATCATTCAAACATTCACAGTGTAGGCTGGAAAAAGTATGTAAATCCCATAGGCTAATGACGTTAACAAAAGCTAAATAAAAGCAGGAGTTGGCAAACCTGGCATCCAGTTAATGAAACGGTGTGGGTTAGAGCTACTTTGACTTACAAAAGCACTCAAACATTTTGAGTTTGCTATTCACAAGAAGCATCTGCTGACGTGGACCATGCCTTGCAAAAAAGAGATCTCAGAAGACCTATGTTCAAGATTGTTGCTTTGCATAAATCTGCAAAGGGTTACAAAGTTATCTTGAAGAGCTTAGATATAAATCTGTCCACAGTTAGACAAACTGTCTATAAATGGAGACGATTTAGTACTGTGGCTACTCTCCCTAGAAGTGGCCGTCAAGCCAAGATGACTCAAAGTGCCCACTGCAGAATGCTCAATGAGGTAAAAAAGAACCCTAGAGTGTAAGGGTGTAACGGTTCTCGGTAAAAAACGGAACCGTACGGTTAGCCACCCACTATTCGGTAAGCATTGGCATCGCAGTTCACCTCAAGTTTAATGAGGCATCTGGAGCACAAGGTTTGTCGAAAAAAAACAAAGCGTCAAATAGACACGCACAGTTACACCCTCCACTAATGCACCTGAATGGATCTGTAAATGGATACGCTCCGGCTATGTTTCACGTGGGTAAACTTGATGACATCACAGTTCTGCACGCGTGGTGTGTAGTTGAAAATGGCAAGCGCCAAGCAGAGAAAATGAGCCGCTGACATTTATAAAACAGGCACTGTATGCAGACATCGCTCGCTAAGCAGGCACATAAAAATGTGCTAATCGGACATGAAACAATAACTAAAGCACTTGGGGTGTTTATTGGTTTATTGGTATTTATAATTATTTTGCCCTAGTCCATTGATAAGGATGTGGGATTTCCGTGTATAGTTAAAAAACAGCAAGGTTCCTTCTTTAGTTTCATGTACAGATTCCGAATGTTGAAAATATTTTGAGTTGAGTTTGAAATGTATTTAACGTTGATGCATGTAGTGTAATAGTGCAGGTATTCAATTAAAATGTTGATTTAGTCATTAGAGAAAAGTTTTTTTTTTTTAGTTAAGGTCCATATCTAAAATTAACCATGGTTTTACTATTGTAATACTGTAGTAACCATGACTGTAATAACCATGACTGCTGTCACCTTTGTTTTCTTAGCAGAAATCATGGTTTTGATACAATTAACCATGGTTTTACAACAGTTTTTTGTGGTTAATATGATTTTACTACAAATAAATACCATGATTAAACTATGGTTACTGTAGTAAACCATGATTTTTATAAAGGGCAAACTTAGTGTTTACCAGACAGATTATTCTTACTTTAGAAAAAAAAATATTACTACCAAATCCAAACATTGCAAATACCGAACCGCATCGAAACCGTGACCCTGATTCAAACCAAACCGTGAGCAATCTGAACCGTAACACCATGGAGTGACAGCTAAAGACTTGAAGGAATCATTGGAACTGGTTAACATCTCCGTTCATGAGTCTACTGTACAGAAAAATTAAACAGCCATGGTGTCCATGGCAGGACACCATGAAAGAAGCCTCTGCTTTCCAACAAAAACATTGCTGCCCGCTTGAAGTTTGCCAAAGACCACCTTGACACTCCACAATGCTACTGGAAAAATGTTTTGTAAACTGATGAATCTAAGGTTGAATTGTTTGAGAATAACATGCAGCACTACATATGGCATAAAAAGAGTACCACATATCAACATGAAAACATCATCCTGACGGTGAAGTACAGTGGAGGGAGCATCCCTCCTATTTAGTAATATTTTTCCAGTCAGTTTTACCAGGGACGAACTGCTGAACATTCGGCAGCATATACCAGACAACATTTTCCCGGTTTTTGAATAGTCGGACATCTTGCTGGACATTTTAGTCGGAGGCGCAGCTGTGTTGTTTAAATGCGCTAGGAGACCCAGGCGAGGGAGACGAGCAGGTGCGCTGGTCAGGCTCCGTCGGCGCGAGACCTGGACGAGCTCACAGATACTGTTACATCATATATGAATTTCTGTGAGGATATGTGCATTCCTACTAGGACTTATTTAAAGTTCAACAATGACAGGCCAAAGAGAATGCTTACAGGGGTGGGGATACAGTCTTGTACAATCAGGCCAGGAACACACTGAACAAGGAAATCAGAGTGGCTAAAAGAAGATACTCTGAGAAGCTGAAAAACAAGTTTTCAGCTAACAACCCTGCATCAGTGTGGAGTGGCATGAAACAACTCCAAATTACAGGACTCCTACCCCCAACCCGGTGGTGGACCAACAACTGGCTGATGACCTGAATATGTTCTACTGCAGATTTGAAAGGCCCAATCTCACACCCCACACCTACTCTGACCTTCACACAAACACCAACATCTCCTGCAATCCCCCTCCTCCCCCTCCTGCTACTCAACCTGCACTTAAGATCTGTGAAGATGATGTGAGCCGGGTCTTTCGGAAACAAAAGACGAGGAAAGCTTCAGGCCCAGATGGCGTCTCACCAGCGTGTCCTTGATCCTGTACTAACCAGCTGGCCCCCATCTTCACACAGACCTTCAATAGATCACTGGAGCAGTGTGAAGTCCCATGCTGCTTCAAACGCTCAATCATTATTCCTGTCCCAAAGAAACCAAAAATCACAGGACTTAATGACTACAGACCTGTCGCCCTGACGTCTGTGGTCATGAAATTATTTGAAAGACTGGTGTTGGCCCATCTGAAGAACATCACTGGACCCTTTCTAGATCCCTTTCAATTTGCTTATCAAGCAAACAGGTCTGTGGATGATGCAGTCAACATGGGATTGCATCATATCCTGCAACATCTGGACAGAACATATGCAAGCATCCTTTTTGTGGACTTCAGTTCGGCTTTCAACACGATCATCCCAGCTATACACCAGAATAAATTACACCAACTCTCTGTTCCCATGTCTATCTGTCAGTGGATTACCAGCTTTCTGACAGACAGGCAGCAGCTTGTGAGACAGGGGAAACTCACTTCCAGCACCTGTACAATCAGCACTGGTGCCCCCCAGGGATGTGTGCTCTCCCCACTACTCTTCTCCCTCTACACCAATGACTGCATCGCCAAGGACCCCTCTGTCAAGCTCCTGAAGTTTGCAGACGACACCACTGTCATCGGCCTCATCCGAGATGATGATGAGTCTGCATACAGAAGGGAGGTTGAACAGCTGGCTGTCTGGTGCAGTCAAAACAACCTTGAGCTGAACATGCTCAAAATGGTGGAGATGATTGTGGACTTTAGGAGGAACACCACAACACTGACCCCCTCACCATTCTAAACAGCACTGTGGCAGCAGTGGAGTCATTCAGGTTCCTGGGCACTATCATCTCACAGGACCTGAAGTGGGAGACACACATTGACTCTATTGTGAAAAAGGCCCAGCAGAGGTTGTACTTCCTTCATCAGCTGAGGAAGTTCAACCTGCCACAGGCGCTGCTGATACAGTTCTACTCAGTGGTCACTGAGTCTGTCCTCTGCACTTCAATAACTGTCTGGTTTGGTTCAGCTATGAAATCAGATATCAGAAGACTACAAAGGACAATTTGGACTGCTGAGAGTGCCCCCCCCCCCATTGAACTGTTGCCTTCTAGCAGCTTTGCTGCTTCGGGTCCTGGAACGCTTGCCATCATCAAGGGGAAAAATGAATTCCCATTTTATCAAGATATCCTACAGGATAATGTGTGGGGTGGCTGTGCATCAGCAGAAGCTCAGTAGAAGTTTGGTGATGCTGCAGGACAATGACCCTAAACATTGAAGTAAATCCACTACAGAATTGCTTAAAAAAAAAAAAAGAAAATCCACCTTTTGGAGTGGCCCAGTCAGAGCCCAGACTTTACCCCAATAGAGATGCTGTGGCATTACCTCAAGAGAGTCATTCACACCAGACATCCTAAGAGTTGAAACATTTCCGTAAGGAATAATAGTCCAAAATTCCTTCTGAACGTTGTGCAGGTCTAATCTGCTGTTTCTGGAAACGCTTGGTTGAGGTTATTGCTGCCAAAGGAGGATCGACCAGTTATTAAATCCAAAGGTCCACTTACTTTTTTCACAGCACTGTTTATGTTTAATGGGATGTGTTCAATAAAGATACTAAAGATTATTATTGGTACTGGACAAGAAAGATTATTATTGGTAATCTTCTTTGTTTTTTTCCTGCAAAAAGATCATAAAAACAGTTCTTGTCATTGATGTATGTTTTTTCTCTCTTTCCTCCCTATGTTACACTATATCTTCCTAATTTCACACTTTATTTACCTCTCCTGCCACTAATTACACAAACACCAGAGGTGCAGAGTCAGGATGCATTTTGTCATTCCATCTTTCCTCCCTTCACCTTTAACACCCTCTTTTAGCCATGATGCTTTGAAAAGGGTTGTGTCATTTGCATTTCACACCATACTCACTTACTCACGGTACCTTTTGCCCTGTTTATGCTGAGCTGTGTGTGTAGCAGTGTGTGAGGAGTAGCAAAACAGTAGCAGAGTCAGGCAGATGTTGGGTCTATTGTGGGGGAAATGGAGCACACTTGGGTGACACAATGCTATTTGTTTTGCAATTAGATAATGAGGACTCCTGCCAAAGCACTTTTTTACTAGTCTGTCACTATCCAGAACTCAAACACTCCTCCAGTGTCTTCCCTCCTTGACTATAACACACTCAACAGATGTGCCAGAACAGCTTTGGCATTTCAAGTGTTAATATGGTGAATCCAGTTTAATTTCAAAGCTCATGTGTAAAATCTTTATTGGTCTGAGTACATAATTCAGTTTTGTTCTTCATGGCGGACCTTAACACATGGCTATAATCCTACACATTGAAATCTTGTGCATATGATGCATATATTGCTACATAGATCTGGGTTGTTCATTAAGGTGCTTGCTAATAACACCTCTTTTGATCACTCAAGTGTACCATTGTAAAGTCTGGTTTGATCGTTCATGTTGATGGTAACTGCTTTAGTAGTTCCTCTCAAAGACCTATTTAGCTCACTCATAACAGCCACCATTTGTATTCTAAACCCTTTCGTTTAGCCAAATCACTTTCCAGTATCTAAACCAGTGAGCTAAAGTAGGCTAAAACACTGATTCACAAGTTCATACAATCATATAATCCTTGAATGATACAGATACAGAGGTTGAATTTTCTTTTCATAATACAGGTCCTCAAGCATGCCCTGAACTACTTGATTACAGTAAAAGAATATAATTAGCCTAAAAACATTATGCCACTTTTAAAATTTATGCATTTCAATTTAATAACAAAATTCCAATAACAAAATGTTTACCAAAATGTCATTAATAACATTTATTGTATTTTATTAAAGATGGCTTAATTCAATATGATTACATTTAGTTATAAATTTGAAATGTGCAAATCTTAAAATAATTTTAGTGTTTTATAAGAAATATTAGAAACAAAGATGGAGCTGTATTGTGATTTAGATTAAGTTTAGATTATGATTAAAACAAGTCATAAAATCCTAAAGGAAGGCTTGCTAATTGAATTATCATAATTTGTAAAGTAGCTAAGATATTATAAACTAAAATTCTGAAGAACAAAAATAACTGAAAAATGGGAATTTTCAGTCTAATTTGATTCTTAGAGGATTCTTATTTAATCTGTTTGGATTGGTTCCAAATCATGATTTAAATTTCATCAGCTACCTTTGGAAGTTTTAACAAGGATCCATTAGAACTTTGGTTTAGAACTAAATTTTAAAATGTTTCCTAGAACTTGAAATGCCCCCTCTCAGATGCTATCAAATGCACTGTTTTCCTGACTTTTCTCCAGTGGAACAATGGTGAACACAGCGATGATGATTGATTCATCTCTACTGGTTTGTTCCGCCTCTTCTTTGTTTTGGTGGAAAAGGACAATCACGGAAAAAGAGAGAATGCTTATAGTAGAAACAGTGCCAAAACTCACAGATTTGCCATTATTTATATATAGGCAGAGGGAGAGATCAATTTATTGATCCATGTGAGTTAGTCACACACACTGAGGCCAGCATTGACTCATTCTCGATGTATTTAAACCAGACGTGAACTAAAACAGAATTAAGTCCTGCTGATCCTACTAGTCTTCAAAAACAACATTGTTGATTTCTCACACTTTCTATAAAATGTCATTTCCCAGTTTTGCTCTGTCAGTTACTTATTAGTGGTGCTGGCTAAGGCAAACATCACTAATATTATTGTTCATTTTTAAGGGTAAGGAATTTCAACAAACCCCTATACTCCTTAAACAAACCCTCTAAAAACTTCACTTTTGCTACAGACATAAATAATGCCTTAAATTGTGCAGCTTTTTGAGGTGGCATGTGCTATTACTCTACTTACTATTTTTTTTTTCACCTGGCAGACATTTTGTTTTCTACTAGAGTCAGTAAGTAACCACCAACCAACCAACCACCCAGAACACCCTAGCAATGCCATGGCAACCACCTAGAACACCTTAGCAACACAACAGCACACCAGAGCCTGTCTGAAGGGGGAGCCTACAAGGTTAGCATAGAATAGCATGACACAGCGGACCCATAGACATTCTATGGGCGGTACACTGGCGAGGTGAAGATGCTGTTTTTTTAAATGGATGTCTATAGAGGAGATGCTTCAGTGTGCTTTATAAATTACTATTGTGAGGAAACAGCTCATCACTTAATGAACTGACCGCCTGTCCGCTAATCTTCAACATGTTTTATATTAAACAATCCTTTTGGAATATACTATGTGTGGAGTTTACTATGATAAAATTGCTGTTTTATAAGAGAAGTCACTGACAATTTTGTGGCAGGTAGGTGTCAGTTTACGGCTCTCCCCATTCATTTGTATGGTATCCGCAAACTGTGACTTACTGTTGTAACATACTAGTTGAGCGTTACAATCTCTCCTATGGTAAAAACACAGAGGTTGTTATCTCAGTATAGAAGATCTCTGAAAACACTAAAACCCCTCAGAACACCTTAGCAACCACATATCAATTGCCTGGAAACCACCAACAACATCCTAGCATAGAAAAATGTAAACTTTTGTTTTTATTTTTAGGATTCAATCCCCCTTTGTCCACATCTCTATCTCAGAGGGTCAGGGTTATTGCTGGTATATGAGTGAATGTGGCCTTGGACGGTGTCCTAAGCAGGTCAGGGCAGGTGAGATGTCGCGGGTCAGAAGGTGTGGGTCAGCTCCTCTACAAAACCCACACCCGAAACCTGATATTCAACATGAGTTCACAGGGTCTCTGATCCTGTTTCCTTGGGATTGGAGACTGAGTGTTCTAAACACAAACCTCTCAGTGAGGTCAATCGGATTTACTGCAAAGTCTAAATATGCACACAATGCCACACTCACCAAAAGGACAAACACACTCTACATCCAATGAGTCAGTGAGTAACCTTTGGCTGCTACGGTCAGATAAGGGCTCTAGACAGGGCAGAATAACAGTAATGCTGATTATCAGTTAAACAGATGAGACTGATGTGTAATCAGACTGTATAAGTGGACAACTCTACCTCATAGTTAAGTCTCAGCATTACATTTAGGCTTAGTGACCTTTTCAGAGAATGTAGGATTGCTGTCTGTGTGTACATGGTTGTCACTTGTGGTGGGGACAGTGGTGTCGGAAGTTATAAAGTGGGCGGCGGGAAGCTTATGAATATTAATAAGGTTAAACGCAAATACTATATGATCCTTTACTGTCTTATTAAATAAATGTGATGTATTGACTGGGAGATCAGGTCTAGAATGTACATTTTAATTTCTCATTACATAGACAAATTTAAGTGCTCTAATGAATTTGGGGAGGGGCATATTGAAGGGCTTGTCCTTTTTTAAAATAGCCAATAACTTTTAGTTTACATCACAGCCTGCCTGGCAACCATGATTTGCAGGTAGTCTAGAGCTCAACAGTGCATGCACATTTTTTGTAGCCATCTTGGTTCTGGAATTTTTTTCACATTCATTTTTTTCTATAGGGATTTCATAAAATACTTCATAAAAGAGTTTTGAAGCAAAAATCGGACAAAAAGACAAAGATCAAAGACTGTGTACTTAACGTCATTCATGAGGGAATGAACTACAATCTCATGAAGCATTGTAAATGGCAAAATTAAATTAAAAATGATTGATTTAATGTTGTATATTATAAGTACAAAAACCATATATTTTAAGTTTTTTTTTACAAAATATTCATGTCTTGCAAGTTGCCGGTCGCTGCAGAGCTCTTTTTGTGTGCTTTGTTTGCCATGATTCTCTGATTGGTGGATCTTTCTCTGCTGAATCATGGGTAGTGTATTTCTTCACCAGGAATTCATTACATATTCAGGTCAGTAGAGACCCAGAACATACATCTATCACAAATGGATCAACAAAATGCCCAGATTTGTCTAAAATGTTCAAACTATTTTCAAGACAATTAGAAAATAATAGAATAAAATATATTTTGATATATTGTGATGTTTTATTTTTCATAATTCAAAGAGATAATGCAACAAATCAGGACAAATCTAGAACAGGATTCAATATTTTCACACTAAAATGTCATGAGACGCAACTGGCCGTCAAACACATATTAAGCTATACAGTGCATCTGGAAAGTATTCACAGCGCTTCACTTTTTCCACATTTTGTTATGTTACAGCCTTATTCCAAAATGGATTAAATTCATTATTTTCCTCAAAATTCTACAAACAATACCCCATAATGACAATGTGAAAGAAGTTTGTTTGAAATCTTTGCAAATTTATTAAAAATAAAAAACGAAAAAAAAAAATCACATGTACATAAGTATTCACAGCCTTTGCCATGACACTCAAAATTGAGCTCAGGTGCATCCTGTTTCCACTGATCATCCTTGAGATGTTTCTACAACTTGATTGGAGTCCACTTGTGGTAAATTCAGTTGATTGGACATGATTTGGAAAGGCATACACCCGTCTATATAAGGTCCCACGGTTAACAGTGCATGTCAGAGCACAAACCAAGCCATGAAGTCCAAGGAATTGTCTGTAGACCTCCGAGACAGGATTGTATCGAGGCACAGATCTGGGGAAGGGTACAGAAAAATTTCTGCAGCATTGAAGGTCCCAATGAGCACAGTGGCCTCCATCATCCGTAAATGGAAGAAGTTTGGAACCACCAGGACTCTTCCCAGAGCTGGCCACCTGACCAAACTGAGCGATCGGGGGAGAAGGGCCTTAGTCAGGGAGGTGACCAAGAACGCGATGGTCACTCTGAGAGGAGAACCTTCCAGAAGAACAACCATCTCTGCAGCACTCCACTAATCAGGCCTGTATGGTAGAGTGGCTAGACGGAAGCCACTCCTCAGTAAAAGGCACATGACAGCCCACCTGGAGTTTGCGAAAAGGCACCCGAAGGACTCCCAGACCATGAGAAACAAAGATTGTACTCTTTGGCCTGAATGGCAAGCGTCATGTCTGGAGGAAACCAGGCACCGCTCATCACCTGGCCAATACCATCCCTACAGTGAAGCATGGTGGTGGCAGCATCATGCTGTGGGGATGTTTTTCAGCGGCAGGAACTGGGAGACTAGTCAGGATCGAGGGAAAGATGAATGCAGCAATGTACAGAGACATCCTTGATGAAAACCTGCTCCAGAGCGCTCTGGACCTCAGACTGGGGCGAAGGTTCATCTTCCACCAGGACAACGACCCTAAGCACACAGCCAAGATAACAAAGGAGTGGCTACGGGACAACTCTGTGAATGTCCTTGAGTGGCCCAGCCAGAGCCCAGACTCGAACCCGGTTGAACATCTCTGGAGAGATCTGAAAATGGCTGTGTACCGACGCTCCCCATCCAACCTGATGGAGCTTGAGAGGTCCTGCAAAGAAGAATGGGAGAAACTGCCCAAAAATAGGTGTGCCAAGCTTGTAGCATCATACTCAAAAAGACTTGAGGCTGTAATTGGTGCCAAAGGTGCTTCAACAAAGTATTGAGCAAAGGCTGTGAATAATTATGTACATGGGATTTATTTTTATTTTTTATAAATTTGCAAAGATTTCAAAACTTCTTTCACGTTGTCATTATGGGGTATTGTTTGTAGAACTGAGGAAAATAATGAATTTAATCCATTTTGGAATAAGGCTGTAACATAACAAAATGTGGAAAAAGTGAAGCGCTGTGAATAATTTTCGGATGCACTGTACATAACACACAAAGGTATTATACAAAAGTATTTTCTCAGGCACTTATTGAGTATAAATAGATGCACAACTTACAGAATTTCCAAATGTAAATAGTCATATCATACTGTTCATGTGTTACACTTGCAATAGTTTACTTACATGTTGTTTCTTCATGTTTAACATGTATGTATACAAGCATTTGGAATACTGATAATTCACCATTGTTGCACAGAAAATCAATGTGATATAGTATTTATTTGTATGAATATAGAACTCATTTATCTTGTAATAAACAAAGAAATAGATATTCTGTGACAGTAAACTTAAATAGATATGAAAATCATAAAAATCTAATTTATGGAAGTGCTAAAAAAAAAAAAAAAAAAAAAACTGATACTATTACATACCTAGGTTCTCTAACGACCCTATGCACTTTTGGTACTTAAGCTATTATAATGTTTTTTTTTGTGTGTGTGCAATTTTGGCCTTTTGTGTGTGTGTGTGTGTGTGTGTGTGTGTGTGTTTTATTATTTACAAGAGAAAGGTTAAGGAATACTACAGAGGTGTGGGCACAACTCCCAAAAATGGTTGAGGTACAGGAGGTGGAATGAGGTCCCGGGTCACTAAAGACCCGAGGTATACGCTTAAGGGTCAAACCCTGATTGGTGAATTCAACAGATGCATTTACAGTTCCATTGATTACCAACCTAAGAGTTTACAATAGGTCTGTCTATATAGGTTTATAGATTATTGCTAATAATCAGTTCTCTTATGTAAAAATGAATGGGATTTTTACTTCCAGAACCAGACTGTTGTGCTCTATTAGGTGAAGGGACATTTCATTCTAGAGAGCATTTGATTAAACAAATATTTTTATGTTGAGATGATGTCATAAAATTTGTCCAAATTTCTGTAAGAGAATGAAAATTTTAAATGCTTATATTACCTAAATGACTTATGGCATAATTAAAGAGACTGACGAAAGGTGCTGAACATCAGCAGTATTTCAAGATATGCACAATGGTGCTGTTCATCAGTGACTAAGGTGTTTTGCAGAAACAAGACAGGCATGACTGAAGCCATAACTTACTTTCCTGGCTGCACCATGTTACACGAGGAGGTATGAATGGAAGTGTGTGGCGGGAGTGGGGGTTAGAGGAGGTATTACAAATAATGACATATCCAGATCCACTGGCAACACTGTGCCCTGTAATTTGAATGGCTCTGTGCTGGTCATGTCAAGAGGAGTACATGAACCAATCCCTCTCTCCCTGGGGAGTAATTACACCACAAACCCTCACACACACACAGAACAATACTTAGAGTCATCACACTTACACAGCCAAGGTCAAAAACAAATCCACACACACACATATACACACACATACATTCCTTCAGTAAGGGATGGGAGCGTGACAATCGGGAAACAACGGCTGTTAGTTACAGAAAATGAATTAGGAGCTGGGCTGGGGAGCGGAGAGGAGAGGCGAGGAGGAGAAAGGGGTAGAGGAAGTATTGGGATTACTAGCTGGACTGCAGAGTGAGTCAAAGGCCGCTCTCACTCAGTAAACTGGCCAAATTTACAAGGCCTCCGGGGCCGTGCTGATATCCCATCCCTGCCCTGCACCTCCAAGAATTCTGATTTAAAAATAATCTTAAATCAGCGACTGACAGGCATCAAAATATAGCATAGCCAGGTCAGAGAACTCCAGCTCAAAATTCCACCTGTGTTTTTACGGTTCTCATTTTTCGTGAAGCCCCATTAAAAGGTGATGTGTGTAAATTTTTCATTATTTATTTTTTAAATGTTAAAATGCGTTCTCCCATTCCAGTTTAATGTGCAGAACCAACAGACAACCAGGGCCGTTTCTAGCTTTAGGCGGTATAAGCGACCGCTTAGCCACCAAGGGGCCTGGGTGGGCGATCGGAAACGAAAAGGTCCTCCACCTGCTTAGGGCTCCCATAAGGCTTGAAACAGCCCTGCAGACAACTATAAGTAAGCCATTTGTAGGTTGATTTCCCTGAAAAGTGTAAGCACTATGACTCCAGACTGATCCCATGAGAAAATCAGAGACAAGAGGTTGATTGTTTTGTCTGCTGAAATTGGTCTATTCTCTCTGAATTTCCAAACTGCCCCCAATACTTTCACTTAATTCAAATTGTGATGTGAAAGGCACAGTGTGTCTGATTTTCAAACCTATTTGAGTCTGACAAAGCAACAGTGGCATGATAATTGTCTTTAACCTGCATTACACAAAAGAGTAACTATATTTGTAGATTGTTTGAAGAAAAGGTCAGTAGTCTTACCTGTGCAAAAGTAGCCGCCATAATGATAGGGTGTTCTGGGTGGTTGCAAGGTGGTTCGGGTCCCACCGTTAAAGTAATTCTATTGTATTTTTTTAGCCTGTCAGTTGAATCACTTAAAAATATAACCAACATGAACACATGTGAAATCAACATGTTGCTTCTGAATGTTCATGTAGCCTGAAATTAAC
Organism: Myxocyprinus asiaticus; assembly: GCF_019703515.2. NCBI lineage: Eukaryota > Metazoa > Chordata > Actinopteri > Cypriniformes > Catostomidae > Myxocyprinus > Myxocyprinus asiaticus. Next base: position 11,508,784 of record NC_059388.1, on the reverse strand, counting down.
ATTCTGCCAAATAACCGTCCCATATCAGACATTTTTGCATCAGTTTGCTCTGCCGCTACAGATGCATCCAATTTCCGAGACACGGGTTCTGGTCCCATGGAAACCAGGAAGTAATTGCATTCACATAAACAATGGTGAGCATTATGTAGAGGTTGCATATTCACTTTAAAATAAAAATTTTACTCCACTGACTTTTAAGTTCAAGGTTGGGGGTTGTATTAGGGGGTAGTGTTAATAAAATATGCATTCCTGTTCACTGTATTACATAATTTACAACTAATAATAAAACTTCTCATCCGGAAACTGGAGCTCACATGTGCCCATACATTCAACAACACTTCCAGCTTCAGCTACTGGGGGCGGTGCTTCGAATTTCGATACGCACAGACTGATTTTAGCTTAAGAACTTTCGACCAACTGTCGCCAAATTTGCATTGTGATCAGTCTAAATATGGTGCATGATTTGAGGCATAATTCATGTTTGTAGCACAAATCCCTACTTAAGCCCTAGGTATACTTCCATTTTGATGCCAATGCTCAGTGTGTGCGCACAGTCAAACACGAACCTGTCAAAATATACTCCATATAAGTGTGTGTGCATACTGTACGCTACAACTGCTATGAAAACAACGGACTTTCTATTCAGGAGTTTAGCTCTTGACTTGCACATCCACTGTTGTTGTTTTTACCTTCATCTCCTGATGTTTTGTGGTGATAACTTCATCTTCTAGTGCTTCTTCATGACAGCAACGGCTCAAAATGTAAGTGTTGCCACCTTGTGTACCCAAACATTTGTGCAAATAACACTAGGTGCATGCTCATTCTGCACGTTCTAAGACACGTGGATAGAAAAATCAGGTTGCACGCATTCAGAGCTCACACACTCTGCTTATGATGAGATTTGTGTCACGCATCCTGTACGCGGACGCTCAACGTTCGTACCTGACCGAAGTATACTTTGGGATTGAGTATGAGCAATAGTAATAGTGCCTTAGCAAGCACTACAAATTAGGGTTCAGATTAGATTATGCAACTCCATTTTATTGGATGATGTCACCATACATCCAAATTATTCATGGTATTCCAATCTTGTCATACTTGTAAATGAAATACACCGATTCCAATTATTCCATTGTGACAGAAAAACTGCCAATCCTCATTTTTCTATCCCAAGTTCCCTGAGCAGCTACTGTTGGACTGATGTATTGGTTTAGGCCCAGTTCCGGATCTGCTCATGGGCCCACTCTGATCTCTACTGCTCCCACTAGGCCCCTTTTACAGCAACAGGAAATGCTGCCTGCCATGGGGTCACGACCCACTCATTTTGACATATGCGTCAAGTGCAGGCCACCCTACCAGCAAAGAAGGTTTCCGGACCGTGCAAGGTGTGGAATGATAGTTAGGGAAGGAAAAGTCACAGAGAGAATATGAAGTGAGTGAACACATCTGTCAGACATCAGCTATGCAACATCATCGCACACACTGAAACGGCTCACCTAGGAGAGGCCCAGCTGGCTTAAATACAGCTCGGTCCATAGAGAGACTACTGTATGGTGTTCTATGGACCAGAACAACATTCAGAAATTCAGAAGAGAACAAATCTGTGTCTGCTCTAACAAATTCCATTTTCTGGGTAATAGAAACAGAGATATGAGCTTCAGGATTGATTAACTTACAAATAAATACATTTTTCAGTTCATGGCGAAGCTAAAAATAAATAAATAAATAATTAAATAAAAATATATTATTTAGCAGCCTTACAAATAGAAAACAAAACAGAATAGCTATGAAAAATAATGGATTATAAATTAAGGGGAAAAAATACTTTTTTTTCTCTCTCTTATGTACAATATGAACATTATGAGAACATATGTAAGGGATATTGTAGAGTCAGCCTGTAAATATCATGAAATAAACTCTGAAAGGACCCCAGTGCGAAGTGGTTTGGGGCTACATTATCCTACTTATTACATGGCTACTTATCAAATAAATAATAAATGGACATGAAATATTGATTTGAGTTTTTTAATTTAAAAAAAAATATTGAGCGAAGTAATTCGAGGAACATGAAACTTGCATATTGGTTGCCATTGACAACAGGCAATTCTTCAGTTAACAGAAATTATCCACCTATTTCCTGAACACGGAAGTGTTCCACGATTCATAACGGAAGCCTTTTATAATTTTTTGCTTCTACCGAAACCAGAAAACAGTCCAGCGGCAATTTGAATCATTATGGCAGCGCCAAGTGTTTGGTCAGGAAAACTGATACAAATCAACTGATACAGCTGAATTCAAAATGGCATACTACAATACTTTTCCTATTTGTGCTATTGAGTACGTTTATATGGACACCAGAAAGCGGCTTATTGCAAGAAAGCAGCGTTCCGGTTTACATGAACTGCATAAGTGACGTACTCTTTACTCCCATATATATGCGGCTCTGTCAGTAAGCAGCTTTCTCCACTGCAACGTAATTTCCCCGCAACCGGCATCCAAGGTAGACTTTGCTATTGCTTTGTTTTATTTCCAGATATTCCAGAGTTGTTGCTGTTTTTGTAACCTTAACTTTCTATCGCAACCTGCAGAGGAATAGCGCTGCAATAGTGGGGTTTTCCTCCTACGTAAAACTCCGGGATTCCCCCAGTGTACCAGCACATATAAGTTAGCGTTAGGGACCATTGATATTTTACACTGGTGTGTATAAATGGTATAGTTTACAATGTATGTGCTTTTCCCACTATACTCCCAGAAATGTTGAATTCTTTCCACCTTGTTAACTTGTTGTTGGGCTCCATCCTATGACATTTGTTATCCGGTCTGTTCAAGCACATGCGCACTCCTCAAAAACCTGTTAGAAAGCCGCTACGTGTTTATATGACCACATAAACGGCATCCTCTAGAAGAAACCTGGATGTGTTAAACTGCTTTCTATTAATCCCTTAAATGGCGTAAGGAAATTGGCATTCTTGTTTATGACATTCAGCAAAACTGCAAAAAACACTTGAATAAACTGTTTTCCTAAGTGCATGTAAATATGGTCATTGTAGGTGGTAGTATGCAAATGTGGTAGTAAGCATTTTTAACTCATAATATATTTGACTGCAGAATGCCACAATTGGCCAGTCGGAATCAATTATTCCAGAGAGCCATAATAATGACAACAACAATAACATAATCTTATTCAGGACCGCAAAATACTGTGACATGTGACTGTTTACTTTAAAACAAAGAATTGCAGCACAAAAAAACATGGATTGGAGAATTATTTACTGAGAACATTTTGTCTCTAACATGCTGTTGGAGCCAGTGGAACTGCGTAAATAGCCAGTGTGTTCCAGAAAACCTTGCTTTTTAACAAATGAGTCGAGGTTTCTTAAACTGGATTTATGCCTCGCCAGCACTGGTATTTGTCCCTCTGCCAGCTGTTTTCTCTTTCTGAGGTAAATCCTAATAAATCAGAGGGAGTTAATCTGCTGAGAAAAATGTGCCCTTGCCCATTGAAGGGCTAACTTTTCCCCCATTGGTTACAGGATATGAATCACTGGAAAGATCAACACTTTGTAGTGGCAGGCAAGTAGCTCTGCCATTTCTGAATGCTTGTATAACTTTAGCTTTTGTTTCAACCCTAATTTTTTTCAGTCTCTCATCAGTCCACTTTTGAAAACATGTATTTGAAGATGCATTTTTGGGTTAATTAAGGTAACACAAGTGGATGAATTTCACAAAACTAGCATGTCAAAAACATGGCTGGGTCATATAGAATAGAAATAGAAAAATTAGCCATATATAAGATTGTTTTGCATTGTGACATTATTTTCCTGACAACTAAGCACATTCCACCAAATTCTCATTATTGTATTGCAAACAATTTATGACATACAGTTGAAATTGTAAAGTATTTATAAGTTAATATTTGAATTAAATTTAAGCTTTTTTCCCCCAATAAATTAAATTCATAGTATCCAGACAGTCTATAGTACAGTAAATCTTTTTCTTTCTTTCTTTTTTCCCGCATTATAATAATGAGAATTTAGGGAGAAATGCGCTTCGGTTATATGAATATTATGTCACATTGCAAAAAAATCTTAATTGTGCTAAAAAACAGTTTCATTTTTTATGCAAAATATAATTTTATAGCAATATTTTATAACAATATAATCATCTACCACATATTAGACATGAGTCCTTTCCTTTGGTCAGCAGTTTGACACGTCAACAATAACAATACATCAGGATTTTATTTCAGATTTTGTTGAATATCTCTCTCACAGCTCACTTTGGGATCATCATATGTCTGTCTGTGAGTGGTAAAGTGATCTGAACATCATGTCATTAGTCATGTAACTCAAGACCCTCCACCATAATGATAAGGTTAATTTAGATGCTAGGCAGACTGACCTGCATAATGCAGATTATAATTTATACCTAATAAACTGTCAAATTTGACCATACATCTTTAAAAATAAGACATTCCCAGAGATTTGAAGGTGCATGACCTATCGCAGGATTAGTGCTTGGAACCATGTGACATCTTTTCAGGGTTTTTAGTAGTATAACAATAAATGAAAAATGAATTAAAGTTGACAGCTTCATAACCATCCTCAGGCTCTTTAATTGTTTCTGTAAATGTAAGTTTATAATCATTGAATACTTTGGGATAACTGTAAGAAAGTTGAGCTTACTATTTAGGGATGGCCTTAAAATGGCAGTCATTTTCTTAGGTTATATTACATTCGTGAAATGTTACTACAGGTCTGACCTTGTGAGACTTGCTCAGACCATTTGATAGCCGAGGTAGGGCCAGCACGGGAGGGGTGCGTGAGGAGGAGCTGACCCCAGGAGTGGGTCAGGGTTGCCGAGACCGACCTCACCATGACCTTTGTTTGTTTTTACAGGTTTTCTGCACTCCTCTTTGAAACCTAGCCTAAGAAACCAGCCCCCTCTATTCGGCCTTTTACCAAAACATTGTGTGGTCCAAACATGGGCTTGACAATGTGACAAACTGATGTCAAGAATCGAAAAATAATATAGAAAATAATCCAAAAGTGCCCAAAGGAAGGTAAATAACTTACCATTCACTATCTGTGATCAGAATACTGAACAGAAATAGATAGCTAGACGTGAGCTCTCTTTTTGCCTTTCTGTCCCTCCCTTCCCCTACTTTTTTTAAGCCTATGGCATATTCAACAGGCTGTGACTGAGCTACGCGGTCCTCTCTTGACCTTTTAGGTCATCTCTGGGGCTCCACTGCCCCTAACTCCCTCAGTAGATGGATACTGAACCCTTTCGAGGGGTTTCACAGTAGGTACAAGGTTCAGAGGAACATCACAACAACAAGCTCTTCACCCTTTCATCATCTTTATTTTTGCATGATGTATGAAGTGTGAAATGGCCCCTGTTACTGATTATATTTAAGATGGCAAGTCTCTAGAAACAGGTCTAGAATGTTTCTTTTCTCCACCAGTCAGTTCCTTGGACATTTGATGCAACATGCATGAAACTCCTACATTATGGTTTGATGCAGTCTGTGGCATCTTTGTTTTAGGTTATGACATTCTGACATTGTGGAGGATGCCCTCGGGCAGTTGCAGCAATATCCACTTATTTATTTCTGTAGGTTTCCTGTAGATCAGCTGGCAGAGCATGGTGCTAACAACACCACAATCTTGGGTTTGAATCCCAGGGAACACACAATGTATAGAATTAATGCACTGTAATTTGCTTAATTTGGATAAAAGCATCTTAAATTTGCGTTTTGGTGACATTCATTGATTAACACTGCGACTCAGAGTATCTGGGATGCAGCAACAAGGTGAATATGAACAGGGAGGATGAACCAGATTATTCCAAGTAGAATGTTCCTGAATCAAAATCTTTTATTGTTCATGGAACAACATTCTAAAATATTCAACCCAAACCCTAACCCAAACCATTAAAATAATAATTTGCCTAACAATGAGTCCTTTGCATGTTCATGAGCACTACAAGAGGAGCTATCACAGAACCACTCGTGTCAATGATCTACTCTGCTCACTATATCTATGGAGCGCTCGTATGTCAACTGGCTACCTTCGATATCACGGCGCAGACCACAAAACTGATGCAAACCATTTGAACTGAGTGAGAATTGAGTTTGAAGCGCTGTGAAGAAAATCAATCTTCCGAAACAGCCCCGACATGCAAAACAGCACTGAGGAGGAAAAGAAGAACTTAGTGCTATGTGCCAAAATAAAGGTTTTAAATGACACATAACTTACTCAAATTAATCATGATTTTACAAAAATAACTGTGGTAATTTGAAGAAAATTTTTATAGATAATAATCTATGAGGTGGAATCTATTGGACCTTATTTTTTATAACAACAAGTTTCTAAATTAGAGCTGGAAAAATTAATGTATTAATTTCTGCAATTAGTAGTTTTATGTTTAACGCAATTAATGCATTATTCTATGTACATATAATTTTTTTTCACTTCCTTTAAGTTCACTTAAGTTTTTCCTCACTTCCTGTGGCTAAAATCTACATACAGTATATACATTTCAAGGAGGTACATGCTCGACTTGACTGCACATCCTAGCACAGAAACTGATTGTGTGTAGCAATGCATGATTATTCATTACGCGCAACGCATGTCCCGGGCATAATAAACACGGGAGCGGATTTACTGTATGGAGAATGGAGAATTCACCCGCAAGTGGTGAGCCAGGTGTGGGAGAGATAAAGGCAAGCTGCTGTATCTCTTCACACTGCCCGAAAACACCAGTGTCAAAAACGAAACCAAGCGAGAGAGACACAGCGTGTGCGCAAGACTGAGGCGGAGCCAGAGAAATTAATATTTGAGATTTTGAGAATATTTGAAACTTCAGCAAATTAAACTTCAGCATTAAATTTGTTTTATATATGTATATATAGTGTCTTACAGTATAATGCATTGGTAGTTTATAATTAAGTTTATCTTAAAAAAAGAAAAAGAAAAAAGAAAGAATATAATTGAATCTGCCCATTTGATCCTATTATTAAAAAAGTCCACTGGAAAACAGCTGAAGATTTTGCCCAAATTTTAATTACAGATCAGATCAGATTAATTACAGATCGCCTTTCTGTATGCGTGAGCTGCAGTCCAAAGTTAACTCCTGATGAGTTTCGAGGTAGGTCAGTTTTAACTTAACACTCTCTCCAATTAAGATACATAATTTTGATGCAATGAAAAATAATTATTGAGCGTTAAACAATTAATTTGATCACGTTTGTAAATCTGCTAATATTTTACACTTGTCACATTTAGTTAGTTTGCAAATTTTTGCTAGCTGGCCTGAATACATTTAGTTAACTAATGTTAGCTACCTAACCTGACGTAAACCAAACAGGCTATTCAATATTTTTGTATCTATCTAAAAGGTATATGTGGTCACATTTTGGTTTGAATTTGATGTAAAACTATGTGAGTGGCACTAACAAGAATTTTGAGAAGCCCCAGTAGTCATAGCTGGGTGCCGTCGATGGACACTGAACGGCGGTGTGCGTACAATCATAGAAAAACATTGGTTTCAAATTTAAGAATGCTGTTTGCAACCCCCTTTAAACTGAAGTTGACACCTTTGCTTGCTTGTTGTATAAAGTTTTTTGCATTTTCTCAGAATGAGTATGTTGGATTCTGCTTTCCAAACGTTGTTTAGCACCCACTCAGCAGCATCTGGGCGTCTGAACACCAATTAGGGCTTCTGTCCAACTCTGCGAGGAGAATGACCAGATGAGCAAAACCATTGGAATGCTCCCTCTTAAAGAGCCGTGCACGGAACTCTGAACTATTTGTCTCTGTGCGCTCTCTACTGGGACATGTACATATCCATATCCTTTTCTCATAGATCTTAGAGTGTTGTGTTGGAATAGTCACACACCACTTTTTCGCCCTTTTAAAGCGTTTTTCATTGTAATGAATGTTACTGGCAGTATTATAGCTGTGTAGGATGTCTCCATCATGACATAATTCCTAGTCTACTCATTCATGACTTTCCCATGGAGAGCACAGTCATTTTCAGCACAAATATACGTACATTGGAAATTAGATATTGTAAATGTGAGTTGTGCTTTCCCCTTCAAAAATCATGGCCCAATGAATACGTGTTGTGGGTGGTTGCCAGCGCATTGCTATGCAGTTGCCATGGTGTTTTGGGTGGTTGCTGGGGTGTTTGAGGGGCTGCTAGGTGGTTGCTTATAGTCACAGTGATGCTAGCCTTAGGGGCTCAATGTGTTATTGTTAAAGCTAAATGCAGTGCAAGCAATAGAACAGAAGGTGTCTTGTATTTAAAACTTCTCCCCAATTTGGAATGCCTAATTCCCAGTGCACTCTAAGTCCTCACAGTGGCATAGTGACTTGCCTCATTCTGGGTGGTGGAGGACAGATCTCAGTTGCCTCTATGTCATATCATGTGGCTTGTTGAGTGCATTACCGCAGAGACTGAGTGTGTGGAGGCTTCATGCTATTCTCGGCAGCATCCACGCACAACTCACCACGTGCCCCACCGAGAGTGAGAACCACATTATGGTGACCATGAGGAGGTTAACTCAATGTGACTCTACTCACCCTAGCAACTGGGCCAACTGGTTGCTTAGGAAGCCTGACTGGAGTCACTCAGCACACCCTGGATTTGAACTTGTGACTCCAGGTGTGGTAGTCGTTGTCTTTACTTGCTGAGCTACCCAGGCCCCCCCAACTTGAAGTTCTTTTAACTTGACACAAGTTGAGTCTAAAAAATGCTCTTGCGTGTGACTGAAAAAAACAGCGAGACGCAGTGCAATGGTCAAAAGCATCTATCTAGCCCATGTTTACAGCGTAGATGGAATGCAAAAACGCGTTCGGCAACAACGGCCCCTTAGCAAATAAATGAGGGTGTTTTACATGCACATCAATATGCTGATAACAGGCTGTATTGATAATTATTAGGGTCACAGAGAAAGCATTTTGCATTAATGCTTTCAGTGCTGGTGAGCATAATGATGATCATTTGGGAAGCAGCATCCACAGCAGCTCTGACACTACAGTGCCCTACTGTGTCACACTGTGGGTGGGATGGAGATAAAACAGAGTGGAACCTACAACTTTGTTTTTGCTAGCAGTTTGTAACCTGTTCTCAGACACACACTGGGGTGTTCTGAGGGTTAGTGGCTCAAGATTTTTGTCACCTAGACAGCCAAATCCACAAAGCGAGAAATGAGGGTGGCCTCAAAACAAATATAGTAACGATCATGTTTGGAGAATTTGAAAAGTCTATTCTTTCTTACAAAGTTTGATATATGGCCCTCAGTGTAGCTTTCTGTGATGTTTATAAAATGCAGACCTGTTGTTGCGTGTAAATGCATGTGGTGTGTATATATCCACTGGAGGTCTCAAAGATCAAGCACTGGCTTCGTGTGTGGTGTTATGTCCCCCATATGTCATCCGTTGCCCTGAGTGGAGAGGGTCACCGGTGATCGGAGAGGAGGGCCTTCCTGTCCTCACCCAGACTCTCCTCACCTCCATTACACAGTGTGAAACAACAAATTAACCAGTGGCCCTTTTAAATGACACCCAAAACTAGCAGAAGTTGGAAAAAGACTCCTGTGTGGTCTGATTTTTGAAGACAGTAGCTTCCGTAGTGTGTGGAGAAGCCTCATACAAGTTTGAAAATGCTTAGTGTCCTGGGAAACATGTCAGCAGTACATGTCAGTGTTACCACTAAGAAATTTTGGTGCGGGCCAATGTGTCCGAGAATGAAAAAGTTTGCCAGCCAAATTGGAAAAAATCTGGTCATCTCATTTCGGTGTTTATTTTGCAATGTAAATGCGATGGACTATGCATAATAATGAGACACAGGTTCATTTATGATACATTCAAGTCAACTGAATGATAAATGTTTGTTCATTATAACTGCTTTTTCATATAAAAAAAAAAAATAAATAAATAAAAATGACCGTCATGTAATTAGCATCTAATTAAAAAATTCAACAATGGGGCAAAACTAAACTAAATAGCAATTTGCCACATATCTTTTAGTTTATAAATAAATATTAAAATAACAAATCATTTGGTTATGTCATATAATTTCTCTTGGCTAATTACCTTTTTATTATATTAAAGCTTGTTTAACAAACACCTGCAGAAACAGGTGAATAAAACATGGAAAATGAAACTCTCTTTCGACGATCATACACCTTTAGCACAAATGCTAGCGCTGCAGCATTGTTTATCAGTTGGGTTGCTAGGAGATGTGTCTGGTAACAGTCGAACCCCTGCTAAACTAACGGGAGCATTGCAGTTTTGTTTCCTTAAATGTCATCTTTCAAATATCGGGCAATGGAATGCATTTATGGTCGGAGATTGGAGATATCAAGTAAGTATATCCCACATCCGAGTTGAATGGAACGCAGCATTTGTGTGTGGGATAGTCACGTATTAGGACTCCGCAAGCTTCAGGAGAGTTTAAACGTCCATGGCAGTGGAGCACTGTTATCAATGTGTGGCGTCACACTGTACACTTGTGGCATCAATAAAAGGGGTTGCTGATGCATCATGCTAATATTTTCACCAGACATTGTGTCCGACAGTGTTTGAATTTGTCAGACATTAGGATATTTTAACAGCCAAAAACCGGTAATTACCGGCTAACGGAAACCCTGGTACATGTCCATGTACAGTGTCCTCAAAAGTGTCCTATTTGCCACCTCAAAAGGTATTTGCCACCCTTAAAAAAGTGGATGTTTTGTGTATGTTGGGGAAGAGTGTAAGGTAAGGGGTGTGAATGGGATGATTATCTGTCAGTGCCAATTGCAGCCCAAATTCTACTAATCCTTTGCAGACTTCAGAACCTAAAAAAGTAATCACATTACAAATTACTTTACTTATTTTACTTTCTAAAGCACTCTTTACAGAAAGGTTTTTGTTTTTCTGCTCAACTAATTCAAAATAATGTGTATATTTTCAGATTGTTCATTGTCACGAGGATGTAATATACTCGTTAAGGGGTGCACACCCTTCAGCTGTCACAGAAATACAAACAGACGTACAAATGTGGTGATGAGGACGTGGCCGAGCAACGTCTGTGGAGAGCGAGGCCGAGAGAGTGAGTGCGGTAAGGGTTGGCACATATGGGATATCACCTCTAACAGCTGTTTTGAGTTTGCAGTGAGAACGTAATTTAAATGGCGATCTAGACTGCTGAAGGGGAGTGAGAGAGCTGAGCCTGCATTTGTGTATGTGTGTCTGTGTGTGTGTGTGGGCAACATTTGTGTGTACAAAAAACATTAGAGTTAGCAAAAATAAAGATACCTTTTGAGTTTGATTCACTGTCTCCCACTTCCTCCTTGAGAGAGTGAAAGAACCTTGTCACAGTGGTGCTGAAACCTGGGAAGGAGGAAGGATATGCTGCCATGACGTCCTCGCCGCTGGAAGAAGTCTTCAAGTCCCTCGCCAGCATCCACCAAGCACAACACCAGGCCCTCATGGAGCTGCGGATGGAGCAGGAGAAGTGCTTCGAGGTGCTCCTCCAGGCCCAAGCGGAGGACCGGTGGGTGTTACAGAGCTTGCTGCCCCAGGAGGGGGCTTCAGCCGTAACCCCAGTAGCAGCAGGAGCCCATGTGATGCAAGCAAAGATGACACCGCAGAACAACTTGGAGGCCTTCATGGAGCTCTTTGAGCACACAACCAGAGCCCTGAAGTGGCCGTGCTCACAGTGGGTGGTCCATCTGCTACCTCTGCTGTCTGGGGTAGCCCAACTTGTGGCACACCAACTTCCGGTGGCCAGCCTCCTGGGGTATTCCGATTTGAAGAAAGCCATCCTGCAACGGGTCAGCTACAGCCTGGAACAGCATCGCCTGCGTTTCCGCACACTGACACTGAGCGAGGTCGGCCACCCGTTCGCCTTCGCACAACAGCTCCGCAACGCCTGCTGGTGGTGGTTGCTGGCTGAGGAGGAGGGCGACACTAATGACATCATCAACATCATGGTGCTGGAGCAGTTTGTCTCCCAGCTGCCGAAGGGGACGGTGGAGTGGGTCCAGTGCCACCATCCGGAGTTGCTGGAGAGGCGATCCAGTTGGCTGAGGACCATAAAGCAGTGTATCCAGGGGGGAGTGAGCCATTTTCTCTCTCTCTCTCTGCCCCTCTCTCTCCCTTCCCTCCCCTTCCTTGGAAATGGGGAATCCCTTCCCCAAAACCGGTCCCCCGGTCCTGTGGGACATTCATCAGCTGGCTTCCCCTAACCCTCTTCACTCTCACCCACAGGCTGGTGAATCCACTGCCACGGGTGTGGGTGTGAAGTCTGGGCTGGTCTGCTGGAGCTGTGGGGGTCCTGGACTGATGCCCCACGATGAAAGTGGAGACATTGGCCCGGGTCCCTGATGCACCACAGGCCGCCCCCAATTGAGCAGGAGCTTACCTGATACCTGTGAGTATAAAGGGGGTTACATATCAAGCCTTGATTGATTCAGGTTGTAATTAAACCTCCATTCACCAAAGCATGATTCAATCCAAGGCTTTGGATACAAGCCGGCGGATGAAGGTAAGGTGTGTGCAAGAGGATATTCATGATTACCTGTTAGTGACGGTCATCATTAAATTTTTGGGACAAAAGTATAGTATAGAGGCTGCGGTTAGTCCCCACCTCACCCATCCACTAATCTTGGGTATGAATTAGCCGACCCATCCACACAGATTTCCCTCAACAAATCTGTGTGGATGGGCCCTGTAACAGTGTGTCTCAGTGTGTGGTTTGTGATGCACTGGCTGGGGAGGCGGAGCCAGGGCTGTCTACGTCAGCTCTGTGTCAGGATGAGGTAAGGGAGAGGGAAGTGCCAGCTTCCCCAGCCCTTAGAGGATTCCCTGAAAGGGAATTTCCTCTGGAATCAGATGCGAGATGAGACCCTTAGGCATGCCTTTGATCAAGTGAAAGTGATTGATGGTCAACATCTCCAGCCAGATATTGCACTCGCACACCCATATTTTTCAGTTATCAAGGACCGGTTGTATTGAGTGTCACAGGATGCTCAGTCAAAGGAAAATACAACCCAATTTTTAATACTGAAGAACCGTCTGGAAATGTTATTCCAGACGGTTCATTTTAATCCGATGGCGGGTCACTTAGGGCAGGAAAAAACACTGAACCGTCTAAAGGCCCATTTCTGTTGGCCAGGCATTCACGGGGATATTCACAAATGGTGTGCGGCATGCTGTGAATGTCAGCTGGTGAATCCACCGGCCACACCAAAAGCACCATTGCACCCCCTTCCCTTGATCGAGGTCCCCTTCGAATGAATTGGCATGGACCTCGTCGGGCCATTAGAGTGGACGGTACGTGGGTATCGCTTTGTTTTGGTTCTGGTTGACAGCACAACGCAACATCTCAGCATGTAGTGTTACGGAGGCACTCTTCAAAATAATCTCCCAAGTGGCGATTCCGAAAGAAATCCTCACTGATCAGGGCAAAATGTTTATGTCACACTATGTCAACTGTATGAATTATTGGGGATTAAATAGATTCGGACCAGCGTTTACCACCCCCAAACAGACGGCTTGGTCAAACGATTTAATCAGACACTAAAGAATATGATTCATAAGCTTGTACATGAAGATGCTCGAAATTGGGACAAATGGCTCGAGCCATTGAAAACTGCTTTTTCCACACCATTCTTACACCAATTTGTCACCCTTCCTTTCGGTTTGTTCGGGGCCCCGGCTACATTTCAGCGGCTCATGGACAGAATCCTCAGACCGCACGCTGATTACACTGCTGCCTATCTGGATAATATCATAATTTACATGAATGATTGGCAGCGGCACCTGCAGCATCTGAGGGCTGTCCTGAAGTCGTTGAGATGGGCGGGACTCACGGCAAACCCTAAGAAGTGTGCAATTGGACAGGTGGAAGTACGGTATCTGGGCTTCCACTTGGGTCATGGACAGGTGCGGCTGCAAATTGATAAGACCACGGTGATTGCAGCCTGCCCAAGATCTAAGACCAAAAAGGAGGTGAGACAGTTCCTGGGGCTGGCTGGCTATTATCGTAGGTTTGTGCCTAATTATTCGACCGTCACCAGCCTGGTGACTGATCTACTAAAAAGGCCATTATTACACTCTCCTCTCTCTCCCTTTTATCTTGCAGACGGATGCATCGGACAGGGGGTTGGGAGCGGAACTGTCCCAGATAGTGGAGGGGGAGGAGTGCCCTGTGTTGTACATTAGTCGCAAACTCTTGATGAGAGAGATAAAGTACAGCACAATTGAGAAGGAGTGTTTGGCCATCAAGTGGGCAGTCCTCACCCTCCGGTACTATCTATTGGGGCGTGCTTTCACCCTCTGTTCGGACCATACCCCGTGGCTCCATCGCATGAAGTGGCTCCATCGCATGAAGGATACCAAAGGGGCACAGATGGCTGTTGCGGATGTCCTCTCCAGAAATGGTGGGGGGGAGTAAGTGACAGGCCGGATGACTCCCTGGCCTGAGTCGGGCAATGGAGGTATGTGGTGATGGGGCGTGGCCAAGTGATGTCTGTGGAGAGCGAAGCCGAGAGAGTGAGTGCGGTAAGGGTTGACACCTGTAGGAAATCACCTCTAACAGCTTTTTTGTGTTCGCAGTGAGAGCAGAGAGTGATTTAAAGGGCGATCCAGACCGCCAGAGGGAAGAGAGAGAGCCGAGCCCTGCACTTGTGTGTGTGTGTGTGGTCATCATTTGCGTGTACAAAAAAACATTAGAGTGAGCGAAAATAAAGATACCTTTTTGAGTTTGATTCTCCGTCTCCCGCTTCCTCCTTGAGAGAGTGAAAGAACCTTGTCACAACATATTAACATAATTCATGTTCTACATAAATAGTATTATTTTAAAAATATGTGTAACCTAAGTAATATACTTAAAAGTAAATAACTTCATTGATAGTCATTAACTGTAATCTGATTACAATAATGTAAAATGGAGTTTCATAAACAAAGTTCGGGAGGAGCATTCTAATTTAATACGAACAACCACATCGCCAAATGAAGCATATATGTCAGGGTTCAACCACTTCTGTTGGTTGTGTTTTTATTGTCTTTGTGGCTGATCTCTGACACTCATGTTTTGTGTCTTGTCTAGTCGGTGTCTTGTGTGAGAATGCATGGCTTGCCTTATTGGCATTGTCATGCGTTCTCTTGTCATTTATTGGCGTGAGTACATTGGTCTTATGTCATCTTGGCAGCATGCACCCATGTCAATTGTTTGTGTCTGTCTCTTGCCACCTCGGGCGCGCTTCGAGTTGCGCTCGCTTTGCGCTGTGTGTCCGGGTCACGATCCGTTTTCATGTTCTCTCTTAGATGTCTGTTTATTTGTGGCTGAACTCACGCACAGGTGTCTCGTCTCATTTTGGCGCCTGTTGCGTGCATCGTGTGGTATTTGCTTTGCGGTGTACTCAGGCTTTGTCTAGTGTGAGAGTGCATGGCATCTTTTTTTTTGGCATTGCCGTGCATTCTCTTATGTTGTCTGTCATTTGGCATGAGAGCATGTCAGCCTTATAGTCCTGGCGATATGCGCTCGTGTTATTCATGTGTTTGTGTTTTGTGAGAGCGTGTGCCTTTGTTTTGTTTCTATTTTGCCATGTGTCTCTCAGTCTTGCGTCATACACCGACTCCTTGTCTGCCCATTATCTGTTCATTTGTTTCACCTGCACTGCTTGTTAACCTGTTGATTTCTCTCCCTTTTTAGTCTCCTCGTGTGGGCTGTCCTGTGCCAGTTCGTCTTGTTTCCTCGTCCTGTTTGTTCCTGCCAGAGTGTCTCCTGTTCGGATCCGTTTTGCTCCAGCCCAGCCCATCAATGTGTTAGTCGCCCTGGACTGTGTTTCTCCCCTTGTGGAGGTTTTGTTTCAGTTTTCTTTTTCTGTAGTACTTTTGTTAGTTAAATAAACATACCCATTTCACTCTGCTTTTGAGTCCTGCCCTTTTTACTCCGATCATGTGGAGCATGATCATGACATTATGAACTGGCCACCAAGGACTCAGCAGAGATGAGTGTCTTCTTTTTCCCATATCCAAAACCCAGATGAATGATAGGCAAACGTCTAGCCCATCACAACTGGCTATGTTCTCTCCATCAAGTGGGAAGGGACTTGAGAGACTTTGCCTGAAATGCATAATAAAAATATGGATAGTATTGTGGGGCAATGTTTTATGTGCGTATGTGTGTAAAGGAAAGTGAGGTGACTGTAGGAATGGGTGAAATAGATGGGCTGAGGTGGGGTGGGGGTGCTCAGATTCTGGGGCCTCGCTACCGTTATACACATAAATCAGCAGAGCATGACTAAATCCCCGGTAACAGGAGCCGGAGCTGTAGTCCCCCTGGACCCCGCAGCGCACATCAGTGTGTGAGCACACTGAACCCTCAGTTCCTGCCTCCAACCTCAATACACACCGTTAACCCAAACATTGAGGTCAGGCATGGACCCCGCTCCCAGAGCACAAAAATTCACTGACACAGGGCCCTAGACTCAGATAAAGCTATTAAAGCCATTAGAGACAGACATCACCTGAAATCTGCACTGGGGACCCACTGTGAGATCCAATGACAGATGGGAGGTTAAGAACCACAGACACACTAAGAAGAAAAGCAAACATCACTGTTCATTGACTCTATGTTTGGTTATATTTAGGTGGTACATTGCCAAATGCGATGAACAATTAAGCTTGGAGTTTTTAACATAAATTTAAATGTAACATCGTAAATTAGTAGTGTTTGCAAAGGCTGGCACTACCAATATTGCTTGTACTTGGGGTTAGGGAAGTGTTAAACTTTAATGCATAATTATCCTGCGCCATTTGTTCTACAGACATTAATTATACCTCACATTATGCAGCTTTTTAAAGAGGTGTGCTATTAGTTTTCCAAGAGATTGGATTTAGCTAGTTTTCATCTAGTGGAGGTGAAAAAAATCCCATGAACTAACACTAAGGCCAAAGTATACTTTGGTTGTCCACGTCGCTGATCGGAACGCGCACATTATGCACGATGGAAATTTTGTCATCAGTGCAGTCTGCGCGGACTGTCCACGTGTGGCCCAGAATGTCTCGACACACAGATAGTCCTCGTCTGTGCGCATCGTGGCTTATGCGCCTGTCTTGACTGTACTAAAAGAGTATCACAAAGCAGTTTTAGTGTGCATGCGTCAAGCACGTTTGTATTTGCTTGAGGTCAAAACCGTATACTTTGAAAAGCTGACCAGGCGTGATCTGTTCCGGATCATGGAAAAACCTCACAGAACACCTTATCAACCACATAGCAATGGTCT
Organism: Myxocyprinus asiaticus; assembly: GCF_019703515.2. NCBI lineage: Eukaryota > Metazoa > Chordata > Actinopteri > Cypriniformes > Catostomidae > Myxocyprinus > Myxocyprinus asiaticus. Next base: position 11,491,497 of record NC_059388.1, on the reverse strand, counting down.
GGCAACCACCCAGAACACCCTTGCAATGACTTGGGCCAGTAAGCAACCACTTAGAAAAACCTAGAGCACCCTAGCAACCACCTAGCAATGCCTTAGCAACCACCAAGAACACCCTAGCAACCACATAGCAACATGCTAATTACCTCTCAGAACACCTTAACAACCACGTAGCGATAGCCTGGCAACAACCTAGAACAACCTAGCAATGACTCGAGCCAGTAAGCAACCACTTAAAACTACACAGAGCACGCTAGTAACAACCTAGCAATGCCACAGAAACCACCCAGAACGCCCTAGCAACCACATAGCAACATGTTAATTACCTCTCAAAACACCTTAGCAACCACATAGCGATGACCTGGCACCCACCCAGTAAGCAACCACTTAGAACCACCCAGAGTACCCTAGCAACCACCTAGAAATGCCATAGCAACCACCCAGAACACCCTAGAAACCACATAGCAACATGCTAATTACCTCTCAGAACACCTTGGCAACCACATAGCGATGGCCTGGCAACCTCCCAAAACACCCTAGCAAGGATTTGGGCCTGTAAGCAACCACTTGGAACCACCCAGAGCACCCTAGCAACCACCTAGCAATGCTGTAGCAACCACCCAGAATACCCTAGCCTAGCAACCACGTAGCAACATGCTAATTATCTCTCAAAACACCTTAGCAACCACATAGCGATGGCCTGGCACCCACGCAGAACACACTAGAAATGACTTGGGCCAGTAAGCAACCACTTATAACCACCCAGAGTACCATAGCAACCACCTAGCAATGCTGTCGCAACCACCCAGAGCACCCTAGCAACCACATAGCAACATGCTAATTACATCTCAGAACACCTTGACTACCACATAGCGATGGTCTGGCAACCACCCAGAACACCCTAAAAACATCCTAGCAACCACTTAGAAACACCCTAGCAACTAACCTGAATACACAAGCAACTAATTACAATAATCTATCAACTGCATAGCTACAGGCTAAAAACCACTCAGAACACCTTATCACATAGCAATGCCCTGGCAACCACCAAGAACACCCTAGCAACAGCATAACAATGCCCTAGCAACCACCTAAGAAACCCTAGAATCCACATAGCAACTTGCTGAAAACCCCTCTAAACAGCCTAACAACCACATATCAATGTCCTGACAACCACCCAGAACAACCTAGAAACCACTTAGCAACACCCTAGCAACCACCCATAACACCCTTGTGACCATTCAAAATACCCTTTCAACCACATAGTTAAATGCTAAAAACCACCCAGAACACCCTAGCAACACCTTCGCAACCACCTGTAACACCCTAGCAACTGCATAGCAATGACCTTAAAAAACTTTTAGAATACCTTAGCAACTATGATACCCACTTAGCAACACCCTAGCAACCACCCATAACACCCTTGTGACCATTCAAAATACCCTTTCAACCACATAGTTAAATGCTAAAAACCACCCAGAACACCCTAGCAACACCTTCGCAACCACCTGGAACACCCTAGCAACTGCATAGCAATGACCTTAAAAAACTTTTAGAATACCTTAGCAACTATGATGCCCACTTAGCAACACCCTAGCAACCACCCATAACACCCTTGTGACCATTCATAATACTCTTTCAACCACATAGTTAAATGCTAAAACCACCCAGAACACCCTAGCAACTGCATAGCAATGACCTTAAAAAACTTTTAGAATACCTTAGCAACTATGATGCCCACTTAGCAACACCCTAGCAACCACCCATAACACCCTTGTGACCATTCAAAATACCCTTTCAACCACATAGTTAAATGCTAAAACCACCCAGAACACCCTAGCAATACCTTCGCAACCACCCAGAAGATCCCTAGAAACTGCATTGCAACTCACTAAAAAACTCTAAGAACAGCCTAGAAACCAATAAGCAACACCCTAGCAAGCACCCAGAACACTACAACCATATCAACCACGTAGCTTTGTGTTAAAAACCACTCAGAACACCTTAGCAACCATAAAACAATGCACTGGCAACCACCCACAAAAGCATTGTGGCTGCAACTTTTTGCATGGGAAAGCACTTTTTCTGCAGACATTATCAAATCTAGGGTTGTGGATATCCTTGTCATGCTGTTATCTCATTTTACTCTCTCCTAATAGGTCCCAATATGACTTTTCATTCCAGAGAAAGTCAACATGGTGAATATTTTCATTCTCAGATAGAATAATAGTCTAGATTCTCAATTTTCCTATCAATCATCCCACGCTATGACTACAGTCACCTATGTCATATAATACCTTATAACATTAAACCTCACAGTATCACTACAATCTTTACTGCATCTGAGCAGGTGGGCATGACCACCAAGAGTTTAAATGTGATGGCGTAATTGTTGTGGTGTGTGTGTGTTTATTGTAAGGGTAAACAGCTGATCCCTCTTGTCCAAGTCCTCAACAAGTTTGTTGTTTGTTTTCAGTCTCGTTTACAAGAAACCACCCCGGTAGTACATGGACAAGGACCAACAACGCTATCATTTGTGAGGAATTTGTTGAATGCGGGCTGCAGTTGGCACTGACAGTTAATCATCCCTCTCACACCCATTACCTTACATTCTCCCCCAACATACACAAACACACACACCATCCAATCCATAATCTAGGTTTACACAGTAAAATTAGACTCTCTGTGAGATAAACCTGTTGAGAATAATTCACAAATTGTCAAGATAGAGAAGCCCTGGATATTCTTCCAATGCTAGATTCCAACACCTGAATGGCTGACCAATAAGAAGACACTAATTGTCACCATTATGAAGATTGGTTGGAGCTTAGATTTCATTTATGGACAAGACTAGACACATACATTGCAGCCAGACACCATGGTATTCAAGTCACATGCCAATGGATAGTTCAGGCCTGACTACCCTGCTGAAAAGACCAGCGTTACTGATCACCAGCTAATGTTGTGCTTTGTGTGCTGGTCTCCCAGCATGGGATGCTGGTGTGCTGAGGTCCCCACTAGACTTCTTAATTAGCTTAACCAGCTTTACAAGAAAGACCATGCTGGTCAACTAACTACACCAGCTATGTTTTTTCTAATTGTTGTGCCATGTCTAACTTCTTTTGCACAAGAACTTGTTTGGTCTAAACTTCCCTTAAGGCTTGAATGACTATTTGGCTGTCCTGATAATGTCTGGAAGTTAATTCCACCATAAAGGGGAAAGAAGGCATAGATTACTTGACTTTGCTGTGTTGGTCCCCTTTGTGCAGAGATGCAGGGGAGCAAGAAAAGATCTGAAGTTGTGTCTTGTTTAATGTCTACACTGCATTATGTGACATAACTGTTTATTTTACCCACTGGGGTTTAGCAGGGATAACTTTCAACAAGCCTTTAGGCCAAATCTGCTTTATGTTATTTCACTAGCACAAAGCAGACAGACCTAATAACACATGCCAGCATTGGCTGATCTCTTTATCTTCTCACTCTAGAATACTGTTATTTGTTAATGTATCCTTTTAGTTTCTTTTGGAAGCAACCAATGTGTCCCTCAACAGTCTGGTGTTTTTTCTGTTCCATGCATTAATGCTGGTAATCTTTGTTATAACACAGATTCGCTGTACTGAGTTACCATATTTCCACACTTCTCATATTAAGAGACTGTTCGCTGCATTGTTGTTATGGGAATGGTCACACTCTGGTGGCTAATTTGTTTTTATGGTGCCTTATCGTCAGTTGAATCATACGCTCCCTAAGGCGAGCAAGATATTAACAACTTTTTACAGGGTTTTACATCAAAGAACAACATAAAAGAAAGGCCACATGTCTTGGATGTGTTGTGTGAATTTTTTTTTTGAATTGTTATGCTGGAAGCTATGGAGGGACATCTCCTTTTTCAAAAAGAATAAATTAAGGCTCCGTTTAAGCGAAGACATCCATGGGTGCTGAAGAGACAGGATGCACACTAGAGAGGGGTCGTTGGTCTGGGAGATGTCGGAAAAAGCAAGCTCAAGAAAATAACTGACAATACCCTCAGCATACTTAATGAAGGTAAAAAAGTGATATGACTGAGTGAAATTGAAGGCATCACTCTGCAAGAATTGTCCCTAATAAATAAATCAGGCTTTGGGCACTTTCCACCACCAAAAAGTACCATGTTTTTAGTGTTTTTTTTATTTATTTATTTGTTTTACATGGTACCATGGGAATACCATGGCTTTTTTGGACAGGTACAATCATATTGGTAGGATATTCTTGGGGCAGCTTTTTCCCCTGTTGTTAGAGTTTGTAACATATTTGTACCCTTAAGGAGACAAAAAGGTACAAAACATAAATGTACCCTTAAAGGTACACATTAGGTTCTTAGGGTGGAATCACACACCCAAAACGAGTCATAAACTCTAACTAAAGATACAGAAATGGTCCTCTTGAGGGTACAACCCCTGTGATGGCCCTTATACCTTAACAGGTACAGTTTTATCTGAGAGTGTACCATGGAACAGCCAAAGTGCATTTTAATAAAAGAGAGACTAAAATTTTAAACTTCATAATACAAATGATTACAAACCACACTTTAATAACTCCAGTGAAAACTTTAGCTCTATTTGTCCCTTGCCAAATGCATTTAATTCGGCCTCTAATCTGAGGTGAGGTCATTGCAAGTTAGCTAGTCATTGAAACGCTAACCTTGCTCCAGCACTAACTGATGCACTGCAGCCGCTGTGCCTTTGAACCAGCCCCCCTTCAAAGCCCCATCCCATCAGGAGCATGCAGATGCCATCATTATTTTCCTGGCTGGCTTTGAAACTCAAACCCCCTCATCTCTGACCAGCACATCAGAGATCGCTGATGATGACAGTGAGAGATGCCGTCTATTTGCTTTGCATTAGCATAGTGGGTTTCTAGAGGAGCTTCACTCTGCACTCTTGAGCCAAACTGGGGGCTAGTTACAGCCACTGGAGGACAAAGTGTAAAAAAAGAGATGCTATCACACCAAGGACCAGAGCCAGAATGGTCATCAGGGACTTGGAGTTCTGGATGGGTAAGGGGAGGCCATGAGGACCATGTTTGTGCAGGCTTAAGTCCAAAGGGTAGAGAAAAGGGTCAGGCTTTGCACTGTGACTAGCGATAGCCTCTGCAGAAACATTATATCAGGAACTGATTCAACTCCTAATGCCTCTTGAAGGATAAAGGGGTTGTCTATGCTGTGATGTAGCCAAGGAGCAAAAGATGGAACTCCTTATGGATGGAAGTTACTGACTGAAATTCAAGCCTGAAAACTCTTCTAAATGTTTGCTACTTATTAACAGCTAAATGCTATAGTAGAGCAAGAATAGGAAACAATAGGGAGAAAATGATGATACAGGATCCGGAAATGATGTCAAAAAAACTTAAGGAGGTATTCACTGAGAATAAATTGTGCCCGCTGATAGCGTCATTTATTTGCACATGCTGTCTGCATTGTTTTAGCACTGAAGGAATTTTTTCAAATAAGCTAATGGTGCAAATACACCCAAAACTATGCTGAATGATATTTGCACAGCATAATTCCCCATCTTGAAGGCCAGTTCCTCCTCTTGAGTGCATCATTGTGGAGGTTGCAAACAGACCACCAAAATCTGGTGTACATTACTGGGACTGTATACCATCACTGGCTGGAAATCCTGTATTCCCGATTATAATACACTCCTCCATCATTTAATGACTAATTACAGTTATGATCTAAAGAAAATTATTTCTTTTAAATAAAATTCAGTTTACCATCTCCTTTCCGTGGGTAGGAATATCACAATTTTAATTGCAGTGACATAAAACGCTGACTTTTATGAATAAGCCGCATTCGATTTTTAGTCTAATTTATATCGAAAGGAGCTGCGTGACTAATGACAATTTAAATACACATGATGCAGTGCTAAACCAGTGCATACAGCACTTGGTCATGTTGTAATGTGGGTGGTTATTGATTACGATGCAGGCTTTTGCACTGAAATATCACATTAAAGTGGTGCAACTGTTTAAAAAGCTGTTTCAAAGTTTCTTTGTCCAATATTTACATCTCTGCATGCTCTTAACTGTTTAGTGTCTATTTTGTAAAGGCATCTGTGAACCTGAATGACATTGATGTAGATATCTTATAAAGTGTTGATGGGTTTGGATTAGCTACGCAAGCTGTTAATATCTTGTCTATTTCCTGATTGTGCATATGCCGAATGACCTTGTTTACACTTCATCATGGCAAACTGGGGCAAAGCAATATTTTACGCAAAGGGAAACTTGACCTTTAATCTTACGGGTAAACGAGGTCACAACCCAGGTGGGTCTTTGTCAACACTGGAATTCCAGGTGTGAACAGAGTTAATATATGAGTTGTCCGTCATGCTGAATTAACTTTTTATTGAAAATGGCCCATGACGTTGAAGCTCAGAGCTCCAAGATGATGAGGAGTTTGACCCGAAAGCTCTGTGTAATAAGGAGTTCAGAGTTCAGCTTCACTCACAATCTGTTTATGGCTGTATGTGTCATCACTGATATATACAGTACCAAAGTCTGACTCATTATGAACAAGTACTGCAATGTCAGAATAATGAGTCACATAGAATGAGAGACAAAAAAATTACAAACAGAAACGGGGAAAAAGAGAGCAAGTGGAAAAGTTGCATTGCAGTCAGATGGTGAGCCCCTTAGAGTATTCCATCTAAATTTCCACATTAGTTAGAACATGTGTACTACCCTCACTGGGGGTATTGTCATGTGTATTTATATCTCAACTGCAATGCAATCACCCTCGTCTGTGTATCTGTGTGTAAATGTGTGAATACAGAAAAAAAGACACTGGCCTTGAGTGTATTAATAGTGTTACATAATGGAAAGTCAGCAGTGAAGAGCAATGGTGCCAGCACATGTATCACAACACTGCTTATTCCAGAATAATAATAATAATAATTATAATAACAATAATTGCTAACTGAAATAGAGATATATAGGGATCTATAAATATCGATTCATAGGAAAAGGTATAGCAGTATCTTTTTCATCAGCTTTAAAACCACTCATATCATGGTTATCTAATACACGTTTTTTGAATACACACCAGCAGCAAGTACTATAAGCATTTGTTTAAATGTGTTGCATGTTGTGTGAGCATATGAACAGATCATAAATATGCAAGATACCCTCAACATGTTTGTTTTTAAATCAGGATGCAGGTCTCCGCCACAAATGTAGATATGCTTTCTAACGACTCGTCCTTAGAGCTTTATGCCCCTTGGCAGAATAACCAATGATTCTCCCTGACAGCTGAAGCACCAGCTCCTTGTCACTTAGACAGATTTATCAGCTGAGCCGTGACACTCTCAAGTGTTTCTGAAAGCCATGGACATGAGATTGGACAACTGAACAGCACTCTCTACACACTGCTAATCAAACAGTACCATAGCAATGATTTTCCTGCACCATGAAAACATCACAGACAGAATGGTTTCTCCTCATTACAGCTGATTCCATCACAGACCTTGCACATTTAAAGGGTTCATGTCATGAGGAATCACATTTTCCTTGATATTTTGACATATAAGAGGTCATTCTTCTATAAAAATATATGTAAATTTCAGAACTCAAAACATAATCTTGAATGCATTAAAAGCATTTATTGAAACCAAGCTGCAAAAATGCCTTGTTTTCTACTTTCGTAACTTCCCTATGTCACTAGGGGATCCATTAATTCATGAGCGCATCTACAGCAACAACATCAACGCTTACTTTACATCATCACACCCTTGACCCAACCCACCTGCGCTAAGTTCATAACCAGAGAGAGAGAGAACAGGACAAACAATACTAGTGTGGCCTAACTATTTCTGAACACCAAAGGGGACCCATCTGGACTATTTTGAATTATTTTTGTATATAAACAAGCACTATACAGACATCTTTGACCATTGTCATGTATCTCACGCCACTTTTAAAAGATGCTGTGTCAAGTTAGAACTCTGAAGAGGAGAAGCCTTTCGGTTTCATCAGCTGCTGTGCATCTTGCTGTTTTGAGCACAAATGCATCCTAAATGCCGTCTTGCGCCCATCTGCGCTATTTTTGATCGTTGGTGTATTTAAATATGAACTAGATGAATGTCTTTGACCATTTTGATGGAAAAGATGCGTCTTTTTAAAGATGCCTTTCCAATTGTGTGTTATTCCTGTTTGCGGTTGTTACCTCTCAACTTCAAATGGTCACGATCGCTGTCTTTCGTGTCTGGGCACGACCCACACGGAGGCAGCGTTCGTGGATGGTTCATGTTCTCACTGCGAGAACATGACCATGGCAATGTTGCTGTTGCGGCTTGCTTTCATAAGAAAGCAAGCCACCCCAGCGGCTCCTCACCTCGGTCCTTCTACCTATGAGTTTGAGGCCAGTGCGGCTAGCACTGGGGGCGATTTGGGGACCCCAGTGGGACCGCCTACGCCAGGTATCCCCCCGCGGACCTCCCATTCCCCAGCACGCTCATCTGCCCCAATCGGGCTTCTGGATGAGTCTGCCGGATCGTCTCATGGTGAGTTCGACCTCTTGTTCGGAGCCCGCGAAGCTGATGAGCTCTCGAGCACAGCATCGGAGAGCGGGCTTATCCAGTCAGATGCAGAATCCTCAGCTGGGCTCCCCCCTTCGGGGACGATTGCCCAGTCACAGGATGATGCAGAGATGATGGACATGCTTTCCCGGGTGGCCGCAAGCGTCGGGCTAGAGTGGAACCCTCCGCTCTCTCCTGAACCCTCGTGGCTCGATGATTGGTTCCTGGGCTCACTGCGCCGCTCAAAGCAGCAGCGCCCCGCTCCAGTGCCTTTCTTCCCTGAAGTGCACGAGGAGCTGACAAAATCGTGGGAGGCATCTTTTACTGCCCGGTCCCGATTTCTCAGTTCCCCCGCCCTCACTACCCTTGATGGCGGGGTGGCCAGGGGCTATATGGTGATTCCCCCGGTGGATAAGGCGCTCGCGGTGCACTTATGCCCGCAGAGCGCCGCCACCAGGCGCGGATGCCCAAAGCACCCATCCAAGCCCTGTAGGTTCACATCGTCCCTGATGGCCAAAGCCTACAGCGCTGCTGGACAAGCCGCCTCTGCCCTGCACGTCATGGCTCTCCTGCAGGTCCACCAAGCCAAGACGCTAAAAGAACTGCATTAGGGTAGTTCCACCCCAGATCTGATGCAGGAACTGCGCTTGGCAACTGACCTCACTCTCCGAGTGACGAAGGTCACGGCGCAGTCTCTCGGGTGGATGATGTCCACATTAGTGGTCCAGGAGCACCACCTTTGGCTCAACCTGGTCGAGATGGGTGAGGCCGACAAGACACGGTTCCTTGCTGCCCCCATCTTCCAGGCTGGCCTATCCGGCGACACCGTCGAGGACTTTGCCCAGCAGTTCTCGACGGTGAAGCAGCAGACGGAGGCTATCTGGCATATCCTGCCCTGGCGCGGCTCAAGATCCCGCAACCTGTCTGCTTGTCGCCAAGGGCGTTCCCCTGTGGTGACTGCACCAGCTCCGCCGCAGCCCGACCCTTCGGTTCGGCCCTGGCATGGAGCCCACCACAGGAAGCAGATACCACCCATCTCATGGCCGGCTGCCAAGAACCCACGAAGATCGTCAAAGCGCCTCTGAGACGGGTGACCCAGGGTCAACGGAACCCACTGCACTGGAGCTGGCAGTAAGACCACTCCATCCCCCGGTGCAGGGCCAGGTGGAGAATCTTTTGTTGCCTTTTCATTTGATTTTGCCACGTGCCCAAGTGGCTGCGGTACCCAACAGTTCAGCAAAAGAGCGGTTTCCTCCTTCCCTGGGTAACATACCCGGTGTGCACGGTCATCCTTACGACCACCGTCCACCTTTTTTCCCTTGCAGGATTGGTGCTCCAGCGGCGGTCTCCCTGCCTCTGCACGCCCAGCTATGGCACACATCCGCCCCCGATGTGACAGTTTCCACGGGTTGCGAGGACAGGCCTCTTCCTCCCCTGTCCCAGGCTGTTCCAGGGGTGGTCATAAGGAGCCAGGTAAGTGCTTCGATGTTCCTAGACTCAGCACAGCCACAACATGGTGTGGCACCTCAAGCTCCGCCTGCCCCATCTGCCGGTACGTCCGACGACATTGTCCCTTTGGTCCCCCTCACACGGAACTTGGATGCGTGGCTTGCACTTTCCAATCCGTCGCAATGGCTGGTCCGGACCATCCGACTCGGCTACGCGATTCAGTTTGCCAGGCATCTGCCCAGGTTCAGCGGTATCCACTTCACCTTGGTGAAGGACAAAAACGCTGCTACCTTGCGCGCGGAGATCGTCACCCACCTACAGAAGGATGCGATAGAACCTGTCCCTCCAGCCGAGATGAAGAAGGGGTTTACAGCCCCTACTTCATCGTACCGGAAAAAAGGCGGTGGGATGCGGCCAATCTTGGACCTGTGAGTACTGAACCGGGCTTTACACAGACTCCCGTTCAAGATGCTGACGCAAAAACGCATTCTGGCGAGCATCCGGCATCAAGATTGGTTTGCGGCGGTAGACCTGAAGGATGCGTACTTTCACGTCTCGATTCTACCTTGACACAGACCCTTCCTGCGGTTTGCATTTGAGGGTCAGGCGTATCAGTACAAGGTCCTCCCTTTCGGCCTGTCCTTGTCCCCTCGCGTCTTCACGAAGGACACAGAGGCAGCTCTTGCCCCGTTAAGGGAAGTACGCATTCGCATTCTCAACTATCTCGACGATTGGCAAATCCTAGTTCACTCTTGGGACATGTTGTGTGCACACAGGGACTTGGTGCTCTCACACCTCAGCCAATTAGGGCTTCGGGTCAACTTTCTCGGTTTGGAGTTGGTCTCATTTACAGCACGCCTCATGAATGAGCTCGCACAGTCGGTGCTGACCTGTTTGGAGGCATTCAAACAAAAAACAGCGGTTCCACTGAAACTCTTTCAGAGGCTCCTGGGGCATATGGCATTCTCAGCGGTGGCCACCCCGCTCGGGTTGATGCATGTGAGACCACTTCAGCACTGGCTTCAGACTCGAGTCCCGAGATGGGCATGGCACCGCGGAATACATCGCATGTGGCCCCTGGACAGGACGTGGAAGACCTAGGCGGTCTACCACCCACGGTAGTAGACACAATCACTCAGGCTTGGGCCCCCTCTACGAGGTGCCTGTATGCCTTTAAGTGGCATCTGTTCGCTAAGTGGTGTTCTTCCCAAAAGGAAGACCCCCAGAGATGCGCAGTTGGATCGGTGTTTTCCTTCCTGCAGGAGAGGTTGGAAGGGTGGCTGTCCCCTTCCACCTTGAAGGTGTATGTTGCTGCTATAGCAGCACACCACGACACAGTGGACGGTAAGTCCTTAGGGAAGCACGACCTGATCATCAGGTTCCTGAGAGGCGCCCGGAGGCTGCACCCAACACCTTTGCAAGGAACCGGTTCGTCCCAGGTAGTGGCACGCAATACAAGCGGATAAGTTCGGGATAGCCGGCCAGGTGTATCGCTTGCACATAGCGCCTTCCACCTCCTTTTGAGCTGAAGACGTGCGGCATTAATTCCCAGTAGTGTTCACAAACTTTGTTCCCTGGTTGACTTCTTCCGAGCCCTGTGGCAGTCGAATTTTCAGAGAGACTCGCTGCCGACCTAGTACACATGCTAACTAAGAGCCCTGTTCTGGGGTAGGTGCTCCACATGTGGCGGTTCCCTGTAAATTAACCCCATGCGATGTATATCTTCCGCTAATTCGTTTCCCTGTTGGCAAACTGCGTCTTCCTTGGGCAGAGCCCCCTCTGCCACAGTCTCCATGTTTGTAGTAACTCCTCCCCGTTGGGTAGGATCTACCATGAATCTTCTCCACATGGTTGGCAAGACCATGTGACGTATTTTCCACTTAAATATCCCCCCTCTCTTTGGGCAAGGTGTGGTCTCCGCGGTGTCCTCCCCTTGGGAGGGACACCCCCCGACTAGACCTGGTGGCCCAGTCAGATAATCCCCCTTGTTTTTTAGGGAGTGGAAAAAAGAAGGGGAAAAGAGGCCACGACTGGGTTAGCCTGTCTCTATCTTTTGAGTAGTTGACTTGTCCCCAAAGGGCCGTTCGACACTCATAACTATGTTGGGGGAGGTTTCGTGTCGGCCTGGTGCACTGGCTACGAGGCACACAGTTGTCTGCCGTCACACACCGCCAGTTCACGTAACACAGTTCAGCCAGTTGCAGCGTTTTGTATAGGGACCCCTAGTGTCACTACATCGACACAACGTCGAGTGAGTGACAGATAGGGAACATCCTGGTTACTTGTGTAACCTCCATTCCCTGATGGAGGGAACGAAATGTTGTGTCCCTTCTGCCACAGCGCTGAACTACCCGCTGAAATGGCCGGACCTTGTCTCGGCTCCTCAGCATAAAACCTGAATGAGTGGCTGCATACCAGCTCCTTTTATACCCATTTGTCCGGGGGAGTGGCATGCAAATACCACTCACCAATTTTCATTGGCCTTTTATCAAAGACCAGAGGTGTCTCGGGCTCCCAAGAGTGACCCCTAGTGTCACTATATCAACACAACGTCTCATTCCCTCCATCAGGGGATGGAGGTTACGCAAGTAACAAGGACGTTCACCGTACTTTGGACTATGTATGTGCACTTTTTTTCAGCCAGTCATAATACGATTCAAGCTTTGCTAAGGAACTGTTATTGAAGGATGGGGCAGTTAAAAACATTGGGACCTGATTGCAAAACTGTAAGTAAACAGTTTCATTCATGAACATTTCAAATGTCATGACTGTTTGAGTTTATGGTGTGAGTGTTAACAGTTTTGCTTGAGATGAACAGTTTAATATATTGCGGCAAGGAAGAGGGCGGGGCCGGGCCGTGATGATGCACGCCTGGCCCCTAATCAGGCTTATCAAGCCAACGAGAGGGATAAAGGCCGCCAGAGGTGGCAGTTCGGGAGAGAGAGAGCTACAGGCAGCTGCCCTGTATGTGTTTATGTTTGTGTGTTTTTGTTTAATTAAATATTACTTTGATGCTTCGTCTGGTTCTCGCCTCCTCCTTTAAATTTTACCCCGTTACATTGGTGCCGAAACATGGGAAGGAGGAGGGATGCACCGTAGTAGAGTCCTCGCCACTACCATCCACCCCAAAGGAGCAGCCGCAGCCATCCGCCGGGGGACGGAGGAGCCTGGCCGCCTGAAAGCGGAGGAACGACCGAGGACCAGGCTACGGCATATCAGAGAACCAGCAAGTACGTTTTTTTTCTCTCTCTCCTCTCTCTCTCCCGCTGTCGCTCTGTGTTGGCCTTTCCCTCTCTTATTTATGTATTTTTTTCCCTCCCCTTGTCTCCCTCCCAGGTAAGGCGGGGAAGACCTGCCGGAAAGGGGGGGGGGGGGGGGTGGGGTGTACGTCATGCCGGGGGCTCTCCAGCCTGAAGGAAAGAGGGAGGAGATTGGCAAGGAGGAGGGTGGGCCGGGCCGTGATGACATATACATATATTCGGATGCAATGTGTTGGATGTGCATTATGTGTAAACCCTAAAATTTTGTTTTATAATGTTGAGGAGCTTGTTCATTCTCTTCTGATTGAGTTTCAAATATGGCTGTATTCAAGGGGCTGCATAATGTTAGCCAATCATAACACTGGGTGTTTACATTGAAGTTTTAAGGAGGCACTTAGGCCAAAACTGAGCGTTTCAGACAAAGGACCAGAGACAGAGTGGAAAATGATCATGTTTCTAAATTATGACTGCTTTGTTTGGTGTCATTGTACATCGTTCCACAGTCCAGCGCACTTTGCACAAGGAACAGCTCAAAGCCTTTTCTGCATACTGCAAACAAGCAGAGTCGTTTGAGGTATGCTTATCTGGACAAGCCAGAATTATTTTAGAATAATGTGCTGTGGACAGATGAAACTAAGATAGAGTTATTTGGTCACAACCAGAAGCGCTTTGTATGGCAGAAAAAGAACACAGCGTTCCAGGAGAAGAACCTGATCCCTACTGTAAAATTTGGTGGAGGGTCCATCATGCTATGGGGCTGTGTGGCAAGCACAGGTACTGGAAACCCTGTCAAAGTTGAGGGCCGCATGGATTCCACCCAGTTTCAGCAGATTCTTAAGAACAATGTTCAAGAATCAGTCAAGTGGTTGAAGTTACGCCGGGGTTGGTTGTTTCAGCAGGACAATGATCCAAAGCATTGTTCCAAATCTACCAAGGAATTCATGCACAGACACAGATACAATGTTCAAGAATGGCCATCCCAGTCCCCAGACTTGAATATCATCGAAAATCAATGGAATGATTTGAAGCGGGCTGTCCACGCTCGGAAACCATCAAACCTGACTGAACTGGAGACATTTTGCAAGGAAGAATGGTCCAAAATACCTGCAGCCAGAATTCAGGGATTTATCAGTGGCTATAAGAAGCGACTACAGGCAGTTATTTCAGCAAAAGGAGGCTCTACTAAATATTGATGTGATAATTCCATTGAGGTGCCCACATTTTTGCACCTGTCTGTTTTTGTTTTGACTCGCATTGCGTTGTTTCTGTTGATTCAATAAATGTTATTTCAGAACTGAAATGTTACAGTTTCCATAAGGTATAAATTGTGCATAAAACTGTATATTAGATCCCTTAACCCAGCCCAATTCCTAAACCTAACCAATTATCAACAATATAAACAACAGACAGGTAAATTTAGTTACATTAGACTATAATATAGATATTCACTGACATCAAAGCTGTCGTAATACTTTTGAATGGGTGAATGGGTGCATTCATTTGAAATCTGTTCCTCACACAAAGCCATCACACAACATCAGAAGACCTAGAATATGGTGCACGAATAGTGGATTGCTCATGATCATTTTAATGGTGCTTTTCTAATTTTTTGATCCACAACTCAGATATTTGGATAACAAATAAATAAATTTACGATAAATAAATTAAATGATAACACAATGAGTAAACAATGACAAATTTTTCAAATCATTTAATTTTAAGATTTTGCCTTGGGTATAGTAAAGAAATTACCCAAAATTAGTTGGATACGGCATCAGAGGGACATTTAAAATACGGAACAAGGACAACGTTTTGCTGGTGCAGGCAAAAAGTTGCCCCAGTGACATTTCGTCATGAGAGTGTTTTGTCAAGGGAGAAAGATTATGGGAGGAATGACTGGGACACCTATTTGCAAACAATCATTATTGCAATTTTGTTTGGTGCTGCTGCTGGCACAGAAATAGAACATTTCACATTTAAATGAGCTCTAATTTAGAAATGCAAAATTACATTCATAAGCATCAAGTGCTATACATCTTTACCCAAAATGGAGCTGCACACCATTAGTACATGGTAAAAAACGTCCATAATTGTATTAATAAAAGAATGTAAACATGCTACAGTAAAAAAACTTTAACTGGTTAACGGGTAGTTACCTTCACATATAAAGAAAAAATGTATAATATATTTAACAAGACAATACATGTAATTTTACTGTAAAATATTGTAAAAAAAAATAAATAAATAAAAATAAATTTAAATGTAAAAAGTATGCTTTTACTCTATAATTAACTGTAAAAATGTATAATATGTTTAGCCAGAAAATACATGTACTTTTTACAGTAAACAATTGTTAAAATTACAGTGAAAAACAATTATCAGGCGTTTCCAGAAGTCCCTGCTTGACCTCTCGCCTTTCATTATATTTTAATGGGAAAAGTTATGTTTCTTCTTATTTTTAATATCATTTATGTACGTTTGGGGAGATCTTTGTTATATTTTATGAAAGTTAGTTAATGTTTCTTGCATTATTTTAGCGTCACATATGTTATCCTGATGGTGTTTTTTGTTTGTCTCTACATGTGTATTAATTATTGCTCCTAGAAGGGCCACTCTTGATGAACTTTAAGTCATCTTGTGGCCTTTTGTAGTTACCACGGTAATTAACCATACATTTTAAAGTGAAAAGCAGACTTTTATAGTTCCAGAAAGTTAGTATATCAAGTCGATATCATTTAATGATATAAACAGTAGTGAACTGTAAAATATACAGGCATTCAAATTACAACTCATAAAGCCTGAAACATGGTCAATGTATTTTGTACGGTAAATTTCTGGCATCCACTACTGCAGGTATTTTACCGTAAATTTAACAGAATTTTCTTTTGTTGTAAACAAGGTCCCTGCATGGTAAATTCATTAAATTAATTACTCTACAAGTCAGTGAGTATAAAGCCTAAAACTGTTAAAACCAAGGTCAAAACTTAACTTTATCTAGTGTCAGGAAACTAATACAACCCTAATATATCCCTATATGCTATCAGCAATAAACAAAAGGAATCAGCCCATATCATACTACAAGGAGGAATTCACAGAATGCAAGATATGTTTACTGCAATACTATTTATGTGACTTGCTTTTAATGGCAATAGGATGTTGTAACAGGAATGTATTTGACTGAATTAGTACATTAGGTTACACCAATGAAGAGTCAGAAATGAACCAAGACACTCAGGCAAAAATGCCACTAAAATGCCAACATTTACCACATTTTTAGCTTTCTTCAGATTGACTTTCTTACTGGTATATTTTTACCTGTTTGTTCACTGATTGAAATAATACCTTTAAGAGTGGAAAAGCAATAAAACACATTCAGCACTCTTAGGCACATGGTATATGGCTAATCCCTTGAAACCAAATGAACCTGCGTGGGCTGCTCTGCCTTATGAAAAGCCTTGTAAAATAAAACTATGTCCTCTCTCTGAGTGGTGAATGACCAGCCGATGGAGTTTAGGCCATTGTCAGTGAAGCTGTGCTGATTAGCTATGGTCTGTAAAACTTTATAGAAGACAGCAGTGGAACTGTGGAAATGGTATAGATATGGGAGAAATCAGGGCTAGTTGTCACATGAGGAAGTTGTCACAATGGCTAGTGTATATATTAGTACCTAGAGCCAAAATTTGAATTACAGAATTACTTTGAATTAGAATAATTCATAATTTCATGATTATTTGTTGGGACATAAAGATGTGTAACAGTAAAAATAATGCTGTACTGTTTCCACGAGCAGTGTTGGCGTATCATAATTCAGAAAGTACGCATATAGAGAATCGACATCAGTGACATTACACACAATCATCGCCTCTGTCACAGACTCTAAGATTTATGACACAGTATTCAACCTACAGACCATAACCTTTTACAACAAGGTAATGTGAGATGTGACCACAACGTGAGACGTCACCTGAACTATTTAACCTTTTGTGTTACACATGAACAAGAAACAGGGTGATGTGTAGCCATTTTCAGCACTTGCTTAGCAACAAATCCAGCATTTACACTTGTATTAATAGATATACATACTGTATATATGCATCGTATACAGTATATGCTATTTATCTTGCTCCTCTGTTCTGAATCGTGTTCTTATAAATTCAATAATCTATTGCTGCATTATTTGAAGTGGATAATCCATGCATATCAAGTATAAAGCATATGAAGTGTTTGATTTTCTGCCTTCTCTTGCTAAAAGCTCATTTGAATTCATTAAAAACTGTATACAGTACATTTATATGTCACATGATCTACCCTGAGAGCAACACAAGCCATCAACAACTCACATCCTTCAATAAAACGTCTCATGTCAGAGGACACATAACACTTTGGAAAGGCCTTTCATGTGTTTTATGGATTTTAAGATAAACGGCCCTTATAGCTATGTTTACCTTACATGTGTGAGCTTTTCATTTACTCCGAGCACATTCCAGTCTATTTTTACAAGGCATGAAAACAACACGCTCTTTCCAGTATTCAGAATTTATTTGCATGTGTTTTTGTCAGAAATGTACACTGTTTTCATGCAGTCAGTGTGTAAGAAAACAATGCTTGCTTATAATGTCCTTTGACTTTTTTTTCATATGATTTTTTGAAATTGCAGTTAATCACAGAGAATGTCACCATTTGACCATATCATAGGTATCTGAGCACCAATCATGCTCTCAAATGTTCAGTGAGAGGCATTAACAACCTTTATTTTATTCCCACTTTACATTATACAGTGTTCATGTTACTGAATTTTACAGTAAGCACTGAGAAATAACAAATAATACTGTATAGTAATAATGAACAATGTGTTTAAAATATAATTATTTTTTGGGGCTGCTTGTACACCTTAAAACAATCCTGTTAAATTTAAGTAAAAAAAAGAAAAAAAAAGAAAAGAAAAACGGCTGTGGTTGCCAGAAATTCACCACCAACAACAACAACAACAAAAATACTGCGACCATGTTTCGGGCATTACGGGATGCCGTTTTTGTACACTTCACTACCATATACTGTGTATCATTAAATGATAAAATGTTAATATACCAACCTACTGGAACTACAAAAATAAATGTTACTGTTAACCACTATAGTACACAGGTGGTAGTGCAGAAGGACTTATGATGACTTGAGTTCATCAAGAGTGGCCACTCTAGGAGCAATGGCGTATAAATATGTATAGACAGTGCACAGTGTACAGTACCCACACAAACACAACACACCACCAGGGGAACACATGTGGTACTAAAATAAACATTAAAAAGAAAGTTCATCCAAAAATGAAATTTCACTTATCATTTACTCACCCTCATGCCATCCCAGATGTGTATGACTTTCTTTCTTCTGCTGAACACAAACAAAGATTTTTAGAAGAATATCTCAGCTCTTTAGGTCCAGTTAGTTAAACTCTGACCCACACCCATCAAATCACTTCTGGAGATATGGATTTAAACACTGGAGTCTTATGGATTGCTTTTCTGCTGCCTTTATGTGCTTTTTGGAGCTTCAAAGTTCTGGCCACCATTCACTTGCATTGTATGGACCAACAGAGCTGAGATATTCTTCTAAAAATCTTCGTTTGTGTTCTGCAGCAAAAAAACAAAAAACAAAAAAACAAAAAAACAAACACATCTGGTATGGCATGAAGGTGAGTAAATGATGATAGATTTGTACTTTTTTTTGGTGAACTATCCCTTTAAATAAACAACATAAAATGTAACATAAAAAATCCCAATGTACATAAAATTTCAGTATTAGAGTAAAATATCAAATGTGATGGATCATGTAGGGACTTCTGGAAACCCAATTTATTTATTTCCCAATTAAAAGGACATGTATTGTCTTATTAAACATATTATACATTTTTGCTGTTAGCTATAAGGTAAATCGAATCATACTTTTTACTTTTAAAATGCATTTTTTACATGCACTGGAAAAAAAAGACTAATAACCTTTACTTTATTTTATTTTATTTGCACTGTTTTCCAAGTAAATTTTAATGATCAGTTTATTTCATGACATAATATTGGAGTAAATTTAATGTAAACATTTCGGTTAATACATTTGTACTTACAAATCTAATATACATAGTACTTAAATGAACATTTTATATGAACATTATCTTTTTGATCTTATTGCATGCTATGTGGTCAATTAGACAACATCGCTCTGGATTACTGGCAGTAGAAATAAGATACAGAGCTGCGCACACAGACCTCAACACAAAACACGATGACAGTAAAAATAAACAGATAATTGTTTTGATCATGAACGGTTAATTTTAAGTAGAAAATGAACTTTAGACTTCACAAAACAAGAAGATACCAAACATAAAAACAAAATCAACAATATAAACAATGTAAATAAACTTGCAAATGATTCAAGCCTGCTGGGAACACGAACTTCGTAAAATTCAGTACAATTTACTTATTTTATTTACCAGTGAAATTTACTCAAATTAGCAAATAAATATGACAAGGTTTTCTACTTTAGGACTGATACATGACGACACATTATAAAGATAACAAACAATCAGAAATCTAATTGAAATTTTTTTCTTTTTACATGATTGATGATTGAGTAAAATGTAGAATTTACTTAATATTTTCAAGTTCATGCTTTAACTTATTCAATGTAGAACGTACTGAATATTTTCTGCTATATTTACTTCACCACAAAAAAAAAAAAAAAAAAAAAAAATGGTTTTCAGTGAAACTACCAGTTAACCAATTAATAGTTTTTTTTGTTTGTTTGTTTTTTTTACTGTAAAATTTGTTTTACTTTTTTCCTCCCATTTAAATCATTTTTTTTTTTACAGTACTGATATAGTAGAGTAGGCCAGTTGTCACATGGGGAAGTTGTAAGCAAGCAAGGATGTAAACAAATGTTCAAGACTGGTGGGAACCAAAGGTATAAGTTTCAAATCTCTCATTGAAAAGGTCAATGTGTGTTCAGTGAACTGTATCTTTTATCCTGGGCAGTAATGGTGGACATTTTTGGAGAGCTTTTTGACTTTAGTGTAGTCGTCTAAGCAGAAATTGTCTTTCAGAAATAAACATACCCTGAGATATATTCCCAGAAGTAAAAAGTGTTGCAACTAGCCTTGTTCTCCTCAACAAATACTCGGAATTTGAATTGAATAGTAATAATGAACAATACTTAATAGGTTTCAAAATGTAATCATTTTGTGTAGCTGCTTGTAACTGCAACAAGTAGTTAAAGTAACATGTAATATGGACACTATAATGTATAGGGTTCTCATTTGTTTCTCACATAAAACTCTTGATGTACTGAAGGCCCATTGGAATAAGCCTAAAGCCCAGAGACAGCTAAGCGATGGATTGAATTTCACATTCTATATTTAAGTCCTCTGACTTGTGTCACAGGGCTATTTAAATGCCAACAGTCTTACTGTCAAAACACAGCTTGCAACAACATGATGGACCTCTTTGAGACCAACTCTTATTTTTTCAACGATTTGCGTTATCTTGAGGGGGACCATGGGACCTTGGATATGCCAGGAGTGTCCCCGCTCTATGAGGGGAATGACAGCCCTCTCTCCCCGGGACAGGATGCAGTCCCGTCCGAAACGGGGTGCGAGAGCAGCGGGGAAGAACACGTTTTTGCGCCGCCGGGGCTTCAGCCTCACTGCGAGGGCCAGTGTCTCATCTGGGCTTGCAAAATCTGCAAAAGAAAATCGGCACCGACTGACAGGCGAAAAGCTGCCACTCTGAGAGAGAGAAGGCGGCTCAAAAAGATCAACGAGGCATTTGACGCGTTAAAGAAAAAGACAGTGCCCAATCCAAACCAAAGGCTACCCAAAGTGGAGATTTTACGCAGCGCGATAAACTACATCGAGAAACTACAGGACTTGTTGCATACGCTGGACGAGCAAGATCAGAACTCTGACAGTGACCCTTACACTTATAACACTAAAGACAACCACGTAAGAACACAAGCAAGCCCACACAAGACATCCATGTGCTCTGACAGCTGGATACACGTGGTTCCATAACTATGTTTGCCAAAACTAATCACTAATGATTTATTTTTTTTGAATGTGTTATGTCCTAAAAATGCTCTAATATTGAACTACGAGGGTAAAATGTAATGTTTTCCATCACGTTTGACTGTTCAGGTGGCTGCGAGTGAGAATCACTGGAAAAAGACCTGCCAAAGCTGGCAGGGGAATCTAGATCATTCCAGCTCCCAGATGGCCAGTAACAGAGAAGGTTAGTACAAAACAGAGATACTTTCAATTTCGAGAAGTTTTAAACGTGTCAAATGAGCATTTAATAAAAGTCTGTGCGTCTAGCCATTGACGTTTAATACGTTGACCCTGCGCGCAATTCTCTTTGCGTAAATCTCTGTTCCAGGAGTCGCAGTAGAGACTTCGGCGTCCTGCAGCCTTCGTCGCCTCTCCTCGATTGTTGACAGTATTTCCACTGAAGAGACGAAAGCACGCTGCCCCGACCACATCTTAGAAAAGTGAAGCTCAAATATGCATCTCACATTTCCGACTTTTTATTTATTTCCATGAGCTAGTGTGAATGTTTTAAATGTAATAGGTGACATTTTTACAATATTAATTAGTCATGAATAAGCATTAATAATATAATACTATAATATAATTATAATTATAATTGATGTTATCATATAATATATAATAACAGATCAGTAGTTAATGTACATTGAAATACGAATACAGTATAAAGCTTTAAATTAAAGTTTCAAAACATTTCTAACCATTTGAATGTACATTAATGTGATTCTCATGAAACCTGTCAAGAAAATGTTCTGGTCATATTTAACCCCTAATCAAATAAAAATAAATAAATGATATTTTACATTAAGAAAATAAAACCTTCATTTAGCACCACTAAACAGAACACAAACAAAGATTTTTAGAAGAGTATTTCAGCCATACATGTGAATAGTGACCAGAACACTGTAGGTCCAAAAAGCACATAAAGACAGCGTAAAAGTAATCCATATTACTCCCGTGGATAAATGCATGACTTCAGAAGTGATATGATAGGTGTGGGTGAAAAACAGATCAATATTTAAGTCCACAAAGAATGTAAATCGCCAAAAACAAAAGAAGAAGAATGTAAAAGTGAAAGTGGAGATTTATAGTAAAAAAAAAAATTTATATATTTATAATAGACTTAAATATTTATCTGTTTCTTACTCACACATATCATAACGCTTCTAAAGACATGGATTTAACCACTGGAGTTGTATGGATTACTTTTATCACGCATTTATGTGCTTTTGGAGCTTCAAAATGTTGGTACCCATTCACTTGCATTTTATGGACATACAGAGCTGAAATATTTTTCTAAAAATCTTTGTTTGTGTTCAGCAGAAGAAAGAAAGTCATGCACATCTGGGATGGTATGAGAGTGAGTAAATGATGAGAGAATTTTCATTTTTGGGTGAACTATCTCTTTAAGATTTTTTGCATTGTGACATTATTTTCAGGACACTAAAGCACATTTTACCCCCTAATTCTCATTAACACATAACACATCTGGACATTTTTATTTTTACCATTCCCATTGTTTTCCAAGATAATTCTCATTACCATAACATGGTCATGTTTTTTTTGTTTTGTTTTTTTTAAATTAATTTATTTTTATTATTATTATTACAATAATATATATGCTTATGTTCAAAGATTTTCTTGATTAAAATCTGTGAAACTGGAAAGCACTACTGATGATGTAGGCCTATGAATACTTTACAGTTTAAATATATAATTTTTTCATGTTGCGGTAATGAGAATATTAGCTATAATGACTATCTTTTTTTGCATTGCAGTAATGAGAACTGGGCAATGGGGTAAAATGTGTGAAGCTGTCAGAAAATAATGTCGCACTGTAAAAAATCTCAATGGCCATAAAAAATAGGCTAAATGTAATTTCATTTTGTTTCTTGGTGTTTGATTTTGAAATAAAATAGGACCAGGACTTTTTCTTAACAGGTTTAGTGAGAATAACGTTTTTAACTTTAAGAATAAGGTTTTTAAATGTTATTAATGAAAGCTATTATGAAGTGTTACAATGTAATAGTCTGTATTCTTTCATAATTTTGAACATTCATTTGCTGTACGTGATTCCAGGTTATTTTCAGGGTCATTATCACAGGCAGAATGATTCCTGTCCATTTATATGGTCTTCCTAAAAATGCAAATGTACATATTTTGTAATATATTGCTATTACTTAAATTATTTTATAAATTAAAGAGAGAGAAAGAGAGAGAGAGAGAAAAAAAATGAATTTTAAGAGCACTGCCAGGTATCTTTCCAACATTAAACAGTAAACTGCACATAAAATTTAAAAAAATGTTCTCTGTATTTATGTTGTATTATTTTATTAAATGTTTAAGTGTGGTCTGTTGGAGATGCCCATGTCACCAAATTATGTGCCTGCTTCAGTCTAATGAAATATTTATTCTTGAAGTCAAATATTCAACAGATATATATATTAATTTGCAGCCATGTAAAAGTTGGTTTGTTAAATTTGTTTAATTTTTAAAGTAATTTATTTGGGGTTCAATACAAGTTAATCTAGATCGACAGCATTTGCGGTATAATGTTGATTTCTTTTCTTTCTTTCTTTTCATTACTTTTCTTTCAAATAAAAAAGAAGCAAAAACTGCAGTTATGCGAGGCACTTACAATATAAGTGAATGGGGCTTTTACACTTTTCTGTGTAAAGTTACAGCCAATTTTACAACTTCATTGCCATGACGACATAATGCGGTAAACCCTGTAATCCCAGTAAATTGCGATTTTAAAAGCCTTACAGCTCAAATAATATACAAATCTTAACAGAAAAATTAATTTAAGTGCTTTTACAAAATTGTGAGCTTTACATTTCTGCATTTCTAAACACTCAAAAAATTGGCCCCATTCACTTCCATTGTAAGTGCCTCACTGTAATCTTGCTTTTAACTATTTAAAAAAAAAAGGATGGACCAGTCAAAATGACTTTTTTTTAGTAAACATCATCATGCCACCAATGCTGTCAATTGAGCTTAATTTGTATTGGAATTTTCCTTTAACATTCTTAAAGGTCCCGAGTTGAAATTAACAGGCGTGTATAGCTTACAATAATGGCTGTCCTCATTAAACCCACTGAATTAAGAGCCCTCCGTATGCCATACCAGCCTTGACCAGACCAGCTTGCAGCTCTCCCAGATTTAAGAGTATTAACGGAGTGCAAAGTATGACTGGCCCTGAAATAGCCTGGCCTCGCCTGTTATTTCCAGCTGGCAGGGCAGAACTCAGGGTTGGCTGCAATGAATTTAGACCCCCCCAAACTCAGAGTATCTATTTTGTCTCATGATCAGATGTACAAGGTTGGCCAGGGGAAAATATTGCAAAGCCACAAGCAACATGACAGCTATCGTATGGTTACAGGCTGCAAGGGTTTTCCCCTTGAATGAAGCATGGGATTGCATTGCATTGAGTGGTCAGATTTAACATCATGATGAATTTGCAAGTGTTCATGTTTGTGTTTGTGTGTATGTGATGTTGCAGCTACTTCTTGGCAATTATTCATCAGTAGGTTGTTGGTGTTCCAAAGTTGCACTAAAGTATTTCATCTTGCACAGCGTGCTATCTGTCAGGACAGGCTCTCTGATCTTTCCATTTAACACATTACCACCTTTGACCTCATCATACACACAAGTAAACGTATGTACTCAAACACTCAAGTTACTTCAAATGGCCAGTGACTAACACAATACACATCTCGGAAACAAGGCTAAATTTGTATTATATAGACACCTATAGAAAAAATTGATAAAAATGTGTATAAAAATAATAACACAAACTTTATTACAAAATGTTTCTTTTTTTTTTAGCAAACTGTGGTTAGATTTAAAGCACAAATTCTTTATCAATTAGAAGAACATACGTTACGGTCCAAAAGTCTGAGATCACATTGAAAATCTAGATTTTTTCCCATTTAAACCAAGAAATAAATATGTTTATAATTAAGTTAATAAATATATATGATATGTTTTTATATAATTCGTATAATACATTTATATAAAATGTACATATTTTTATATATATATATATAATTTATATATAATTTATGTTTTAATTTATTTAATACGTTAATAGATAATACATTTTAGGATTATAAATAAATAAATACTGTATATAAACAAATAAATGGCATGTTATTAAAAAAAGGAAATATTTAAGATTCTGGACTATTTCGAAAATCAAGGTCGCTAATCAAATGACAAATACTGAGAAATTCTGAAATTCATGTTAATTTTTCAATTAATTCTTAAACTTTTAATTTATTATTCTATGTTGATTATATAATTTGAAATGAAAAAAAGAAAGAAAAGAAATTAAAAGGCAAATTAGAAGCACCTGTAGGCCTATCGGCCTAGTCACTAGTACCTTACCTAAAAAAAAAAAAAATCAAGTAATTAAAACATTTTATTCAAAAGTGTATCAGCAAGTTGTTTAAAACACTTTTAATATCCCATATAAACAAGGCTAAATCTGTTGCTTTGGCAGCTGCACATTTCGGCTGATTGTCTAACAAGTTGGATGGTATTAAGAGCAGGACACTTCAAAGCAGAGAACCAGACTGAAACCAGATAGCTCTGACTTTAGTATTGTTTTATAGGATCTCAGATGTAGAGAGGGTGTGATTTTATGAGTTTTTTTTTTCCCCCTCAGTCACAATGCCTGGCTCTTTCTCAGTGAGAAATATTACATTTGAAATATCTTGACAAATTGAATTCCTTGATCTGCATGAACAGACTCTGAATATTGAATGAGCCCAAAATTGCCATTATCATAAACCGTCGAAAGAAGGTACAATGAATGGGATTACAGCATCATACCATCTGGGATTCATCCCAGCAAAAAAAAAAAAAAAAACGAAAAATAAAAAAAAAAAAACAATGTTCCATTCGTTTAACTTGTCATTTCAACTTGATTTTAGGAGCTTTTTAGAGTTTGAACTTGATTTTCTTAATCAATAATTAAATTCAACATGGTCAAAAAAAGTACAATGAAGTTATCGCTGCAGGTTGCAAGTTTGGCACCACTTTGATTTGACTAAAAAATGTAGGGCAGCAATTAATCTGTCTTAAAGTTTACAATTTTAGTGGGTTGAAAGTGTTTTTATAGCTCAGGAGAATGGAGGTCACATATGTATAGTTCATATATTACTGTAAAAAATTAAATCGCATTTTATCTGGGTGTTTTTGAGTCACCAATACTTCGATATGTGAATTTTACATTCATCTACATAAAATCACATGTTAGACCAATAATATTCCCCCAAATGTAGTCCCCAACTAGCCTACCAGAGTTGTCTGAATGAACAATTTCATGTTAAACAATTTTGCTGATTTGCACGTTTCCCAGCATGCATTGTAAAATGAAAAAAATATACAGTTAGTGTTATAGGCTTATTTTTTGCTATTTATTGACTTTATTTATGCTGCTATTGTTTTTTGTTGCCACTGTCTATTGTGTGTTTATGTCAAACAGTTCTATGTATTGCCTTGCCTTGCCTTGCAACATACCTCTCTTCAGAGGCACAGACTGCAGTTAAGTTCATGTAAAAATAATTGAAATGGTGACAAAATAAAGGTTTCGTATTGATAATTGGCTGAACAAGAAATCAGTAGTTCTCTCAACAAGAATTTTTGCACTTAGTGAACAAACAAATTCACATTGACCAAACAAAACAATGTTACTGAAGACAATTAATAAACAGTTGTTGAGAGAAATAAAAAAATCTTCATTTATTTCATTACAACCCATTACACATTGCATAAGAAGTTCAAATTAATGCACAGATAAATAGAAAATTATATTCATTGCATATTCCTAAATATTGATACACTGTGTCTTCTATCAAACATTCAGAAAAAGCGTTTCAGAAAGTAACAATTCTTACCTGCTCATCTGAAATGCCTGTCTGCTTTCCTCGCCATGAAAAACAACTGATCATTTCTATGGACACCTGTAACATCTTCACTGACTCCACAAATGAATGGTGATATATTTCATGTTTTCTAAATTCAGTATATTGCACATGTTGTTAGCCACTGACTGTGTCTTGTGAGACACAAAGTTTTATTCCTGCAGGGGGCGCTTTACACTTTGAAAACTGAATCCTCCATGCATCCGCATATAAATCTCAGAGTGTTTTATATTCCTTTGCAGACATTTTACACTGGATAGTTATTTTTAATAAAAACTCATAAATGCGAGGATTCATACCTGTGAATGGAAATCTACCTTAGCATTATCAATAAAAGCATTTTTTTTTTTTTTGCTTTTCTCCCAATTTGGAATGCCCAATTCCCACTACTTAGTAGGTCCTCGTGGTGGCGCGGTTACTCACCTCAAGCTGCCTCCGCTTCTGAGACAGTCAATCCGCGCATCTTATCATGTGGCTTGCTGTGCATGACATCGCGGAGACTCACAGCATGTGGAGGCTCATGCTACTCTCCGCGATCCAAGCACAAATTACCACGTGCCCCATTGAGAGCGAGAACCCCTAATCGCGACAACAAGGAGATTACCCCATGTGACTCTACCCTCCCTAGCAACCGGGCCAATTTGGTTGCTTAGGAGACCTGGCTGGAGTCACTCAGCACGCCCTGGATTGGAACTCACGACTCCAGGGGTGATAGTTGGCATCAATACTTGCTGAGCTACCCAGGCCCCTATCTATAAAAGCATTTTTAAAAAAATGCAGTAATAATAAACAACTGTGACTGGCCCATCCTGGGCAGCGCTGAGAAAAGTAACAGGCACCACATGACATCATCATCTACACTGGTGGGGGATTGGGCGATACTAGTTGGGCGATACCAACTTGTATAATGGAGGGGGGACTTCAGTTTTTTGTCTGATTATGACAGACTTGTAGTCACGCAATTTTAAGGTATCTCATACTAAATCATTTTCAGCGTTGATAAAAAATATATATAAAAAAGGATAGATGCATGACTGGGGGAACAAATCACCCCTTCACAGTATTCCCCCCAATTCTACCCAATGCTTAGGAGAAATCAAAATTATTTATATACAGTAAGAGTATAGAGCTGTAACATTAGTTTGGATATCATTGCTTAGATAATTTTGTCTTGGAAGACAATTGTGAGGTCTCTTCTGAAAGACAAGTGGGATGAATGGGGTCTTATTTTTAAGGAGAAAAATCTAAGAAGCAGGAGACTAAAGTAAAGGTCACCCTTTGCTCTCCGTTGCTTTCTAGGTAAAACAATTGAGATATTAAAAAGATCTCATATGTGATTTTTTTGTTTTTTTCCCCTATAGATTAGTTGGCTGCTGATTTGTTTTACTTTGGCTTTGAACTCACCATGATGGCCATTTAAAATAGGCTATTTGTTGTTTCAACTTAGCTGATAAGATACATAGTCAATTGGCTGATAAAATAATAACAACAGGATTTGTGTTAAAAGAGAAAACAGAAGATTTACTGACGTTCCTTTGAATCTCCAGCAACAAAGCAATTCTGATGTCCCACATCACTGGAGCTGATGGAACACCCCCTCTAGCTGCCAGACAAATGCTGTTGCCAATCACACAATCTGATCATGTGATCAAATATGATACTGTTATTGCTGATGGAAAAAGTCCAGCCAATGTCTGGCCTTGGCAAAAGAAGGATGCAGAAAAACAAGAGGGTGGACAAAAAACTTATCTTTTCATAATTTTCTTAAAGATTTGCTTTCATTTATGCAGTCATCACTCACTATAATTAACAGGAGAGACTGGGGCTAGTTGTCACACATTTTAGTACTGTGAATATTTCTTAGTGCAGGTTTATTTTAGGAAGTAAATTTGATATAGGCTCATACCTTAAAGTCCTAAAAAGCTATATAATGTTTCCGCCATTACTGCCCAGGAAAAAAAATGCGGTTCATTTAACACACACTGACCTTCTGTGACTAAATTCCCCAATGACTCTGTATGGGGGTAAGTTGTGTCAATTTGAACCTGGCATTAAATGCCAATTTAATCAGTTATACAACTATGAAACATAAAAAAATAACGAATGACACAGTAAAACTGGGCATTGTTTTTGCCAACAAAAATAGAACTAATTCATGAATTGTGTAAAATTACAACATAAAACATGTCAACCTTGTCAGCCTGACATTTATGAAAAATACCCTTGTCCTGAAAACACAGCTCATAATTCCAGTGCAAATCTACCTTTATTATCAAGTTGACCTTGACCTTAATATAGGCCAGTGTGGTTTTATTGTCTTCTCCAAGAGCTTTTATAAAAATATGATGATATTGGAATTTTGTTTTGAAGGAAAGAATTCACTAAAATTATACATACAAAACCTGCTAGAGAAAACAAGCACAAATGTTCCCTTATATAACACCTTACCCAGGTCTCCCCTATAATCATTTATTCAAATATTAATTATTTCTAAGGATTCAACCTAGATAGATTTTTCAAAAGTGTCCTGGAAAAAAAGCAAATATGGTTGAAGTTTTGAATAACATATTTATTTGAAACAAATACTTCCAAGTCAGTTAAACTTAGGGAACATTAAAGCTCGCCCTCTGCCCTACACTTAACACAGTCCCTGACCCCTTACAACAACCCTCAGAAAACCCCCTGAAGTTCCCTTGAGACAACACAGCCTTCCCGAATCTCAGAGCAGGTTTTCGAGTTCACTCAACACAGCCTCCTCCAGGACCGATGCGCTGTCACCATATGCTTACGCAATCTGAGTTGGACTCAGTTATCGACTGCTGTCAGGTTTTCTCGTTGTCCATGTTGTAAACAGTCAGTTGTCTTTGATCTGAACGACAGCTAAGCAGGATTATCCCTGGCCAATGTCTTTTTCAGCTGTGTGCAATACAAACTACATCGGGGAACCCGTGTTTTCTTAGGTGCGCACGGTTCCCAGACACCGGAGAGGCCAAATGTTTTAACATGTTGTGAGAAATATCCGCATTGTGTCTTTATTAGCTGTCAACACTGATGGCTCGCGTAATGACCTCTATAAAGACACTTGATTCATTTAAGAAGTTTTAAGCTAGCTGATGTTTGACTTCATTGAGCAACTGCCTAAAGCACCATTTGTAAGCTTATTGTTCACTGAATTTGATCTAAAAATACATTTGATTAAATTAATCAGTTTATCTTGCAAGCATCTATGCAGCTAATTATACTAAAATCAAAAGTTTTAAAGTTATTTTATTAACTGCAAAGCAATACGTGCGTGCAGCTCAACATTTAAAAGTTGCAGTGAAGGTAAAGTTACCGTGAAAAAGAGCACAATTAAGAAGAAAATCATATAAATATGTACATATTTAAAGACATATAAGTAACACTTTACAATAAGGTTCCATTTGTTAACACTGGTTAACATGAACTAACAATGAACAATACTTTTACAGCATTTCATCTTGTTTAATGTTAATTTCAACATATGGTAATACATTTATTTAAATCAGAAGTTAATGCACTATTAACTAACATGGACTAACAATGAACAATTGTATTTTTATTAACTAAAATTAACAAAGATTAATAAATGCTGCAATATATATATATATATATATATATATATATATATATATATATATATATATATATATATATATATATATATTGTTCATTGTTAGTTCATGAAACCTAATGCATTAACTAACATTAACACATTTGTAAAGTGTTATCAACATATAAAATGTTTAAGACGAATAATATGTGGCTATTTGGTTATTATGGCAAATTATTTTTTTCATCAATATAAAAATGTTAGGTCAAAATGTATATTACTGGGCCTATATGTAGGCTATACAGAAGTACAAATATTCCATGTAATATCTCAGTTAATATGAAGTCATGAATTCTGCATATATAATAATCATGTAAGAATTCGAAAAGATATTAAAGGCTAAGCTAGTTTTAGATGAAGTACAGCACCTTGTCAAAAGTGTCAAAAAACTGTCCGGAGACAGTAAAATAAATAAATTAATTAATTAATTAATAAAGGTCTTTTTTGTATTCAAGGTGCAAGGTGAAAGTATTTCAATATCCAATTTTTTTACTTTATGGTTACACCACTTTTTAAGTCATTAAATCATGTTTGTAGAAAATGCTATAAATGCTTTTCAAAAATGTAATGTACAGTAATACTTATTCAAAATAACCACTCCAGAAAAGGGTTAACATCATCATATTTGGTATTTCATAACATCTTAAGTATTCTATAAACAAATGAATCTACATTACAATGGAATCGGTCAATATGAGCCAACTTTGAACATTTTTCATAACAAATCTATTCGACCCACTTAAAGGAATATTCCGGGTTCAATACAAGTTGATCTCAATCGACAGCATTTGTGACATAATGTTGATTACCACAAAAATTCATTTTGACTTGTCTGTCCTTTCCTTTAAAAAATAAAATTAAATAAAAATGGAGGTTACAGTGAGGCACTTACAATGGAAGTGAATGGGCAAATGTTTAGAGGGTTTAAATGCAGAAATGTGAAGCTTATAATTTTATAAAAGCACTTACATTAATTCTTCTGTTAAAACTCAAGTATTATTTGAGCTGTAAAGTTGCTTAAATCATAATTGTTAGTCATTTTAGGGTTTTAGGATTTGTTGACATTACATCGTCATGGTAACAAAGTTGTAAAATTGGCTATAACAAAACTGAAAATGATAAATAAGTATTTTGTCTAAAAAGAAATGTGATAATTTCAGGGATTCTCATTCGCTTTACAAATGTGCAACATTTAAAAAATAGTTAAATATTAGATTAAATTACCTTAAAATCAAACTTTAGACACTGCACGTGATGACCTCATGAATCAGGAATATTTTGCAGTGCATCGTGACAAACAGGTGTTACTGTAAGGAAAATACTGTGGTAGTTTTTGTTGTTGTTTAGTGTTTTGAGAGAAAATAAAATCAAAAGTGCCTTTTACCCCAGGGGGGCATTTAGCCCCGTTGTACACAACATTTCTACCAACTCAAAACATGTTTTAAACTAGATTTTTGAAAGATTTCTCATTTTTATAATGTCAGATAACCAAATTTGTCAATGACTCTTGTACAATCTAACAACACCTCAAGGCTCCCATTATGCATAATAAACCAGTTTTATGTTATATTAGATATTAGAAATTGAGATAAATGTTACAGATTTGCCCATTTCACCTGGAAACCAAAAGGGGCAGAGAACATCTCGCCACACAGTCGCTAATGACCTACTTAGAAATTTAATGAGTTTTAACTGCTGTTGACACCTTCATCCACAGTCCAAATCTTCAGTTAAGTTGCTGTGTGTGTGTGTGTGTGTGTGCGGGTGGGTTTGGGTGGTTTACAAGGACTTTTTTTTTAGGTTACAAACTGGTAATTACAAGGGTATTATGCTATAAATATGGTTTATGAGGACATTTCTAGTGTCCCCATAATTCAAATACCTTAAAAAACATACTAAATTATGTTTTTTTTTTTGAAAATGTAAACACAGAATCTTTTTTGTGAGGGTTAGGTTTAGGAGATAGAATCTATACTTCGTACTGTATAAAAATCATTATGTCTATGGAGAGTCCTCATAAGGATAGCCGCACCAGCATTTGTGTGTGTGTGTGGGGGGAAGGGGGGGGGGGGGTTCTGGGTCTCTGAAACGCTACACCAGCTCTTACAGCTGGGCTGCATCTGTAACGCTGCTCTTTCCTCAAGTTTAAAACCAGGCAGCAAACTTTTAAACATGGAGCCATTATTGACTATTTCTCTTTTTTAAATAACTTGATTGGTTTAATTATTTATGCTCCTTTGTGTAGGGTAAACTGTAATTAAACAGTTAAAAATGAAAGTTTTTTTTTACCATACTTACTCACCCTCATGTTTTTTCAAACCTGTATGACTTTTCTTTCTTCTGTGAAACACAAAAGGAGATGTTAGGCAGAATGATAGCTTCAGCATCCATTCATTTTCATTATATGGAAGACAGAGGTAATACAGGTTTGGAACAACATGAATTGAGTAAATGAGAACAGAATTTTCATTTTTGGGTGAATTTTTATTCCTTTTTAAGGTCTCCTATGCAGCATGCATATGTCAGTGGAGAAAAGCCACTATCAGTCATCAATACTTCTAAAGATTCTTATTAATCAATACATACAAATCCAAGGTGTCTTGGATACAGTGGAGGACAACATGAGAGTGGCTACAGGTACAATTCAATTCAGGTCTCAGAGTGAAAACAAAATAAAGAGTGGCTACACATAAATGTTCAACATAGTCACTTGAGAATTCGTCACAATATTACGAGGTGGCGAATTCGTACCAATTCGCATGCTTTAATTCGTATGAAAACTTACAACATCAACCAATCACATACGCTTCACAAACACGTGTTCGGAACATGGAAGTGTTGCTTTCTTACACATCATGTCTATTAACATTTATATCATGATTATGTTTATGCTCTGGGTTGGGAAATGTGTTACACTCTATGGGGTTAGGGTTAGGGATGGGGTTAGAGTTAAGTGTAAAAGTTATGAAAACACGGTTTTGGATTAAAACAGAAAACACGGCACATCTGGAATTACAAGAACACAAGGGAAGCATCTTCCATTGGTGGATGTATAACTCGTACATTTTCGTACGAATAAACTCGTCCAAATTGGTACGAATTCGCCACTTCGTCCCATTCTAATGAGATCGGTTTGAAATGTCTTGTAATGACCATCATGAGCTAAGCTGTCGAGCTGAGTGAGAAACCACCCCTCCACACAGATGTGGGAATCTCAGTAGGGCGTTGGGTTTGGGTGGGGAGCAGGGTGGACAGGGAGGGGGGTCACTGAGCCCTTACAGCTTTGGCCAATGGGGCACTGTCAATAGGGCTGACCAGTGTGGGCCCCGGCCTCCACACAGGGCCCTATAAGAGAGGCTGTTTGGCACCAGAGAAATCACATCACTCACCACAGTGTTCATACAAACCCTACTCAACACGATTCCAACCATGGATGTATTCTCCACATCCCAGGGCTTCTACGACAGCACTTGCGCCTCATCCCCTGAAACTTTGGAGTTTGGAACCGGAGGGGAACTTGCTGGATCCGAGGAGGACGAGCACATTCGGGTCCCCGGGGCCCCGCACCAGCCGGGTCACTGCCTGCAATGGGCCTGCAAAGCTTGCAAGCGAAAATCCAGCACAGTGGACCGCCGAAGAGCTGCCACCATGAGGGAACGGCGCAGGCTGAAGAAGGTGAACCACGCTTTTGAGGCTCTACGTCGCTGCACATCCGCCAATCCCAGCCAGCGTCTTCCCAAGGTGGAGATCCTGAGGAACGCCATCCAGTATATCGAGAGCCTTCAAGAGCTTCTCCGGGAACAGGTGGAAAACTACTACAACCTGCCTACAGAGAGCAGCTCAGAGCCCGCCAGTCCATCTTCTAGCTGTTGTGAAAGCATGGTAAGCATCTTATGCTCATGTCTTGTTGGATTTTAGGGGTTTGGGTTGACAACCATTATGTTCTACTAACATTCAAAAGGAACTTCGGCAATTCTAATAGGTCCAATGGTCAAATGCACACACTGGAAAAGAAATGATTAATCTAAATTACTTGGTTTGATTCATGATGTTTGAATCAACCTGAAAACATTAAGGTACACCTACAAAACTTTAATGGTTAGATCAAGTAGAAAGAGCTCCATAGCATAACAATCGCACGTTACCACTTTTTTCAGTGCAAAAAGAGTCGTTTGAATGTAGATGTTTGGGTTTCTCCATGTTTTTGTGTGTATCTGCACAAGGTCTGATGTCCTACCCTTTGCCCTTGTCTCTCTACTTTTTTCACTTTCGTGTTCATATCTCAGTGGCACACAGGGGATTCTATCACTCAGTTGGAGTCAGGGCTGTCTCACTACTAGCACGACAAAAATATATTGCCGTCCACATCTGTCTTCTTTTATATGCTAAGATATTAGTTTACTACTATAGGTCAGAGCACTTAGGAAATCTCAATGAATGTTAGCTAATAATCAAAATAAAGGAGATCAATTTTGCTAGTGTTGATAATGATTACGTTTGAATATGCTTCATGTGGTAACATCTAAATTAACTGATCAAAACAGTCAAATATTGTCCAACAATATTGTTTAATATGACTAAATCAACCTGACTTTATTTACCAACAAACATTATTTTCTAAGGGTTATGTAAGGTAGAAATAGCTTCTTAAAGGAATATTCTGAGTTCAATACAAGTCAAGCTCAATCGACAGCATTTGTGACATAATGTTGATTACCACAAAAACTAATTTTTTAGCCCCTTCTTTTCTTCAAAAAAAGCAAAAATCATGGTTACAGTGAGGCACTTACAATGGAAGTGAATGGAGCCAATCCGTAAACATTAAAATACACACTATTTCGTAAAAAATATCAAATCAAAATCAAATCAAATCACTTTATTGTCACACAGCCATATACACAAGTGCAATGGTGTGTGAAATTCTTGGGTGCAGTTCCGATCAACATAGCAGTCGTGACAGTGATGAGACATATCACTGTATGCATGTTAACATGATTTTAGTGTGATAAAATTGCTTACTAACCTTTTATGTGTAAAGTTATATCCAAAATTACAACTTTAGTGCCATGACGATGTGATGTCAACAAACCCTAAAATGATTGTAAAAATGAAGATTTAAGTAACAGCTCAAATAATACATGTGTTTTAACAGAAGTAGTAATGTAAGTGCTTTTATAAAATTATAAGCTTCACATTTTTGCCTTTAAACCCTCCAAAAATTTGCCCCATTCACATCCATTGTAAGTGCCTCACTGTAACCCAGCTTTTTTCTTTTTTAAAGAAATATTTTTTTTTGTGGTAATCAACATAATGCCACAAATGCTGTCGATTAAGCTTAACTTTTACTGAACCCGGAATATTCCTTAAGATATCATCTGCGCGTTTTCACTTTTTGACAGTGTACATAAAAAATGAAAAACAATATTTAAAAAATGTGCTTAATCTGGTAACTTTTAAAATAACTGGTCAAAATGGTCAAATATTGTTTAATATGACTAAATCAACCTGACTGAATTACAATAGCTTACACCAACAAACTTTATTTTGAAGTGACATGTCAGGTAGAAATAGCTCCTTAAACTCCTTAACAACTGCACATTCTCACTTCTATACAATCTAAATTAACCGACTTGATTCAAATCTAAAATATTATTTATCATGTCTGAATCAACCTGATTACATTAGGCTACATCAACAAAGCTAGTTAGGGTTTGATCTGGTAGCAATAGCTCCTTAAAGGTAATAAGTTGCCACTTTTTACAATTTAGACTTGTTATTTTAGATTGGAGAGAAGGACAGTCATCTAGACTCAGTCTGAGTTGTTGGTTCACAAGATATTTATGACAAAATCTCAATACAGGGCTTAAAAATGGAGGATACAGTAATGGCTTTCCCACTGGACTCTTTATAGCCTAATAAAGCCTCAGTAAATCCAGCCAACAGAGGCTGGCAGGAAAGAGGCAGCCGCGCCGCATTCTTGACTGACTGCATGAGCTGCGCCTCTGCCAGGATTTTCTGCAGATTTACTCAGAGAAAGTGTCATCTTGCACAAACTGGTGTCGCTTCCACTGACTCAATCAATTCGCCACGCATGGAGCACAGCGTAGCATGAGAGTTCCTCGCAAAGTAACCAGACTATGAAATAAAGCAGTATAGTGAAGCACACAAACCACACAGCTCATTTGCTGTTGTGATGCACAAGTTTTTGTAGATGAAAAAAATTAAATGATTGACAATATGTTCATTGCTTCAAATTTGTCTGTACTGTTGAATATGTTTAAAAAAAGAGCTTTTTGTTTTCTCGGCTTAGATTGACTGCAACAGTCCTGTTTGGCCTCAGATGAATCCAAACTTTGGGAATAACTACAACTTTGATGCACAAAATGGTAAGAAAAATGGATGAAGCCACATATTCAGTATTAGGGGGAACAAATGTGATAATCTAAAAATCAATCAAATATTGAAACTCAACTGGTCGACCACTAAATTGAATATTTGAAGTACCTCAATGTATTTTAGGTTCATTTTCAAATTCCTCAAAACATAATTTCCACATAATAATTACTTTCTAATAATTAAGTTCTTTGTGTCAGATTGTTTGCCATGTTTCTCTAACCATGTAATTTCCTCGTTCTTCTCCAATCCAGCTAGTGTAGTGGACAGAACTCCCGGAACATCTAGTTTGCAGTGTTTGTCCAGCATTGTGGACAGGCTGTCCTCAGTAGACACAGGAGTTGCTGTGGGAATGAGGAATATGATTGCTCTTTCACCAACTGGAAGTGACTCTCAGTCCACTTCTCCAGACAGTCCCAGCAACAGACCAGTCTACCACGTCCTGTGAGAGGGACTGAGACACTCCATCCTGGTTATGCCCAGGCCAACACAGAATTTGTGCCTCCAAATTGGAATGTCCATCATTCACAACGTTCTACACATCCTTTCAGTTATGTGTTGGATCATTAAAGGGATACTTCACCCAAAAATGAAAATTCTCCCATCATTTACTCACCCTCATGCTATCCCAGATGTATGACTTTCTTTCTTCTGCTGAACACAAATGGACATTTTTAGAAAAATCCATACATCTCATACAAACAAGTCCATACAATGCAAGTTAATGGTGACCAGAACTCTGAAGGTCCAAAAAGCATATACAGACAGCATAGTAGTAATCTATATGACTCCAGTGGTTAAATCCATGTCTTCAGAAGTGATATGATAGGTGTGGTTGAGAAACAGATCAATATTTAAGTCCTTTTTACTACAAATCTCCACTTTCACTTTCACATTTTTCTTCTTTTGTTTTTGTCTGAGTCGCATTCTTTGTTCATATCTCCACCTACTGTCAGGGAGGAGAATTTAAAGTAAAAAAGGACTGAAATATTTATCTGTTTCTCACCCACACCTATTATATCGCTTCTGAAGACATGGATTTAACCACTGGAGTCATGTAGATGACTTTTATGCTGCCTTTATGCACTTTTTGGACTTTCAAAGTTCTGGCCAC
This sequence comes from Myxocyprinus asiaticus, assembly GCF_019703515.2. Classification (NCBI taxonomy): domain Eukaryota; kingdom Metazoa; phylum Chordata; class Actinopteri; order Cypriniformes; family Catostomidae; genus Myxocyprinus; species Myxocyprinus asiaticus. The sequence goes on along the minus strand of NC_059388.1, from coordinate 11,453,079 downwards.
CATTCACTTGCATTGTATGAACCTACAGAGCTGAGATATTTTTCTAAAATTTTCTTTGTGTTCAGCAGAAGAAAGAAAGCCATGCACAACTAGAATGACGAGAGAATTTTCATTTTTGGGTGAACTTTGGGTGATCCCTTTAAATGTTTTGGCTAATTTGAATATGATTTTAGCTACCAATTGGACTGTAGTACTCTCAGCTCTTTTGAACATATTTTACCATATTTAGGTCCATTCCGCAGAATTCAGATTCTGTCCGGGCTTGGTTGTAACTTGGTTCTAGCAACTGGACATTCACTTAAGTTAAATTAAGTGGAGTCAAATTATCCATAAATCCAATAATATTAAAGAACAGAAAGTGGATCTTGCTTTTCCACCATGTTGGCTGACTTGGTAACATGAGTACATTGACAGTAATTTTTGTTTATCAGTAATAATCGCTGTGGAACTAAGTAAATGTTGATTTTTTTCCCCCATATGAACCTACTTAATGGTGTCCAACTCTGTGCTGTAAATAAGATTGTACATAATTAATTTTAAATGACTGTTACTGTATTCACATAATGTCATTTGTATCATATTTAATGAACATTTTTATATATTAAATAATAAATCCCCCCAAAATTTTAGGGTTAGGGTCACTTTTTGTACTTTAAATGAGGAATAAAATGCTTTTGAAATGCATTTTGTATCTCTCAGTAAATATTAGCTTCCCTGACAGCAGCTTGCAGGACTCCATCATACACCATTTGTCAGCTGCCAGAAAATCATGGAGAGCGGGTGGGTGTTGATAGTGTGATGAGTTGGATGCTTAAAAAAAGAGAATGAGAGAGGAAATGAGCTCTGTGTGACTGTTTGTTTAATGAAACAAATGTTACACATCATTCACACCTTCTTAATACCATTGTCATGAACAAATGGCCACATGCTGACACTTCAAGGTGCTGTTGTGTGTGTGCGTCTTTGCATAAAAGGACATTCTCCAAAATATGTTGCTTTAGTTAAGTTTCATTACATGCCCATAATGTAAACAAATGCATTACATGTCATTTTAAAGTGGTCTTTAAGGAATAAATCCTACATAAAAAAGTACAGTTGAAGTAATTTGGTTTAGTGATGGTATCAGATGCTAATTTACATTTATTCATTTGGCAGATCATATCCAATGAAGTACTTTTTGGTGCTTTTTTGTTAGTGAATCAAATAAACAATCAAATCAAGTACATAGTAGTGTGAGTATACATAAATTGGGACGCTTAAGCTTTGGTATTTGATTTTGTTTTTAATATTTCTTCCTTTTTCATCTTATGTAGAGGATCTTTAGTTACTTCAAATGGTATCGTGTGAGAGACTAAGTCATTTGGCGCCATATTTTAAAACGATACCAATGATTATTAGTTATAGGCCTAAATTATTGTAACATTTTGGTTATAAAATATCAGAAAACGCCCCACTTTTACCTTTTAAAAGGTTACTAACTCTGAGGCATTTATAATTTTGCTTTTGTGAAGGATTTCAGTAATGCATAGAGGATCTGTGAGAGTCTTTCACATGCTTTAAGTACAGCAATCCACCTTGGATTCAGTTTCACTAAGCAATCCAGCCGCCCACCTGCTATAACTCCAAATGCAATGGAAGAAACGTCCATTTCTAAAACTATACTATGATCCATTAAATGGGTCCTATATTGGATTTGTTATTAACCCTTTAAAGGATCAATTTCTACCATAAGTGGTCTCTTTTGACTCAGTCGTAGTACAAGGACTAATAACATTTGGCCACCAGAGTGCAGTCTTTTCTAAAATCTATACACACATCAACCTGTGATGACTAAGAAAACCAAAGGCCTTGTAAATGCCATCACCTCTCAACATCTACTATCACATCAATAAACCATAAACTGAATTAATAGCAGTGATTAGGGAACATTTAAAAACATTACAAGTAAGACTTCCTCTCAAAAATAAATTAGAGCGATATCCGACCACGATTTATTAAGAATAAAAGGTTATCTGATTTTGCAAGATTTCACCTGTTCACTTCAGACTGATTCTTTAGCACACTGTGGCTAGAATCTCCACACATTTTCCTGGCAGAGATAATAATATGCTGAATAAATACCATAATTCACAGTAGCAAGTGATTTGGCTGCAGTCACAGGGTTACTAAGGTAATTACAATAAATGCGGCACGGAAAAATACACCATTCACTTTTCATCATTTATGTAAAATTGCCCCAGATAGCACATGTACATCTCCGAGATGTCTGTTTTAGATCGTTTCATCTGGAAAGCATCACAATCTAATTAAAATCTGCTAACCATCTTAAAAAGCTGAGATTTACAAACATTCTAAATCATGTCTCAAAGACATCTGATGAATGTCTTATTGACATCCGAGACATATATTGACATATGTCTTAAAGAGGATTTGCAGATGAGCAAACAATGTAAAAAAAAAAAAATGTCTTCCAGATGTAAACCCAGATAGCACACGTACCTCTCAGAGTTGTCTGTTTTAGATCTTGTCATCTGGAAAGCATCACAATCTAATTAACATCTGCTAACCATATTAAAAAGATGAGATTTACAAACATTCTGAATCGTAAACGTCTCAAAGACATCTGATGAATGTCTTATTGACATCTGAGACATATTTATTGATATATGTTTTATAGACGTATTGCAGATGAGGAAAAACCAAAAAATACATCTTCCAGATGTAAACACACTCATCAAATAGATGACCTGGGGATGTACGTGTGCTATCAGGGGCCCTCCCATAATAACACTACAGTACAGACCATGCCCAGATAGCACACGTACCTCTCAGAGTTGTCTGTTTTAGATCTTTTCATCTGGAAAGCATCACAATTTAAGCAACATCTGCTAAACATCTTAAAAGATGAGATTTACAAACATTCTAAATCATAAACATCTCAAAGACATCTGATAAATGTCTTATTGACATCCGAGACATACATATTGACATATGTCTTAGAGATGTATTGCAGATGAGCAAACATCATGAAAAATACATCTTCCAGATGTAATCCCAGATAGCACATGTACATCTCCGCGATGTCTGTTTTAGATCTTTTCATCTGGAAAGCATCACAATCTAGTTTACATCTGCTAAACATCTTAAAAGGATCATATTTATAAACATTCTAAATCATGTCTCAAAGACATCTGCTCAATGTCTGAAACACATCAAATACATACTTGCGTCTTATAGACGTATTGCAGATGAGCAAGCACCGTAAAAAATATGTCTTCCAGGGGGCCTGGGTAGCTCAGCGAGTAAAGACGCTGACTACCACACCTGGAGTCATGAGTTCAAATCCAGGGTGTGCTGAGTGACTCCAGCTAGGTCTCCTAAGCAACCAAATTGGTCCGGTTGCTAGGGAGAGTAAAGTCACATGGGGTAACTTCCTCGTGATCGCTATAATGTGGTTCGCTCTTGGTGGGGCGCGTGGTGAGTTGTGTGTGGATGCTGCGGAGAATAGCGTGAAGCCTCCACACACGCTATATCTCTGTGGTAACGTGCTCAACAAGCCACGTAATAAGATGAGTGGATTGACGGTCTCAGACGCGGAGGCAACTGAGATTCGTCCTCCACCACCCAGACTGAGGCGAATCACTACGCCACCACGAGGACCTAGAGCGCATTGGGAATTGGGCATTCCAAATTGGGGAGAGGAAAAAAAATGTCTTCCAGATGTAAACATACACATCAAATAGATGTCTGGGTTTACTTGTGCTATCAGGGTATAGATACTGGTCACACAGATAGCCTACCGGTCAGGAGCGTCGACGTTGCATACATTTCTGATGTGCCTCAATTGTATTTTTCTGATGAATTACGAAGGGATTTTACCACATACCGATGTGAGAATCATTTTCTTATGTCTCCTGTCGGCTGTTCATATCAGTTCTAGCAATGCCCATTTCATTAATGAATCACTTTTTTGAGTAGGTTAGCAAATCAGTCTGAATCATTTGAACAGCTGAGCCCAATCATGCACGATGCAGTGAATCGTTTTGAGCATTTTTTTCCTTTTTAAAACAGTACCGGGATACTTGAGAAGACAGAGGGCAAAAATTGCATGGGAAGAATTTGTCCCTACAGTCAGCTGAAACAAACTTTCCATGTGCATCCTGTTGTTTCCAGCAATAAAGAAAGTCTTTATTTAGTTCAACACCAGCAAGTGCAGCTTTTGAATGACTCCAGGTAAAAAAGTATCAAACACTACTTGAGTACAGTACAGTTGAAGTAAAAAAAAAAAGTACCATTACATAACCATTTTTTTATTTTATTTTATTTTTTATGTAAGTTGGAGTACTGGTAAATGAATATGGTAATCATTTAGTACAATGGTAAATGACAAAGTACTTTGGTATTACCATCTGATGCCATCACTGTACCGTGGTACTGCCACAGTAGTACATTTTTTGAAAGGTAATTTAGATTTTTCACAATATACTTAATGATATATTAAATGCTGCTCCTATAGCCACAAGAACTGAATGCTTTAAATGTTGTTTTTACAAAACAAAACAAATTTCTCCAAGAAGCATGTCCTTTTAGACCCACCTAGACAATAAGGGTGTTTTTCTTAAATTTTTTGTATGTATTAGGTATTTGTTCCCTTAGATGATCGGTCCAGAGTGCAGTCCAAATATCTAAGTTTTGTGTAGCTGGTATGTTTTAAGTAGGCATTTTTTATCTAGTTCAACACAGTGCTGAGATAAAATACAAACATGTCCTGCTTTTTAAGGAGTAATGTTGCACAATTGGACAATGTATAGCCCTCATTTAAAATTCACCAGACCTACAGTTCCAAGTACAAATCCACTTTGATTTAGGTAAATCAATGTGCTGCCGTGGGCCTCTTTTTTCCCTGCCCCAGTTATAAATAAAATACAAATAAATCGAAAATGCCTTTGCTAGAGGATTTTCCAATGAATGTATTATGTTATTGTCAAGATTTTGCTCAGCCACAGGATTTTCATCACATCAACAGTTTTTATGGGCGTTACAAAGTTTACTTACCCCTTTATTATGGATTTTGAGAAATCGAAAAACATTTTTAACAACTGGATCAAATCAGTGAAGCATAATTATCCTAGACAGACTCTATAAAATACTTTCTTTTAGTTTCATAAGTCAAATTTTATTTGAGAAAACAGATCAAGTTGGAATATAGTTATGTGGAAACATTGAGATGTTGGACTGTTGTAGGTTGAGGTAAACAGATATATCGGTTTTACCGATTGATCAGTGCAGATAGTTGCATTTTGGAACTATTGGTTATCAGCAAAAATCTATGCCGATAGTTAGGGGCCAAGCACTGAAAGTGCATAGGCACCTATTGTATCCTTTAGTGTTCTTCTTCTTCTTCCGCCATTGAAGTCAGCCCATAGAACCGTACATAGGAAAGTTATGAAATTTGGTATACTGATAGAGGACAATCTGACATATAAAGGACACAAATATGAAGTCTCTAGCTCATACTGTCTAGCACCACCAATAGTTCAAAGTTGCACTTATGTTTATGTTCATAACTTTTGAACCGTAAGGTCATTTTGAATAGCACTCAAACGAATTCAATGGCGAGCACGCCAAAATGGACAGAGGCTGTATCTTCGCAACACTTTGGCATATTGACATGAAACTTTGTATATGTCAAAGCCATCATGACTTGAGGGTACCTGCAGTGTTTCGACACAGCGCCACCTAGTGGTCAGGAGATATGAAAAATTGCTATTTTTGCTTATAACTTCTCAACAGTTTAGCCTAAAATTATGAGGCTGGTCTCTTTAGATTACTTGGGGCACAACGAGTCGAATGATAGCCAATTTTCCTATGTCGGCCATTTTGAATTTTGTCGTAAAATGATGTATTTCACAAACACATTGGCATACCATTACAAAACTTGCAATGCATCATCGGCACTATGCCCTGAGGCATAAAACTATAAAGTTTTGGTCCAGCGACACCTTGTGGTCAAAAGTTATAATGACATGTATAAAAATGCTAATAATGTTTGATTGTTTTGGCCTTTCGTCCTGTCACTGCTCTCTTTAGATTCCTTCGGTCATGCCAAATATGCTGATACCAAATTTGCCATAGCCAGCCATACTTCCTGTCTGCCATTTTGAATTTAATTGAAAACCTACTTTTTCGAACTCCTCCTTGGCCGTAGGTCCGATTTGCATGAAATTTGTTGTGTATCATCTAGGGAAACTCACAACAAAAGTTAGGGAAACTCACAACAAATAGTTATCAAAAGCTTTTCGATAGAAAAAACAGTTCACGAGTTGCGCTCCAACGACTTTAATGGCAAGTCGCCAAAAAGCATCGAAGGCTGTATCTCTGCAATGCTTTGCCATATTTTCATAAAACTTTGTGTGTGTCATAATGACCACACCCTGACCTCATCATGTAAACTTGGTGATTTTGTCACCTATTGGTCAAAATTTAAAATGAACTGTATTTGAATTTTAGCAATTCTACCAGTTTTTTTTTTATGCTGTTTTTCTAAAAAATCAGACACTTTCATAAATGCCATTTGTTGGTGTGCTTGGCCCCGCAATTGCTGATTGCAGCTATATATATATATATATATATATATATATATATATATATATATATATATATATATATATATACACTACCTTTCAAAAGTTTAGGGTCACTTACTCATTCTTTGTTTTTATTTTCTTTTTCACATTTTAGAATAATAGTCAAGTCATCACTACTGTGGAATAATAGAAATGGGAATATTTATTATAAAAAAATCCAAAATAAATAAAAACTATGTTATATTTTAGCATCTTCAAAGTGGCCACACTTTGCCTAGATTTTGCAGAAATGTACTCTTTTTTTCAACCAACTTCTTGAGGTATCACCCTGGGATGCTTTTTAAACAGTATTGAAGGAGTTCCCATCTATATGTTGGGCACTTAGTGGCTGCTTTTCTTAATTATTCAGTCCAAGTCATCCATTTCAAAAATTATTATTATTATTTTTTTTTAATAACATTTTAGTTTTGTAATTAAATAAATTAATATGTTGGCACAATTATATTTTTGTCTACAAAACTAATTTCAAACATTTAAGCATACGCCTTCAGATCAAAAGGTTTTTAAGATCATGAGAAACATTTCAGGCAAGTGACCCCAAACTTTTGAACGGTAGTGTATACATAGACCCCTGACCAATGATCTCATATTACTGAATTACAAATGGTGCAATGAAATATCATTCTGTTTGATATTTTACTTTAAAACACTGGAACTCAAAATCAATTATTTTTAGGTGACATTGGTTTTATGTTGGGATATATATATATATATATATATATATATATATATATATATATATATATATATATATATATATATAACTGAAATATCTTGCTTGCATAAGTATTCAACCCCTGTGCTGTGAAAGCTGCCAGGTTACACCAATGAAAGAAATTGCCCTAATGAGGACACAATTACTTTACCATTGGCATCCACCTGTGAATCATTAAAGTTGCAATCGCATTTTCTGGATAAAAAACCCATTGTTGAAGGATCATTGGTCAGGCTGTGAATCTGAAAGAAAATGAAGACCAAAGAGCATTCCACAGACATTAGAGATAACATAATAAAAATGCATAGATTAGGGAAAGGGTCCAAAATAATATCCACTGTTTGGATATTCCAGTGAGCACAGTTGGATCAATAATCAGGAAGTGGAAGCTGCACCACACCACCCAGGTACTGCCAAGAAAAGGCCATCCCTCAGAACTCAGCACTCTAACAAAAAGGAGACTTGTGAGAGAAGACACAGAGAGGCCAACAATCACACTGAAGGAGCTACAGAGTTCAGTGGCTGGGAGTGGAGTAATGGTGCACCAGTCAACCATATCAAGAGCACTGCATAACGTTGGCCTGTATGGGAGGGTGGCAAGAAAGAAGCTTTGATAATCAAGTAATCTTAATTAAAGCAAGGGAATGCAAAGAAAAATCTGACTATACGGAAATGTGCCTTATCAGCACATACATTGTGTCTACAACTTAAAATACTGTGAATAATAATAAAACTTATTCCTTATTAAACTTCATCTGTTGAAATATACAAATTCTTCATCTGGTGAATATACTGTATAGGGTATAAAAAGCTTAATTTTTTAAATATTTCTTTAAAGAGCATTCTAATGGAGCCAAGTCTCTGTCCACAATAAACTGAATCTGGGATTCTTAGTTATCAGTATTGGCAAATTCCACTATCGGTCGACCTATATTTGTAGGCCTTGCCTAATATTGGAAGGTTTGTTCCTGTCATTTTCTTATAAAGAACAACATTCCACTGCAAGTGTTGGAAATATTATGTAATCATGGGAAAATCAACCGAAAGGAGATGACTACGAAACCTCACAGTTAAACCTGTTTTAAAATATGAAACACAGTATAATCCTGTACATTTCAGGGTCTGCATTTAAATTAGGGGTGTACAAAATGTCTCGGTTACTGTCGTAACCTCCGTTCCCTGATGGAGGGAATGAGACGTTGTGTCAATGTAGTGACACTAGGGGTCGCCCTTGGGAGCCCCAAACACCTCAGATCTTTGAGAAAAGGCCAATGAGAATTGGCGAGTGGAATTTGCATGCCACTCCCCCGGACATACGGGTATAAAAGGAGCTGGCTTGCAACCACTCATTCAGGTTTTGTGCTGAGGAGCCGAGACAGGGTCTCGGCCATTTCAGTGGGTAGTACAGCATTGTGGCAGGGGGGACACATCAGGGAATGGAGGGGAACAGAGGTTACGACAGTAACCGAGACGTTCCCCTTCTGTCACTCACTCGACGTTGTGTCGATGTAGTGACACTAAGGGTCCCTATACAAAACACCACAACTAGCTGAACCGTGTTACGTGGACTGCCGGTTCAGGTGCAAGCAAGCTGCTGCGTGCGTAGTAGCAGGTGCACCGGTATGCATGTAGCCTCCCCCAAAGCCCCAAAAGACGTTGTATAGTTCCCCACATCCCTGGGGGGCGGGGGGGGGGGGGGTGAAGAGAAGTATCTAGTATGGAAGCAGGCCACGGCAGCAGCCACCTGGCTGTGAGCGGCGTCCCGAACCCAGGAACCAATCATCTAGCCGCGGGGGCTCAGGGGAGGGTGGAAGGTTCCACTCCAACCCGACACACGCGGCAGCCCGGGCAAGCATGGTGGTCATCCACCATCAGCCTCAGACTGGGCGGGCTGACCCGAAGGTGGCAGCCCAGTCGAGTCCTCGATGTCTGACATCACCAGTACACTCTCCAATGCAGCGATCTAGCACTCATCCTGCTCCGGAGCTCCGAAAGGGACACTAAGTTGGCCCTGGGGTGAGCTGGTCTCCTCTCAGAACTCGCCGGGGCAAACGAGCCTGCTGGGGAATGGGAGGTCCGCGGGGATTTACCCGGCGGAGCTGCGCCCATTGAAGCCCCCAAATCACCTCCAGCGCCAGCCAGGCCAGCCTCATACCCGGAGGTAAAATGCGAGGTGCGGGGGGCGGCTAGAGTGGCTTTCCCCCAAAGAAGGAAAGCCATGACCGCAACATTGCCATGGTCATATTCTCGCAATGAGAACATGAACCATCCACGAACGATGCCTCAGTGTGATCGCTGCCCAGCCACATGAGGCAGCACCCGTGGCTGTCCAGGAATCACACAAAGACGGAAAGGCATCTTTATAAAGACGTGCCTTTAAAAAGACAATCAACGTCAATGTGTGTGCTCTAATAGAGAAAATATACTCTTTAGCAGGAATATACACTCTTTTAGCGCTGTCGAAGCGCCCAGGGGCGAAATCTACACTTGTCATGCAGAAGGAGAGAAAGCCGCTGGAAATGTGCCGTATATCCAACAGCATATGCTTCTTAAGAGGTGGATGGAACAGCAGTAGTATTCAGCTCGCTGATAGTACAACCGCTCGGCTCCGAAGAAAAAATCTGAATGAGTGGTTGCGAGCCAGTTCCTTTTATAACCGTATGTCCGGGGGAGTGGCATGTAAATTCCACTCGCCAATTCTCATTGGCCTTTTCTCAAAGATCTGAGGTGTTTGGGGCTCCCAAGGGTGACCCCTAGTGTCACTACATCGACACAACATCGAGTGAGTGACAGAAGGGGAACTACCAATTTTCATAATCGATTAGTCGGTCAGTTGTTTATAGGCCTAATAATCTTATTGCACAAAACTATCAAAGTAAGAAATAAGAAAGGCTCCAATACAGAGTGGCACAAACGTGCTTATGCACAACCTGAATGCAGAATGATGCACTTCAAAGTTCTTCAAGGCGATCCTCGCTGCATATTCAAAAGCGCAGAACTACAAGATAATATTGAAGGTACATATCTAGGTCATGACATCAAGCAGTTTAAACCTTTTTTACTTTAACTATTTATTTAAGCAGTGTCAGACAGAATCGAAGAAAGACTTTAATCTCTCCACAACACTTCACAAATCCGGGAACATTACTCACAGCAGAGGATTTAAAATCTGACAGCGATCGTCTTGAAATGTATTGTTGATGCTGTGCTTTTCTGTAAAAACAGTGCATAAAAAGAATAAACCTGAAGCATTAAAGAGACAAAACTTCTTGCAGAGGGTTTTAATGTGCTGACTGTTATTCACTGTAAAGCACAGCAAGCTATCATCATGCAAAAACCCTCTCTAAGAAGTAGGGATGAGCATTTTGAGTTATTTTGTAGTCGAGTACTCAAACATGTAAAAAAAAAAAAAAAAAGTTATCGATTACTTGAAGATTGAACATAAATTCCAAATTTCAACTTTTGAACCCGTTTTTCTAATGAAAAAAAAATGAGCACCATGCATAAACAACAAGATCTAGATTAAAAAATGAACAAAACAAAACAAAAACATATTTGCACTCACACATAGTAACATACTTTCCAAGTCTTCTAAAGCAATACAATCACTTTAAATCATTACTGAAATTTCATTTTGGGAGAACTAATGGCAAGATTTAGGTAAGTGAAGCAGTTTCAATGTTGCCCATGGCAGGCAAAAGTACAAAGAGAAATCAAATTGCAATATTCAAGTAGTGTTTTTACTAGTCAAATATTTAAAGCTGAACGAATACTCGATTAATCGATTACTTGTGCACATCCCTACTAAGAAGTTGCGTCTCTTAATTCATTTTTGAGAATTTTGTCTCCCATTAAAACCACCACCACTACAAATATTAATGTTAGAAGTCAACCCCACTAATTCAATAGTCAGTTGTTAGACGACTAGTCGATTAGTCGACCATCTTGGCACATCCCTGTTTTAAATCACAATGCATTCTGAAGTTCTAGCAGATCCCTGCATTAGTTTCACTGTCGGGTTCATCTATGCTAATGTGACAAGGTTACTTGGGTTATTTATCAGTTCATTAGATGCCTGGTAAGTGTAAAAGAACTGCAATGCACAAACGGCAGCCAGCGAGAAGTGGCCTCTGTTAAACATATCAAATTGCCCTGTCTTTGAATAAAACGGAATATTTTCCCCTCTTCTCTTACTTTTGCACTAGTTTTCAGATACATTTACATTTAGGGGAGCAGAACTCACTACTACGATACTAGTGTTGTGATTAGTTTGCTAAGTGTGTTGCTATGCAGTTGCTACTTGTTAGGGTGATCTGGTTAATTGGAGGTGGTTGCTTACTGGCCCAAGTAAAAAGAGCCCAATTCACTATAATATTCTGGTCCTTGTATTTGGCTCAGGTCCCTTCTTCAATGCAAGTCTGAGAGATTTTCTCACATGTTTTATGGAAAAATCATACACTGATGAGCCAAACAATTATGACCACCTGCCAAATATGCTGTTGTTCCTCCGTGTGCTGCCAAAACAGACCAAAATGTCTTGTAGAGCCCGCCGAGGCACCTAAAGGTGTCTTGTGGTATCTGGCACCAAGGCATTAGCAGAAGATCCTTCAAGACCTGTAAATTGCGATGTGGAGCCGCCATGGATCAGACTTATTGGTACAGCACATCCCACAGACGCTCAATTGGATTGATATCTGGGGAATTTGGAGGCCAGGGCAACATCTTGAACTCTTAGTCATGTTCCTCAAACCATTCCCAAACAATGCATGCAGTGTGGCAGGGAGTATTATCCTGCTGAAAAAGGCCACAGCCATCAGGGAATACCATTGCCATGATGGGGTGTACCTGGTCTGCAATGATGTTTAGGTAGGTGGCACGTGTCAAATTAACTTCCACATGAATAGCCGGACCCAGGGTTTTCTAGAGCAGAACATTGCCCAGAGCATCACACTCCATCCACCGGCTTGTTGTCTTCCCACAGTGCATCCTGGTGCAATCACTTCCCCAGGTAAATGCCGCATATGTACACCGTCCATGTGATGTAAAAGAAAACAGAACTCATCAGACCAGATGACCTTCTTCCACTGCTCCAAGGTCCAGTTCTGATGCTCGCGTGCCCATTGTAGGCGCATTCGGCATTGGACGGGGGTCATCATGGGCAATCTGACTGGTCTGCGGCTATGCACTGTGTGTTGTGACACATTCCTCCCGTAACCATCACTGAATTTTTCTGTGACTTGTGCCACAGTAGACATTCTGTCGGTTTGTTGCCCTTGAACACCCTGTCACCTGTTTGTGGTTTGTCTTTCCTCGGACCACTGTCGGTAGGTTCTCACCACTGCTGACCGGGAGAACACCACAAGCCTTGCCATTTCAGAGATGCTCTGACCCAGTCGTCTGGCCATAACAAGTTGGCTCTTGTCAAAGTCGCTCAGGTTTTTACTTCTGCCCATTTCTCCTGCATTCAACACGTTGACTACGAGAACTGATTGTTCGCTTACCATCTAATCTACCCAGACCTTGTTACCTGTGAGTGGTCATAATGTTTTGGCTCATCGGTGTAAGTCTGATTGCTTAGAAATGTAACACCACACTTCTCCTCGACAACTCACATGATTGTAGGTGTGAGTCTGTAGCACAAGCGGTACTGGACTAGTTACACTCCCAAGTTTTTACTACGGGTTAGTGTTTTTTTTCCTTCTTCTTTTTGAACATGAGTGACAGTATGCTACTTAGGAAGCAATAGCCTTGGAAGCACCTCTAACAATGCAAAATTTAAATGCATGAGTACAGGGTGGTCCATTAGCCCAATGTTTATGATTAAATCAATAATTGTAATTACTTTTTAGCAAAGGTCAGGCATGGACAGATCCAGTTTAGAAGGTGAAGAATCTAAGAAGAATCAAATCACTGCACACACGCACATTTATTTATTTATACAAATATAATATGTATAACAATTGCATATTACTTGGTAGTTTTCCCCCACTGTATAATAAGATAAGCTTGTATTAATGCAAATCATTAATACGAAAGTCTGTAAGTAAACATATTAAAGGGAAAAGAATCCATTGAAATTAATGAAACAATTGAGAATCAAGGAACAACTCACTTTCACAGCTTTGCGTGGTTTTGTCTATTAGGATGACATGTTTAAAGTTTACCCAGTCTGAGCTTACTCAAAAACCAACCAACATAGGAACTAACTGACGTATCTACCAAAGTCCAACGCAGGAAAAAACCATCAACTGAAATTACAATAACACAGATCCGATATTACCGTTAATTACTGGTGGTCAACTAATTGCGATTTACAGTTTGCTTCTAAACAGTACAACTACAGCACTGCAATGGATAGACATTTTGCGTGCATTTGCGAGCTTATTTTGAGGGAATGAGGCTGAAATACCATTAAAATGTTATTTTTATGAAATGAAGAGAATAATGCAGTAGAGTAATGCTTGCTTCATAAATTGATTGTCAAAACAGGACAATGTAACAATGTTTCCAGTGAATGAGGTGGTCGTTTAAGTTAAATATAATGCCGTAAAGTATAACACAGAACAGCACATTTAATAATCTTTTAAACCTTTAAAATAAACTTGAAAATAGAACTTTAAAATAATAAAATACAATGTTATGATTTACCTTCATTTGTTGATCATGGATCAGTCTTTGACATTCTGTTTGTCCTCGTATATAGAAAATTATCGTATAATATCGACTTAAATTGAATATTTCTGAATTAGATTTTAATTTCAGTAGTGACATCACAACCGTAAAACTGCACTGAAACAGTCATCAATGAATGATCTAAATTGTTCCATCCATGGCACTGTCTATACAGTGATCTTACAAGAACTTTCTGTGCAAATGATATTCATAATGAAGTCCGACTTACGTCACATGGTGCATAAGATGTATATTCCATCATAAAATTCTTCTTCTACACCTTAAGCAGATTTTTTTTTTACCCATAATTTGACAATAGAATGACAAAACAAGTGTGTTATTGCTAAATCTACTTTCTTTACAAAATATTCCTTGCTACAGTATGGTATAAATTACCTCAGAGTTATCCAGTCAAGGACATAAAAGAGCTTTCTATTCATAGACACGAGCACCAAAAGAATCCTTTGAAAGGTTACTGTACAAAGCGGTGGAAATGAAAATATAACAAAAATAAAAACAAAATCAACTGCATTAGAATTAAATGTCGAGTAAACACATTTTCACAAAACTACAAGTGGGACTCAACTTGCGACTGGATTCAGACAACTGAAATAAGAACAATAACTGTAAAACCATGTACTCCGTGCACGCCGTCCTCTCTGCCATCATGTCAATTTTTCCAAGCACCAATTTGGGACACCGATCATGGAGTTTTCAACCTTTTTGAGTAGGTAGTACACTGAAAGAGGATAGTCTTTACTGGTCCTCTTCCGATCTCTTGGACCTCCTTACATCACTGTGATTGTGATTTCGAGCAGCTCCCACTCAGTGTCCTCTACTTCTTCTTCTTTTGGAACAATCTGTGAAAGACCAAAAGGACAGAAGCTGAGAGACAGGTTTAATGGGACCATCAAAATGTTTGCTTGTATGTCTGGGCTTTTTAACTTATACGTTTGACTTTATTAGATTGGATATTAAGGGCAGTGAGGGTAAGTCGTAAGATAAGTCATAAGATTTCATTTTGGTTAACACTGAATGCAATTTTAGGTCTGTTTGCGCTTGTAAACGTGCTAGATTTTGATTAACCAACTGCCTCAGGGACTGTTCACACCGAACGCGTTTTTGTGTCCGTTCGTGTATGTTTTAAATAGTTTTTTTAAACCTGTTAGATGGAATGCGTCTTACTGATTCTCAGTGTCTCGAGCAGGAGCGCTGCATTTTTTAGACACTGTGTCAGGTTAAAAAGAACTTCAACTATTAAAACTTGTCTCCAGACACCTGCGTTCTGTTATATTTGTTGCGCTGCGTCTTAGGTTTTTTTAGCGCAAGAACTCCCTTAGTCTGAACGGCTCCTGCAATGGTATGGAATTCACTAGGTTTTGGAATGGAGTTAAAAGAATATTCTGGATTCAATACAAGTTAAGCTCAATCGACAGCATTTGTGGGAAAATGTGGATTACCACAAAAATTATAATTTCGACGAAAAAGCAAAAATCGAGATTACAGTGAGGCACTTACAATGGAAGTGAATTGGGCCAATTTTTGGAGGGTTAAAAGGCAGAAATTGAAGCTTATAATTTTATAAAAACACCTGCATTAATTGTTCTGTTAAAACTTGTGTATTATTTGAGCTGTAAATCATTGCTTTTACAGTCGTTTTAAGGTTTATAGCATTATGTCATCGTGGCAACGAAGTTGTAACATTGGATGTAACTTTACACAGAAAAGGTTAGTAAGTGATTTTATCACACTAAGATCATTTTATAACCCATATTGTTTACATCTTGTGGCTATACTTTTTTTTAATACAGTGAGTTTATGGGGATGGGGCGTGGTCGTGTGTTTGTCTGCGGGAGAGAGAGTGATAAGGCTCGTCACCTGGGTTGTAATTATGTCTAACAGCTGTCTCTTGTTATAGTGATGGCGGAGGGAGACTTAAAGGCCACCAGCTCACCAGAGAAGAGGAGAGAGAGAGAGAGAGTATGAGCTTGATGTTCACTAATGATCTGACTGTCTGTTCCAGAAGAAGAATATTTTGTTATCTGATTGAGTGTAAAGACTGAACCTGAGGCGACAGGAAATAAAAACCTTGCCCGCACTGCTTCGTTGCCTCCTGTCTCCTCCATTGCCCAAAAGAAGTTGTTACATTGGTGCCGAAACCCGGGAAGGAGGAGAGAGTCCTTGCCACTGCCATCCGCCCAAAGGAGCAGCCGCGGCCGTCTGCAGGGGAGGAGGGGCTCACTGCCGGCCGCCTGGAGCGGTGGAGTCGCTGCCAGGAGCAGAGGGGCTTGCTAGAATGTGGAGGGGCGTTCCATCCGGCAGGGGTCCGCCCGGGGAGGAGCGGCTGTCGTCCGCCAGAGGGTGGAGGAGTGGTCGAGGACCAGGCAATGGCATGTCGGAACCGGCGAGCAATTTCTCTCTGACTGTCGCTCCACCTTGCCCTTTTCCCTACCCTTGTCTCCCTCCCAGGTCTCGACAGGTGGGGCAGGCGCGGCAAGAAAGGCAACGCCTCCCCCCTCGGAAAGGGGGGGGCGGAGATGTACGTCATGCCGGGGGTTCAGAGGCCTGAGGCAAAGGAGGGAGGAGTGTGGCGAGGAGGAGGGATAATCAGTTGAAGAGAAGGATAAGGCCGAGCTGGATGCGGCAGTTCGGGAGAGAGAGAGCCACACGTAGCTGCCGTGTGTGTTTAAGTTTTCATTAAACATTATTTTGACTGTTCAGCTGGTTCCCGCCTCCTCCTTGCCCATTTTACCCTGTTACAGAGTATTTTAATGTTTACAGATTGCCACCATTCACTTCAATTGTAAGTGCCACACTGGAACCCAGATTTTTGCATTTTTTAAAGAAAAGGAGGGACGAGTCGAAATTAATTTCTGTGGTAATCAACATTATGCCACAAATGCTGTCGAATCATTTTAACTTGTTTTGAACCCGGAATATTCCTTTAATGTCATAGTTAGGTGTATCGATCATAAAGTATCAATACGTCCGATACTGATTTTATTATTACAACTGATTTTATTATTTATTTACCATGGAAATAAATGCATAGGCTTGGAAGCAGATTGTTTTTTTTGTTTTTTTTTACTTGCAAATAGATGCGAAGGATATGGACTTGTTCTTTCTTTCGTTCATCTTAACGTGCAGAGATTTTTTAAATATAATATTTAAAATGACCCATTTTATCCTGGTTGTATCATTTATTTTATGGTTGTTTTATAGTAAAATTAAATCTTTATTTGTTGGCAGGCTAAATAAAGATTACCTACAGTATTGCACTGCTTTGCACAAGCTTGGAAAAATGGCTTTTGGATGGTTTCTATTAGGGATGCCCCAGTACCATTTTTTTGAGAATGAGTACGAGTACCAATACTTTCTGACACTCACCGATACTGAGTCCAATACCTTTTGTTTTGTTTTTTTCTGAACTCCATATCAACAGATTATTTAAATTGTATCATCAAAATGGTGTTTAAATAAATCAATTAATTAAAACTTTAATCATATGAAAATATAACAATTATTATTTTTTATCAAATGAAGTGCTTTTATACAGAACCTCACAGCACAATACAAAATACAGCATTGGTTATAACATACAGTTCTATTTTGTTAAATAAAGTGCTTCACAGATGTGAGATATGGCTTAAATATAATACAATTACAATTGATTTATTATTAGTAGTAGTAGTAGTAGTGATACAGTGAATATTACATAACTTTACAATAGTAATATATATTTCTGTCATACTTTTTTCATTTAAATCAAGCTTTTATTTTGACGGGGCTTTTATTTTAAAGTGTTTCTGTGTGATGACGGCAGCTTTTCAGTCCGAAAAAGCCGGGCGCTATGTGACTCAAAGTGATTATTAAACTGCAAAAGCTTGCTATATAATTAAATAAGTATGTACTCTGTATGTGCCTCGTGCTACAAAGTATTTCCCCTATTCGCTGTCATCTGCAACAAACAAAGCGCTCGATGCTCATGGCAGTGTTTTCCCTGTATGAGCCAAGGAGGAGCTTTAAAAGATACGTGGTGCAGCCGGCGTCGGCACAACATTGTCTCCACACATTCACTGGTGCTCTGCTCACATTTGAAGCACGCTGCACATGCAAAGTAAACTATATATTTATCTCATTAAATTGCAGCTTTTGCGGTTAAATAATCTCACTAGGACATAACGTCATTAGAATTTGTGTGCTGAATGTTTATGTAATGACATTCATTCATCAGATGTTATCGGTTTTTGGTATTGGAGAATTTTTACGAGCACGAGTACCTGAGTGTGGTATTGGACAAGATTCCGATACAAGTGTCGGTATCGGGACATCCCTAGTTTCTTTTGAATATGATCTTACTTTGAAGTGGTGACTACACTGATCTTGTATTTCAGATATGTGTATGTGTGAGTGTCTACTCACATGTGTGTGTGTGTGTGTGTGTGTGTGTGTGTGTGTGTGTGTGTGTGTGTGTGTGTGTGTGTGGTTTAGTGTTGGCAGAGCTTTCTGTTCACTGTGGCTTTGCTCTTTAGTCAGCATGCCAGTCTTGATGGGGGATGATCTGAGCTCAACTCTCTCCTAGTGATCCTCTTGCCCAGACATAATGTTCTCAAAATACTTAACTCAATAGCTCACAAGCACATATGATTTTATAGCCAAGGATCTAGCCTCAATCAAGAGACTAGTGCAGAATCCCAGTGCCCCTCAAGTGATAAGTGCTCGAATGCCAGTGCCTTTCTAAGTTATCTGTAATGTATTTCCGAGTAGACATACTTTAGAGTGGGTACTGCTTATAGCTTCATTTTAATCATGGCTGGTTTCTACGGTGAGGTTACATAAATGCCAGCTATTTTGCTGCTCAGAGCTAACTGCAGCGTGAGCATCCAATGAGGTGAGAGTTGGGCGAGAGTATCATTAATTCTACGAAAAGTGCTTTGGTCTGACCGGAAAACACTGTGACTAATAGAATTCTCTGATATTCTATTGCATTTGCAAAGAGGAAGGACATTTTGGAAAATGAGAGTGCTGTTATTTCAGTGAAGTGTAATAATGGACTCGCAAAAAGCTGCGTTCTTTTTCATTTTAAAACAGAAGTGGAGGCACTACTTTTGATGCTGATAAGTGAGGTTCCTAACAAATGATTTTGAGAATATCATAAATAATACTTTGTAGAAAAAATTTTAAAATTTTCTATGCAGCCTGTATACCTATATTAATGTGTCATATCGGGTTTTTTAATGCCTTATAAAGGTATTCATAATGCCGTAATAGCAGTGGCATGTAGTGGACTTAGGAGAGCATTTTGGATAGTTTAGTCTAATTTAAGTTCCAATTGATGTTTACACAGTATCCGGGTTATAGGCATATGAAACACCATTTACCTTATACTATCAACAAGTACCAATACTATGATATTTTGGTATGTTTATATAAAATATACATACAAATATCTGGTTGTCTTTTATTTGTTCCTACTAACTGTTGTACTGTTAGTCTGCCAATTAATTTCACATCTGATAACTGAAATATATATATATTTGAGCTGCCAATCGATGAAAATTTTAATTCAAATTAATAATACGAAGTGCCGATTAATTAACCCATTAAGCTCGGATGGGCCCATGAGAAAACAAATATAATAATCAAAATATGAATAACTACAGTCTTGACCAACACAAAATATGTATAGTTTTAAAGCCTAGAAGCTGTACTTTACAATGAATGTATGCATTATGACCAAAACTGAACAAGTGCTTTAAATTTTCAGACAAATCAGAAGTGCTCCATTCTGATAATTTATTAAAAATATTGCAATGTACATATTACTGTAATCCGTAAAAACATCAAACCCATCAAATAGCCATTTAACATATGTTGCCGGAAAGCTCTCAATGAGTAGAATACAACCAGTCATTTGTTTTACTGACAAAGAAAAATATAGTGAGTAAAAGTTAAGTATATGTCTTTAACATGCATGTTTCATGTGAACAGGTGTTGCTCATATGCAGCATTTTTGCTTATAACTTCATGAAAAATAAACAGACCATAAAATATCATAAAACATACCATTATTTAGAGGAGGCGGTTATCTTTAAAACAAGCCCACACACAAAGTAATTGGATGCCTATATCATTAGATAACCCACATGAAGCACACTGTGCACACAGCATCTGGCTATCTGGCATCTTGCTTTCTGGCTACAAACACGTTAGCTTTCCTGGATCAGATGACAGAAATGCTGTAGCATCATGGAACACTAAACGAATCGGATTGGGTTCAGATTGCTCCAACCAGTGGTGATAGTCCTTCATATTTGGGCAGCGAGTCATGTGATCAATCACTCTAATTACATTTGGCGCCAAGTGCATGACACAGACTCAATGATGACTCAAATGGCACAGAATGAAACTCATTCTGTAAATCTCATTACTAAAATCATGTCTGCATGCTATGCAAACCTTAAGTCATTGTTGTGTTTGCTGGAAACTAGGATACATTTTTATTGTAATGCTATAACCTTTGATTGCTTTGTTGTATCAATAATTTTTTTTACTCATTTACAAGTGACATGATTGGGAACAAAACAAAAGCAGTTTTTTGGAGCCACCTTATTTACATCCTGAGGTATATAATGTCAAATCAGAAAAATATGAAAAAAGGTACATTTTTAGCTCAAGTTTTTGTGATTTTTCAGCAGTTTCTTAGGCTGAGAGTCTCAGAATTTATCATAATCTATATCATTAAAAAATGTATTTCTTTGAAAATGTTTCTTAAAAATTGTACCAAACACTTGACCCTCCTTGTTATTTATATATATACATATATACAATTTATATCATAAAATATATTACATCATATACAAATATTGTGGCAGCAGACAAGTAAAGCATTTAGACAATACACAAAGTGGCTTTAGAAGTTGTAATTTTGTTTGTATTATTTCCATATCTTTGAATATAACCTTATTATTGGCTTACTTCCTCCTGCTTTATTTTTAATTGTTGGCCTATGTACTCTTGCGTCAGAAGGATACTTTTGGAGCATCTTGCTTTGATTGCTATTGCTCTATCTCTCTATCCCTCAAAACACACACACGGACTAAAAGCCACAACTTTTTTGATTTCATAGAGCAGTGTTCCCACGCATCCTGGAAGACCTGGAATTTTGCAGTGCAGTTTTCCAGTTATAGAAAATGTGAAAAATACCTAAATGCCCTGGAAAATAATGATTTGTCCTGGAAAATATTTGAGTGTAATAAAACTGTTTGACTGTGTCGCAAAAAAGGTTTTTGTTACATGAACAAAAACATGGTAATGATCGGGACTCAGGATAGGTGTCAAATACACACATACGTTTCATTTTCATACACTGAGAACACTGCATCACGTGCACTCTGTGTGTGTAGTAGATGACAGAGAGCAGAGTGCTCTGAAACTTGCAGCACATACAGACTATGTTTATTTAATTAAATTTCAAATTTCGGGGTTTAATAATCACACTGGGGAGGTGAGAAACTACCATCAAAAACACACAAAAGCCTAAATAAAAGTTTGATTTAAATTAACGCGTGAAATGGAGAAAATATTTTAATACTGTATAGTAATATAATGTTTACTGTAATTAAATAATAATAACAATGTATTAAATGAATATCTCACATATGTGATGTTCTGTGTGCAGCACTTCATTTAACAAATATCTCCAGCGTTTCAAATTTTGTTGCGGATTTTGTAAAAATGTATTTGCTAAAAATAATGAAGTTATGTTAAAAGAAATACATTTAGATAATTCTATTTTATTTGAATAAAGTTTTAATGAACTAATTCAATTAAAAATCATTTTGATGATAAAATGTCATTAAACTGTCGAATACAGAAATTCAGAAAAAATAACCATCCAATAACCACAATACACACCATGACCTTGTGTGTTTTTGCTTAAATGTTATTACACCCGTTGGGCACATAAAAAGTCCAGGAAATGTCCTGGAAAACTGTGCCTTGAAAAGAGTGGGAACCCTGAGTCTTTAACTATTCATGGTTACATGTTAAATGCATATATTGTTGATTGTGTGTTAGGTATGTATTATAGGGTGTGCTACAAGGCATTTAAAATGCATTATAAAGCGTTATGCATTATAAAAACCCACAATGTCTATGACTAGTTCCATCATTCTCAAAATACAGTGAGATTAATAGACTTAAGAGGCCTGTTCAGTACTGTAATAAAACAATATTGATTTCCCAATCTAAATAGTTCTTCTCTAAGGATAAATTTTCCCTTAAAAGTCCTTTAAGTGTAATTCCTCAATGTCTGGCAAACTGCCTGATAAGTGAATCCCTCTTATTCAGCTCAACTGGTCTCAGTGATGTCATCCGCACTTCATGCCAAACTGCTTCAATTGATTCATTATGACATAACAATTTAGTATCAGACACAGTAGCTGTCTGTTCTACTGGTGACAGGCCATGCCAGTCCTCTGATCTCCCACAGGCCTCAAGAGGGATCTGGGGCAGCTTACTTGTCCATGTGCTGCCCCCTTGAGGTCCTGTTACCCTTAAAGCAATGAAAAGCCTCACCTACGACATGTGGTTCTGTTGAGAGGCCAGGTTCTGCTGCTGCTGTTGCTGTATGAGGAGCTGCTGCTGTTGGCGTCTACGGGCGGTGCGAAGCTTCTCGAACCGTGCCTCCATCTCCTCCAGGACTTTAGGGGTATAGCGAACCACCAATTTAACGCTGTCCTTAGCTGCTTTTAGCAGCTCCACAGCCTTCTCGTGGTGTTCGCCCTCCACACTCTGTGGAAAATAATGAAGACATGTCATTTCCAACATGATCTCATAAGTATTCGTCCATAAAGTGTGGTTCTATCACACGTACATTTTCGTACATTTGAAAAGACACTGAAGTGTAAAACATTGACAGCATCTGAAATGTAAACATCTTACAACTTCCTATCACATCATCAACCCATAGTTGATTTTGTTTATCATCTTATGGTGGTGGGGGTAGAAATCTTTAGGCACCTCATGATTTGATTTATATTTCGATTCTGAGAGTCACAATCTGATTCGAAAAGGATTCTTGATGCATCTCAATTTTTGCCAACAGCATAGGGGCACAGATCTTTGGTGAGTAAAGGTGAACAATTAAAGTTAGACACAAAAGAGCCATTAATTTCCTATCAGCTCAGTAAGCATAACATGTTTGGTTTAATGAGAAATTGCTTCTCAAATGCTCCATCACAGCATGCATCCTTATTACAATCTTTGATGCAAATGAAATCAAATGAAACCTTTCTGAACTCCTCTGTCTCTTCGATCAAGAAAGAAGTAGACATTTGTTTCTATAAACTCGTCACATACTGAAATGTTGGCAGACAACAGCAAAGAAACAGGCTTTAAAAGGTTTCGCACAGCACTTTATGAGAGCAAACTGCGTTTTCACAGAAAGATTTGTTCAGATTCAGTGAAAGATTAATTTGAACAACTAACAGTGCTTTGACATTTTAAACATTTACTGTATATACACTCAACTGACATCTGCTCTTTTCATTTTAAATATAGACTCTCATCTTTAGAGCTTATTCAACAAATTTCAGTACTTTAATGTCAAACTTTACCTAAAGAAAAATTCAGTGTCTATTGTCTAATGAGTCAGAGAGAGAGTAACAGTTGCAAAGATTGACTTATTAGCCTATTATACCATGATGTGATCAGCCTGTTGGAAATCTTTGTTCAATGAGATCAATGGAAAAATCCTAATCATAATAATCTGACTATCACTTCACCCCAGACTGATGCGTTTCGATTCAATGTCAGTGGGTGCTACAGCATGAAGAGGCATGTTATGTAATGGCAGCATAGATAAACTTCAGCGAAAGTATCTGTACGATAGATTTGTCAATAAAAAAAAATTCACTTTTAGAAACAGAGTTAAATAGAGGGACTATGCTACCAGAGAATCTTAAAGAGAAAAGATCCATTAATCAGATAGTCGCAGCAAACGAGCACTGTAGTGAATCTAGTCTGTCTCCCTAGACTCGTAAACTACTGTACTATTAATAACTACAAATATATTTTGAAATAATCTTAAAATATAAGGTTTCTATACTTATAATCAACAGCTTCAAATCGATCGTTTTATATTTTTCAATCTTTTTATTTGATTATGCCATCCAGAATGCTTCATGAGATTGTAGTTAATTCCCTTATTAAAGACATTAAGTACATAGTCTTTTAGTCCAATTTTCAAAAAACTTTTTTGCTTCAAATTAAAGCTTTTAATATTGCTGGTTGGTTTGGTTCATGGCTTGGAACCCTTTTCTGAATACTTTTATGAAATCCCTATGGAAAAATTTATCTGAAATACACTTCCAAAAACAAGACAACTGAAATGTGGATGGGCACTGTGATTTTTAGTCCATGTCTATATGCTTTGAGGCTTACAGTTGACAGTCAACTTTTAGCACATATGTCAATTTAAAATGTATAGGTTTCCTTTTCTGAGAAAACAGACCAAAAATATTGATGACTCATCTTGTTTGCAAGGGTGCATACAGATTTTTGCCCAATAAAATCTACTCTAGAATGAGAACGTCAATCCCCTAATTAATACCACCTTCTTCTGACTAGCAATACCAAGTACAAATCACGGTTTGTGGCTGTGTAAACTAAAGACTGCTGGCTATTTTAAAAAAGGGCGAGCTCTACAGTATTATCAACTTCCTGTTTCAATAAGAAATACATCAACATAAGAAAGAAAACTTACTGCACTTTCTTGCATTTAGCATTAGCTATGAGTTAAACAATGTCTACTTACCACTCCATTGACAGACAGGAGCTGATCACCTCTCTTTAGGCCACCGTGCCTCTCGGCCACGCCCCCAGGGATGATGCGGGAGATGTAGATTGGAGAGTTCTGCTCTTTACCGCCCATCACATTGAAGCCCAGCCCCTCCTCCGTCTTGGGCAGCTCCACCACTCTCGGGTGAGAATGACCCTCACTGGCTGCAAACGCCGCCACTGTGGCCTGGCAGGGACAGTTGAAGGTATCAGTGAGCGTGATTGTGGGACATGAGGGCGTGACACTAAGAAATTGTGATGGACTGATATGATGACCAGGCCCATTAATATGACGACATTTGGCCTTTTTAGATTATCAGAATCGTTACAAAATCTATGCTAGAATAAATGTTCATCTAATTTCAGCCTTTGTGAATGCATCTAATCTGCTATCATTAAGCTGTATTATAGATAGACTTCACTGACTTCATACATCCACTTTAAATGACCTTGGCACCATTGTAAACCCAAACTGGTTGAGCAACTGAGAAACAATCTCCAATTCATTCAAGATAGGAATTCATGTGTTATATGTTTTTTGTAAAAGATCCAATTAACTGACTGGCATGAGCCCCTTTTACTTGAATAACCTTTAAGTGGATTGATATTCAAGGACTGTTAGGCTCTAAAGCCCTCTATACACATCAGTCCTCTAACATGACATTCTTTTTTTTATCACCTTTTCTCCCCAATTTGGAATGCCCAATTCCCACTGCTTAGTAGGTCCTCGTGGTGGCATGGTTGCTCACCACAATCTGGGTGGCAGAGGACAAGTCTCAGTTGCCTCCGCTTCTGAGACAATCAATCCGTGTATCTTATCACATGGCTCGTTGTGCATGACAACGCGTAGACTCCCAGCATGTGGAGGCTCATTCTACTCTCCACGCACAACTTACCACATGCCCCACTGAGAGCGAGAACCACCAATCGCGCCCACGAGGAGTTTACCCCATGTGACTCTACCCTCCCTAGCAACCGGGCCAATTTGGTTGCTTAGGAGATCTGGCAGGAGTCACTCAGCACACCCTGGATTTGAACTCATGACTCCAGGGGTGGTAGTCAGTGTCAGTACTCGCTAAGCTACCCAGGCCCCCAAACTCTAACATGACATTTTTGATCATAAAAGCCAAATTAAGGATCTACTGACTTATAAAGGCTTTACTTCTATCTTGACTCATTGAAAGTATGGCCTAGTAAAATTCTAGCTTTCTAATGGGCCTGAATATTGTGTTGACAGTCCTAGTGATATACTGTACACCTACAGAAAAGTGGATGTGGAAATACTTGAATAAATATCTATGAATAAACATTTCTATAACTAGCAAAAGCAAGAAAATATTTCTGTGATTCTGGATGTTTTTAGCAGCCTGTCAAAATATCTTCACAGGCATGTTTGTGGTGTGAATTCAACGAAAAGAGAAACTGCAACCGATATCCAGCCTGTCTGAATTCCTGTGATTACAGGGCCTGTTATCCAAGGCAATCAACAGCAGACAGTGAAGAAAGACAAAAGCACTTCCCGCTGATCCAGACTGAATCTACAGGTGCAGCACAGTGGGACTCCCCTCATTACACACAGGAAAACAACAAGAGGCTTTTTCAGAGACTTTGTAGGCGGCATATTCCCAAAAGGCAAACCATGCAGTTTTCTGATCTCTGGAACTGAAATAACATCATCTTCTCTGTCTGAGTGTTCAGTAAACCCCAAGAAATGCTGTTTGAAAGTTCTCTGCATGTAAGTCTGTCTCTCCTCACTTCCTATATACTTTTTAGGGAAAGAAGACAAGGAAACATATTGCAAGAATTTTTGAAGTCACAACATTTTCATTTGCTTGGCTGAGATTTGTCGATGGTCCCACTAAATGTCTCCTGTGCCAGCCTGTACTAGAACTTACACGAATACTAATTTTTACTACTCCACTAGTCAGTGTTTACCTAAGTCAACATATGGCGTACAGCATCAGCAGACTTTGCTTGTTCCAGGTATGTCCTTTTCAGGCAAGTCCTTTGCTTTCCTGTTTCTGATGTTTCTTGGGAACTTGCTTATAGTTTATATGGGGAACAGCATCCAAAATACAACATATGCCAGATTGTATCTGCGTTATTCTGAGCTAATCTTGAGGCTCTTAATGTATGGCCTATTCAAGCTCTTCTTTTTCTACATTAAAATTCTACATTACTTGTCCTACACATTAGCTCTTAAAAAATTCCATACACTTTCAAAAGAATCTTAAATGGTATTACATTTTGGCTTTTAACATTTACATCAGAGATGCATTTGGAATGCACTTGGCGTATGGATGATGAAATGTATCTCAAACTGCCGAAGCTCCATGGCAACTGCTGCAAGGTATCCCATAGGATGACTGGGGCTTTTAGAGCTGTTCTCCATCCTGTTTATGTGCTATAGATTGAAAACTCTCCCTATGGCACCCACACGAGCTGCTCATGCCATGATAATTGCCCCTATTGCTGGTGTTTTGCATTCCATATGCTTTCAAACCTGTAGCAACTTGTCAAAGTGACCAAGCAGGGCGCTTTGAGGCACTCTAAGGCTTTTGTAATTTACATCTATATTAGAACTGTAATTTATATGTTAATTCTACTCACCTTAGGAGACTTGCTAATGTAGCATACTAATTAAACAAGGTATAAGGGGAATTGCTATACTGTAGGTTCATATTATCAGCACCAGGTATGCTCAAACGAGGAATACAAATCGTAAAGTTATTGCTT
Organism: Myxocyprinus asiaticus; assembly: GCF_019703515.2. NCBI lineage: Eukaryota > Metazoa > Chordata > Actinopteri > Cypriniformes > Catostomidae > Myxocyprinus > Myxocyprinus asiaticus. The sequence goes on along the minus strand of NC_059388.1, from coordinate 11,425,467 downwards.
TGTCTTTATTGTGCTGAAATTGAAAGCCCAGATGTCATTGACAAAACTGCTACAAAGTTTAAATAGTAGCAAATCCCATTAAAAATGTATTTTAAGACTGCATCAATGACGAGGACATAGATTTATTAAAATTCTGAAAGCATACACTGCACATGAATTACCATACTATCAAGACATTACAAAGAGGAAATTCATTGTAGATCATGAAACCATAATATCATAATATATCTCACCTCTTTAACTTTTGTCCTTTGCATTTATCAAAATAATAGCTTGATAAAATGTAGATGTAATCTTTCCCCCTGAGTCCCACTTATAATCTTAGTCAAGGTGTCTTGCACCAAAAACATATATACCCATTTTCCAGCTTTTCTCTTACCCTTATAATTCAACAAGAGTTTTTTTTGGCTGTTTTGCAAAGATGTTACCCCACAGCCAGGAACAGCACAACATTTGGCGAACCTCATTGGTAGTTTTATGCCATAATGGTATAACATTATTTACTTCTTCTGGTGTTCTACTCATCCTCCTTCCACTTCAGTGCGACTGGGCAAGTTGTCAACACCAGGTGTTGCTGGCATTTAAATGTGGGCAGTCATGTTCAGCTTTCTGAACATCAAACATGTCAAGATATCAAGAAAAAAGATTTTTCATGATATGAGCCCTTCAAAGCTCAAAAAACATTTGACATTTCCGCAGTGGACATGTCGAGAATAGCCTTGATAAACGCGCAAGTCCTCTGTTTTTACTTGGCTTTGCAGAGTTAATAGACTATTACCCTCAGTTCAACAACACAGTTACAACAACACCCACAAGAGCGGCCTATTGAGCTTTTTAATCTAGGTATCACTGGGTACTGCTCAGCATTCTTGGTAGCATCCAAGCATACATTGTTTCTCTCTCTGTTCATTCACCTCTTTTCTCTGTGTCTGGTGCTGTCTCTTGGCACAAGTGCTGCTGGTTTGAATGGGAGGGATTGTGGGTTGGCCTCCCTAGTGTGGCCTTTATCTGGCAGGGCAAGCGTTTGGTTGATTGGCTTATGTGCCTCTTTGTGATGGACTGAGACCAGTGCAATGTTGTGGCATGACTGAAAGTGCTGTATTGAAATTCAGCCACTAAGGCTGCTTTTACAGCCAATTCTAATTTTTTTACAGAAATGAAACAGTTGAGGTCTTGTTACATGTGTGTAAACTGCAAAAAAACTTTATGTGACCGGATTGTTTTTTTGGCATCAGATATGGGCCACTTTCAAATTTAGTTCTAAATTCAATATGTATCTGACATCTTGTCACCACTAGTATTCTGGACTTTTTGCCATTGTTACATGACAGATAGGCTCAGGTAAAGTTGCTTAATGCATGGGAATTTTAATGTGTACATCATGAAGGGAGTACATGTGTATGAGTGAGTAATAAGAGCAAAAGCAATTTAATATTTTATTTAGGGATGCACGATATATCGGTGGCTGATATATTATTGGCCTATAACCGGGAAAATCTAAATATTATCACGTTGAATCCCGATAATGGAATTACTGCCGATATTTTCGGCAATAATTTGTTACGGTTTATTTGCTTGCTGGCTGAAAATCTCTGACTGCCTGCGGCGTCTTTCCTTCAGGCAGGGACTCAAGTGTTTCAAGCGACAGTGTCTTTGTGAGTGAAAGCCAAGCTCATGTCGCTTGGTGAGGATTATTTCAACATCTCTGCACCTTGTTACATTGTTTTGGGGCTGGTTTTGGTTTTGGTTTTAACGAGTTGCCATTTCCCATATTCTGTTTGTTTCATGAGGCAATAAAAGAAAAAGCGACAAAAACATGTATGTATATTACTTGGGGGCAGTCATTTCTGCTTATTACTTATGAAATAGTGCCTGACCGATCTGTATCGGCGTATATGTTTACCGATATGAGCAGATATGAAAACTTTTTTTTTTCAGAACATATAATGCAGAACACAGTGCTTTAGAATTGGTGTCATTATGTAGTTTGTCCAGCAGAGTGCGCTCCGACTCCATTGTTTACAGAGTTGACTCTGAGCTGACGGTGGCTCTGCAGACAGGGCGGAGTTAAGCGGTGCGGAGTTGAGTGGTGTCTTCTCGGTAATTTGCTAACTAGTTTGTGAAATACATACTGGAATGTTAATAAACAATGACCCCATCATTTTCCCTTTTCAATATAACTAATATAACATTAACCCTGTCCCTGACAACCATGTCATTTATGATTATCACATATGTTTGTTGTGTTAGCCAGCTATAGTTTGTCAGTGCAGTCAGTAATGTAGCAGATTGAAAGGTAAACATCAGAGCATCTTTTTGCAGCTCAGTAGACAACAGTGCGGTGGTGGATTGTGTCTGTTGGGTGTTGATTTCATGCTACGTTGTTACCTAGTTGGTGGGACTCTGGTCCATTTTTACTCTCCGTGACAACGAGCTTATAGCTAACTAGCTAACCACGTAGCTACTTTCATACCTTGTCAGCTGAGTGGAAGCTAATGTGTAAACATGTATTCACCAAACTCTTTTGTTCAGGATTCACAGTTTGGTACCCCCTTCAACTGAACAATTCCAGTCGTTGCATTTATAAAATGTAATATTTAAAAGTCTGGTTTTCCACCGTTGAAAGTTTCCCCTGAACTTGTATAGCAGAATACGGTGTAACAATGCTGCCACTGTTTTTCTCTTGTCTCGGCAGGTGTAAATGCTTCTTGTTTTACAACCTGCCAATAATTGACTGGCAGTATTAATATAGTCAGCATTTGACTGATACTAAACAGTACTACTGATGTTTATTTAGCTATTTATTTGATTTGTATTTATTCTTTATTTTAATGGTCAGCAACTGACTGATACTAAACATACAGTACTGATGTTTTTTAAGCTATTTATTGTATTTGTATTTATTCTTTATTTTCTCAGTGTTCATTTCTAGAATTTGTTGACAATGTATAATAATAATGTCAAATATTCTTTGATAAAAATATTTGTTTAAGAAAGCAGCCTTTGGAGTACCTTTGCATAGTCATAATGGTGCAAAATCAGTGAACAATCCACATAGAAAAGGTCTGTTTTCATTCCAGCTCAAAAATTAATTATATCGGCCACCATATCTGTAATCGGTGAATTTCCCCCCTCTAAAATCGGTATCGGTCTCAAAAATCCCATACCAGTCAGGCTCTATAATGAAACACAAACAAAATGTGGGAAATAGCACATTGTTACTTACAGAACAACACTGCGATTAAAATAAGCCCAAATACAATCTAACACAGGGCATAGATATAGAAATAACTGAGTTGGCTAAAAACATTAGTTGGTTAGTGAAATGAATGTGCTTGTTGTATTTTACAAATTGAGACTTTTCTAACATTATGACTCATGACTGTTAGATCTGTATAATGTTACCTATTCCCATTATGATTGTTGTGTTCACATTTCATAAGTTATACAGAGGAACTGTCACAGATGAGCGCTGTAACAACCGTCTGCGAATGAGATGTGCGTGCAAACACACACATAATCACACAAACCACCACTGCACAATCTGGCTGCTAGCATAAATATTACACTATGTTTACAGAGATTACAGTTTGTATTGTCTGTTTAATGTTCATTACATGCTGTTAATTTATCTTGTTTTGGTTTAATGCATTATTACAGCTGTTTGAAGTTCATTAATCTCAGGATTAACGAAACACTCATATAAATGTGCACCATACAATTTATGCAAGTATATTGTCATTTATTTCTCATTCAAATCAGCATTCATCTGTAATATAGGCACACTTTTGGTTCATGTTACTTTTAATTTTATTTTGTGCTATTTTAATGTATTTTAATATTGGTTATCGGTATCAGTATCGGCCACAATGAGCTGTGAATTATTGGTTATCAGTAACAGCCCAGAAATTCCATATCGGTGCATCCTTAATTTTATTTAGTAGAGTGGTTAATTTTTACAAATGTTAATTTTTACAAGTGTGGTCATATACAGAAGATGTGTTCTAGCATTCAAACACATTTAGACGGCACCCATTGGAATGGAACAGAACACAGGGGTCGCGAGACAGGCTTTTCCTGAAAACTTAAAAGACTACTTTAACTTGACAGACCATCTTAAAATTGCAACACTCTTGGCATGACGCTCAAACAGTGCAATATTTGATACAACAGCTAAAGACATCTGTTTGAATGTGTGTGGCTGAAGGGTTGATGCTTTAAACGGGATGAATTTAAAGACACAACTTCTCCATGATGTTTTTACTGTCTACTGGCTAAGCTGTCTATCAGCAAAAGCACAGCATGCTGTCAGCAGGCTAATAAAAATAGCACTGCTAATAATGTCAAAGCAAAAAAAATTTTTATCTTTATTTTAACATGTCCTTGTTACACATATTACATGTATTTACTATAGTAATGGTAAATTATGTGTAGCAACTATTCCTAAACCAAACCCTTACCCTAACCCTAAACCTATAGTAAGTACATGTTGTTAATTAGTAATAACCAGTAATTACTTGTGTAATTACACGGAAACAAGGACACATTAAAATAAAGTATAACCAAAAAATCTGCTATTGGATTACTTGTCAACTAGTTGACCATCGTGACCAAGGTTTGAAATTAACTTTTTGGCTCACCGGCCACTGTGGCTAGTAGTTTTCCAAGGTCACTAGCCAAAAAGTTATAAAGGTAAATAGAGACTTTAACTGCATGCATTTGTTTGGAATTTTTTTTTGAACGAGAATTATGTTAGTTAAGCAGGACACAAGCCTAATGATTATAGTCACCTTTAGAATATTTGAAGGCAAACATGGCCAGTTAGAACAGGAGGAAAATTTGTCAATAATTTGTCCATAATTCAAAGAAGTTTCAGCGCCTTCATTCCAAATTGTACTTATTGCCTATAGGAAAGTTTACCATTGTTCTACCTTTGTTTAAGTGTGTCATTTGTTTTGTTGTTGTTTTTTTCTACCCTTTTCTCCCCAATTTGGAATGCTCAATTCCCAATGCGCTCTAAGTCCTTGTGGTGGCATAGTGACTCACCTCAATCCGGGTAGCGGAGGATGACTCTCAGTTGCCTCCACGTCTGAGACCATCAATCCGCGCATCTTATCACGTGGCTTGATGAGCGCGTTACCATGGAGATGTAGCGTGTGTGGAGGCCCACGCTATTCTCCACAGCATCCATGCACAACTCACCACGCACCCCACTGAGAGCGAGAACCACACATATATAGCGACCACAAGAGGTTACCCCATGTGACTCTACCCTCCCTGCAACCGGGCCAATTTGGTTGCTTAAAAGACCTGGCTGGAGTCACTCAGCACGCCCTGGATTCGAACTCGCGACTCCAGGGGTGGTAGTCAGCATTAATACTTGCTGAGCTACCCAGGCCCCTCTAACAGTGTCATTTGTAATGATAGGACCATGAAAGGTTTGTGGTCTCCACCGGTGTAGCCGCGATATCAAGTAAAGCCCGAATGAATCATTAAAGTTTTGCTCTGCGCTGTCCCAGAGCTCTAACAAATTTATCTCTGTAGCTCGTTGATGTACGCTGCTGCAAAATCGGCCCGCACGGATGCACATGTAAGTTTTGAGAGGCATATTTAGTGCTTATAAAGTGCTGAACATGAGATGGAAACCATTCAATTTGCTTTTGGAGCGGCTCCGAATCACCCGACATTCACAGTATTTTCAATGCAGGAAAAACCCTGAAAACATCACCCACCAAAGTGGCTAATAAGACTGACAGAGTTACCCGCCACTGCTGATTTTTACCCACATTTGGTGGGTGTTAATTTCAAAACCCGATCGTGACCCATGCCTAGCCTGGGCTGCGTTTCCCAAAAGCATTGTAAGCCTAAGTAGATTGTAGAAACCATTGGCACCAATGGTCTCTACGATCAACTTAAACTTGCAATGCTTTTGGGAAACGCAGCCCTGAACGAATTGTCAACTGATCAGTCTTAAGAAAAGCCCTCAATAATTAGGCTGGTTTCGGGTTTACCTGAGGGGACGTTTACATTAGAAAATGTTCAAAAACAGCAAGACGAAGCACAAAAGAATGGAAGGGAATGCAGGGGTCTCAAGATGCATTTTTAAAAATGTGGACTATTTTTTAACTTCAAAAAGCAGCTTGAGACGTAACGCAACGGCCAGTGTTAAAATTCGTACAGGTATAGTTGTTGCTTTAAAGTTTAAGGTTAAACTTCTCTGAGAGGGTTTTACAGGACAAACTCTCTAACAGCTAATGAAAGCACCGCTGCTAAAAATATCAAAACTATATAAAAAAAAAATATCTAGATAAAAAGTCAACCTCACTAATTAGTTGTTGGACTACTAATTGACTGCTTGACCATTGTGACAAATCCTTAGTCAAATTACCTATTACAGTAACCCTCATAGTTATGCAGTCCTGTTTTATTTAGTTATGCACTGTATGGCAAGCAAAACGCTCCAAAAGACGAAACTGTGTTACTACTCAACTGAATCGTACAGCACCCACCGATATCCACACAAACCCACTGGACAGCCCAGAGCGAATAATTTTAATTGCGCAATCCACTGATAATGCAGCACAGATCAATTTGGCCAGCACAGCACTGCACTGTCTTATGAGGTATCAAAGTAAACACAGTCAGTTGTATCTTAAGAGAATGCAAACAAATGGGAGATAATATTGGTTCTGTGCCTTAGGCTTTGCAGTGTAAATTCAGCCTAAAATTTTAAGCAAGACCTTTCCTTACAGCGATTCAGCTCATCCAGTAACTCTTTACCTCTTTTTTTTTTAACTGTCCTATCTTTCTAGCAAGAGTGCACTTTTCACACAGAGTATGAATTTGAATGAACACTGGTGCAGTGACTGAAGAGGAATTGGCAAGTGTCTGCATGCAAATCTGTTCTTGGTCCCTTGATGGTTTGAGGAAAGCACTTTTAAAAATGTTCTCCGTTGGAAATGTTCTTAGTTAATGGATTTCAGCTTACTGCTAATTAGACTATAGAAAAGGGCTTAAAAGACGTACGATTATTAGTCTAGTAGATACATAATTTAATGTGTTGTACAGAAACAGGGATTTGAACAATCAGGGCAGGTGATGTGGAAACAACAAAGTCAGACCTACCTTAGCTGTTGCACGTGCTTGATACTCCGGACAGCCATTCACCGTTATTGTTTCATGCATATATTGATAGACCTTTTAAAATGTAGAGAGGAAGAGAGACAAAGAGAGAAAGATATTTCAGTTGCATATATTAAACAGCTCTTCAATTATTAAGATGATGAAAATCATGATGGAAATATGATACTCCACCTTGCTCCAAGATTTAAAAGGACAGTACGTGAACACAAACACTTCAAGCTACACACAATCGCTTATGCGTCATTGCGTTCCGAAATGTGTTAATATGCATTTCATAATGCCACCCAAGATCATTGCACTCTCAACATTGCCACAATTATGTGCCTATGAAACTTTACCATTCTCCAAGATAAAGGTTCTAAACATACTCTATGCAAGTGCATAAACACGAATACTTCTACAACCCCAATTCCAAAACAGTTGGGACAGTATGAAAAATGCTAATAAAAACAAAAATGAGTGATTTGTGAGTGAGTGAAAGCTCTACAACTACACATTATATTATGTTTTACCCTGTGAACTTCATTGTTTCTTTTTTTAAATGTACAGTAATTTAAAATCAGATGATTGCAACACGCTCCAAAAAAGTTGGGACAGTCGAGTGTTTATCATTGTGAAACATCACCATTTCTTCTAATAACACTTATTAAGCATTTGGGCACTGAAGATACAAGTTTTTTAAGTTTAGAAAGTAGAATTTTCCCCCATTCATCCATTATGTAGGTCTTTAGCTGAACAATTGTACATCTTTGTTGCCAGATGGTGTGCTTAATGCAGGCAGGCCAATCTAGTGCTAACACTCTCTGCTTACACAGCCATGCACTTGTAATCCGGGCAGTTGTCCTGCTGGAAAATGCAGGGGCGTCCCTGGAAAAGACAGTGCTGGATGGCAGTATATGTTGCACCAAAATTTGTACATATCTTTCTGCATTCATGGTGTTCTCACAGATGTGCGAGTTACCCATGCCATGGGCACTGACACACCCCGGGCCCATACAGACACTGGCTTTTGGACCTGACGCTGATAACAGCTTGGATGGCCCTTTTCCTCTTTGGCCCAGATAACACGATGGCTGTTTTTCAAAAACTTTTTGAAATGTGGACTCTTTGGACCAAAAAACACAGTTCCACTGTTCTACTTTCCATCTAAGATGAGACCTAGCCCAGAGAAGTTAGCAGGGCTTCTGGACAGTGTTGATGTAGGGCTTCTGCTTTGCATAGTAAAGTCTTAACTTGCATCTGTGGATGCAGCGGCGAGTGATGTTGACTAACAAAGGTTTACTAAAGTAATCCCAAGCCCATGTTCATGATATCTATTACAGATGAATGAAGTTTTTTAAGGCAGTGACGTCTGAGGGATCTGAGAGATCACGAGCATTCAGAAGTGGTTTTCGTCTTGCTGTTTACGCACCGAGATTTGACCAGATTCCTTGAATCTTTTAACTTTATTGTGCACTGTAGAGGGTGAAATGCCCAAAATCCTTCCAATTTGTCTTTGGGGAACATTGTTCTCAAAGTGCTAGATTATTTGCTGAAGCATCTGTTGGCAAACTGACAAGTCTTGAACGATCCTTGCTCTTGAAGGTTTGAAGTTTTTGGAGGCTCCTTATACAATATACAGTACTATGACACAATTGCCTCACCTGTTTAACATCTCCTGTTTCACATCGCCTTGTTATTTCAACTCGTTAAATTGTTATTAGTCTTAAATTGCACCTGTGTGTTGCAATCATCTGATTTGAAATTACTGTACATTTTAAAAAACATCATATAATGTTTAGTTGTAGTGCTTTCAATATAGCAAGTGTGAATATAATTTACAAATCACTCCTTTTTGTTTTTATTAGCATTTTTCATACTGTCCTGACTTTTTCAGAATTGGGGTTGTAGCTACTCTAGCTCAATTTCATGCATTGTTTAATTCCGTAATGTATCAGTACGCATTACGCAATTCATAACACAACGCAAGTATGTTGCTTTTTCAACGTTGCATCAGTTGGGATCCTATAATACTTTACCTTCCTTCAAGATAAAGGTTTAAAACATACTCTAAGCAAGTATGTGAATGCAAATGCTCCTAGCTAAGCAAGCTTGATTTCATGCGTTGTTGTGTTCCAAAATGTGTCAGTATGCAATTAAGAACACAGTGCATATACGTTTCATTCTCAACGCTGCAGCAATTATGTACCCATGATATTTTACCTTCCTCCAAGTTAAAGGCCTAGAAATATTCTATGCAAGAGCATGAACACAAACACTTCTAGATACTCAAAATCGATTTCATGCATTATTGTGTTCCGAAATGTGCACATGGAATTCTTAATGATGCCGCAATTATGTACCTATGATACTTTCTTCCAAGGTCTAAAACATACGCTAAGCAAGTATTTGAATGCAAATACTTTAGCTGCACAAGCTTGATTTGATCCATTGTTGCATTACGAAATGTCAGAACAGCATTCAAAACGCAGTGCAACTACGAATTGCATTCCTAGTACTGCCATAAGGGGTGCTCTAGTAGGCATTAGAGTAAACAGTCTTCTTCTATAGTCAGTTTTCTCTTTCAAGTCAGCTACTGGAAATTGAGTTTAGTTAAACTGTTGGCATGTTTATTGCTAGCAATTATGTTCCTGTCAGAAGTCTTTAGTTGAATGAAGAATCTCTGACTACACTGTGGTGTTCAGATTAGGGCTGGGTATCTCCAACCACTTTACATATGTATGTAACACATTTGACTCCTTACGTATGTCACGATTCAATATATATTGTGAAACAAAACAATCATAATTAGATTGCAACTGAAATGAGAAATCGTGAATAATGCGGGTTCAGCTTTAGACATCCTATTTTTGCATTATTGAAATATTAGACATTAAATGAATACACAATACATAGATGGATCTAAATATCGATACAATATTGCAATATTGCAAAGTATCGCAATATATCAATATATGACTATATCAGCACGGTCCTATTTCAGATATTATGGCGAGAACATTTTCAATACACTAAAGAAACATAGGTCTACCTGACCGTTAGTGAATAAAATAACATTTTCAGCCCTAGAAATTTTGCTATGCATATTTATTCCCCATTCAATTTCTACAAACCTCTATCATGCCTTTATATTGTTTTGTTTAACAGTCTCAATTTCTGGGGGCCTGGTTAGCTCAGCGAGTATTGACGCTGACTACCAACCCTGGAGTCGCGAGTTCGAATCCAGGGTGTGCTGAGTGACTCCAGCCAGGTCTCCTAAGCAACCAAATTGGCCCGGTTGCTAGGGAGGGTAGAGTCACATGGGGTAACGTCTTCATGGTCGCGATTAGTGGTTCTCGCTCTCAATGGGGCGTGTGGGAAATTGTGCGTGGATCGCGGAGAGTAGCATGAGCCTCCACATGCTGGGAGTCTCCGCGGTGTCATGCGCAACAAGCCACATGATAAGATGCGCAGACTGACAGTCTCAGAAGCGAAGGCAACTGAGACTTGTCCTCTGCCACCCGGATTGAGGTGAGTAACCGTGCCACCAAAAGGAATTGGGCATTCCAAATTGGGAGAAAAGGGGTTAAAATAAATGTTATTAAAATAAATACTCAATTTCTCAGTTGTGCTTGATCATGTTCAAGATATGGACTTCAAGGTCAAGGCCAGTTTTATTTACACAAACAGGTGAATGTACAGAGGCTACATCTACATTCACAGCACCCAGGGATGCGACTATTAGCTTCAAGTCCTTTGTTCATTTGGAGAAACTATGTTTATCTCATCAACCGGTGTTTCTGAAATGCAGCTGGGGCTACAAGAAATCTGTCTCTACCAAATAACAAATCTGGGGTGAATTCACTGAACAGTTGCGTCACCTTAGCGTAAAAATCTGCGTCTTATTTACAGTACTAATAGTACACTACTAGTGCTGACATAGCACTGAACCAAGATTATTACACCAAGTTATTTTCAGTTTTTTTTTTTTTTTTTTAAAGCACAAAACCACCTCCTTTCTAAGTAAAATATATATTGCACCTTATTCATGAAAGTCAGCGCTATTTCCCTGGCACAGTTACTGTTGAACTAATCTGAATTTTATTTAAACCTTAAACTCTGGGGCAAATCTTTTTTGTTGTTGTCTTAACTTTGTAAGCATCTAATTCAGGCTCTGTTTGCTTTATCTCCCAGCAAAAAGTCTTATCTTTCCACTAGATGGCAGCAAGTACTATCACCTTCCATCACTGCCAATCTGAAATGTAGGTGGTGTTCTAATGCTTTTCAGCTCTCACAGATGTGCTTGTTCATATACATTCAGTCTAATTTTCAGTTCATGAACCACCACCATTTATCCATCGAATATCTCTGCTTGTGAGTTGACTAGAAGCTCAATCTAGGTGCCAACAGAAAGCCAAGCTCCTACCCTTTGCGATGCCATAAAACATTTTATCACCAATAGTTGATTCAAATATTTTTCTGATGATTTGTTTAGCATGCTTGTCCTGCTGGAAAGCGTATTTTGTTCTGGACATCTAAGATATAACATTGGCTTATTCAGCCAAGCAAGCTCACAGAGAAGTAAAAAATGGCAATTTTCTTTAGAAAACTGCCTAAGGTAAAAGCGGATATAAAGTTTTTAGCTATTTGGAGCTTACAGCAGCAGTGCTTGGTGCATAAATGAGATGTAGCATAGTGTATGCTATGTCTTACACAAATCAAATTTCACTTTGTGATTCTTTTGAGAATCTGTCTAACTGTGGTATTAGGGAAAATTCCTGAGAATAAGAGCTTTCATTTTATTTATGACTTGTCCATTTAAGTGCTATGTGAAAGACTTTTATATTCATATTATTTCTAACACATTACCTCTAGGTGGCGCTTATTTGTGATGCAGATGTTTTCAGCTCTTATTTTGATATTTTATGTATTGTAACATGCTAAAAGTGATGGTGTTCTATGAAAAGTTCAGATTCTAAGCTCTCAAATGATACCACATATGCCTGACTTATATATCTGGGGACTTTAAAGTTTTAACCGTAAACTTAGATCGTGATCTTCACCAGTGAGTCCAATACATTTTCTATTGATCATGGCAGCAGCAGTTCATTAAATGATGATGCAGTTTTGGCATTTTAAAGACCTGACTCAGGTGCCAGGATCGCAGTGGTATTTACGTAGTATGCTGGATTGTTGTAGTCTGCTGCATTCTCCAAAAACTATCACTCAGTACTGAACTGCAAGATGGGGATGTTTGCGCTGCTACCTGATTTGCATAATTCCTTAAGTAAATTGGGAGCTAAAACAACAGAGACAGCTTTGCAAATAAACAGCACTATAAGCGCAATTCATTCTTAGTGGATTCCCCCTCTGTCTTTCAATCTCTCCTCCAGCACCATAGAATGTTTAGCATGTTTCCTATCTTCCTACTAAGACTCTAGTGTGATAGAAAGAGACATTTTAAAAGTCTTTTATGCCTGTTGCTCTGCCAACTTTAAACCACTCAATGTAAACCTTCTAAGATGGCGGGACCTGTTGAGTGGCCTTTAAAAACTGCTTTATAAGAAGTGATAGCATCTGCTTAGTGTCAACGCCTAAACAAAATAGAGTTGGGTACCAAGAAGAGATGACAACCTGCATGTGAAATATGCTTAAGTCTGAAAGCACTGTCTAAATGATTTTAGCACAGCGTCTTCTACAGCATGTTGTGCACATTATTTATTTACTGCAGTTGTTATTTGATGTGTCTGGCTTGTCATCGCTTTATAAATTCAGCATGCTTGAGAAGTCTCTTGAGGCTTTACAGCAGGTGCAACAAAGTCTTCCTGAAAGGAATAGTTCATTTAAAAATAAAAACTCAGCCATCATTTACTTAAACTCATACAGTTGCAATGACATGAGGGTCTTTCTTCTACAAAAGTAATTTCCGAACTCTTTTACCAACAAAATCATATAGTGATCAGCTGTCAAGCTCCAAAAAGGACAAAAAAGCACTATAAATTTGTCCAGACAATGGCAGGTCATCCCCGCCTTCCTGGATCTGGGAGGGGACAAGGGGAGGTAAACAACAACAATAATTTTTTTTTTTAAAAACGCGGTACTTGTACACCGTAACGATGTTGATACCAATTTAAAACACAATACTAATACAGGTGCATCTCAATAAATTAGAATGTCGTGGAAAAGTTCATTTATTTCAGTAATTCAACTCAAATTGTGAAACTCGTGTATTAAATAAATTCAATGCACACAGACTGAAGTAGTTTAAGTCTTTGGTTCTTTTAATTGTGATAATTTTGGCTCACATTTAACAAAAACCCACCAATTCACTATCTCAAAAAATTAGAATACCAATAAAAAAAAAACATTTTAGTGAATTGTTGGCCTTCTGGAAAGTATGTTCATTCACTGTATATGTACTCAATACTTGGTAGGGGCTCCTTTTTGCTTTAATTACTGCCTCAATTTGGCGTGGCATGGAGGTGATCAGTTTGTGGCACTGCTGAGGTGGTATGGAAGCCCAGGTTTCTATGACAGTGGCCTTCAGCTCATCTGCATTTTTTGGTCTCTTGTTTCTCATTTTCCTCTTGACAATACCCCATAGATTCTCTATGGGGTTCAGGTCTGGTGAGTTTGCTGGCCAGTCAAGCACACCAACACCATGGTCATTTGACCAACTTTTGATGCTTTTGGCAGTGTGGGCAGGTGCCAAATCCTGCTGGAAAATGAAATCAGCATCTTTAAAAAGCTGGTCAGCAGAAGGAAGCATGAAGTGCTCCAAAATTTCTTGGTAAACGGGTGCAGTGACTTTGGTTTTCAAAAAACACAATGGACCAACACCAGCAGATGACATTGCACCCCAAATCATCACAGACTGTGGAAACTTAACACTGGACTTCAAGCAACTTGGGCTATGAGCTTCTCCACCCTTCCTCCAGACTCTAGGACCTTGGTTTCCAAATGAAATACAAAACTTGCTCTCATCTGAAAAGAGGACTTTGGACCACTGGGCAACAGTCCAGTTCTTCTTCTCCTTAGCCCAGGTAAGACGCCTCTGACGTTGTCTGTGGTTCAGGAGTGGCTTAACAAGAGGAATACAACAACTGTAGCCAAATTCCTTGACACGTCTGTGTGTGGTGGCTCTTGATGCCTTGACCCCAGCCTCAGTCCATTCCTTGTGAAGTTCACCCAAATTCTTGAATCGATTTTGCTTGACAATCCTCATAAGGCTGCGGTTCTCTCGGTTGGTTGTGCATCTTTTTCTTCCACACTTTTTCCTTCCACTCAACTTTCTGTTAACATGCTTGGATACAGCACTCTGTGAACAGCCAGCTTCTTTGGCAATGAATGTTTGTGGCTTACCCTCCTTGTGAAGGGTGTCAATGATTGTCTTCTGGACAACTGTCAGATCAGCAGTGTTCCCCATGATTGTGTAGCCTAGTGAACCAAACTGAGAGGCCATTTTGAAGGCTCAGGAAACCTTTGCAGGTGTTTTGAGTTGATTAGCTGATTGGCATGTCACCATATTCTAATTTTTTGAGATAGTGAATTGGTGGGTTTTTGTTAAATGTGAGCCAAAATCATCACAATTAAAAGAACCAAAGACTTAAACTACTTCAGTCTGTGTGCATTGAATTTATTTAATACACGAGTTTCACAATTTGAGTTGAATTACTGAAATAAATGAACTTTTCCACGACATTCTAATTTATTGAGATGCACCTGTATATAAAAAGAGAGGGAAAGGCCAATGCGGAGCAGCAGTGGGAGAGAGAGAGGAGAGAGAGAGAAAAAAAAATGTACTCTCCGGTTCTCGGCAACTCCTCCACCCTCTAATGGACGACAGCCGCGTCTCCCCGGGCGGATAGGAGGCAGTCCTCCGGCCCCTGGTGGACGGAACACCCGCCGTGTTTTCGGTGGACGGAAGGGGTCTCCACCGCCCCTGGCAGCGGTTCTCCAGCTCCAGGCAGTCAGCCAGGAGCCCCTCCCCACTCGCAGTCAGCGGTCCTCTGACCCTGTTGCGTTTTAGTGGCTGGTAGGGGTCTCCTCCGCCTCTGGCAGCGGCCCTGACCACTCCAGGTGGTCGGCTAGGAGCCCCTCCTCCCCTTGCGGATGGCAGCCATTCCTCCGCTTTCAGGCGGCCGGGCTCCTCCGTCCCCCGGCGGATGGCCGCGGCTGCCCCTTTGGGGTGGATGGTAGTGGCGAGGAATCTACTACGCCGCATCCCTCCTCCTTCCCGTGTGGCGGAACCAGTGTAACGAGGTTCAATGGAAAGGAGGAGGCGAGAACTGGCTTAACAATACAAATAATAGTTTAATGATTAATTTAAACAAAAACACAAACACATGCCAGGCACCTGCCCGTAACTCTCTCTCTCTGTTGAACTGCCGTCTCCGGTCGCCTTTATCCCTCTCGGGCTTGATCATCCTGATTAGGGGCTGAGTGTGCAGAATCACGGCCCGGCCCCGCCCTCAGCCCTGCCACATATGGTTAGTTCAATGCCATTAACAAAGAATACACTAAGAATTTACCTTTTATTAGCAAAAGAATCAACTTAGATTGATTTGTTTTGTCTGGATGTATTGATCCTTCAAAAATCTATTGTCTAAGACTTTCCAGAGCATTACTTCTTTGTGTGTGCGTCTCTGCAGGTGGAATATTCTGTGTCTTGTTTGCGTCTTGGAAATGCATGAATATCAATAAAGTTCAAACTGTTTCAGGCTGTAATTTTATAAACTGGTTATAAAAAACAGCTAATGGTTGAAGTGCAAACAAGATATATGTTGTGATTTTGTATTCACTTAAAAGCAATTAAATTAAAACTATAAAACAAAAATGTAAACACAAGTTACCCTTAAATATAAAAAAGTACTTTCTTTTCTTGTGCTGTCTCTGATCCTGATATTCAACCCAATTATTGCTTATCAACATCTATTTGGGATCTGAGATTGAGAAAACAGACCATGGGAGCTATTTTATTTCATACAATTCATTAGTGGTTGGAAATGTAATTTTTAAGGCAGTCAGCAAGATCAATAGGGCTTTTTTTAACCACTGATCTTGAGTTCTGGCGGCCATGATAGTGCCCTGCTTTCAATCCACCTTATTTTGCAATGCGCAAGTAAGCAAGAGGTTGCATTTACGGGAAGTGTGACAAAGTTCCGCTGTCATTAGCAACAATGTAAATATCTAGAAGGAGAATAATACCAGAATTTAGTGTTGTGGGCTAATAAACTATCACACAACCACAAGATGTACTGCAGAATAATATGCTAAAGTAGTATAATTTTTTAACGACAGCATTTATATTAAAATAGTAAGTAGATCTATTACTTGTTGCTGTGTTTTGTGTTAGAGATGATGATAAAAACTGCTTCTTACTTTACAGAGAGTGTGACAATGCCGTATTTGACATGTATACATGTAAACCTCCATTCATAATTATTACAGAAAACTGATTTTTTTGTCTTCCAAAGGAAATGTTTTCAAAAGCCATGTTGAATGCGAGATATGCGTGTCTATTTACTATACACTGTAAAGAAAGAGAGAATGTTTTCTGACAAGTAAGAAGAGAAAGTAGGGATGTCGCAATTATACAGTTACACTATTAAATGCGATTAAAAATGTCACACTTAATTTAACCAAGTGAACTTATTACACGTGGCAAACACGTTATGTACGATGTGTAATATATACATATGCAGACAGCTGTCATATAAAGGTACACATCCCACAAATGGCACAGGTTGTTCTACTAGTCGTCCAACAACAAACTAGTGAGTTTATTCATTTTAGCTGTGGTGCTTTTAAAGGGATGAATTGAGAGATGTAACTTTTTGGAATGTTTAAGCGAGAAATGGAAATACTTTGAGATTCATCCTTTCTCTCTTCCAGTTCTCCTCTCTCTACAATCCTGTCTCAGCTCAGTCATTGTTTCTCAGTCTTCCTCTCTGCCACGTCTCGAGGGAGCACTCTGTTTCCTCTCAGCTCACTGGGTGTTCGGTCGTTTTTCATTAACCCAGATCTGCTTTGCCTCAGTGGGAATAGCACACACATACAGGTGTATTGCCCCTGACTCCTCACTACTCTCTGTGAAAGTGGAAAAAAACGCCCACAGGCCAGAGTGACGTGCTTCATGTAACCATGGTGGCCTGTCTATAAAGAGAAAAATACATTTTGTGATGTCGGTGAAGAGAAGTAGAGGTAGAGCGAGAGGAGAGGTCTTCAATTGCTCTCAGTTAAGCTAGATACTCACTAGATCTTCACGAGTAGTAATATTCCACTTAGTTTATTGTCCATGAAATAATCAAAAGAAATTCTGATCATACATCTACACACATTTCGAGTTTTCTGTAAAACCATTTTGGCGTACCATATTTTGAATTAAAGAGTTTTTTCTGTGGCAGTCTTTCTCATGACACGTATCATGGCTTCAATGCACCATTCAATGCGAGGGTCATGTTGTGCTTTGAATTCCACAAAACAAAAAAGCGCTGCAGATTGAATCACGAAGAGCAATTTTGCGAATTTAAATGAATGAAAAGGGTTCCGAGTGCGAAACAAATAAAATTAAAAACAATTTCACACCTTAACAGTAGGTGCGCTGTTCTACAAACATGTATTTTCTGGTTTACTGCATGGACCTTTGTGCGAATAGGCCTATATATGCTTTCATGGTATACCTCAGTTTTAAAAACAGACTATTATCATACAGTTGACATTTTCTCATTTATGATATTGCATGAATATAAAGTCTAGAATTTCCAGAAGTTTCCATCGTAAATATCAATAAATGAAATAAAATAATAATAATAAAACAATAAACTAAATCTGTAAATTGCATATTCCTCCTTTAATTAAACCATCACTCCCACGAACAGCACTCGTTACTACTACCAATAATATGTTTTATTTGTAAAGTACTTTTTTATTTAAAAAAAAAAAAAAAAATGTGTAAAAAAAGTATTTTAGGCATACAGAAAATTATCAGTATTAGCAGGGCTCCAGACTGCAAATGTCACAAATGGTCGCAAATGTGACCAAAAATAATTGATTGCAACAATCATTTAAATTCTAGTCGCCATTGGCGACAGTCGGGTTGTGTGTGCTCATATGCGGTTTCGTCAGATATCATCTTGTGAGTTATTGAATATATCTATAGAGCGCCAATGTGTCTCACACCGCTTTTCACCCGTTCTGTTGTGCAAGCTCGCTGCACCGCAACAACAAACCCAGCACAAGAGAGTCATGACCAAATGACTCTTTTAAACCAGATCTTTTTCATGAATCACCCGAAAAGAACTGAGGGTGTGAACTCAGGTGCTCAGGTTAGTAGTTTGAATCAGATTCACTTTCTCCGCGAATCAGCTGTGAGCTCACAACTGGGAGTGCAGACATTTCAAAATAAGAGTCCCATGTGTATTTGGGGCTTCTTGATAATTAAAAGTCCCATATTGTGTATCACTTTTTTTCCTTCTGGTAATTATTGATTGGGATTGGAGTAGCACAATAAACTGCATCTGGGATTTCATTCAGTTTGCACTCTTGCTGTCTCTGTGTCTGGGCCATCCGGTAACAGTAAAGAAAGACTAAGGCAATATTTTAAAACAATATATATATATATACACACACACACATGTACATACACACACACAAACACACACACACTGATCAGCCACAACACTAAAACCACCTGCCGAATATTGTGTAGGTCCCCCTTGTGCCACCAAAACATCACCAACCTTCATCTCAGAATAGCATTCTGAGATGACATTTTTCTCAGCACAGTTGTACAGAGTGGTATATATAAAATCAAGCTTTTGACACTTAGGACAATCGAAGGACTTGCACACAACTATTACACAAGGTGCAAGCATTCACTGATGCTCAAGAAGACAACACACTACTATATGCATACTATACATTATTGTAATTATCTGTCATGTAGATTCTGAAGAGCAGTACTAAATAAAAAATAATGTATCTCTTATATTTGTATAAATTATGAAAGGGGTGTGAACACTGATGAGACAAAAGGGAATGCAAACTTGTCTTCTCAACTATATACTGTTTATTAAACCTCCGATGAATGGGTTATCAGCTGTCTTCCTTTTCTTTGGCTCTCTATCTTGTTTCTGAACAGCAATCTAAATCGAGCATTTCTGTGATTTGGTGACTTAAAACAGCCATTTGGCTCCATAATGTTTCAGTTTAGGGGCCAATGGCTCCCAAGTCATTTTTTTAGTCTGGAGCCCTGATTAGCAGAAAATAGAAAGTACTGGAAGAAACATCAACAATTGAACTGCAAATTAATAATAATTTTTGATTGTAAAATTGTCTGATGAAAAAGAGCATATTTTTATGTACACACCTTGTCCATTTAGTTAAAGGTTTCCTTATTTTTCAGTATGTATTGCTTAGAATCAAACTAACTTTCAAAAACAACCAGATACTGAACTAAAAGCATATCTGAACTGTTAACCTGTGCAGTAATCATTAACATTTTTGGATTATTTTAATAATGTTATTTATATATATATATATATATATATATATATATATATATATATATATATATATATATATATATATATATATTATTTTGATAATATTAATATTAGCAATGCACTATAGTAGCATGGTATTTTTTGTCACTGTTGTCATACTGTGACAATCACATACCATTACACTCCTATGTGCACAGTAAACGTTGAAAACATGTATTTGTACAGAAATAAAGTCTTAGCAATTGCTTTCATTCATTAATTACAGAGAGTAATAAAAAGGACTCACTGAACATCTAAGGGTGTTTATGGTGAATTTAAATTAGTGAATTCCAAGAACTAAAGTCTTGGGCTGTTTTGACTCAAGAAGTTAAATATTAATGAGTAAAAAAAACATTCCGTTTTTTTAAGTATTTCTTGTAACTTTGTACTCTAAAACACAATTTAAACTGTGTGAATCATCACAAACTATTATGCAAAGTTGGACCAGTCATTGTAAAGACTTGCATGAATGCATACATCATCCAAATTGCCCAGTAATCATTGGCAGGTGCTTCTAAACGTCAGTGGCAATGGGGCAAATTTGATATTGTTTGAATGCAAGACAACGTCAGGGGCGTCGCTGAAGCTAACGCTTTACTCCATAGAAAAGAATGCTATAGGCAACTCTGATGCTAGTCATGTGAAAGATCCTTTATTGTGCTATTGTCTATTTCAGATTTCCCCCACTGAACCATGATTGGTCGCTTTACATGTTGGTCAGACTGTATTTTCCAACTAAGTTGGCTGTTCTTGGCCGTGAAGTGGACCAGACTTTAAAGGGGTCATGACATGAGGAATACAATTTTCCTTGATACTTAGACATATAAGAGGTCATTCTACTATGATGAATCTGTCAATTAGAAGAGAAGTTTGGAAACCTTTTTCTAGTAATTATTACGGTGAAAAACGTGAACAATGTCAATTACATATAATGTTTAATTATACACTGAAGCATGATCATACTTTATTCATGCCTTCTGCTGTCATTTCACAGCTTTTTACATCCTGCGTGAATTTAGTTCAGTGACGGTCCAGCATTGTCAGCATCGAAAGAATTTAGATAATTAGTTCTGTACACTAAGGGTAAATTGCACCTTATCTCTGTGTTTGGAAACTTGTTGTCCATAAGACAAGGCCGCACGCATCTGTCAAACGCTGTGCACACGGCAACCTTGCACGTGCAGAAATGCTCACAATCGTGATAGGCAGGGCAAAACATTTGCACTTAACGCGGATGTTTACAAGGATTTATACAGTAGGCACTGATATGTTGCAGTGCTTATATATAAATGTAAGCTTCATAAAACGGTCATTAGAGCCCACAGTTACAGATTCACATTGAAAATGAATGAGTATCACCTTGACACAAACAAGCCCACATTGTCACAGTCTTTAAAACTTACCTCACTGTGTATTCTTAAGTTTAATCTTGGCTTGGTGTAAAACGAAGGCATTGTGTGGAGTGAAGAAATGTTTGTTTTGCGCTCTTCCTGCTGTAGTGTTGAACGCGACTCGAGTGACAGCATGCAGCTGTGAAGTTCCGCTGACGTAAGAGTCCCATTAAGAAATCTCAATAAATTACACATTTATTAACACTTATTAAATTAAAACCAGTAATGTAACAACAGGAACGCAACCCACTGTAACCCATTGTATCAGAAATTTATTTGAGTATGAGTGAAAAGTACCCACTATAAAACATACTCATAAAAGTACATTTTATGTACTTTTATGAGTAAATGTAGCATGTTACTAAAGAAAAGGAATGTAAGCTTGATTTGAATGCAACAACACTCTCAGATTATTGGAGAAAAGGTTTGATCCCTAGAGGGCTTTGTATCAAAAATTTCCCAGCATATAGTAGACAAGATCGAACCGATTTTAAAGATAAGTGGGAAGCAATTCTGAACAAATGCTCCTTTGACCTGATGCTGCTTTTAATAGAGGAATCTAAAAAAAGACATTCAGACTGTTCAAGCTCAAATTGATGAAGTTACAAGATCTATCAAGACATGCAGTGACGATGCAAAGATGAAAGAACTAGAAGTAAATATTAAAGCAGAAATGGATACATTCATGGAGAATTTAAAACAAGTTAAACTGAAAAAAGTCTATAAAGACTATAAAGAAGGCAAGATCTATGCATGGCACTTGCAAAATTGCTCAACTACAATTCCTAATTCGTCTCAAAAGAACTCTAGGAACTCCTTCAGCATTACTAGTAGTGAGGATGAGGAGCACTCTAGAAACAATGAAGCCTCTTCCAGTACTTTTTTAGCACCCATAAGGGAAACACAGAGAGTGGAGCAAAAGAGAGAGAAGAGGAGTAAGTGACCTGCCCGGAGAGGGAGAAAGAAGCCTAGATCGCCCATATACATGGAGCAGAAACAGACTGAAACTGTAATATCTCAGATAAACATATTTCACAGAACAGTATAAAAGTATTATCTAAGGGACTGCCATTTGCCCCAGCATCAACTCCTAATGAATTTGATACAAAAACAGACCTTTCCATTTCTATAGAAACTTGCATTTGAAAGTGTGGTATAAATCAAATCCTGGTCAAAGTCACAATACAAGTACATCTAAGTATGTTACTACAATACCAGGCAGTATCTTTAAGCCTAAATCCACTTTTTGTCCTTGGTTCAAAATGCTACTTTGAATACTTTTGTAAAGAAGGGTAATTTTGATGTGGAGCAGCTTTTTAATGAGAAGAAGAAGACATTTCACAAGGTTAATTTATCTACAAAGGAAAACGATGCTCTTACAAGTTTGATGAACAATTATAGAATTGTAATAAAAAGAGCTGACAAAGGAGGTGCAATCGTTATTTGGGGTAAAGATAAATACATAGAGGAATCTAATAGACAATTGGAGAATACAGAATACTATCAACAGCTTACGTATTGAAAACAATTCAAGAATTGAGCAACTTTGGTGTTTCTTCTTATCTCGTCACTATGGATGTAGAGTTTTGATATACTAACACCGAACATGAAAATGGATTGTTGGCTTTGGAATATTTTCTGAATAAAAGTAAAAGGATGTGCTATATTGCTTGTTACAGTCCTTCCTACGCTGGTTTACTCCTAGGTAAACGGGAACATGATTATGTATTGAATCCTAGAACAAATCACTTTCTAGATAAAATCATCTGGTGAGGACGTTACATTGATGACGTTATCTTATTTTTTGGGTTCAGAGGAAGATCTAATATAATTTCACCAATATCTTAATAGTACCAACTCAAATGTTAAACTATCCCTAGAGTACAATAAAGAAAAGATTAATTTTCTGGACCTTGAAATCAGTAAAGATAAAGATGGCTTTTACATACATCAATATTTAGGAAACCTACTGATAGAAATATGTTTCTTCATGCTAAGAGTTTCCATCCTCCTAAATTGATACAAAACATACATTTTAGACAATTTCAAAGACGGCGTAAGATTTGTGACAAAGAGCAAGATTTTGAGGATAAACCTATGGACTTAGAAAAACACTTTTTAAACAGAGGGTAAAAGTTCGAAACTATCCAAAAAGCTGACAGATTTGTTAAAAAGATAAATGATATCTGAAACTTCAAATAAAGATTATTTTGTTGCACAATATAGCACGATTGCTGAAAAAGTCAAACGGATTATCCGACAAAAATTGGGGCATTATACAGAGTGATGATTTTTTGAGAGATGCATTTTCCAGAATTTCCAATAAGTTTTAAGAAAAGCACTACTTTAGGTGGCAGATTAGTACAGTTACCTACCACCCACTCGTGAAAATAATTGGTTAGGGGATAAATCTAAGGGTTGTTTTAAATGTCATCCTTGCAATCACTGTGATAGTGTACTACAAGGAAAAACTTTTCTAGATGGAAAAACAAATAAGATTTATTCTATCAAAATTTTTCATTAACTGTAAAACTACTCATTGTTATCTACAGGCTGGAATGTCCACATTGTAAAGTTTTCTATATTGGTTGAACAAAAAGACGATTGCAAGACCATCTGGCTGAACATAAATATGCCATTAGTAGGGGTAATGAAGAGTATCCTATGGCTAAACATTTTAAATTAATGCACAACTGTAATCCATCTATTCTTAAAACACAAGTTATTGACCATACAAGTATTTCAATCAGGAAAGGTAATAGAGAACAAAAACTTAATCATAGAGAGAATTTTTGGATATACAAGCTAAATGCTATGAAATATCCTGGATTGAATGAGGATTTGGATTTTTGTTTTTTAGTGTATTATTTGTAATATTCTCTTTGAGTACAAAAACAAGTAACAATAGTAAATGTTTAACACTATAGTTAACTAGTTGATCATGTGACCTACTAAATGAGTGATATTACTCTCAGCTTTGTGAAGCTGTGTGAAGCTTGTTTGTTACTCTCCCTGAGGAAGGCTCACGCCGAACACGTAGGAGAGCTGTTTTAACTTTTGTATTTAGCCATGTGATACTAAAGGCTTTTTAATGAATATAAGTGCCATGGTTTTCCAGCTTTTTGTTTTTGGACATACAGCATATGGCTGTGTATTGAGGGACTTTACTATGTTAGCCAATCATAAAAGTGGCCATTTATGTTGAAGTTTTAAGGAGGCGCTTTGGCCAAAACCGAGCGTTTCAGACGGAGGGTCAGAGACAGGTTGGAAAATGATCATATATTACAAAATTGTGACTGTTTTGGTGCAAAAAAAAACTTTACTAATTTACTCAGGGAAGATAATAATGATTATTTATTCAATGTCTCAATGACTCAAGTCAAAAGTCTGGCTTCGCAAGGCTAGATTCGTCATAACACTTCTCATATGCAAATTTTTCTCAACAAACATGGCACAGAGGCTATTCCACATACACAAATTCACAATTCATAAAGAGAGAGTGTGACATCCGTGACCCTGTAGAAAAGGTGTAGGCAATGATTGATTAAGCTCTCAGTTGATAATGGCCCTGTTGTTGGATTCCTTTGGGATTTGTGTTGGAAATCATAAACATGTTTGCAGTGATGATAATCTCTCTCTCAGACTGTGAGGTTGTGGGAAATGATTCTCGCCAACATAAAAGCATTCCATCTGAAATCTCATTACTGGAAGACATCATTTTTGGTCAGTCCAGTTGTTTTTATGACTTTCAAACATACATTACATTAGCATAAAATTATCAGATGCTGCTTGAAAGCAGGAAAAAAGATTGTTTTCTCTGTTGAGGTTCGAGCAATAGTCGAAGACTAGATGAGGATAGTTGTAATCCAGGACAGACTGTGGTCTTGTATAGGTAAATATACATTTGGTTTGGTTGGAAAGATGATGTTTTGCAGCGGGTTAGTCTTTTGTCATCTTTATTTGGTCAATCACTGTCATTTCACATGGCTAAGTGTGCTTGTTGATTCATCTGAATGAGTCAGAGCGATACCTCTTGTCATTAAGTACCATAGTTACTGATGGTCACAATCTTCTTTTTGTACTCTTTTCTTTTTGGAGGACATTGCATGGCACAGTTTGTCATACTGACATTGTTCCTGCCATGCAGAGCTTTACTGATGGTACTATAAAGTGAACCGAAGTTGTAACTTGCGAATGTTCTCTCACACCCTCGTTATGGGACTGTACAAGACAGATTGCGCCATATGATACCGCGCACAATTGCCGGGCCATGAAATGAGCTCATATGGCATCAGTGCACGGCTCGGAGAAACTAGGGCCTGATGCCTGCTGGGAGAGTGAATTGATGTACTATTGAAAGTTTTATTACAGTAATGCACTGTACTATTGGTTGATGAAAGAGTTTGATGCTACAATGGCAAAATGAAACAGTGCTTGATGATTCATCCGTTGGTAAAATTAATCTTGTATCCAATCTGATGCATGACTCTACAGATGTTCCATGTCCAGTTTTGGCATATTTGATCATGCATAGTTACTGGTGTATTAGTCTCAGCCTCAGACAGTATGCCAGCGAACCGTCTGATGCATATTACACACAAAAATGACAAGAGATTTTTCAATATCTAACTGGCCTTGCCCAGTCAGTCCATTCCAATCCTGAATTCGCAGCACCACATCGTGAAAAAAGATAAAAGAAACCAGGGACAAAAAACTAAATGTTTTTCATTTTGGTTCATTCTGAGCTGAAACTGTATTTTTTTTTTGTTCCAGTTCAGTCGTTCCGCAGCCTCCTTTCCAAATGTTAACCGGATAGAATGAAATGAAAGCGTGGGTGGTATACCAGTGGCAATATTGCCAGGGGCCATATGTATAAAGCCACTTAGAGTAAAGTTTTGTATTAAGTGTGTCAAAATTCTGAGAATGATGTCATTTTACTCTTGTTCCTAGACTTAAGAGTAAATATGATTCATAAAACTTCATAAGTGTTAAGATTTGGTCTCAGCTCCTAAATTGTTTAAGAGTGCTGGAGAGGTATTTTAACCTGTTAGGAGTAGCACGATGACTGTGTTCTGCGGAGACAACACACTCTACAACAAAGAAAGAATGTGTTGGACTTATGACAGTGGAACTTGGGCAAATGTGTTTCGTAGTTGAGCAAAATGAAATCCATCAGTGTGTATATATATATATGTGGCTGCGGGGGCATGGTCAAGCATCTCTCCGGAGAGAGAGAAAGCGGTAAGGGCGCTTACACCTGAGCTAAATTATGTCTAACACCTGTCTCTAATTTCAGTGAGCACGGGGAGAGCGGCATAAAAAGAGCCACACCGCAAGTAGACGAGAGAGAGAGAGAATTACAGGCAGCTGTTCTGTGTGTCTTTATGGTTGTGTGTTTTTGGTTAAGTTGTTCATTAAATTATTATTTAAGTTGTCAAGCCGGTTCTCGCCTCCTCCTTTCCTCGAACCCCCTTACACTGGTGCCGAAACCCGGGAGGGAGGAGGGAGGAGGGATTCCCATCACAGAGTCCTCGACACTCCGTTCCCCGTCGGATGGCAGCGGTGCTCCCCTGGGTGGACCGGAAAGATGCTTGACCACGCCCCCGCTGCCACAATATATATATATATATATATATATATATATATATATATAATTGCAGCACAATTTTTAATTTAATGAATACATTGAAACTCGTTGTGAATTAAGCGTTTGAAAAATTTGATGGGTTGCCTGTCTAAGCTTTCAGAGGGCTGCAACAACTTCTAATTATTTGAATTAGAATTAGAATTATTTGATTGTTCTAATTAAACAATCTAAATATCACTAAAATGATAAAAAAATCAATGATGAAAAAATCTACAATGAATTCAATAATGATTAGTTAAAGATCTTTGCACTTGCATAACAAGCCTCCATCTGTGACGCCACTTTGCAGTAGTGAAAACGTATTTCAATAGGAAAAAAAGACATTTGAAAAATGGTAGAGAGCTGCATCTGAAGAGCCCAACCCAAGCACTATATACAGTCATGTGAAAAATAAAGTACACCCTCCTTGAATTCTATGGTTTTACATATCAGGACATAATAAGAATCATCTGGTCCTTAACAGGTCTTAAAATTAGGTAAATACAACCTCAGATGAACAACAACACATGACATATTACACCGTGTCATGATTTATTTAACAAAAATAAAGCCAAAATGGAGAAGCCATGTGTGAAAAACTAAGTACACCCTTACTGCTTCCATAGGAATTAAGAGGCTAAGTAGTAGCCAGGTGCTGCTAATCAAATGCCCTTGATTAATTGATCATCAGCAAGTGTGACCACCTCTATAAAAGTCAAAGTTTTAACAGTTTGCTGGTCTGGAGCATTCAGTTGTGTGTTTACACAATGCCATGGAGGAAAGACATCAGTAATGTTCTTAGAGAAGCAATTGTTGCTGCCCATCAATCTGGGAAGGGTTATAAGGCCATTTCCAAACAATTTAAAGTCTATCATTCTACAGTGAGAAAGATTATTCACAAGTGGAAAACATTCAAGACAGTTGCCAATCTTCCCAGGAGTGGACGTCCCAGCAAATTCACCCCAAGGTCAAACCGTGCAATGCTCAGAGAAATAGCAAAAAACCCAAGAGTTACATCTCAGACTCTACAGGCCTCAGTTAGCATGTTAAATGTTAAAGTTCATGACAGTACAATTAGAAAAAGACTGAACAAGTACGGCTTGTTTGGAAGGGTTGCCAGGGAAAGCCTCTTCTCTCTAAAAAGAACATGGCAGCATGGCTTAGGTTTGCAAAGTTGCATCTGAACAAACCACAAGACTTCTGGAACAATGTCCTTTGGACAGACGAGACCAAAGTGGAGATGTTTGGCCATAATGCACAGCGCCACGTTTGGTGAAAACCAAACACAGCATATCAGCACAAACACCTAAAATAAGGACTACAATGATGTGGACCCAAATGGCCACCCTCAACTACTGAATCAGCCAATAGTGAGCCTGCAAGTGTAAAATGTCCCAGCTGGTATGACATTAAATCACTCATGATTAATAGAACACATTATAAAACAATGTTATGATATTAGGTTATTTCTGTTGATTAATTCTTTAATCAAATAAGAAAGCTGAATTGAATTTCCTGTATTTTAAAACATTATTCCACATCTTGCCGTATGTTGTCCTCAAACAATGTGCAAATTAAAGGCAACAAAAAATAAAAAATCTAAATCTTGTCATATAAAATTGCATATGCTTTTCATGTTATCAAAACAGAATTTCTCCACAGTTTTAATGTAGAAGGATAATTTAAATCACAAAATGAATTGATAATAAAACAAATGTATTAATCCCATTACAGCTACATGTAAGATTTCAGTTAAACATTGAAATTTGATGTTCAACACATCAACAATATTTTATCGTAACCCTACGTTTGATTGAGCGGCATTGGCGCACACTCCATGAAGTAATGCCTATTTGAAGATGTAATGGCTCACTTGCTGTTTTGGACAAGCTGTTCTGCAAAATGGAAACTTGCATGACACTGAGTTTATAATACTGACAAATAAGAATAAATCAGTAAAATGTAAGTTATGAGCTGGGGTTAAACATCTCTCAAGCACACTGAACAGCAGAAGGAATCTGTTAAAGCACCTGACAACCCACACAAAACTATGAGCTTATCAAACGTTTTATATAGTGCTTGGATTGGGCTCTTTTCAGATGCAGCACTGTACCATTTCTCAAATGTCTGTTTCCAATAGAAACACGTTTTCACTACTGTAAAGTGGTGTCAATGACGGAGGTTGCAGTGCTAGTGCAAAGATATTCAACTAATCATAACTGAATTCATTTTTTATTATTTTCAAAATTGATTTTTATAATTTAAGTGATTTAGATTGAATTGATTAGTTGGAGCAGCCCTCTGAAACATTAGGGATGTAGCCTTTTACATTTTCAAATGCTTCATTTACAACAATGAGTTTCAATGTATTCATTAAATGAAAAAAAATGCTGCAGTTAAAAAATGCTGCAAACTAAACTTCATCTTATGTGGGCCAAATCATTTGTATTTTTTAAACCTTGGTGTACTCACAGAGAGTGCATGGTCTACTAAAAAGAGAGAAGTCAAATTTTTGGGGGGCAACAGGACGGAGTAATTTCCGAAAATGTATTGATGTAAACCCTTTCCGTTCCTTTTGTTTTTTTGTTACGTTCAGCAAAATGTTTTGTTCGTTTTCATTCCTTGAACCATTTTTAGTCCCTGACCGTGCCTAAGGGTACGGAACAGCATGAACCTTTGGCCCGATGGTGGAAAAGCTCCTGTTCACAGGATACCAGCCTGCATATTTCTGAGGTAGATCTGGTAGCTGGATTTTGGAAGCTTTAGACTATATTTCAGTCCTTTTTTACTATAAATTCTCCTCCCTGCCCAGTAGGTGGCAATATGCATGAAGAATGAGAATTGCCAAAAACAAAAGCGGAATATGATAGTGAAAGTGAAAGTGGAGATTCGATTCATCGGAAAATCGATGAATTTATTTTTTTACCCAGCCCTTAAACTAACTGTGTTTGGTCAGTTTATATGTCCATTTTACAGTCCTGTCTAGGTTGGCAGTTCTTGGCTAGTATAAGCTCCAAAGTGTACCACATTCGTGTCAAAAAAACATCTTGCTATATGATATTTTAGGTGCATTTACACACAAAAAACAAATATTTTGGTGATCAATTAATCTTCCGTATTGTTTCACAATGAACAACCACACAGCTATACACACTAGCCCACTATTAACAAAAGAGAACAGCTGTGGTGTCAAACCTAAGGGCAGCATATAATCATCCATGTAATAATGAGTTAAATAAACATACATATTAACATCATCTGTTTCTTTTCTCACCCAGCTATCTGACCAATGGGCGATGGGGACGTCTTAAAGTGGCAAGGATGTTGTCCCGCGACTGCACGTAAAACCATAGTGTCTACTAAACCTCATTCTCTGAATAAATATGTTTCTTAAAGCTGCACTATGTAAGATTTTTTGGTTAAAAATGAACAAATTGCCATTATTGATTGAGTACATAAACAATTAGTGTTCAAAATAATGTCCTTACCTTACTCTGATTCACTATTATAAGCCTATAAAATTTATTTGTATTTTGAACTGTCGGGTTCGATTTGGCGCGAAATCGCTTGCTTATGACGTTCATCCTTGCGTCATTACGTCATGTCGCTGTTCAGCTCAGTTCAGTCACATTCGCACAGTTCAGGACAGCATCACTGCTGTCTAGATGGATATTGATCTGTTATCCATTTGGTAAAGTTGTTTACCTGCTATAATGCTTGGATATGTTATCTGGTAGGGTTGTTGAAGCTTATATTGCTTGTCATGCTTTTATGAACCGAACATTACTCGTGTGTTAACCGATCGCGATGTATATACGTTGTCTGGTTAAGACACTGTGACATGTTTAATATGTATGACTTCTGAAACTGACTTCTTGTAATTGTTATATTGCATATTTAAGCATATTATTTTTACATCTAATGAAGTATATTTTATCCCCATAATTATTGAATCCTCATTTTATGATTTTAGTTCATGATGTTATTGTGAGCACTGCATAGACATGCTATTGTAGTAACTGAGGCTGGACAATATAGTATAAAAATAATAAAGTATTCTATTGAACTCGTATCAGCCATATCACGAGTTGAACCCCTTAAATTGATAATTGTAGTACAATTCAAACATTAATAGTAGATAAATATTAAGATCTACTGGTGGTGGCTGAGGAGAGTCCCCTGCTCTCTTTTTAAAAGTGCTTTGAGTGTAGTGTCAGAAAAGCGATTTAAGTGTCAAATTCATTCAGATATAAGCAAGTAATATTTCCGTTTCAAATGTTTAATCGTATAACATAATATCAACATGAAAATAGCACGTTATGACTCCGGCTGCAGTCATGGTCACACACAGTCTATGTCCAGGTGGCTCAAATGCTTTAAAGTGCATGTACCAAGAAGGGAAGAGCAGAGAGGAACAGGCATTCATCACCACTATCTCTGCCTGATAGACACATAACGTAAGCCTGTCACTAACAACATGTTCAGATGAGGCTGATATTCCATCCCAAAATTGATGATGATCATTTTATTCTCTGAAAATCTTCATCTTGTAGCTCTCCAGGTTGATACATGCAACAACCGAAGATTTGGCTCTATGCTAATTCTTTTGCATATTATGCATATACTTTCAATTTAAATGGGTGGTATAGACTATTTTAGAGCTTGAAAGTCTTAGCTAGAAAAGAGCCTGCAAATTCTGAAAATAAATAAATAAATAATAAAATCTCTTTTTGTGTTTCACAGGAGAAAGTCATATGGGTTGTGAGACACATGAGGCTCAGTAAATGATTCATTTTGGAATGAACCACTTCTTTAAAACAATTATGAGGATAACTGTGTGTGTATTTACTTTGTCACCCTTCAAATACACTCCAACTCTGGGTTCTCCTAGAAAGGTGACAGCAAGGCTTATTACAGGTTCATGTGACTCACTTCTCTAATGGCCGTGCAGAACTCGCTTTCTAGAACATTCTTCAGGGACTGCAGCTTGTGACCCGGGACGTCACCCGACTCCTGTAATTTTTCCAGCAGCTCAATTGCCCTGGCAACATCTAAAAGAGAAAGAAAGCACAAATGTGTTAAGAGTAAAGGAGAGACAGGGTGAGGTGTGATGTTACATTAGCAGCAAAGGGCAGGGAGAGATGGTGGAGCTGCAGCGAATCGATTGGTGGGATAATGGAAATAGACTTGCTTAGGGCCAGTGAAAGCAATCAGTGCTCTTGCCATACCCCTTCCATTCACCTCAGCAGACCTACAGGATAGACACATTCACTGGAGTCAGTCATGGCCTGGTTTCACAAAATAGTTATGGAATGGAAGAAAAATTAAGGTTTGCTGGCCTTCGCCATTGGGGTCTTTATGATTCAGTCTGTAATCAAGACACTGAATAGGAATGGGTCAGGATGGTTAACTAGTCATCTAATAACCAACTAATAGATTTGAGATGTCAACTTTATCTACTACTTAATGATTTTTTTTCTTGGTGAAGTGTGTAACTTCTGCGCCACCAAACAGAATGGAACCTTTTCAACGACTGATGACGCATTTCCGCCTTTTCAGTGCAACTAATTATAGGTGCATCTCAATAAATTAGAATGTCGTGGAAAAGTTCATTTATTTCAGTAATTCAACTCAAATTGTGAAACTCGTGTATTAAATAAATTCAATGCACACAGACTGAAGTAGTTTAAGTCTTTGGTTCTTTTAATTGTGATGATTTTGGCTCACATTTAACAAAAACCCACCAATTCACTATCTCAACAAATTAGAATACATCATAAGACCAATAAAAAAAACATTTTTAGTGAATTGTTGGCCTTCTGGAAAGTATGTTCATTTACTGTATATGTACTCAATACTTGGTAGGGGCTCCTTTTGCTTTAATTACTGCCTCAATTCGGCGTGGCATGGAGGTGATCAGTTTGTGGCACTGCTTGAGGAGGTACAGAAGCCCAGGTTTCTTTGACGGTGGCCTTCAGCTCATCTGCATTTTTTGGTCTCTTGTTTCTCATTTTCCTCTTGACAATACCCCATAGATTCTCTATGGGGTTCAGGTCTGGTGAGTTTGCTGGCCAGTCAAGCACACCAACACCATGGTCATTTAACCAACTTTTGGTGCTTTTGGCAGTGTGGGCAGGTGCCAAATCTTGCTGGAAAATGAAATCAGCATCTTTAAAAAGCTGGTCAGCAGAAGGAAGCATGAAGTGCTCCAAAATTTTCTTGGTAAACGGGTGCAATGACTTTGGTTTTCAAAAAACACAATGGACCAACACCAGCAGATGACACTGCACCCCAAATCATCACAGACTGTGGAAACTTAACACTGGACTTCAAGCAAATTGGGCTATGAGCTTCTCCACCCTTCCTCCAGACTCTAGGACCTTGGTTTCCAAATGAAATACAAAACTTGCTCTCATCTGAAAAGAGGACTTTGGACCATTGGGCAACAGTCCAGTTCTTCTCCTTAGCCCAGGTAAGACGCCTCTGACGTTGTCTGTGGTTCAGGAGTGGCTTAACAAGAGGAATACAACAGCTGTAGCCAAATTCCTTGACACGTCTGTGTGTGGTGGCTCTTAATACCTTGACCCCAGCCTCAGTCCATTCCTTGTGAAGTTCACCCAAATTCTTGAATCGATTTTGCTTGACAATCCTCATAAGGCTGCGGTTCTCTCGGTTGGTTGTGCATCTTTTTCTTCCACACTTTTTCCTTCCACTCAACTTTCTGTTAACATGCTTGGATACAGCACTCTGTGAACAGCCAGCTTCTTTGGCAATGAATGTTTGTGGCTTACCCTCCTTGTGAAGGGTGACAATGATTGTCTTCTGGACAACTGTCAGATCAGCAGTCTTCCCCATGATTGTGTAGCCTAGTGAACCAAACTGAGAGACCATTTTGAAGGCTCAGGAAACCTTTGCAGGTGTTTTGAGTTGATTAGCTGATTGGCATGTCACCATATTCTAATTTTTTGAGATAGTGAATTGGTGGGTTTTTGTTAAATGTGAGCCAAAATCATCACAATTAAAAGAACCAAAGACTTAAACTACTTCAGTCTGTGTGCATTGAATTTATTTAATACACGAGTTTCACAATTTGAGTTGAATTACTGAAATAAATGAACTTTTCCACAACATTCTAATTTATTGAGATGCACCTGTATTTAAAAAATAACGTGTTTAAAAAATTAATGAGATTAATCATGCACCTGGACTGTGATAAGAAATTTTCCTACCATCGGAGCAATTCGAGCTGAAGTACTGTACCATCTTCGTGTTTTTACGAGTCTCAGTCAGCAGGGTATATATGGAGTTATATTACTGTCAAATGTTGAGAGCGCATGCATGTAATGTGCAAGCGTGAATCTCTCCGCCCGCACTGGTATTTTCTTAATTCTTGCACAAATATACGCTACTCTCTTGTGAAATCTTCCTGCTCGCGCTCAGAGAGTGAGTGTACGCACTCAAAATAAGTTCTGTGCTCTTGCAAATCTCTCAATGCTCTCAGATTCTCTCTGCTTGCACGCAGAACATGCGTGTGGGCGCTCAAAATGTGTCCTGTGCACTCACGATTCTCTCTGGGCATTTGCTCTCAGATTGCCTTTTCTTGGCTCTTGGATTTAAAGTAGTCAAAAGTTATCAACCAATCAGAACAGGCTCCAGGACTGACCAGTGAAAATGCTACTTCAGATATGCATTCTTATTGGCTGAGGGAAATCCCAAAACGGAACCTGGATTTCTCTGTCAGTGTCTAGATGATGGACCCATATAATCAACAATCTCAGGTATCTAATGTCATATTAATTTTGAAATATGGTATTTGGATGGTATGTATCTGTTAAACATATTTCCCAAAACATAGCCTATCCAATGGACTGCTAGGTACTCTTACAAAAAACGACATTTTTGTGCAATCAAAAAATCATTTTGCACTCCCAAAATATCATCTTGCGCACAGATTTGTGGCACAAATATAACTCCATATTGAGGTAGCATTTTTTTATTGGTCAGTCCTAGAGATAACTTTTGACAAGTGCCAAGAGAAGGCAATCCAAGAGCAAGTGCTCAAAGATATTCGTGAGCAGGGAGATTTCACAAGAGAGCAGTGCATATTT
The DNA here is from genome assembly GCF_019703515.2 of Myxocyprinus asiaticus. Lineage (NCBI taxonomy): Eukaryota > Metazoa > Chordata > Actinopteri > Cypriniformes > Catostomidae > Myxocyprinus > Myxocyprinus asiaticus. The sequence goes on along the minus strand of NC_059388.1, from coordinate 11,390,675 downwards.
GAGCATTACATGCATGCGCTCTCAACATTTGACAGTATTATAATGTCATAAGCGCAGTAAGTGCAACTCCTACTGTACCGACAACATACCACAATTACTGACAGCATATGGCACAAGACAAGGACATATTCTTGTACTCCTAAACACAGATAGGTAGTCCAACCCCAAACTATTTTGCATCCCTTACCAGCAGGGGTTAACTGCCAAAGCTACCCAGCCAAACCTTGACATCTTGGGTGGCGCTAGTTCTGTATAAATTACACTCTTAACCATTAATATTATTTCCTGTGGTGCTTTAAAGGGGATTTAGATATTCAACATTTTCCACAGTTTTAGTGTGCTGACAGGATGCTGTGCTTTAGGCAAGTTGCATCTCGAAATTCCACGGCAACAGTCATCTTTTGTTACAAATTCAATGTAATGAAAACAAATCAATTCAATTAATGTCAAACTTCAAATCGTCTGCCGTGAGCAATGTTCCGGTTATTATGTATAATCTTTTTATTTGCTCTGATATTTTTCTGCAATAAAGGATAGCTTGTATTTATTTAGCCTAAATTTATTGTTGAAAATGGACACTGGAATCTTCTTAAATGTCCTCAAATGTGCTGTGGTGAAACCACTACTGAAGAAAACTAACTTGGATCCTTTGGTTCTCAATAATTTTAGACCAATTTCCAATTTACCGTTTTTGAGTAAGATCTTAGAAAAAGGTGTGTTTAACCAGCTTAATCAGTTTTTAGCTGAAAATAACATTTGTGAAAAATATCAGTATGATTTTGGATCATGTCATAGCACTGAAACGACTTTGCTAATGGTAGTGAATGATCGAAGATAAAATGCAGATAATGGAAAAGCGTCAGTATTACTCCTTTTGGAGTTAAGTGTGGTGTTTGATACTGTACTTCACTGCATAAACTTTAACAGTCTATCAAAATATGTTCCTTTTTTTTTGTTTTTTTGTTTTTCAGTCTTCAAATGCTGACCTTTTAAAATATTGCTGTGTCATTTTAGCCACTATCCCCCAAAGATCTGGAACATTCTACCAACTGACATCAGACAGGCTCCAAGCATCCACATTTAAATTTGATTGATATGTAGGTGTGAATGTTTACTTTTAATTTTTGTTTATTAACTTTTCTTTATATTTTACTTTTTATTATTATTGTTTTATTTTTGTTTTTTTTATTTAAAATATATTTTAATATAATTTTTTATTTCTAATTTTTATATACTTTTATTTCTTTTAATCCAGTCACTTTCTTTGACTTTTAATTTCTGATATTCGAAGCACTTTGAGATGCACTCAATGTATGAAAGGTGCTATACAAATAAAGTTTATTATTATCATTATTATTAATATACACTCCCTGAGCACTTTATTAGGAACACCTGTACACCTACTTATTCATGCGATTATCTAATCAGCCAATCATGTGGCAGCAGTGCAATGCATACTATGCAGATATGGGTCAGGAGCTTCAGTTAAAGTTCACATCATCCATCGGAATGGGGAAAAATGTGATCTCAGTGATTTGGAACGTGGCATGATTGTTGGTGCCAGACGGGCTGGTTTGAGTATTTCTGTAACTGCTGATGTCCTGGAATTTTCACACACAACAGTCTCTAGAGTTTACTCCAAATGGTGCCAAAAACAAAAAACATTCAGTGAGAGGCAGCTCCGCAGATGGAAAAGCCTTGTTGATGAGAGAGGTCAACGGAGAATGGCCAGACTTGTTCGAGCTGACAGAAAGGCTACGATAACTCTGATGACTGCTCTGTACAATTTGAATAGCATCTCAGAATACACAACACATCGAACCTTGAGGCCGATGTGCTACAACAGCAGAAGAACCCGTCAGGCACTTTATTAGGACCGTAGTGTTCCTAATAAAGTGCTTAGTGATTGTATGTTAGTTGTTGTCTATAAGTGTCATTTATTGTTGAATATCTGCTTTTCTATATAAGGACAGCAGACATGACCCTAAACCAGCCTAACTAGGGCTTCCTTAACAAAGACTAGTTGACTAATCATTCAGACAACCTACCAGTTGATGTGGAAAATATGTACTCCTACTAAAGATGCAATTGCTATTAATGTCTGAGCCTCTGACAACATTTAGCAGTTTGTAGCACTCATCACAGTTAGTTTTTTTCTGGGAAGGCAAGCATATGGCTAATTGTGCTTGTACATCCTTTGGGCCATGAAAAATTGCACCCATTTTATGTAATATACAACACCGCTGAGGGAGAAAAATGAGGAAGATCTTCCTAAACACTGTCTCACAAATAGACACAAACTAGCCTACATGAGGCATTACCTTTATTTGTACATGGATAGCAAAGCAAAGTGGGCCAAACCCTAACAGGAACCAATAAAACCTAACCCAGCGTGACTAGGGGAGCAGGCACAAAAGCTCATACAGCCTGTGGGCTCAGGGGAATAAAACAGATGCGAGAACAGAACATCTGAGCAAAATCTCTTGCAGTTTGATGTAATTTCATCACTTTGAGAGGAGGCTGCAACCTTCTGTAATCTTAGAACGCCAAATGGGCGGGTTTGGGACATTTTTCATTATTTTGTCACATTACATTGAATTTCTGCTCTTTTTCACTGAAACGTGTTTAAATTGAAGCTCTTCTGTTATTAAAGCAGCTTTGATTCTATTAAAAAGCTGACAGCAAGATCCATAACTGAGTGGTGCCCTGGGATGTCCCACTTGGCTTTGGCACAGAGCTGTCAGAGGAATGTTTGCATGGCATTAATCACTCTATTGCCACCATGCGTCACATCAAATTGACGACTGATGCTTTTTGGTGAAAAAATAAATACAGGCGATGGCATAAACTGTCACCAAGCTGCTTTCTAGCTCTTAGGACTGCAAGATCTCAAGCAGGGGTGAAGCACGTGAGGGCCAAAGTGCCACTGGTCCACCAGATAATCATAGCTGTAGAAAATTATGGTTTAGAAATATCTACATTTATATTATTCAGTTGGACAACACTTTTATTCTTGCATTACATTCAAAGTACATACTTTATAAATCTGTATGTGTGTTCCGTGGGAATCAAACTTATGAGCTTGGCATTGCTTGACACCTCACTCTACCAGTTGAGCTCAAGATATATAAAAAAAAGAAAATGAAACAAATAAACAGCATTTTGTCATAACTAAAACATTAATTGCTCAAATTCATCAAGTTGCATCAAATTTTAGAATGCAAATGGGTCATGCCAAACTTTTGTGCAGCACTATCCACTCATGAATAAACAGACAGATTATGTACAGATCAATAGTGGGTCAACCATATTATTTCAGTGTCACTCCGGGCTATCCAGTGGTCCGTGCAGATAGTTGCTTACGCTGGGCGGTTCGATTTGGCAGCATTCATAAAACATGGATGACAATATATTGAAGTAAATAGTGGTTGACAGATATGAGTTTGTTTAATGGCTGATGCCGATACCAATATCTAGAGAGGAGGGTAGCTTATTTCTGATAAAAAAATGGCGATATATAAAGTTTTATGGTAGCAAATAACATGTACACAAAATTCCATACTTATTTTTAGGGATGCACAATAATAATGTTTAATGCCGATACCGGTATCCAATTATTTAGAACAACATCTGCATATACCAATAGATTTGTGGTTCAAAACATGCTTTATACAGCATATACAGCTTTAACAAATTTGTTTGTCGACTTTTAAGGCGAGTAATCAAATTAGTTGTGTTAAGAGCTTTAACAGTAGTTCCAACTCATGAAATTCTAAATTCTAGCAGTGTAAAGCTTACAAATAGCAACTCTGCTGTCATTATCACCCAATTATAAGTAATTCCACACAAAAGACATTTTCTTTAACACACAGCACAAGTTGTAGGGTAATTGTGTGTTTTTCCGCTCCCTTTTGACATGAAATAATCAGCCCTGATCATCGTCCAATTTTGTCCGATTTTACAGATAATTGCTTTTATCTGCCAATACCAATGTTTGGCCAATAAATCTGTGCGTCTCTACTATTTAGTGGGTCAGGCTCGCTTAAGTTATTTTTCAACATCACCCCATGATGTCCAGTGAGCCATTCAGATAATTGGTCTGTGCTGGCCAGTTCAGTTGGGTAGTGTTTGTGAATCATGGCTGACAATATATTTAAGTCAATAAGGATCAACCGATATGGGTTTTTAACCAATATGCCGGTACCAATACCTGCAGAGAAGGGTGGCTATTTTCTAATATAATGCCAACAGATTTACAGTAGGTAGGCAATCAACCAAAATGACCCTTATCACCCTAAAACTTTAATTTCATGATAGCAGATTTATTTTACAAACTATATATTCACTAAAAATATGTGAAATCAGAAATCATGCATCCATTAACAAGGCTGTTGCATGGCGTAATGATTATTTCCATTACTTGACCAATACAACATAGTTTTTGGCTGATGCCAGTAATCTCAAAATGGGCAATATCGGCCGATTACTCTGCTTGGCTCAATTACTCAATTGTTCACTTGTACACCAGGCCCTTGTAAAATGTGCAAAAAAATATAGGCTTAGGAAATGGTTACACTTCACAGTACTAATAATGAAATTAGCGAGTATGCACAGAAAAAATGTCCACCCAATGATATGAAGCTCAAAATACATCTCCCATGAACTATTACTCTATCCATTCTGTTTTCCCAACAACAGAGTGCATGACATCAGATTAGTCATTGTTCCAGATCCACACATTTACTCTACAGGCCACTCAACAATGCATGACAACCGACTCTTCATTAATCCAGCGCTAAAGCTCCATCATTACCGGAGATTTCTGCTGAGCGGGGAATCTGGAGTGGTGTGTGTGGGGTAATGAGCTGTCTTTAATTTGCTGGGTTCGTTTCAGCTAGCACAAAAAATGCGTGAACGTTTATGTCTCATTATCAAGAGGTCAGAGGAGGATCACTGACAAGCTATCGTTCCTTCTTGCTTCCCGTCTCATTTTCTGACTGCATTGTGTTTCTTGATTTTTATGTTTTTCTCTCTTTTTTGTCATTTTGATCTGTCTTTCTCTAGTTCAATAGCAATATGTTTTCATGTGCTGTACACATTCCTTATAACATTCTTTCCTGTTTATTATTACAGAGTGACTATTTGCACTCGGCATAAATAAAACTTGCCACACAAGGTGGCTATTTGCACTCCAAAAGTCTGGTGGAAACAGAACAAACTAAAAGACAAACTACGCCCTAGTGTCGCTGCCGTGGCGTCAGTGTTGGATAAGTTGCTTAAAAATAGTAATCCATTACAAATGACTAATTGTTTCTCTAAAATTGTAATCATATTACTTTACTAATTACTTTACTTTTAAGTTTCTTTCTAAACGACTTTTCTGCTCAACAAATTCAAAATAATGTCTATATTTCTTTCTGGGTTATTGTTACACACAAGTCATACACTCAGCACCTCACATTTCTCCTTCACAATGACTCATTACTGGGCCATAATTAATGTATTCTACATGAATAATATATTAGAAATAAGCATAACCTTATAATGTACTTCATTAAAATTAAGTACATTATATTAAATTAATTGAAAGTCAAAAAATTTAATCTGAATATAAGAATTTAAAATGTAATTCATTACATTACTTTTTGACTAAAAGTAATTAGATTACAGTAACTATTTACTTTGTAATTGGATTACATCCAACACTGTTTGGCATGGGGTGTAACGACGGTGTGGATCTGCTTTTCTAGTGCGGATGACCCGGGTTCGATTCCACCTTTTGTTTTACTTTTCCTCATCCTGTTTCCAGTCTCCACTCTTTTTTTTTTCACCCTTTTTCTCCCCAATTTGGAATGCCCAATTCCCAATGCACTCTAAGTCCTCGTGGTGGGGTAGCAGACTCAATCTGGGTGGCGGAGGACAAATCTCAGTTGCCTCCGCGTCTGAGACCGTCAACCCACGCATCTTATTACGTGGCTTGTTGAGCATGTTACCGTGGAGACATAGCGCGTGTGGAGGCTTCACGCCATCCACCGCGGCATCCACGCACAACTCACCACGCGCTCCACCGAGAGCGAAGCACATTATAGCAACCATGAGGAGGTTGCCCCATGTGACTCTACCCTCCCTAGCAACCGAGCCAGTTTGGTTGCTTAGGAGACCTGGCTGGAGTCACTCAGCACGCCCTGGGTTTCGAGCTCATGAACTCCAGGGGTGGTAGTCAGCGTCAATACTCGCTGAGCTACCCAAGCCCTCACCTGTCTCCACTCTTAATATTTCCAGACCCACTTTATATTAGGTGGCCTTAACTACTATGTACTTAACCATTTATTTATTTTTTTATCCCCTTTTCTCCCAATTTGGAATGCCCAATTCCCACTATTTAGTAGGTCCTTGTGGTGGCGCAGTTACTCACCTCAATCTGGTTGGCAGAGGACAAGTCACCCCATGTGACTCTACCCTCCCTAGCAACTGGGCCAATTTGGTTGCTTAGGAGACCTGGCTGGAGTCACTCAGCATGCCCTGGATTCTAACTCGCGACTCGTGACTGGTAGTCAGCGTCAATACTCCCTGAGCTACCCAGGCCCCTATGTACTTAACCAATTGATACAATGTACTTATTATGTACATACATGTTATTGCATTGTAACTACATTTATAATAATTTGGTTTGATTCGGGTAAAATTGATCATGGTTTTACTATAGTAATATTGTAGCAAGTCTGCAGTGATGCCCCTATACTGTATGTTAGTATTTAATTTGGGGTGTAAATAGCATCTAACACTATTTGCACTTAGTGAAAATAAGATGCTTTTGGTTGCTATTTACACAGTGTAAATTGCCTCTGCCTTAGCATTATCAAATGTCCTGAGTAAACTGGGAGTTCAAACTACTATTTTGAATTTCAAAATTTTACAGCAAATATCCACATTTGAATGCTTAACATTCATGTAAGCTATAATTTTAATCGAATGCAATTTTAGGCTCATTTCATTGGTGTTTTCTGTGCAACTAATTAAGGAGACTGTCGCGCCATACTTTGAATTATGTTTCTTGCATCCCAGTCTATTATTGTACAGTTGTATCATCCATCAGCCCCTAAACTATTTGTAAAAAAAAACATACTGCGGTTTGCCACTTTAAATTTCAGTCAGAAGGTTTCTTCCTTTCTATGTGGCCGGTCCTTAAGAGGCCAAATAACCTGCAATGTGAAACAGACTGGCTAGCGGCTATGCAAGATAGGATCAGAGGTTAGTCATCTTTCAGTCACTTACTTAACTATATTGAGCTGAAACTCTATAACCTCAGGGAAGGAAATTATGTCTAATGCCTTATTAACTGTCTAAAGATCAATTACCATAATGTAATTTAGTGGGCACAGTTATTTATGAAAATATAAATGGACTGGTTAAGTCTTCGAAAAAGCATGAAACAACATTCTGAAGATAAATTCACCCATTAACAAAGTTATATGATGAAAGAATCCTCTAAAAGCATTTTAAGCTCTTGCATCAGGCATAGCTATTACAGATAGGATTAATTCTCTGTGCCACCTCAGGTTTTCTTCTGGCTTTCAGTGAACACTGCACGAGCAGAACAGCCGACCTGGATTCGGTTCATTAGAACAGGTCTCATCCCATATAAAGCCATTTCTCACACATCTCAGTGACGCACACCATCATTCAGAAAAGAAAGAGGCACATTGTTGTTCACAGCATGAGAACTCGGGTGAGATTTATGAGCCAAAATAATGCTTGTACATTCTGTCTGTCAGACAGGGTAATCAATGCAGCTCTGGTCATTTTCCCTGCGTTCCAAATGGCAGAAATGATCTCTTCGAAGGGTACTTCAAAGGGAAAACAATGATGATAGTCATGCTGTAAGATCATTTCAAACTTAAGTGACAATTGCAGGTTACCACTTTTTTACAGTGGTTTATAACTGCTGTGTTGGTGTAGAAAAGTCAGACAGTCACATCTTTGTCAGTAAGAGAGAAGGAGGGTGTTTGTTCAAACTCTACAGGATGAGAAGTGAAACATTAATAAAAGTAAAGAAGGGGGTAACCGTGTTCCCACCCATTTAAGCAGACTACTAGACATGTTAAATATGTAAAGCTATTTTTAAGCAGTGTGGAGGCACTTTTAAAATGGTGGCTTCACCCCTGAACTATACTGCCATTAAAAATAAAAATTGCAGTAACTATGCCAACACTGAAACAGAGAAAAATGGCTTAAAACCTTTTTGATGTAAAGTTCAATGTGGATTATCATATTTTCAGTGGACTAGAATGGAACTGAGTGGAACAGCAGAGTGTTTTTAGACATGTTTTATGAAAAAACATGGCATATTACTATATAACTAGCACCATTTAACTCAACTTAAAACAAAAAACACAACATTTATGGCAATTCTGGGCAAGCCAGCCACAGTTTGAAAATATAAGGTCTTGCCATTTGTGACGAAAATAGTGGTGATGGTAATAATAAAGATAATTACATTAATGTGCAGGAATCGCAGCTAGTCAGCCAGTACTTGTTTTATTTAACTGTCAAATTCTTGAGTAATGAGTAAAATGCCCATCCCTTGCACACAATGTTATTTCAAGCGCTAAACCCATCGGATACAGATTTGCATAGTGGCAGCTAAAAGCAGTGTGTGGATCTAGCCTGAGATTTACGTCACATCTACTTGCGCTGACTCACAAACAGGATGTTTAAAGGGCTCGTTGTACACACTCCAGGTCTCTGATTGGTACATTTAACCACATTACCATGGAGACTGTTAAGGGCAGCGAAGGGGGCTGCAAATGCATTGACAATGGTGTTGAAGAGTTGAACACTATTATCTGTCTGTTATTGTAAAGTGTGGTCTTACAAACAAAAAATAAGCCAGAGTGATTGCGTAATTAAATGTATAGCCCAACAACATGGATCTATGAGTAAGCAGAGGAGGCAAAGATAGCATAGAAACAGAGTATTCAATCTTACAAACTAGCACTCTACATTCAGTGTATGTGGCCTGGCTCTCCATTAAAACCAATGGAGCATCATTGCTAAAAGTGCAGGGACCAACATGACCCTCTTTTTTTCCACAAGCACACTGTGTATTTGGACCACCACTAACCCTAGTATTTAGAGCATGTACTTAAATGAAGGGCTTTCTATCATCTTTAAAGGAATATCAAATCATTACAACCCCATTTACACCTGGTATTAAGATGCGTCTCGGGTGATCCGATCACATGAGGTCAGGTGAGACACATCGCTGTTTACACCAGGTCACTTAAATGCGTCTCCTGTGACCACTTGTGATTGGATTTGGAGGGGAGGGTTTGTTTAATGATGACATACATAAATAACTATGTCACTGTGTTACTGCATGATAATAAAATGCAACAAAGTCAAACAAGACAAAGAAATCGCAAAAAAACCGATGCGCTGTTTCTCCCAGATGCGGCTGAAAAGCAGAAACGCAACATGTCTAGCAAAATTATCCATTATTTTAGTGCATTACCTGTATTAAAAGAGCTTCAGGTGATCATGCTTGTCATCTGTGTTGATATCAGACACACTAAAGAAGATCCATGAAGCTCGTGTGACTGTGTATGAATCTGCTTTTTTAAAAATTCAGATTGGACAGTTATTTCCTTTTAAAGCCGCTCGTAACCGGCAATGTTTTAACTGTACACAAAATAAAAATTGTTTTAGCGCAGCAGTTGATTAACAGGTGAGGGTCGGCGCTTCACTGCTGCCGTGATGCATACAGGACAGATTAGCATTCATACCTCAAATGTGATGTGGTCATATGTGTTCTGACCACATTGTATGTGGTTTTTGAGATTCGATCACAACACGTTTTAGACCCCATTTAGACCTGTATTTAGGGCTGACCATTGACCATTTAAAGCTCAAGCCCAGTCTTGTGTCCAAGCCCCAAGACTATATGAACCAGTGAACTCGTGAAATTTTGTTTGATACCAAGTCAGCAATGGCCATCTGCCAACAAAGTACTTAATAATTTGTGTGCTGTCCGCTAGTTCTCAAAATATTTTACTCACCAAAAAAAGAAGTGAAAGGTAATTTTCTCTCTTTTGAGTGAAGAGTGCTGGTACTATTACCCACTTTCTCACAAAACCTGTTAAATCTCAGTAAAATTACCGGCTTACCTTTTCCGATAAACATACCAAATGCAATTCACTCAAGACTGCTTTCCGTTTTATAAAGCTATTCAATGCTATTCATATGTCAACACAAAAATCCCGTTAAAAAATCATTGGATGGAGAGAAGCTCTTTTGTTTAAGCTTTTAACCAACACAACATTTTGATATTTGATGAAATACAGTATAACATAGATAATCATAATTTCTGACAATCATGTCACAGGCTTACAATGAAATGACATGGAGTAACAGCGTCAGCTCCTTCACTGTGATTCCCTCAAACTCTTTGACAGAAGATGTTTTACGTTAGAACGTTCTAACCTCTTACATGCTCAAACTGTTAATCTAATGGCTTCGTTCACACATAGAATCAATACGAAACTTTTCTGGCAGTGTTACAACTTCCTATGATGGCAAATTACAAGAGCCATCTTGATTTGCTGGTATTTCAACAACAGGTCTTGTTTAAAATAAATGGCTTTATGTGTGCAAGCACCTATTGATTTAAGTTTGATTTGTTGTGCAGCGACACTGACCTGACATAAAAACCTGACCCAATTACAGTACATCCCCCAAACACCCCAAAAACACATACGCATTGATTATGAGGAATAAAACTGAAATGTGACTGACAATAGACTAGCTTTGCATTACAATTTATATTTTATATGATATTAATTATAAAATATTTTATATTATTTAATAGCTATCAAATTTTATAGCTATAAATTATATCTTGATTATTTTATAGCTATATGAACTAGGGTTGTAATGGTTCTCTGTAAAAACCGAACCGTACGGTTCACCACCCGCGTTTCGGTAAGCATTGGCACTGCGGTTCACCTCAAGTTTAATGGCGCATCTTGAGAACAAGGTTTGGCGATGAAAACAAAGCATCAAATAGACACGCACAGTTACAACCACCGCTAATGTCAACTTGATGGCATCACTGTTCTGCACGTGTTGTGTGTAGTTGGAAACAGCAAGCGCAAAGTGGAGAAAACAAGCAGCTGATAGAGAAGCCCCATGCATTATTCAAGTCTCCTGTCTGGGAATATTTTTTTTTTTGCAGTCTATTACAACAGCAGTGTTCAAAAAAGTTTACAAAACAGGCACTGTTTGCAGACATTGCTCGATGTATATTCCGAATGTTGAATATATGTTGAGTCGAGTTTGAAATGCACTTTATGTTGATGCATGTAGTGATAGTGCATGTATTAAGTTAAAATATTGTTTAGTAATTAGAGAAAAATTATTTTATAGTTCAGGTCCCTAAAGAAAATTAACCATGGTTTTACTATAGTAATATTGTAGTAATGATGACTGAAGTAACCATTACTGCTGTCATAAGGGTTTTCTAAGCAGAAATCATGGTTTTGATACAATTAACCATGGTTTTACAATAGTAATACTGTAGTTTCCATATAATAACCGTGGTTTTACTATATATTATAACCATGACAGTAACCATGTTGATTTTTTGGTTACTATGATTTTATTACAAATACCATGATTAAAATATGGTTACTGTAGTAAAACCATGATTTTTATTAAGGGCAAACCTGTTGAAGTGTTTGTTACTAAACACAGTATTCTTACTTTGGATTTGGAAATAATATTTTTTTTTTCTCAACATAGCAAATACCAAACCGTACCGAATCCATGACCCTAAAACCGTGATACAAACCGAACTGTAAGAAATTTGAACCATTACACCCCTAATATGAACCCTATTAGCTTGATAAGGAGTAACAAGTGCATATTTATACTATTATAGCAATCAATTAAATTCAATTAAACCTGTTAATTAAAAGGAAGAGAGGTCATTTTTTCCAACTGGATTTTTACATTTTCTAGATATGGCTCGTGTCCCTCCTTCAGAGTAAATCTAGGGGATTTTAATGTCTGTCAGGCAAAAATCAAAAGTCCAGTCACTTTAGAAAATGTAATCTCTCCTCACTGATTTCATTCACATCTGTAGCACAAACAGTACAGGATAAGTTCCACACCAAAATGTAACTTAATGCTTACAAGGGTTTTCTGGAAATTCCTATCCTAAGTATAAGGAAAATATATAGTGATGCTTGCCTAAGGGTGCATTTCCATCTTAATACCAGGCGGACACGGGCCTAAAAATCAACCCTGGTAACAGTGAAATGCTCAGAGTAATTCCAAAAGATAGTAGGAACATGGCCCAACTCTTTGCAAAAGTTAAAATACAGTGAAATTCCAATGTGCTCTTAAAATGCTATTTTGTCAGCATGTCTACAGCAACGACAAGATCTCTACAGTTTCCTTTTGTAGACAGGATTTAATAAAAAGGACATCAATCTTTGTGACAAGATTGTGGCAAACATACACATTGCAAGACCACAATTAAATTCCATAACATATTACATTATTGCATTTTCCTGCAAATTAGTTATGTCCCTGCTTTTATACGATTGGCTCAATATGTGGTGTGATACAATTTGCATACAAAACTGCAGAGTCGAGGCCCTAATTGGTCAGTTCTAAGGTAGGGACAATGCTGTGTTCATTCAACTCGGAAAGTCTGAATTTATAACTTCCTAGTTGGAAAAGTGCAATGGAACTCCATTTGTCGTACTTCAATTTTGCTGAGATACGGGTGTGTGATATCACACAAACATGGTGGCACCCAGGGCAATTTACAACATAAAGTGATAAACATTCATTTTTAAGTAAATAAAATACATTAAATGAGTCAACATTCCTCCATTATTTAATAATCATTGCTAATATCATTGCTAATATTTCAAGCATCGGGCAATAATGCCTTTAATGGTTGGAATTCTGAGATTTGAAGTAAGAAGTATCCTACAAATGTCCTGGCTTTCGACGCAGCATAAGGCGAAACATTTTCTATTTAGCAAGCAAATCTGAGGCCATGTCCACACAATTTTTTTCTCTACGTTTTGGCCTTCCGTCCACACTGAAACGCCGTTTTGATAGTGAAAACTGAGCTTTTTGAAAACACTCTCCCATGTGGATAAATTTGAAAACGCCATCTTCGCGTTGCAGTGTGGACAGGAAAAGTGGAGATATCTGAAAACAATGACGCATTTTTTGTCATGTAATGCAGTCATGTGATCCATTCAACCCAAAACAATCAAGATGGCGGCCCATGTTGTAGTGGCGTTGTTGTGCCTGCTGTCCACTTTGATAGTTAAAGATAAATGTTACTTTGTACAACCTTTACATTTGCGTTCCATCGAAGGTGATGGGATGTTTACTCGGAATTACTGTCAGGCGACTGAACACAAGGACAATTGCGTTTCAGACAGTACATGGAACAGCGATTTTTCATATGCGCAGTAAGGGGAATTAATAGTTTTCATAAGTTTCAGTGTGGATGGGAAACTTTTGGAAAACGTTTGAAAATGGCAGTGTTGATGAAGAGTGTTTTGAAAATGAATAAGCCATTTTCAAATGTACCCGGATTAATTTGGACATAGCCTGAAGGTTGATTTAAAGTCAACAAGCCACTCAACATGGTTTTCACAGCCCATTTTACTTCCGTAATGCAGTTGTTTCTGAAGCAGAGAAAGTTTTCATAAATATTTTTGAAATTGGGCCAATTTTGGATTTCATGTTCACTTTAATGGTGAAGCATGTGTAAAGTTAATGTACAGAGTCAACTATATTTCCCCCAGAATTGTAAACACTGTGGTTCTATGGCGCTATCAAAAATTACTATGTTTGTCTGAGCATCAACCAATGGTGTGAGTTCAGGTCAAGGGCTGTTTGTTCGTTTGAAACATAGAAAATAATAATAAAATAATTTTTGCAATTCTGCTTGAAAAAGCTACTGACACAGAAATTACACACCTCACCTTTATGCTTTTTTTCTAATAATTCCATTATCATTAAATTACAATTTTAGGATGTTCAGTTATATATGAACAACCTTAGTAAATAAACAGAATAAAAAGCTCCATGTTCCAAGACTGACAACATGGTTAGCCAAGACACTTCTGAACTATGTTTCACATGTTTGTAACAGAACAATTTTACTGAGGAGTGCACGGTCTTCTACATTTTATATCCTTTAAGGGTCAGACAAGCCTGAAGAAAATGCCAGTCTCCAGATAACAGGCTTTCCAAAACAGCAGGAGTTTGCACAGACACAAAGCCATATCCACTTTATCAAACCACATGAATTAGCAGTAACTGGCCCAACTGTGATATTCCTGAAAGAGCAGAGAGCACATAAACACCCCACAGTCTAATGACGGAGGACTATGCAAGTGCTGTGCAGACGAACCTCTCAGATCTTTTGTACCTTGATGTTTGATGGATACCAATGTCTGTCTTTCCTTGTGAACGCTGTCTTTTGTTGTACTGCAATTACTGGCAACACAGACAGTTCTGGTCAGAATTTTTTTTTCTTCGATATGGTTCCTTGAGTCTAGTCTGGTCTTTTATCTTCAAATGGTCATACTAAAGTGGACAGAGAATGTTTGCACAGTGCAAACTTTTGCCTACAGGTCAGACATTATCACTGCTGTTTTATTTAATATAACTGTAGTATAACCATCCTATGAGTATGACTTTTGTCATTTGGTGCCACCCAAATTGCAGAGAATAATTAAATTAGATGCCACCAATTCAAACTATGTGTAATTTCATTTTTTTATTTTTTATTTTGAACAAAAAAATCATCCTTTGAAAAAAAGCATGGCAACAAATATGTCAATTCAAACTATTACACCTTAAAAATAATACTTTGACAGTTTTAAGTGAAGCTGAGCAGTATATATAACTACTCAGCTTCAGTTAAATCTGTCAAAGTATTATTTTATATATTAATAATATATATATATATATATATATATATATATATATATATATATATATATATATATATATATATATATACACACACACACACACATAGTACTGTGCAAAAGTTTTAGGCACTTGTGAAAAATGTTGCATAGTGAGGATGTCTTCAAATATAATGCCATAAATAGTTCTCATTTATCAATTAACGTCATACAAAGTCCAGTAAACATAAAAAAAAAGCTAAATCAATATTTGGTGTGAACACCTTTGCCTTCAAAACAGCACCAATTCTCCTAGGTACCCCATGACACAGTTTTTCTTGGTTGTTGGCAGATAGGATGTTCCAAACTTCTTGGAGAATTCGCCACAGTTCTTCTATCTATTTAGGCTGTCTCAATTGCTTCTGTCTCTTTATGAAATCCCAGACTGAATCGATGTTCAGTGGGGAGCTCTGTGGGGACCATGCCATCTGTTGCAGGGCTCCCTGTTCTTCTATTCTATTCTGTTCTATTCTATTTGCAAAAGAAATGTTTGGGAGTCTATAATGTGTATTTCCTATTGACACACTAAAGCTGAAGATATAAATAACCATCTTAAGACAAATGTTTTTGTGAAACATCTTATGTGCCTAAGACTTTTGTACAGTACAGTACATACATACATTATATATATATATATATATATATATATATATATATATATATATATATATATATATATATATAAATATATATATATAAATGAATAGCATATATATATTCTTTTTTTTTTTTTTTTTTTTTTTTAAGTAATTTGATTTCTTAAAAACAACCAGAATCTACAATGATTCATCATCAAATCCATATGTATAATTATTTGAATTGTACTGGGCATAGGAAATAATTAAAACATAAGCATAAATTGAACTGTTTGATTGTTTTTTATTTATGACTGCATTTAGAGTAGAAATGAAGCTTGGCCATTTATTTGTGTCACTGGAAGGTAAATGAGGTCTGAAAGGGTTAAGTTAATTTTTGTTTATTGCTGTCATCCAGTGCCGTTGTTTGACATGTTTTACTATTGCTCATTTAAAAAAAAAAAAAAAAAATGTAATGTAGGTGTGACGCAGTTCGGGACAGTCACTTATTTTAATCTATAACACAGCGAAATCGTTTACACAAGCGCCATGTGCACATGCCAGAGGTATCACGTTACTCTATAAATATCTCCATCACCTTGCTTGAGTGACGGCTGAACTGGCTTCGTTTGCCATAGCCTATCAGTCATTTTGCGCGCTAAATAATCGTTAAAGAACGAAATATTATTCGCGGTTTGCTTTCGCGGGTAATCGCGTAAATATAAAAGAACAACAGCGACCCATCAGCCATCACATATGGTTGCTCTCACTATCGCTTTTCTCTAGTCTTCAGTTCAGACCCTTCGGCACTGTCACTGACTGGTGTTGTTAAATTAAGCAACAACAAGATTGCTGCCATGATAACATCAACATCGCGATAAAAAAGGCAAGCTTCTGTCCACATGACTTCAGTCACGTTGACATATTTCCTTTATTCCATCATGTGTACGCTATAACATTTGTGGTTGATTAAAAAAAAAAAAAGCTTTGATTTGATTTTTAATGTAGTATATTAAAACATGCATGTCAGAAGTTGTATAATCTTCTGTCAAGTGGAGTATAGCCTAAGGATAATAAAGCCTTGAATTGAGTCGCAGCAAAGTGCATGAAGGAATTAGTGCCAATAAAGTGTTGCATATAGATAAACTGCGCGCAGACAGTCCAAAACAAAAGTATGTGGATTAATAATAGAGAATAGCAGATAATATTCTTATCATCGTCATATAACGGACACAAGCCGAAACGAGAAGGCAACATCCACCAAAAAATCTACAGCTCAATGACTATATTTCCTTCTTCCAAGTCCAATAATTCACAAATACATAGAAACGCATTGTGCAAAAGCCTAAAGTTACCTCCACCATCTCTCCTCCTGCGAGAAGTGAATGGGTGTGCGTTTGTCAGTACTCACCTCGCTCCAGGGTGAGCGGTTGGACTGTCATTGTCGCCATGACTGTGCTGTGTGTTATTATCAGAGAGAGAGAGAGAGAGAGAGAGAGAGAGAGTGGGAGAGCGTGGGAGAGAGTGAGTCTACTGGAGCTGCGGCATCAGCGCACACACTGGAGCGGAAGAGAGAGCAAGTGAGAGCGGATTGGAGAAGCGCGTGGATCATGGGAGTGGCTGGGAGGGGAACGGGATTATGTAGTGATGGGAAGATCGGATCATTTTACTGACTTAAATCTTTGAGTCTTTCATCAAAATGAACGAATCTTTATACAAGCCATTTCGTTCATTAGAGCAGAATTAAATTAAAATGTTACATTTTCAATAGCCAAATCCCTCCAAACACGTCTACTTACGCAAACTTTGATTATAGTCCGAATAAGGAAAATGTATAATGCAGCCAAGGACAAATGATGAGAGACAGAAATGATGACTTCACCTCTGGAATCTACTTGCCAAGTCGTTCGTTCTTTTGTCACGTGACAGCCGTATGTGCATAGCGTATATGCGTGACAAAAGAACGAACGACTCGGACCATAGAGGTGAACTAATAATTTCTGTTTCCTGTGTGAGCAATGCATAGCATATACGGCTGTCATGTGACAAAAGAACAAACAACTCGGACTGGAAGACTCAAGAGGTGAACTAATCATTTCTGTTTCCTGTGTGAGCAATGCATAGCGTATACGGTTGTCACGTGACAAAAGAACAAACAACACGGACAAGAAGATTCGAGAGGTGAACTAATCATTTCTGTTTCCTGTGTGAGCAATGCATAGCGTATACGGCTGTCACATGACAAAAGAACAAATGACTCGGACCAGATGACTCGAGAGGTGAACTAATAATTTCTGTTTACTGTGTGAGCAATGCATAGCGTATACGGCTGTCACATGACAAAAGAACAAATGACTCGGACCAGATGACTCGAGAGGTGAACTAATCATTTCTGTTTCCTGTGTGAGCAATGCATAGCGTATACGGCTGTCACGTGACAAAAGAATGAACGACTCGGACCAGAAGACTGGAGAGGTGAACTAATCATTTCTGTTTCCCGTGTGAGCATTGAGCAATGCATAGCGTATACGGCTGTCACGTGACAAAAGAATGAACGACTCGGACCAGAAGACTTGACAGGTGAACTAATCATTTCTGATTCCTGTGTGAGCAATGCATAGCGTATACGGCTGTCACGTGACAAAAGAACGAACGACTCGGACCAGATGACTCAAGAGGTGAACTAATAATTTCTGTTTCCTGTGTGAGCAATGCATAGCGTATACGGCTGTCACATGACAAAAGAACGAACGACTCGGACCAAAAGAGTCGAAAGGTGAACTAATCATTTCTGTTTCCTGTACAGCACCTATGCGGTTTTCACGTAACAAACGAACAGAGATTGCGCAATGCACATGTGTGGCCAACACAAAATGAATTTATCACTCTCTGAAACTACTCATTCTTCTGAGTTCAAAATGAACGAATCGTTCATGAACGACCCATCACTAGGATTATGTACCACCCATTTGTGTAGTTGTAGATGAGCGTAAGGATAGGATTTTAGATTCCTAGGGTGTACTGCGTTTAAATCGAATGTGGAATAACATTTGATTTTCAAAAATTTAGATCAAAAATGTAATATCCAATGGAGCGATTTTAAATTAGAATCTTATTTACATTTATTTACATCTTTTTCCCAAGTTTAAAATTTCAATAGGCTATCTAACGCTTAACGAACATGGGATAGTTCTACATTTCAAATTTAATTTCCACGCTCATCGAATGTACATGGAATAAGTCAAATGTTTAAAATAAAAAATTCTAATGCTCACAGAATGTGGAATAAATCAGACTTTTTACAAATAAATTCTATAGGTCTATAAATATCAGATGGAGGGGTTTAAAGGTACTTCAATCATTTTTTTCTCATTTAAAAAGTTTTACTTCTAAAAACATGAATTGTAATTTTGAAACCAATGTCTAAAATCATGACCACTCACATGAGATGAAGACTTCAGTCATATCAGTAACCTTATAAAAGCTGTTTTAGAGTGTGTTCACACTTGGCAGGTTTGGTTCGATTAAAACGAACTCTGGTGCGATTGCTCTGTTAGTGCGGTTCATTTGAACAAGTGTGAACGCTGCCATCAGAACCTTGGTGCGCACCAAACAAGCTGACAGAGGCCCCTTGAATAGTGGGTCTTGGTCCGCTTCCAAACGAACTCTGGTGCGGTTTGACTGATATATGAACACAGCATGGACCAAAGATGTCTAAACGGACCAGTAACAGGACGTGTTGAAGACGCAACCCTAAAAATCACATGATTTGATAACATAGAAAGAGCGGTAAGAGTGGTGTATGCAAAACAAAATGAGCAGAGGGCAAACATGAAGCAATGAGGAGGTAAAGTTCCTTATTAACATTTGGTCCGATGAGCATATTTCCAGTATACTGGAAAAAACGCACAAAAATGCTCAAGTGTTCAAAATGTTCAGTGATAGGTTAAGGGAAAGTGGGTCCAACGAGCACATTTAGCCCAGCAGCCAGCATTATTTTGGATGTTTGGCAAGTTCCGTCGCAAAATATACGCCATAAAAGCTGTCCAATCAGGTTGTGACCTTATCCTTATGCCTTTTGTTTTGTATCTTTAGGTACAGTGTTAAAAATGCCAGTGTGAATGCTAAGCGAACCAGGACTAAATGGATCATTTTCTTCTTTGGTCTGGCCCAAGAGAACCGAACTACAAGTGTGAACACACTCTTATTCTACATGGAGAGGGTCCCCTCATGTCGGCTGCCATGTTAGAATCACATGACCAGCCCAATACTTCTCACTTAATCTCAGTAACTGCCCTGTTGTTGGACATTTCAGAATCAGAATTAGCTTTATTGCCAAGTGTTCTCACGTACACAAGGAATGTTTTTTTTTTTTTTGGTGATAGGAGAAACAAGTTCACACAGAACATTACTGTGAGACACAGAATATAAAACAAGGTAAGAGTATAAATAGGCATACAAATAATAGGACATATAACATAGAATGGTGTATGTACATGTGCAAGTGGTAATGTATGTGCAAGATAGGAGTATGTACAGTTATTTAATTAAATACAGTATGTGATTTTACATATGTACATGAGATAATTATTTGCATTATTGCACTATGTGGGAGTCCTCAAGGCAGTTTAATTATTCATGTGGAAAATGGCCTGAGGGTAAAAACTGTTCTTGTGCCTGGATGTCCTGGCACTCAGTGCTCTGTAGCACTGGTCAGAGGGCAACAGTTCAAAGAGGGAGTGGGCAGGATGTGTGGGGTCCAGAGTGATTCTACCTGCACGTTTCCTCACTCTGGAGACATACAGGTCTTAGAGGGTGGGCAGGGGGGCACCAATAATCCTCTCAGCAGTCTTAACTGTCCATCATAATTTCCTTCTGTCTGATTTGGTGGCTGAACCAAACCAGACAATTATAGATGTACATAGGACAGACTCAATGACGGCCGAGTAGAACTTTGTCAGCAGCTCCTGTGGCAGGTTGAACTTCCTCAGCTGGCGAAGGAAGTACAACTTCTGCTGAGCTTTCTGCACAATGGAGTCTATGTGGGTGTCCCACTTCAGGTCCTGAGAGATGGTAGAGCCCAGGAACCTGAATGACTCCACTGCTGCCACAGTGTTGTTCAGGATGTTGAGGAGTGGGAGTGCGGGGGGATTACTCCTGAAGTCCACTATCATCTCCACTGTTTTGAGCGTGTTCAGCTCAAGGTTGTTGTGACTGCACCAGACAGCCAGCTGTTCAACCTCTTGTCTGTATGCAGACTCATCACTGTCGCGGATGAGGCCGATGACTGTGGTGTTGTCTGCAAACTTCAGGAGTTTGACAGAGGGGTCCTTTGCAGTGCAGTCATTCGTGTACAGGGAGAAGAGCAGTGGAGAGAGAATGCATCCCTGAGGAGCATCAGTGCTAATAGTGAGGGTCCCGTATGTGAGTTTCCCCAGTCTCACTAGCTGCTGCCTATCTGTCGGAAAGCTGATGATCCATCAACAGATTGGGGTGGAGAGCTGGGTCAGTTTGGTTGAGAGAAGATCAGGCATGATGGTATTGAAGGCAGAACTGAAGTCCACAAATAGGATCCTTGCATAAGTCCCAGGTCTGTCGAGGTGTTGCAGGATATAATGCAGTCCCATGTTGACAGCATCAACATGGTTTGCTTACCTGCTTGCTCTGTAAACAAACTGAAGGGGGTCTAGCAGGGGTCCAGTGATGTCCTTCAGGTAGGCCAAAACCAGTCTCTCAAACGACTTCATGACCACAGATGTGAGAGCGACAGATCTGTAGTCATTAAGTCCTGTGATTTTGGTTTTTTGGGGAACTGGAATAATGGTGGAGTGTTTGAAGCAGCAGGGAACTTCACACTGCTCCACTGATCTATTGAAGATCTGTGTGAAGATGGGGGCCAGTTTGTCAGTGTAGACTTTCAGACAGGCAGGTGAAACACCTTCTGGGCCTGAAGCTTTCCTGGTCTTTTGTTTCCGAAAGACCCGGCACACTTCCTCCTCACAGACCATAAGTGCAGGTTGAGTAGCAGCAGGGGGGAGGAGGGGGGTTCTTGGAGGTGTTGGTGTGTGTGTGAAGTGAAGATCAGAGTGGGGGAGTGGTGTGAGGCTGGGCTTTTCAAACCTGCAGTAAAACACATTCAGGTCATCAGCCATTTGTTGATTCTCTACGGAGCGAGGGGGTGGTGTCTTGTACTTGGTGATACTTTTCAGGCCTTTTCACACAGATGCAGGGTCGTTGGCTGAAAACAGTTTTTTCAGCTTTTCAGAGTAGCTTCTTTTAGCCACTCTGATTTCCTTAGTCAGTATGTTTCTAGCCTGGTTATACAATATTTTATCCCCACTTCTGTAAGCATCCTCTTTGGCATGACGAAGCTGTCTGAGTTTTCCTGTAAACCATGGTTTATCGTTATTGAATGATAAAAATGTCCTAGTAGGGATGCATATATCCTCACAGAAACTGATATATGATGTCACAGTATATGTGAGCTTATCCAGGTCTCTGGCTGCAGCTTTAAAAACACTCTAATCAGTGCAGTCGAAGCAGGCTTGTAGTTCCAGCTCTGCTTCATTGGTCCATCTCTTTACAGTCTTTACTACAGGCTTAGCTGATTTTAGTTTATTCTTGTAGGTCAGGAGAAGATGAACCAGACAGTGATCAGAGAGTCCCAAAGCTGCTCGAGGGACAGAGTGATATGCATCCTTTACAGTGGTGTAGCAGTGGTCCAGTATATTTCTGTCTCTGGTGGGGCATGTGATGTGTTGTTTGTATTTTGGCAGTTCACGGATGAGGTTAGCTTTATTAAAATCTCCCAGAATAGTGATAAGAGAGTCTGGGAGTTGTTGCTCCGTGTCTGTGATGTGATCAGCCAGCTGTTGCAACACTGCGTTCACGCATGCTTTTGGCAGGATGTACTCACTCACCAGATTAAATGAGGAAAACTCCTGTGGCAAGTAGAAAAGCTTACAGTTGATGAAGAGCACTTCTAAATTAGGACAGCACATCTTCTTCAATGCTGTTTCATCTGTGCACCAACTTTTGTTGATGTAAAAGCATGTTCCACTGCCTTTAATTTAATTAAACCTGGCTGGCTGTGAATAGTGAATTTCTACAATGGCATCTGTAACTGAAAACTATTGAGTTTGAATGATGCTGCATCCAAGCCCCTAGGTTTCAGTGTAAGTCCAAGACAACATGAACAAAAACTTACTGAGTGGACCTTTAAATGAAAATTTAATTAAAAATGTAATTTTTCTCAGTGTACATTAGGGATGCAATGCTATCGTTACGATAATCAAAAGAGAGTGTAATTAGCCATGTTTTGAACGCCTGTCTCTGCAAAACGTTTGCTAAACACGTTTTATTATCATTTAATTTAAGAACTTTGACTCATTAATGGATATTATTTAATAAAAGTGAATGTTTGTCACTGACTGTAAACCTCCCTGCCCTGGGTGCCGAAATGTTTGCGTGACGTAACACACACCTGCATACTGACGAAATGGGAGTTGAAAATTTCCGCACGAGTTTCCAGGTTAGATGTCCAACATAATGTGTCATTCTGTTGCACTTTGCCCAGTTGAAATGTGGAAATTCCGACTCTCCAAATTGAATGGAACGCTTCATGAATCATCACAGCAACATCAATACGGAGCATCGTGGCTTTCCCCACAGGAGCGAACTCTTGGGGAAACACACACACACAACAGGCATGTGGCAGTGGACTCAACGTGCTGAAGCAGCGCATATACAGCAGGCGAGTGTTTCAAACAGCTAGACAGAGCGAAGCTAAATGGAACAGAATGCAGCATCTTCAAAACTGAACTTCAACTTAACACACATATTAAAAACGCAATGGTTATGGTGTCTCCTGTTAAGCCAACCGTGATTTGAGAATAGACGGTTTAGACAGTCACTAAAAAAACTGATGCGTGCTTACTACGGTAACCTGAAGGAAGAACAGACAGACGGGTGTTGTGCACATTTTTTCATTGAGTTGGGCAGCGAATCTTCACATAATGACAAAATATGATGAATTATATTTTGATAATGCAATCTTTTGTACATTTTGTAACAGATTATTTTATAACAGCCTATAATAATGAATAGATGATACACCGGATAAACAAGGCGCAATGCAGCAGCCAAAGACCTTTGTCAGACATGTTATTATATATACAGTTATGTACATGTCATTGCCCCTCAAGTACTCGACGAGCACTAAGTACTTGAGTAGACAAAATGACCATAATGCCCATCCCTAGTGTACATGAGTGTCTTAATCCCATGTTTAAAATAACATTTTAGAACGGATAATCTTACGCTTAATTTTTTACTTTTACACTCATCGAATATGGAATAAATCACAATTCTTAGGGGCAGTTTACACCGAATACTATTTTTGCATTTTGACCGTTGCACCACGTCTCACAGTTTTTTCAGTGTCTTGTGCAAAAGCGCAGTATTTTCGTGACACATTTTGTTGTACGTTCAACGTGAGAAAAAATACATTAAAAAAATTAAAGCCCAAAGTATAATTCGATTTTTTACAGTCGAACACTATAGCCTTTTAAAGTATGCTTCATTTGACCGTACGCGCGTACAGGCAGTCGTTGCAGGCATGATACGACGGCTTTGCGATACTGGACTATTTCTCTTCTGGAGGTTAGACCCATAAAGATGTCTTTATAGTCTTTCAGACCAAGTTATACAAATGCGTTTTCACCATCGTCTTCTGTTGTTCACTTGCATTTTCGTCAACTTATTGAACTAATTCCTGAAAGCAATGGCCCAACTGTGAGGGTGCTTTCACACTGGCACTTTTGGTGCGCACCCGGGTTCAAATTACATCAAAGTTCAGTTCGTTTGGATAATGTGAACGCCTTTCCGCTTGAATAGGTGGTTTGGGGTACTGTTCATTTGCACTAATGTTCGCTGCTGATATTAATACAATCGTACCAAATCACAGAAGTGAACCACTCGTGATGAGGTTTTTGCAGACTGGTGATTGCAATTATTGTGGAATAATGCATTTCTCATACCTACTTGTCTCCAAATAAATCCTCTTCAGAGAGCAGCTCATATTCTTCACATCTCAAACAACAAATCCACAGGCTTGTGGCAGACAAACGCTAAAGCCCCTTTCACACAGAGATCACGGTATTAATCCAGGGAAAAGTTGTTCCGGTAACTTTTGGGACTGCAAAATTTGTTCATTCACACTGCAAGAGCTTTCCCGTAATCTGTGCTTGCATTCACACACATCCTGGGATAATCGTTAAGAACAAAGTGACATCACGATGTGATGTCTAAAGTAAAGCACCTTGAGTTTACTGATAACCGTGTCTTTTCTCTCGAGAAGCCCACTCTTTCATCCTCTTGTAAACAAATAAATTGCATATGGTATAACTAAACTGACTGTTAATTTAATCGTCTGTGCAGATGGCGAGTATCTCCCTGGTTCCTGCATGAGAATTTCATGATTATTCCGGCAGTTAGGCCTAGTTTTATAAATAACTCATAAGATAATTTTTGTTTTGTTCGATTGTTGTTTTGGCCTCTGACCTGTAAGTGTGGCTAGACAGTTGTACCTGCTGTAATAAAAAGGATTAGAACATTATTTGGAACTCAATCTTTGGGGTCATAAATTAAATGATAGAATGAACTTTACTCACGAGTAATAGCCAACAGGATACATGCTGTGATATTTTGAATTTTCATATCAGGTTTGTCATGTCAAGCACCACTCATATTTACTTCGGAATATGTAGAGATGTAGATTTGCAGTATTGTTAACGTTTCAAAATAAATGAATTCTCTGTTAAGAAAATTCTTCTGGCTTTGGAAATAGCAACACTGATGCATTGCTGTCAGTCTTCCAAATGCGGACAGATGTGCGGTGGTAGTAACTAATGGGATGGATGGAGGGCTTAAAGTCAGAGAGAAAGAGGGCACAGGGAGATTATGCTTTCATGGTCATATAGTGATGCAGCCTCTGGAAAACAGTTCTGCTGAAAAACGTGGGATTAAAAGAGTGCACTGAGAATGAATTGATTTCTAAATGGATGCACAGCTTTGAGAGCAAACAGAAAGGGGTGTTTAGGAAGAAAAGTTGAGGAAGAGAGATGTAGAGAACGTCAATATTAATATTAACGATACTATATTGCCTAACCCGGTCTCATCACGTAGTAATAGTACAAGATTAAGAAATCATACAAAACGTGCAACTTTTACTCTCATAGAGAAAAATAAACTAATCAACGAACGATGTTAATATGATTTTATACGAAGTTTAACCCTCAACCCAAACCTAAACCTAACCATAAAGTCTAACCCCTTATACAAACCCTAAACCTAGCCATTATTTTAATAGGAAAAATACGTTTTTTCAACCTAGGAAGAAAGACAACATTGGGTTTGTAACGAGACAAGGGAAGCATATTACAGGTTTCTGACATTCAATAGACAATCTTGTTCACAGTTGCCTTTCTTAAAATAAAAATGTAATGCCTTTTATTTCAAAGATTTGAAATGTTAGCAGCACTTAAGTAGTGCTTAATCTCTAAGGCGCGTTTCCCAAAAGCATCTTTATCTAAGTAGTTCGTAAAAACGTTCGTAAATTAACGAGAGCTTTGAACCACTCTTAAGTCCATTAAGTGCAACTTAAACGCATCTGTCTGGCATCTTTCATAGTTTATCAAAGACAATGGAACATTGAATAAATTGTATTAATATATTTTGATCATTGGAAAGCCATTGTAAACTATTTCCGAGGATAAAAAAGTGTTGAAAAATTGCATTGAAATCAACTGGCAGTCTCCGCAGTCTGCGCATGCGACGTGATAGGTCTAAATTTGCAAGACACGTAATACAGTATAACATTATATTAGCCTTCTTTGATAAGCATAATTGTAATGGCAGTAGATAGACGACATGTTCTTATTAAACAGATTATTTAAGAAGACGTGAGTAATGTGACCACACAGTTTAAAACTTAAATAAATATGCCTTAATGAATAATTAAAATATGGTTAACAGAGAAGATTAGAGCAAGAGTGTTCAATGAGAGATTCCCTCTCTCTCTTTCTTTATCCTCCTCCTCTTCTTACTTCCTCCAATGGCTGGTTCAGATCGGCTTGCCTATTATCTTTTTACAAGGCAGCAACAAATTGCATGATGCATAATGACAGTAAGGGTAAAAGTACACAGTACCTTCAACTAACCAGATGACCTATTAATATTTAGAAAGGTCTATGAGTAGTTCAACACTGATGCCCATCATTTTAATCCTGTTCTCAGTTCATTTGTTCAGTTTCCAACCAAAGGCACAAAACTTTAGGCTATGTGAGAGCCCTTTGTGATTCACATTGCATACATTCACGTTACATGCATTTATTGCGTCACTTTCATTAATCTCTATGATTGAGCATAAATACATCTGAAACTCTGTCTTACAAAAGGCATAATTATTTTTTGAATTCAATCCTGTAATAGCTAGGTAATACATTTCTGCGCCTCGACAAGGTTACAAACAACTTCCATGATTGTTAGTATTTCCACCTTATTTTCATTTTGAGAAGACAAACACCTGGACATCCTGGCCGAAGTGATCAGCAACTTTGGATTGAACAGCTCCCATAACAAAGCATTTAATTTCTACTTTATACCAAGCGATCTACGTGCTGGTTTGGGAAACAGGCGTTACTCCATCATAAAATAACGAGCAACGTTAGTTAAGATGATCATTAAAGCTTAAGTTGCAATGTTATCGGGAAACCCAGCCTTGTATGATATCTAACAATTTCGCCATCTTGTACGAATTATTACGTGTTGTGATGAGACTGTTGAATTGCCTAACCTCAAAGCTCATAGTACTGTAGTTCTGTCTTGTGTATACAAGGGGTTACATAGACTAGTCGACTATAACAAATGTAGTCAACACTGTCAGCCTGAAGTCCACTAATCTCTTTCCCCGTGATTTACAAAAAGTTTCTGTAAAAAATAAAGCCGGTAGCTGATTTCTGAAACATAGGATGGCAAGGGAAGCCTCATTCATATTAATTAAGAAAGCTCTACCTGGGGGGGCCTGGGTAGCTCAGTGGTAAAATACGCTGGTTGCCGTGGTGGATGGCGTGAAGCCTCCACACACGCTATGTCTCTGTGGCAACGCGCTCAGCAAGCCACGTGATAAGATGCACGGGTTGATGTTCTCAGACGCGGAATCAACTGGGATTCATTCTCCGTCACCCGGACTGAGGCCACGAGGACTTAAAAGCACATTGGGAATTGGGCATTCCAAATTGGGAGAAAAAGCTCTACCTGATTTGTTAGGGTTAGACGTCACACCTAAGATGTCACAACTAGTCGAATTCGACTGAACTAATGGGCTTGATTAGTTGACTATTAAAATTCAGCAGTCATACAACCCTTAGACATTATGTATACATTATCTCAAACATTTTCTTTGTGGAGAAAATGAATGGGATTTTTAACTTCTGGATTCCTTCTGTTTTGCTCTATAATGCAAGGGCTTTAGCAAAGATCTAGACTATTCTATTCATGCCTGATTTAAGCCTGTTTTGAGAAGCAAATTCAAAGGAAGAACTGCTTTATTGCTTAGTGTAGAAATCGCACTTTGGTCTGCATTTGTGTCTGCATTCTCCACAAGAAAGCACCTTGTCATTTGGCTTGTGAGAAGTTGTGAAACATGACACACAACCCCGTATGGTATCTACAAAAGAGAGATCATTTAGGCGCATGGACAGCGTATCATTGGATGAAAGTGGTGTTAGTGGGCAGAGACGAGACGGCTGATGTTATTCCACATTAGTGAGTGTGAGTGACAGATCGCTTTTGTTTTTTTTTTCCTCCAGGACAGCAGAGACTGTTGTCTGATTCATGAAACGACGAGATGAATGGGACCATACTTTGACACGTTGCTTACAAAACAAATCAAACATCATGTGATATGTCAAGCACGGCCTGTCACTGTTACTTTTGCTCATACTTAAGGTAAGGGGTTTGAACAAACCCATTGTTGAGGAAAGGTGTGCTATAACGTTTCTAAGCTGTTGGACAATAAACCAGGCTGAAAAACCCCATAGACTTTTATTGAAGGAGGGACCTGAATATCTTCCGGAGTATCATAGAGATTTGGGGGTTGGCTCTTTTGACTTAGGGCCAGTAAGCAACCACCCACAACACCCTAGCAACGGCATTGCAACACGCTAGCAACTACTTAACTAGGGTTCGGCAGATGTCGATTCTGATATGTAGAGAGGGGGGTTGCTGACTTTATTAGGAACACTGGGTAGGGCCTCACTGCTCTCAAAACAGCCTCAGTTCTTCATGACATGGATTCCACAAGATGTTGTAAACATTCCTTTGAGATTCTGGTCCATGTTGACATGACTGCATCACGCAACTTCTGCAGATTTGTCAGCTGCACATTCATGCTGTGAATCTTCCGTTCTACCACATCCCAAAAGTGTTCTATTGGATTCAGATCTGGTGACTGGGAAGGCCACTGAAGAACAATGAACTCATTGTCATGTTCATGAAACTGGTTTGAGACACTTTTGCTTTATGACATGGTGCATAGAAGTAGCATTTAGAAGATGGGTAAATTGTGGTGGTCAGCAACAATACTCAAATTGGGTGTGGCATTCAAGCGATGATTGATTGGAATTAACGGGCCCAAAGTGTGCCAAGAAAACATTCCCCACACCATTACACCACACAAAGCAGGTTGGGTCCATGGATTCATGCTGTTGGCGCCAAATTCTGACCCTACTATCTGTGTGCCTCAGCAGAAATCGAGATTCATCAGACCAGGCTACGTTTTTCCAGTCTTCAAAAGTCCAGATTTGGTGAGCCTCTGCCCACTGCCGCCTCAGCTTTCTGTTCTTGGCTGACAGAAGTGGAACCCGACGTAGTCTTCTGCTGTTGAAGCCCATCCATCTCAAAGTTCGATGTGTTGTTTATTCTGAGATGCTATTCTGCTCACTACAATTGCACAGAGTGGTTATAGGAGTTACTATAGCCTTTCTGTCAACCCGTATCAATATGGCCATTCTCCGTGGACCTCTCTCATCAACAAGGCATTTCCATCCGCAGACTGTCACTCACTGGATGTTTTTTGTTTTTGGCACCATTCTGAATAAGCACTAGAGACTGTTGTGCCTGAAAGTCCCAGGAGATCAGCAGTTACAGAAATACTCAAACCAGCCCGTCTGGCACCTATAATCATGCCATGGTCATAATCACTGTGATCACATTTTTTACCGATTCTGATGGTTGATGTGAACATTAACTGAAGCTCCTGACCTGAATCTGCATGAATAAGTAGGTATTCAGGTGTTGCTAATAAAGTGTTCAGTGAGTGTATATGCAGTATGGATAATACAATTTAATGATCACAAATTAAATTACTTATTTTATACTTGTTTATTTACAAATCTTACTCCAAAATCACACAAAATTGACATTATCCATTATCAAAATTGGTAAATTTTGGAGCTGTCTCTGTGTGGAATGACCACTTCTGTTAATTAGCCAGTTTGGCAAAGTTACCGATAATGTCAAAATGGCCAAAAATCATCTGTTTAGTAGGCCTGGCCTGTCATGATGGTTGCTGTTTTCACATGGGCATGTACCACTTAAATTTCCTTCATTTTTTTAATGACGAGGTTGCAAAATGGCAGCAGCTGTTCAACTTGAAGCCTATAGCAGTGCAAACAAAAGTAATCATGTTTGTTATCAGCAGATACCTGATAACAGAAGCTGTCCTAAGAATGACCTATGGTAGTATTAATATAACCAAACACACTACTTATCTGCCTATATGATCATAATCATGTCTGTTTTTGCCTTCAATGCTTATACAGTACAGTCATCTCATAAGCATTTTACATTCATCTTGTTCTCTCACCATGTCTGACTCAGACCAAAAGCTCAAGAATGAAGTTTAAGTGGTAGTCCATCAGCTTCAGTTCCACTAATTAAATTGGCACTCATCAAATTAGACGTTAAGTAGAAGAAAGTGAGCGAGAAAGGCTCTTATTTAATGCACTCTGAGCAGAGACATGTCCATATCAGACAACCTAACAGGCCAGACAAAATAAAAATGAAATATTTCCAGTCAAGCAATAGCTGTACTATTACAGCCAGCGAGAGAGAGTAATGGCTATACGGTTTCAGAAAGTCCTCGTGTCTGACAAATTGGTGCTTGGAGCAAGTTGATGGGCATGAAGTTCCAAGGCCTGATTCTTGTCTTGAATTCTGCAACAAAAGGAGGAAACTAACTGAAGATGTGCTGCAGTTTGTGTGATAAGCTGAATGCAGATCAGAGGCAAAGACATGCTGCGAGAGTGCTGAGAATGCAAAACCTAAAACAAATGCATGCAAATGCCAGATGGCAGAATAGAGTAATTCATGAAGTAATTTTGATCATTCAGCACAAGACTGCTTGGGGAATCAAGTTTGCCTTGATCATTAGAGAAAAAAAGAGCTTAATGTATTATAAATATACATACTGTCACTTTCACAACAAAAAAACATCAAAAAAAAGATTGAAACTAAACTGCAAAAAAGGCTTGTTCTGAACTTTCTCAACACATTACTGTCTACTTTTACATGTATACAAAGGTGCAAAAACTATGTATGCAATTTATGCAAAGCATAGGGGTGCCACACACTTGCATTGTGTGATAGACATGATAGGCTACACTCAATCTTCCAAAGTGCTGCATAATATCGATAAAGGCGCAGCTGCATCAATACATGCATCGACAAGGAGAACATGACTATGTATCATCATATTGACATTTTGAACCCAGCCCTACAGCAAAATATATTTATCTTATTCTGCTATATTAAATCCTGAGCAATTCACTTCCTGATCAGCGTAAAGACCACATAGGAATAGGACCCATTAGTATTAATTGCCTCTGCAAACTTAAAAGAAAACATTGCACAAGCGATTTGTAAATCACACCATCCCTTAACTGTCACCCAGCTTGATGAATGACTCAATCATAGTCTCCAGGTTGCATAGTTATGACGGGACTACAGTCAGCACAGTTACTGACTATAGAAAGCTAGCTGAATACAAAATACAACTGTAGTGTATTATGCTTTCAGTTACGTAATGAAAATATAATGTCTGTTGCCAATATGAAAGGGAAAACAGTTCATTGATCCCTTTGTCATAGAGATGAAACAATATTGTCAATGAAATAAAGCAAAATACATTTTCATGATGGGGGGAAATATTTATGGCTGGTGAACTATCTTAATTCTCATGCTGTTGGCAGGTACCTTAAACACGAGAGTAAATGATCATGTTGACAGAATTTTCATTTTAATTGTGTACAGTTAAGAGCAAGAAGTAAGCTCAGCGAGTATTGATGCTGACTACCACCCCTGGAGTCGTGAGTTCAAATCCAGGGTGTGCTGAGTGACTCCAGCCAGTTCTCCTAAGCAACCAAATTGGCCTGGTTGTTAGAGAGATTACCCTCGGATGTTACGAGGGTAACCTCCTCGTGGTCGCTATAATGTGGTTCGCTCTCGGTGGGGCACGTGGTGAGTTGTGCGTGGATGCCACGGAGAATAGCGTAAAGCCTCCATACGCGCTATGTCTCCGCGGTAACGCGCTCAACAAACCACGTGATAAGATGCATGGATTAATGGTCTCAGATGCGGAGGCAACTGAGATTCGTCCTCCACCACCATGAGGACTTAAAGCGCATTGGGAATTGGGCATTTCAAATTGGGGAGAAAAGGGGAGAAATAAATTAAATAAAAAATAAATAAAAATAAAGTGAAGACAGGACGCCAATCATAGAGAGCACTGGTGTCAATTAATCTAGTTAACTGATTCATATCTCATGTTATGTGCCTTAAAAGGATACTGTAGTTCGCTCAAAAAAGTTCACCTTTGATTGGATATGATTAGTGTGGGTGAGAAAAAGATCAATATTTAAGTCCTTTTTTATTATAAATCTACACTTTCACTTTCTTCTTCTTTTGGTTTTAGTGATTCATATTCTTTGTGCATATTGCCACCTATTGGGAAGGGAGGACAATTTATAGTAAAAAAGGACTTAAATATTGAACTGTTTCTCACCCACACCTATTATGTCACTTCTGAAGATATTGATTTAGCCACTGGAGTCGTATGGATTACTTTTATGCTGGCTTTTTGGACCTTCAAAGTTCTGGCCACCATTCACTTGCATTGTATGGACCAACAGAGCTGAGATATTCTTCTAAAATCTTTGTTTGTTTCCAGCAGAAGAAAGAATCATTTTTGGGTGAACTATCCCTTTAAACCAGTGTTTATTAATCGTGTACTTCATTTGAAAGATACGTCCACCAGTATGACTTTTAAAAGATAAAGTAGGAAATTCATATTCAGGCTCTTTATTGATGCATTTTCCCATGAGATCAATACTTATATGCTCCAAAACACACACAAACAAGTGAGTGAAGATGAGCTACAGTCTGGAGTGGCTACATCCTTTTTGCCTCAAATTTATTGCATTTATTACACTGGGCTTTCATTACACAAGCAACATGATCAGAGGTGTTGGACAGTGGTTAATGATGGACCTTAGTAACAGGGGTCCTCACTGGGGGGGGGGCATAGAAAAGCTTAACTGTTATTCCACTATATTTTCATGTGTTTTATATATATAAAAAAAAAAAAGAATAAAATAATGTTTTTGAAAAACATTTGTATAATAATAATAATAATTATTATTATTATTATTATTATTATTATTATTATTATTAGGCTATTGTTATGGAAAGGCATATTAAAGACATATTTTATTAATAGAATCAATAAATGTAAGAGTAACATTTAAAAATGTTTCATTTAGTTTTGAGCACTTCCGGTTTAAACCCCACCCACACCGGTTCTATCCGAATACAGAGACAGATACAGGTAATTTTGTCATATGAACTGATACAAATACAAATACAGATAAAGGCTTCGCTGCACACCCCTAGTGCCCGGGGCCCAAAATTTGGTGCTATGCCCCCCAACATGATTTCCTGAATCCTAATACAGATGCCTTACTATGTCACTTTATGAAAAATTTGAATCTGTATGCAAGTTTAAGCATTGCTTAAAATGACACATGACCTTCTCGTTACGCAACAGTGTTCTTTCATGGATTGCAGTATCTTAGGGTGGATCCTTCATGTCATGAAGTATTGAAGTATTGCATAGCCATTTTTGAGTTCAGAAACTTTGAACTAACTTGGATAAGCGGTGCTCAGTTTCAAACACTGGAGTATTAACGGCGTGATTTCAGTCAGCTGTGCAACAAGAGATATGTGCCTTTACCAAACCTCGTGTTTAGAACACATCTGCATTGGAAATATAGCACTGTGTAGAGTTAAGGAAAGTAACAAAACAGTCGGGGTTGGTTCAGGGTGCTTGTTTGTTCTTAAGTTTCCGTGCACACCGTATTACGTGCTGAAGGTAAAAATAAACGCCTGTCATCGGTGTAAATCACTGGTTTGTATGTGAAATGAAACAGAACGCGTTTTAAAAGTTCAACTGTTCTTAACCTGACGCGCCGTATTAAAATGCAACTCCAACAACGGCCAAAGACTTTATAAGCGTACGGTGAGCCACAATGCTAAGATTAAAATATTCATGTTATTAAACTTTTGTTGATCAAATTAGCTGTAAATTTAAAGTCCACTCAAAGATGACAGTTCTGACATTATTTACCCACCCTCATAGTCTCACAAAAGTAGAATTTTTGAAAGCTCTTCATGCAGCTACTTTCCATTCAATGACTTAGGAGCTCAAAAAGGACCAAAAACACCATTAGCCTGTTGATGTGCAGAACTGATGTTACTTTGTTTAAATTAGTTCACATATACTATATAGTCTAGTAAAAAAAAGTTAATAATGTTGAGAAATTATACAGGTGTATAATCTGTCAACATTATGAACAATTTTGAACAGCAGACTATATAGTAAATGTGAACTCATTTCAAGTCAATGAGTACCATAAAAGTAGTCCATAGTAGGCTACGACTTGTGCTCTATATTCTAAGTCTTTTGAAGTCAAATAATAGCTTTGGAACAGTGTGAAATTTAAGTTGTTATTCACTGACAGTCTTCCCCTTATGCATTGTGTTGGGTTATGT
Source organism: Myxocyprinus asiaticus (assembly GCF_019703515.2). Classification (NCBI taxonomy): domain Eukaryota; kingdom Metazoa; phylum Chordata; class Actinopteri; order Cypriniformes; family Catostomidae; genus Myxocyprinus; species Myxocyprinus asiaticus. The sequence goes on along the minus strand of NC_059388.1, from coordinate 11,355,925 downwards.
TATGGAACATGCTAGATCCAACAGATTTGATGCATCATTTTAAAATGCACATGAGAATTCAGAGCTACAGTGGAGGGGAAGATTATCATTAGGAAAAGACTTAAGTTTTGGTCTGTTCTTCACATAAAGCCATTGTATGTGGCTTCAGAAGACCTGGAATAAAGTACATAAGTCATATGGACTACTTTTATTGTGCTTTTAAAGTTTTTTTTTTTTTTTGAATGAACTGTCATTGCATGGAAAAGAGCTGCACAAAATTCCTCCTTTTGTGTTCAACAGGAAAAATAAATTCAGCATACAAGTCTGGAATGTCATGATTGATTGGGGGAGGAAAAAAATGGCTATTCCTTTAAAAACATCTGTTTCAATCACAGGTTTGTTGGAGGAAAGCTGAACGTGTGTTATAATACTGTGGATCGGCATGTGGAGAATGGGAGAGGTGATGAGGCGGCTGTCATCTATGACAGTCCAGTTACCGGCACTAAACAAATCATCACATACAGAGAAATACAAGAGCAATTAACATGAAAGTCCTGAGTCTCTCAAAGGCCTCTCAAAGGCCCTCTTCTTCTGTAGTGCTGTCCACTAATTTGCAATCAGTTTCCATTGTTCTGTTATTGTAATGAAATCTGTTATCTTGCATTTTAATATATTTCATTTGTTCTGATCTAAGCCTATCTAGTGCTGGGGTTTGTATGTGTTTAACGCCTCTTCAGACACCGTAGTGACCTGTAACTGTCATATTTTCATCTGGCATAACGTTGATTGCTGCCAAAAAAAAACAAAAAAAAATTAAATTATTGTTACAGTGAGGCACTTATAATAGGAATGCATGGGGCCAATCTGTAAACTTTAAAATACTTACTGTTTCAAAAGTATAGTCACAATAGACTCATGCATGTAAATGTCATGGTTACTTTCATAACCTCCATTCCCTGATGGAGGGAACGAGACGTTGTGTTGATGTAGTGACACTAGGGGTCACTCTTGGGAGCCCCAAACACCTCTGCTTTTTAAAAAAAAGGCCAATGGGAACTGGCGAGTGGAATTTGCATGCCACTCCCCTGGACATACAGATTATAAAAGGAGCTGGTATGCAACCACTCATTCCAGTTTTGTGCTGAGGAGCCGAGACCAGGTCCCGGCCATTTCAGCGGGTAGTTCAGCGTTGTGGCAAGAGGGACACAACGTCTCGTCCCCTCCATCAGGGAACGGAGGTTACGAAAGTAACCATGTCACTCACTCGACATTGTGTTGATGTAGTGACACTAGGGGTCCCTATAAAAAACGCCACAACTATCTGAACTGTGTTAAGTGAACTGGCGGTGCGAGATGGGCAGATCGCTGTATGCCTCGTGGCCAGTGCACCAGGCCATCACGTAACCTCCCCCAACACTCTTATGAGCATCGAACAGTCCTTCAGGAACAAGTCGACTGCCCAACAATAGGGACAGGCTAGCCCAGCCGAGGCCTCTTTTCCTCTGTTTTCTCCCCAAAAAGAGTGGAATTTGTTAACCGACTAGGAGCCATAAGTGTCTACGTCGGGGGGTGTCCCTCCCAAGGGGAAGACACTGCGGAGACCACACCCCGCCCAAAAGGGGAGGGGGGTATTTTGAGTGGAATACGTCACATGGTCTTACCGAGTCTTGTCGGAAGTATGTCATGTGGAGAGGTCCCATGGTAGATCCTACCTGAAGGGGGAGGAGTTTCTACAAAGCATGGCGACTGGGGGCAGAGGGGCCTCTGCCCAAGGAAGACGTAGTTTACCGACAGGGAAACGATTTTGCAGAAGATATCACATGGGGTCGCCTTTGGGGAACCAGCACATGTGGAGAATCTACCTCAGTACAGGGCCTCATTAGCACACATACTGGGCCAGCAGCGAGTTTCTCCGCAAACTAAAATGCCAGAGGGCTAAGGAGGAAGGTCATCCAGGGATAACAGTCAGTGAACACGACTGGGAGTCAAGAGCACACGTCTTCACCTCAAGGGAGGGGTATGGCGCTACACCTGGCCAGCTGTCCCGGAACTTACCTGCTCGTGCCTGCCAATATACGGGACGAGACTGGCTCAACCCGGAGATTGTAGAACCTCGCAAAGGTGTTGGGTACTGCCCAGCCCACTGCTCTGCATATGTCTGCCAAAAAGGCGCCACTGGCCAGGGCCCAGGAGGCCACCACACTTCTGGTAGAGTGGGCTCGTAACCCCACAGGGGGTGGCTTGTCCTGAGCCTGATATGCCATTGCGATAGCGTCAATGACCCAGTGGGTGATCTTCTGTTTGGAGACAGTGCTTCCTTTCCGCTGTCCACCAAAGCAGACAAAGAGCTGCTCGGAGCTTCTAAAGCTCTGCGTGCGATCCAAATAGATGTGTAAAGCTCGCACCGGACACAGCAACGCCAAAGCTGGGTCTGCCTCCTCCTGGGGCAGTGCTTGCAGGTTCACCACCTGATCCCTAAAAGGGGTCGTGGGAACCTTGGGCACATAGCCCGGTCGGGGTCTCAGGATCACGTGAGAGTAACCCGGACCGAACTCCAGGCACGATTCACTGACAGAGAATGCCTGCAGGTCCCCTACCCTCTTGATGGAAGTAAGTGCAGTCAGGAGGGCAGTCTTGAAAGAGAGTGCCTTAAGCTCAGCTGACTCCAAGGGCTCAAAGGGAGCTCCCTGTAGACCCCGAAGGACTACAGAGAGGTCCCACGAGGGGACGAGGTGTGGTCTGGAGGGATTCAACCTCCTAGCGCCTCTCAGAAACCTGATGATCAAGTCGTGCTTCCCCAAGTACTTACCATCTACTGCATTGTGAAGAGCCAAACTGCTGGGCAAAGTCCTCAACGGTGTCGCCAAACAGGCCAACTTGGTAAATGGGGGCGTCAAGGAACTGTGCCTTGTCCGCCTCTCCCATCTCAACCAAGTTGAGCCAAAGGTGATGCTCCTGGACCACCAGGGTGGACATCGCCTGCCCGAGAGACCGTGCCATGACCCTCGTCGCCCGGAGAGCGAGGTCGGTCACTGAGCGCAGTTTCTGCATCAATCCCGGGTCCGAACTACCCTCGTGCAGTTCTTTTAGTGCCTTGGCTTGGTGTACTTGCAGGAGAGCCATGGCATGCAGGGCAGAGGTGGCTTGTCCAGCGGCACCGCAGGCCACAGTTGTCAGGGACGACGTAAACCTACAGGCCCTGGATGGGAGCTTCGGGTGGCGGCGCTCTGCAGACACAAGTGCACCGCTAGCACCTTATCCACCTGGGGATCACCGAATACTCCCTGGCTGCTCCACCATCAAGGGTAGTGAGAGCAGGGGAGCTGAAAGACCGGGACCAGGCAGTAAAAGGTGCCTCCCATGATCTTGTCAGCTCCTCATGCACTTCCGGAAAGAATGGGACCGGGATGGGGCGTGGCCGTGGGCGGCGCCCTGAGCCTAGGAACCAATCGTCGAGCCGCGAGGATTCAGGGGAGAGTGGAGGGTTCCACTCTAGCCCAATGCTCACGGCTGCCCGGGAAAGCATGTCCGTCATTTCTGCATTGGCCTGAGACTGGGCGACCATTCCTGAAGGAGGAAGCCCAGCTGAAGCCTCTGCGCTCAGACTGGACGAGCCCGCTCTCCGATTCTGCGCTCGATAGCTCATCTTCTTCCCGAGCTCCGAACGAGAGGTCGAACTCACCCTGAGACGAGCTGGCGGTCTCATCCGAGAGCCCGACCAGGGCAAGCGAGCGTGTTGGGGAATGGGAGGTCCGTGGGGGGATACCCAGCAGAGGTAGTCCCATTGATGTCCCCAAATCGCCCCCAGTGCTAACCGACGCGGTAGAATGACCGGTGCGGGGAGCCGCTACGTTGCCATGGTCATGTTCTCGCAATGAGGACATGACTCATCCACGAACAATGTCTCCGCGTGGGCAGCGCCCAGACATGTAAGACAGTGATCGTGGCCATCAGAAGCGGAGAGATAACGACCACAACCAGGAATAACACACAAATGGAAAGGCATCTTGAAAAAGACGTTCCGTGTGTGCCGCTCTTTTATGAATTAAAATATACTCTTTTAGAATATACTTTCTTATTTTCGCTCTGCCGAAGCACCCAGGGGCATTCTCTGCACTCCACAGGTGTAGAGGGGGAGAAGCCACTGAAATGCGCTGTAAATCCAGCAGTTTTGAGGTGCATCTTTGGAAGGAATTGAATTCAATGCACTGAATACAACCGCCCAGCTCCGAAGAGAAAATCTGAATGAGTGGTTGCATACCAGCTCCTTTTATACCCGTATGTCCGGGGCAGTGGCATGCAAATTCCACTCGCCAATTCCTATTGGCCTTTTTAAAAAAAAGCAGAGGTGTTTTGGGCTCCCAAGAGTGACCCCTAGTGTCATTGACACAACGTCGAGTGAGTGACAGATAGGGAACATGATTTAAGTGTAATAAAATTGGTTACTAACCTGTAAAGTTATATCCAATTTTACAACTTTGTTGCCTTGACAGCATAACGCTGTAAACCCTAAAACAAATTTAAACAAATGTACAGCTCAAATAATACACAAGTTTTAACAGAAGAATTATTTAAAGGGATAGTTCACCCAAAAATGAAAATTCTCTCATCATTTACTCACCTTCGTGCGATCCCAGATGTGTATGACTTTCTTTCTTCTGCTGAACACAAATTAAGGTTTTTAGAAGAATATCTCAGTTGAATGGTGGCCAGAACTTTGAAGCTCTTAAAAGCACATAAAGGCAGCATAAAAGTAATCTTCAGTGGTGAAATCCATATTTTCGATATGATAGGTGTGGGTGAGAAACGGATCAATATTTAAGTCCTTTTTTTACTATAAATCTCCACTTTCACATTCTTCTTTTGCTTTTGGCAATTCACATTTTTATGCAATTTATAGTACAAAAGGACTTAAATGGAGTCTTATGGATTACTTTTCTGTTTCTTTTATGTGATTTTTGGAGCTTCAAAATTCTTGCCACCATTCACTTGCATTGTATGGTACTACAGAGTTGAGATATTCTTCTAAAAGATCTTCATTTGTGTTCAGCAGAAGAAAGAAAGTCCAGCACACTCTCACAGCGAAATCATCAGGATTCGTATGACTTTTCGAAATTTTACTAATTCATATGATATCATACGACTGCACTCGTACGAGTTTCACTACAGCCATTGTCGTTGCTGGACATCGTTTTCATCTAATACGCAACAATTACTTGCTTCTGTCAGACACAACAGCTTCCTAGCTTCCCAGCTTGTTTACTCTACTGATTGATTAGGTTTAGATAAGGGGTTTGGGTAAGGGCATAATATTAATAACATGTCCTTGACACCTCGCACGGAATTCATGCTTACTTCCGCATAACACATCCGGGCATTGTCACGTGATGAAATCGTACAAATTCATACAAATGAAATCGTAGGAAATGATACGAAATAGCCAACTTGGAAAATTTGTATGAATTTTCATGAGATGAAAGTCACACACATCTGGGATGGCATGGGGGTGAGTACATGATGAGAGACATAAATTTTGGGTCACCTATCCCTTTAAGGATTTTTACAAGCTTTACATTTCTACCTTTAAACCTCCAAAAATTGGTCATATTCACTTCCATTGTAAGTACCTCACTGTAACCTTGATTTTTGCTTTTTTTTTTTAAGAAAAGGAAGGATGAATTGAAATAATTTTCTGTTGCAATCAACATTTTGCCACAAATGCTGCCGATTGAGTTTAACTTGTGTTGAATCCGGAATATTCCTTAAACAGTCATAATTGTACAGACTGAGAATGTATTTTATTTAATTGATTCAGGAGGCAAAAATATGACAGATTGACAACATGCAGTGTTTGATATGATTCAAAAACATGCCCTTGAAAATTGATTCGATGGGGCCCCTTGCTAAAAATACTACTCTTTGTAGGTGTCCAGGTTGGCAGGTGTGCTGGTGAGGCATGGTGAGAAAATGGGGGATCTGGTGGTGATCTATTTGCCCACAGTTCACCATGCTGGCATGTGCCTGTATTGGTGCCACCTACAACCTCATCTTTGGGGGATTTGCATCTAAAGAGCTTTCCGTCTGTATTGACCATGCTAAGGTAAGCCACTGTTTTTATAAAAGCGGTGCTGTTGTGCAAGTGTCCACAAGTCCGCAACGCTAGACACGTATTAACGCGTGTTGGTCAAAGAATATATTAAAACATGTCAAACTCAGTTTTAGCCTGGGTCACATCAGGGTTTATTTGTGCCCTTAAAGGGCCCTGTAACAGAAAAAGGACGGGCAAGGAGGAGGCGGGAACCGGCTGAACATTAAACATAAAGTTTAATAAGAAACTCAACATAAAACAAACCTAACCAAACACAGGCACACATGCAATGCTGCCGCATGCGTCTCTCTCTCTCTCTCTTGAACTGGTGCCTCTGGCTCCCCTTTACCTCGCTCTCCCGCTGACCAGCTGATTCAGCACCGGCCATGCATCGTCATGGCCTGGCCACATCCTCCTCCTCGTCACACTCCTCCCCCGCCCAATTCAGGCCGTGGCGCCACCGGTCTGACCAACTCCCCCCTCCCACCTCTGGAGGGGAGATGCTGCCCTTCCGGCCGTTCTATCTGTCGGCCGTTCTGTCCGTTCTCCTGTGAACCTGGGGGAGAGACGAGGGGAGGCGTGGGGAGAGGGAAAGGGCAAGCGGAGACACACAGAGAGAGAGAGAGAGAGAGAGAGAGAGAGGAGAGAGAGAGAGAGAGAGAGAGAAGAACTTGCTCACCGGCTCCCGTACATGCTGTCGCCCAGTCCTCAACCACTCCTCCACCCTTTGGCAGACGCCAGCTCACTCCTCCCCCAGTGGACGGCAGCAAATCCTTTCAGCCCCTGGCAGACGGAACTGCTCCTCCCCTTCTTTGGCAGACGGCAGTGGTTACTCCGGCTCTCGGCGGCTGGCAGTGACCCCTCCATCCCCAGGCAGACAGCCGCAGCTGCTCCCCTGGCGGATGGCAGCGGCAAGGACTCTGCGGCAGCGCATCCCTTCTCCCTCCTGTGTTTCGGCACCACTGTAACAGATAAAGGACTGGCAAGGAGGAGGCGGGAACCAGCCGAACAGTAAACATAAAGTTTAATAAGAAACTCAACATAAAACAAACATAAACAAACACAGACACACATGCAACGCGGCTGCGTGCATCTCTCTCTCTCTCTCTCAAACTGGCGCCTCTGGCACCCCTTCATCTCGCTCTCCCGCTGATCAGCGGATTCAGCGCCGGCCATGCATCATCACAGCCCGGCCACGCCCTCCTCCTTGTCACAGGCCCTTTGAAAATGTGGCACCAGCACCTGGTTTGGTAGCACCCATGCAAACAGTATTACATGTTATGTGCATTGAAATGCACATTTGACGGTACAGCATTGATTCTGAGTTTGGGATGCAGATGAAAATTATGATATTAACAACAGTAACATCTGTGGAAAAAAATTAACTCCCAATTTTTATATGGCTAAATTGAAATATTCTGACACGGTGAATAAGTTGTGTCTTCTTTACAGATCCTTGTAATGTCTTGGAATTTCTGAAGGCAAACAAATAACTTACATTTTCCTACAATCAGAGAGCATTAATAGAGTACAGATTTTACACAGATGGAAAACTGATAGCTTGGGCCATCATTATGAAAATACACCATAGTTCTTCCATAGTATTCATCGTTTTAACAGTGATATTTGTAATAGTTCATGGGAACCATAGGTAAAACCATGCTTGGCTCCTCACTACCATGGTTAGTAACTATGGTTTCTATATAAAGAACTATGGCATTTTTGTAATGAAAAAACAGCAGTATAAATACATTTAAAAAGTTTTTCGGCCACAACTACCATAGGTAATACAGTACAGCTAGTGTTATTGCAGTAAATCCATGGTAAAATTTTGTAAGTATTGTGATCTGAGAATTGAAAAACGTTCAATTCAGAAAACAGTTTGCTCTTGTTTTCTTTGTCAGTGCCGTTTAGAATGTGAGGGTTGTTTGTTTTAAACTAGTTTCATCACCGAGACATAAGAGTTTTGCAACAGACAATTCTGTACCGCATTCAAACAGGATTCGCAATCCCCGCCGTGCATCTTACTGCTTCACAAGCGCATTTAAAATAGTCTGTGCGATTGAGACCTGTCCGTGAATAACCGCACCTGCTCTGCCCTCGTGCTGCTTTATTCATTATTGAGCTGTGTTGATAATTGATCTGTGCAGCGCTGTTTCATTCCGTTTTTGAAGCGAGCAAAATACACTCCACAACATAGAGATGACAGGGGAAGGCTCATTTATATTCACGAGAAAAGCACTAACTGATTGTTCAGTGAAACGTTGCGATCCCCTGCCACCCTACATTTCAGAAATGAGCTTGCAGGCCACTTGGAATTAAGTGAGTTTGACACATTGTTTTATATTCACTGACGTCACTGTGAGTAAGTGCATGTATTTGTGTGTGTGTGTGTGTGTGTGGTGGGATCTCTTTCGCAGTGTAGAAAGTACACGGCTAACTGGTGCTGGCAAGCCTTATGTTGCATCATGAATACTAAATTAACCATGTTAAATCCCAACAGCGGCGCTCATAATTCAGCAGTGACGCAGTGCCGCTGCAAAATGCGTATAGGGGAAACACTGTATAAGTAAATAGGTAAAGGAAGCTTTGATTTCCTAAATATATCAATTAGATCACCAGACATAGCATAAACTTCAAACTTTAACACTGTTCTTTTGGTGCCTTGCAACCACTGGTATTTCCTTCTTGAAATGCAAATGTAGTTTATTAATAATCTTATGTTTGTGCCGTAATAATTCTTTATGACTGCAGAGTAAATTGATAAATTTATTTGAATCTAAATGCAATTCCATGATGTATCTCTCTGCTGAGGTTGGTGAAAACAACGTCCTCCCTTAAATCATAATTTTCCCTGCAGCCAAAGTTGCTGGTGTCAGCATCATTTGGCATCGAGCCGGGCAGGAGAGTGGAGTACATTCACCTGCTGGACAAAGCTCTGGAGCTTAGCAGCCACAAACCACACAAAGTCCTCATCTACAGTCATCCCTGCATGGTAACCTCCCACAAACCCACAGCACCATGACACAAGTCTCATTATGAGGCTGTCTGACTGCCTAGTAGCTGTTAAAAGAGAAGATGTTGCTAGATAACGTAGCAAGAGACCAAAATGCAAATGAGTCCCCTTTCTGTAGCTGGACTTAGCAGTACTCCCCGATTGGGCTGGTAGTTCAGATTTGTTCTTTTGTACATGCCCTGCCAACATTTTCACTGGTACCACCACAAAAAAATGCTTCTTTATGCTTTGTATATAGGTATAAATATATATGGTTAAAATATAATCTGCATTAATTTAATAGCTGGAAATTATACGTTTATACAGCTATATATATTTTATACAAACTTTATATATATTTTTCCAAATATAATAGCTGGAAATTATGCAGTTTGCACAGCTATATATTTTATTATATTTTTATACATTTTGTTTTCATATAATAGCTGGAAATTATATGGTTAGCTATATATATAAATATATATAAAAGCTGTATATACTGTAAAAATATATATACACCGATGAGCCAAAACTTTATGACCACTCACTGGTGAAGCAAATAAGGTTGATCATCTCCAAACAAGGCCACGTGTCAAGGTTTGTGTAGATTAGATGGTAAACGAACAATCAATTCTCGTAGTCAACATGTTGAATGTAGGAGACATGGGCAGGAGTAAAGACCTGAGCGACTTTACAAGGGCCAAACTGTTGTGGCCAGACTACTGGGTCAGAGCATCTCTGAAATGGCAAGGCTTGTGGGGTGCTCCCGGTCAGCAGTGGTGAGTACCTACTGACAGTGGTCTGAGGAGGGACAAACCACAAACCGGTGACAGGGTGTTGGTCACCCAAGGCTCATCGATATGCGAGGGCAACGAAGGATATCACGTCTGGTCCGAACTGACAGAAGGTCTACTGTGGCTCAAGTCACAGAAAATTTTAATGATGGTTATGGGAGGAATATGTCACAACACACAGTGCATCGCACCTTGCTGCATATGGGGCTGCATAGCCGCAGACCAGTCAGAGTGACCATGATGACCCCTGTCCACCGTCGAAAGTGCCTACAATAGGCACGCAGTGGAAGTGGAAGAAGGTTGCCTAGTCTGATGAGTCCATTTTTCTTTTACATCACGTGGATGTCCGTGTACATGTGCACTATTCATGTGGACGTCAATTTGACATGTGCCACCTACCTAAACATCGTTGCAGATCAGGTACACCCCTTCCTGGCAATGGTATTCCTTGATCACAGTGGTCACTTTCAGCAGGATAATGCACTCTGCCACACTGCACACATTGTTCGGGAATGGTTGAGGAACATGATGAAGAGTTCAAGGTGTTGCCCTGGCCTCCAAATCCCCTACATCTCAATCCGATTGAGCATATATGGGATATGCTGGACCAACAAGTCCAACCCATGGAGGCCCCACCTCTCAACTTACAGGACTTGAAGGATCTGCTGCTAATGTCTTGGTTCCAGATACCACAGGACACCTTCAGGGGTCTTGTAGAGTCCATGCCTTGCCGGGTCAGTGCTGTTTTAGTGGCACCTGGAGGACCAACAGCATATTAGGCAGGTGGCCATAATGTTTTGGCTCATCAGTGTATATAATATAAAATGTATATATATATATATATATATATATATATATATATATATATATATATATATATATATATATAGTGTGTGTGTATATAGCCACACGATTGGCTGATTAGATAATCGCATGGATGATTGTTGGTGCCAGATGGTTTGGTTTGAGTATTTCTGTAACTGCTGATCTCCTGGGATTTTCAGACACAACAGTCTCTAGAATTTACTCCGAATGGTGCCAAAAAAAAAAACATCCAGTGAGCAGCAGTTCAGCGGATGGAAATGCCTTGTTGATGAGAGAGGTCAACAGAGAATGGAGAGATTCAGAATGCTATTCTGAGATGTGGGTTGGCGCTGTTTTGGCGGCACGAGGGGGACCTATACAATATTAGGCAGGTGGTTTTAATGTTGTGGCTGATAGGTGTATATATATATATATATAAATTTTTTTCTTAATATAATAGTTGAAAATTATATGGTTTATACAGTTATAAATTCATAAATACTTTTGGACAACAATGGAATATGTTATAAAACATTACTGATTGGTCTACTGTTTAACACATTTTAACACATTTTAATATTTTAATTAGCAGCATTTGAAACAGAAATGTTCAGTACTTCACAGAAAACCAAATGGTTAAGTTTTGTATAATAATAACAAATTAAAGATTTAGTGATGACAGCTGCACATACCATGTTTAGCTCTCAAATGAACTTTCACATCCTCATTCTCAAGGAGGCTGATGCTTAGCCATTGTAACAACAATGTTAAAGGAATTCAGTTTTGTCTGCCATCCTACAGCTGTAATAATGTACCACTCCAAAAATCTGATTATTTGGATATCAAATGTTCCAACCGTTCAGCCTGTTGCATTTTAAGAATCTCTAGCCAAAGTCATTACATCTTATTTTACCTCTTTGAAGTCTGTTCCAGTAGATTCATGTTGCTACTTCTAGAAACAATATGTTGGTTTTTCAACACAGGGAATTACTTAATTATCTTCATTCTGTGTTGTCATGGAAACTGTCAGGAAATAGCTTTTTGATTTTCCAATGGATTGGGGTAAAGGAGGAATCCCATATGGTTTGTGCAGATGAAAATAACCAAATGTCAGAAATCAGAAAAATAATTGAGTTAAAATCAGCTTTCAAATTGACTAGCAAAAAGTGCACATTTTGTTATTCGTGAAGTTTTTAATATATTTGGAATTATTTAATGGCAATTATAAATAATAAAAAGAAGAGACTCATATTTTTCATTTCTGGCTGAACTATTTTTTGAGGCACATTTCTGATTGGCTTCTCATTATCCTGAATGCCTCATTGTTTTGTAGCTAAACTTTATCATCTTTCCCCAGGAAAAGGTTTCAATGCATCCTGACATGAATCTGGACTGGGTGGAGGAAATGGCCACTGCTCTCCCTCATGACTGTATGCCCATCCCTGCTCATCACCCTCTGTATGTCCTCAACACCTCTGGCACCACTGGCACTCCTAAGGTAAAAGCTTGTTTATGACAATACATAGTGATAAAACACAGCTGAGGGATTAAATGGGGGTGTGTACTATGGAATAGATCCATATTGTCAGGGTATTTGTCTATTGCATATTCTGTTTGGACACCATGAGCCATAAATCTCTAGAAACTCTTGTCTGCATTCAAGCTCAACCTGACCTGTGAAGGAACTCACTTTTAGTTTCAAGGCTATAGCATGTAGATGTACACTTGTTGGCTTTTGTCTGGCTTCTTGTATATGGTATTCACTATTAATTTAGTGTTGGTAACAGAATCTGAATTGGTCTTTTCAGCTTTCCCCTTACTATCAAATCATAAGGACAATAAAATAACTGACAAAAAGGGGGTTGTTGTTAAAGTTTTCATGCAATTCTATTGCTCCAACTTGTAATTAGAGGTAGATTGATAGTGGATTTTGCCAATACCGATAACTAATGTGGTGGAAAATGCCGATAACCGATTAATCGGCCGATTTTAAAAATGCATTTATATAAAAAAAATCTTATACTTTCCTTACTGTAGGGGAATACAGTTATACCCAGTAATGAAACCAGTATGAACAATGAAGACCAGGAGTCAAAGTTGAAGGTTCAATCAAAAGAGAAAGAGACTATAGGAGAGATTGAGAAATACAAAGAAGGAAAAAGAAAATACTGCATCTTAAGAGAAAGAAGAGACTGTATCTTCTTAATGCGGAATGTCATCGAGATCCAGGCTGAATGTTTTCTCTTTCTTCTAGAACAAAACATTGATAAGACTCACAGCTTGCACGTACACACTTTTAGAGCCTGAGAATTTCTAGGTGAAAGGGTACAGGAGGTTTATAATTTACCAAAAACTTAAACACAATAAAACTCTTGCTTCTTTTTGATCAATGATCAAATGAATTAATTACAACTCACATGTATATCTGTTCTCTGGAAGCTAGGCTGAATGAGTAAGCACTGTTTCCTGCATTCCTGATATAACTCAGACGATCAGTCACACCTCAGAGGACAAGTACACGAATGACCTGTACCATTCATCAATTATAACATAACCTGAATAAATGCCCATGATTAAAAACGATTGCGATAATGCAATTGGATTACATTGTGAATATGAAATGACATGTATTTGGGCATTTTGATGCATTTGATGAAAAAAAAAAATGTTCCAAACACATAGCAAGAGTGATAATTCAAATAATCATTCAAATGTGTTCATCATGAGTTAAGAAAGCATGCAAACATACCTTCAAATGCTTCTTTAAATTTGACATTAATTACTTTGCATTTGGCAGGATATTAACCTTTTGAAGGAAAAGTTTACATTGCACAGTGATGTTGTTGGCCCGTGTCGCCCTAAAAGTGAAGCACTGATTTAGACCGCTCCATCTTCACCTGGCTAATGACGAGTATCAGGACTTTGTGCAATTTCAAAATCCTCCTCTCCCTCTCTTCCGAAAACACTTGAAGAGTTACTGAATGTAAATCATAGTTAGGCTGATTTAGAGTGAAAAATGTATAAGATTTAAAAAAAGAGAAATATTATGGAGCTCAATAAATTATGAACAATTTACTTCCGTAGCCTAATAAAATGTAATCATGTAATCATAACAAAGTAACTGTAGTCCAATTACACGTATTTTAATATGTAATTTAAACCAATTGCAAGTAGTTTATTTTCATAATCTGATTACATAATCCAGATTACATGTAATCTATTATTACCCAGCACTGCATGGAGGCTACAAGAGTCCAAAATGAATAAAATCCCAGATGCAGTTTATTATGAAAACAAAATCCCAATAATAACCAGATTGGGTTTAAAGATTTAGTGCAAAACTTTTAACTATAAACAAACCTGAAACACACCGGGGAATCTTATTTATAAATGACGGAGACCTGGCCTCGTTACAATGCTTAATATTAAGTATTAACCAAATTAAACTTTTTATAGCCTTTATATTCACCAGATAAAAAGTTTTGTATATACATTTCACCAGATGAGGTTTAATGAGATAGGAAGTTGGAGATACGATGTATGTGCTGAAGTGGTATATTTCTATATAGTCGCATTTTTCTTTGTATGGTCTCACTTCAATTTTGAACTCTTGATTATCTAATCAAAATAACAAAGTATGCATTAAAGTGAGAATAAAAATATGGATGAATATGGTCAATGATGAAAGATTTAGATACAGCAAATCCCCACGAGATGCAAGCAAATGTTTTTATTTCACCTCTAGAAACCGCTATTATATTGTAGAATCAAATTGTTTTTTAATTGTAGAATACTCCAGCGGTGGCCACTGAGGAACACGGAGGAATAAAAAAATGATAGTTATACCTATCTACAGTACATTTAATTTTGAAGATAACAGATAGTTCCAAAAAGCAACTATCGACACCGAGTAATCGGTAAAACCGATATATCGGCCGACATTTACTCATTGTAGCGAATTTGGTAGTGTAAATGTATACGGGATGGATTAAAGTGCCCGCATACCTCCACCATCATATGAAGGGAAACAGTATGTGTGAGCTAGGAATTAAATTAAACTGTCCTTATTCTACATTATTATGTAAGGAAATTTATAATGGAATTAGTCGCGCTCGACAACCATTATAAATAAGATAAATGACAAATAACTAGATTATTTGTCTGAGTAAAATTCTCCACCATTAAAATCGTAATACAACGTCTCGTTGTATCCGCTCACAAATTCTATTGTAAGGAATTAGCTTTAATAAGGGAATTATGATTAATTAATTTATTGGATTAATATTATTCTCATGGCTTATTGAAAATAATATTACACATACTGCTTTGAAGTGACATCTTTTAAAAACAGGGATGAGATTATTTATCAAAATATACCACAGTCAAATTATCCTTAAAATGGAAATATGAATAATTAATCATAACTCGTTATGATTAATTATAAACATTTGGATCAGTTAAATAGAATTAACTTGATGTAGCTGAATTAACATTTCAATCAATTAATCTGTTCATCCAGCAAACACTCAGTATTGAACGTCTATCAACTCTCAGAAAGGATATTTTTCGTGGCCACAGAAAAATAACTCTTTCTTAGCATGTAGCTGTGATCAAATCGTTAAATTGACGTTGATTTATACCAGACCAGAATCAACTCGCAAGAATGTACACAAAAGCTTTATTTAACTAAATCACGAACACATAACTAATCTAAACAAACACATACACACAAATCACACATACATGGGAAATCGAAAAGTGAAAGTGAATGAAACTGGAACAGAACAGGGGAATGAAGCTATGACAAGAGTAATTTAACCATCTGAAAGAACCATCAGTTTCTTACTTCAAAGCACCTTTGTTAACAAAGGGGTTCACAGCTTATACTAAACCTCTGTTTAGTTAGTTAATTGTACGATACTTGCAATGCCTTGGCTGTTGAGAGAGCGCCTGGATGCAGTCTCAGGAGAAAGTCTTGATAGTTCGAAGTTGCAATCAATTTCTTCCGCGTTGAATGAAGAAATGATGAACTTGAACCCACGATATCGCGATCGGACCGGGTGTTTCCGGTCCCACACGAGCAGCAACCATGAGCAGAAGGGAGAAAGAGAAAAGGGAAGAGAGAGAGAGGGAGGTCACTCCGACAGTGCCCTTTAACTCCTGAGGGAGGCCACTCCTCTTGAGTTTGGCTTGACCAATGAGAAAGGTGCGATTTTGGAAGCTGACTCATTTGCATG
The DNA here is from genome assembly GCF_019703515.2 of Myxocyprinus asiaticus. Taxonomy (NCBI): domain Eukaryota; kingdom Metazoa; phylum Chordata; class Actinopteri; order Cypriniformes; family Catostomidae; genus Myxocyprinus; species Myxocyprinus asiaticus. The sequence continues at coordinate 11,340,028 of NC_059388.1, read as the reverse complement.
ATTGGAGAAAGCTAGCAGTTTGTGCCCATTTATGCTCTGATTAATACAACAAGCATACAATGCATGCTATAAGGGGGGTGCTATACTCCAATGTTTAGGGCATCACACAAGGATTAATTTGATTGGAAGCATGATACCAATAATTTTACATTATATAGTGGTTTTGTCATAAAGCATGCACAAAATGGTATACAGTACAAATGACACTATACGAGACAGTAATAATCATACACACAATATCTTGAGGATATGCATGTTCATTTATAGAACAGTTTGTCTATAAATTAATGAAGAAAATTCTGTTTTATGGGCTTTATGTGTCTTTCCTATGGGGGAATGTAGTGAGTTACTTCTTTCCACATTCCTTTGCTTTGCATGTGGCTACCTTCCCCCACCTGGAATGTCTCTGAGGTCCACTAGTTTCTGGATTAGTGTCAGCAAAGGGGGAGTAAAAGCTCATGACATCTCGGAGTCTGCTTGGGCCTACTTGGACCTTTGCTTTTTACAGTCTTGAGACGTCTGTTGGATTATTCATTAAACAATGAATAATTGTGTGTCTGATTGGTCCAGATGCTACATCATAATCGCAAGTTTGTCAAAATCATGAATTGTTTGTACAAGTAGGCAAATCAAAAATACAGGAAGTCCAACAAGACAAATTAGAGACGTTCTGGCTGTTAAGCCCAGCTCATTTTCAGAATCCCTTTTTCAATGCTAATTGCCATTCTGCTCACCTCTCATTCAAAGACCTCCTCTAAATAACTTTTTATTTTGCCCATATGACATTGTCCATGAGGTGAACAGCACCTTGAAATTTTCATTATCATGCCTCGGGTGCTGTTCCATCCAACTAACTTATAGATACACATTGAATGAACAAGAAATGAGGCAAAAGTAAAGAATACAGAAAACAGGAGGAAGTATCAATGCCTTAAGGCAGAGTGAGCAAAACACAGCTCTCCACTGACCCAGACTCCAGCCGCTGTGAAATATCTGGCCCAAGGCAATGCTGCCCTGTGTATAAAACACTTGCTAATGGTCCTGCCTCACTTGCTTAGTGAGGCGCTTGCCTGTCATATTTAGGTATCTATGTGTGTTTGACACAAGCAGGATTTAATTACCACCATCCAAATCAAAATAGACCTCCAAATGTCAACTCTCAGTCTCAGTCGTGATGCTCTGCACATGCCTAGTTGCTAAATCTCACGAAGGTCCTATATTTAGAGCCATTCAAATGTATTACGTTGTGACAGTACTTTCATGACAGTTATGGAAATTTTACCTCCCAATTTTCATTACCACAATGTTAAAATAAAAGGAAGCCGTTATGATATTCTCATTAACGCAACATAAAAAAAGATATATATTTTAAATGGTATAATTCAGTATAGTACAATATACACTCACTCAGCACTTATTAGGAACACATGTACACCTACTTATTTATGCAATTTTATATTTTATATAATTAAAATATAAATCTCTGGAGGGGAGACGCTGCCCTCCCCACCTCCTGAGAATCTGAGAGAGATGAGGGGAGGGGAGGGAGAGGGGAGAGAGAAAGAGTGAGTGGGAGAGACAGAGAGAGAGAGAGAGAGAAAAACTGGCTTGCCAGTCCCTGAACACGCTGTCGACTGGTCCTCAGCCAGCTGTGCAGCGGTCCTCCACGATGGCAGGCGATGGCACTGGACCTCCCCTCCTGGCAGACAGCAACGGGCTCCATTGCCTCCCAGCAGAAGTCATCAGCTCTTCTGCCCCCTGGCAGATGGCAGCAGGCTCCTCCGCCTTCTGAAAAACCGCTCCAGTACCACCAGACCATACCTCCTCCACGTCGTGACCCTCTATCAGCGGCGAGGGCTCTCTGACAGCGCACCCCTCCTCCCTCCCGGGTTTCGGCATCAATGTAGCGGGTTCACAAGATGGGCAAGGAGGAGGTGGGAACCGGCTGAACACTCAACGAACTTTAATCACAACTTAAACACTTCCAACTGAAACACAACATAAAACACTGACACACACACACACACAACTCCGCGTGCGTCTCTCTCTCGCTCTCGCTCTCGCTCTCTCTCTCTCTCTCTCTCATACTGGTGTCTCCGGCTCCCCTTTATTCCTCTCCCGCTGATTGGCCAACTCAGCGCCAGGCGTGCACCCTCAAGGCCCGGCCACACCCTCCTCCTTGTCACACACACACACACACACACACACACATATATATATATATATATATATATATATATACTGTCAAAAAAAATTTTCTGGTCATATGTAAACCCCAAATCAATACACCCAAAAAATAAATATATAAAATATATATATTTTTTTGGGGGGGAGGTGTATTGATTTGGGGTTTAAATATGACCAGACATTTTTTTTTTGACAGGTTACGTGAAAGTCACCCAGTTAGTCCTAATTATAGGAATAGTTCACCCAAAAATGAGAATTCTATCATCATTAACTCACCATCATGTCGTTTCAAAGCATTTGACTTACTAATAACACAGTTGCACAAATTGTCTCTTTGACTGAAGAATTGACATGTTTAGATGAGGAAATAATTTATTGACAGTGTGATTTCCTGTGACATGTACCTGTTCTTTCCTCTCAGGGTGTAGTTAGAGATTCAGGCGGATATGCCGTGATGTTAAACTGGACCATGTCTAATGTTTACGGACTGGCCCCTGGTGAGTTAGGTCATGATTCAGGATTTTTGCAAGGATTTTCCTTGATCTTTTACAATAAAAGACTTCAATATACTATGAAAACTTACTGTATGTTTCAAAACTTAAATGAGTGCCCTAGCTAGGGACCAGACTATTATAGATATGACTCATGGCACCGTACAGATCCACATTTTTGCCTCGACGAACACCACTCACATTCCTTCAGAACATTTTGATTATAAATAAACTTTATATTTTATTAAATACTGGAAAGTATAGATACAAATAGTTCAGTGTAATTATAAAAAAATATTATGTTACCCTGTATTTGTGTGTGCCATTTATTTGTATGCTTTTACGCGTCAGTAGAGCATCTCTATTGCGAGTTTCTGCCCATGAAGAGCTTTATAAATCACTCACTTAGAAGGTTGCATTATGGTTAGAATCTAGTTATTTTGTAATTTCGTCTGGTGCCACTAGTAGCACAGAAATTGCACACTTCACCTTTTCAGCACCGCAGCAAACTGGCCTGTTTAATTCAGACAGAGGGTTTTTGAAAATGATCATGAAAAACTAAAATGTCTTTTTGGTGCAAAACTCTTGACTCACATTATAAGTGGACCTTACAGGGAAAAGAAATGCTTCCAAAAGGTATGAGATGTCCACTTCCAGGTATGAACTAAAATGGAAGTTCCTGTTCATTATATCTGGCACCGTTTCACCTCCATGTCTCTCTCTCTCTCACTGTCAGGTTTGGTGGGCTGCGTCTGACCTTGGCTGGGTGGTGGGCCATCTGTTACGCTCCTCTTCTATATGGCAACACCACCGTGCTCTACGAGGCACTGGCTATGTGTTTGTGTGTGTGGAAACTGTGAGTGTGAATGGGTTACAGCAGCTGACCTGTGGAACGGACCTGCTAACATTTAATTATCTGCTGCTGCCGGGTTACTGGATCCTGATGCTTTGACTGAACTGAGGTCTGCCAAGTCCATATTGTGGAATTTTACAGACTCTAGCAGTTGTTTCTCTCAGGGAATGCAAGAAAGGTAGAAAAGAAACTCTTTAAAGCATTAAAGGGATAGTTCACCCAAAATAGAACATTCTGTTATTTATTCACCAAACCCGTTTGACTTACTTTCTTCACAGTAACAATAATAATACTTTGTAACACCATATGGTTTTAGGCAGAATGTTCAATCTCAGTCACCATTCACTGTCAATGTATGGAAAAAGATGCAATGTGCGATTGGATCTTTATTTGATAAATTCTGTCTTGCGTTCGATTTGCTGTTGCTTTTCACAAGCTTTTGTACTGGTTAAAGAGCAGCTCTCTTAGTTTTAAACTAGTTATCCTTGTGAATACTAAATGGATATGATTACTATATATTATAATACAGGTACAGGTATAAAAAGTATATTAAGAATACTATGTAATGAAATGTAAAAAATTTGCACTTGATGGGAGGTGATATGCCCATATTGGTTTTCCATCAAGGTGAATTTGCCATTTTCCTCCACTGATTAGATGTGTTGTCTCTCTCCATGAGAGAAAATAGAAAATAGATGCTGACTGAATTTATTAGTCTGCTGTGAGTTTGATCTCAGCAAATCTCTCAATAGTGCTCTAATATAAAATTCAATACAGAATTATTAGAATGCCTTATTTACAGTGTACATACACAGTAGATTTGAGCTCATTGGTAATTAATAACTTTTTATTTTAACAGCTGATGAAATATGCCAAATCTGTTTATTATTAATTATTAGGGATGTCCCTAATGATGTTTTTTTTTGGAGAACGAGTACGATACTTCCTTTTCGGTACTTGCTTTTTTTTCTGAATTAAATATTTAATTTATTTCAATATTATCATCAAAATGGGGTCTAAATAAATGAACTCATTAAAACTGTAATCAAATGAAAATAGAACATTTCATTTTCAACATACTGTATTATTTTTATCAAATGAAGAGCTTTTATACAGAACCTCACAGCACAATCCAAAATGCAAAATTGTAGTTATTTTTTTCAAATAAAGTGCTGCAAAACAGAACATCACAGATGTGAGAAATTGCTTAAAAAAATATTATTATTGATTTATTATTAGTAGTAGTAGTAGTAGTAGTAGTAGTAGTATTACAGTGTATATTACAACTACAGTATATACAGTTGTAATATATTTCTGTTGTACTTTTTCCATTTAAATTGAGCTTTTATTTTGGTGGAACTTTTATTTTAGAGCTCCACACACACGGGCAGTTTATGTGTTTTTGAAGGTAGCTTCTCACCTCCGGAAAAGCAGGTTGCTACGTGACCCAGTGTGATTATTAAACAGCAAAAGGCTGTTATTTCATTAAATAAGTATGTAGTCTGTATGTGCTGCATGCTTCATAGTGAATTAGCGCTCTGCTCGCTGTCATCTGCTACGAACAGAGCGTGCAATGCCCATGATGGTGTTTTAGAGCTCCATGGTATGAGCAGCCAGCTTCACATTTACATTCAAACATTCTCAAAACAAGATCTATTTACTTTGAAGTGCACAGCACATGCAGACTATATATTTTTCTCATTAAATTGCAGCCTTTGCGGTTCAATAATCACACTAGAACATAACGTGATTTTAATTTTTGTGCTGAATGTTTAAGGAATGTCATTCCTACATCAAATGGTATCTATTTTTGGTATCAGAGCATTTTTACAAGCACAAGCACAAGTATGTGAGCACAGTATCAGTATTGGGACATCCCTATTAATTATTGATGCTTGTAATAACCATTAATATTGCTCATAATTTGCCTAGTGGAAGATAAAATAGGCAAAACAATCCCATAGACTTACATTGAAGGAGGGACCAAAGCCATACCTAGAGACCAGGCTTGGCAGTAGACTCTTTTGACTGCATAGTTATTAACGAAATGATTCCTTAGTAGACATTTTTATTTTCCCCTCATTCTTTTATTGGGATCAGTCAACAAGATTTTTTTTCTTCCTTTTTTTAAAAATTTTTTTTGGGGTCTTTCTATTCTGTTACTACAGTATAACAACAAAGTGTCAAAATAATTGAAATATTTTTCTTCAATAAAAGATTGTCTAAGAAAAATCTAATAATTTCTCATAACTTCAATTTTGATTAACGATTATTTTCAGAATACACAAAGATGCTCTTCTAGAAATGAGATTGGAGATTCCTGTGTGATCCATTTGATTTGTCCCAGCTAATATGAAGTCTTTGTTTAGTTTTCGGAGCATGGTCTTTGAGCAGCCTGGCAGAAACATGAATATTTCAACAGCTCAGCATTATGCAATGCTACTTGTGTGCAATCTTTTTTACAAAAGTATTATTCTGTTCCTTAGCCCATCTGCCACCCAGGCACCTTTCCAAACCACTCTCCATTTCAAACACATCCTTCATTGAAAATTCACTCCTCAACCACTGCAAATGCCCGTGCTGATCCAGTTCAACAATAGGAGATGCTTGTGCACACTACTGAATTTGTCGATAATAGGAATGTTACAAATGGTATAGAGATTCTGCATTTACAAGGAACATTGAAGAGGAATTTTTGAAATGCAATTTTTCTGAATTTCTTCTGCGTTTGATTAAAATAATGAGGCTATTTATGCATTCAGATAGCTGTAATCAGTTGTTGTCTCTGCAGGGTAAACTGGTGGGAACTCCGGACCCCGGGGCATTTTTCCGTGTGATGTCGGAGCACGGCACGGCTTCCATGTTTACCGCTCCCACTGCTATCAGAGCCATTTGCCAGCAAGACCCTCAGGCAGAACATGTGAAACGGTACCCACTCAACAGGTAACCAAACATCTGTACCTGTACACAAACCATTACCCATTAAGCAACAAGTCACATTAAAGCCCACAACAGGTGACATCATCTCCTTTGTGCAGTAAAGCATCTGTAAAAAGTGTGTTTTAAGCGTATTGTCCCTTAAATTATAATTTTTTTTTATCATTAGCAAAATATAGCATAAGTACTCCAGGCAAGTGGAAAGTTCTCATTTGGTGGGTCGTAATTATAGAAATTGATTGATATTGCTTATATCCGACACAGATTATTTTTAAACATTCGATAACTGAAATATGCAGAACCAGTTCTTTTTTTTTATTTATAAAGAAAAATATAAATTAATAAAAAATATATATAATTATATTATATATAGAAATATTATATATAGAAATATAAGAAATATAATTAATTTTATTTTTTAATTAATTATATATGTTTTTTTATTTTTACATTGTTTTATTGACTAAATCATCAGACTATAACAATAAACACTGTAATATTCATCATTAATATTTTATTGAGAATAAATAATGATGATGATGTTATTTATGCCATTATATATATATATATATTATTTCTAAATGGTTGCACATTTATTTTAACCTTTTTCTTAAGCTATGTGTAACTGCTTCTCATTTCAGAATGAATGACTGTTTCTTAATTTATTTGCATTGTTACTTAATTAACTTTTTAAGTTACTTTAACTGTGGACACCATTGTTTCCTTTTAAATGCACAGTGGTGTAATGCCGTTATTTGGTGTAACTGTTCAAAGACACACAAAACAGTGCCTTTTATAGTGTCAATTTGTCAGTTTTCCTGTTCAGCTTATTTCATGTGAAGAATTTGGTATATTGTTGGGCCTTTGCAGTTCATGGTAATATTAATACATTTCATGTTGATTTTAAGGAGATTGTTTATACTTTGTACAGAATACGGCTTTGCTACAGTGTTGGGTCAACACTTGATGTCCAGTGTAAAATCCGAGTCTTGAAGCAAACCCAATTCAGAGCCACTGATCTGTGCCTCAACACAAAGCATGTTGCTGTTTGGTTTGACAGTGCATTAAGGAAAAATTGTCAGTTGTCAAGAGTCAATTGTGTAGTTACCATGGTGATAGTAATGGATGTGATTCAATTAAGCAGTATAAAGCTTCTATATTTCTATTATGGATTTGATTAAACTAAATCACTGTTGCATTAAATAGCAGCAATTCCTTTTGTTCCTTGCGCTCAAATAATATTCTGCAAATCATAACAATTTAGTGCCCATTAAATGCATTACTACTGCATGGCCATTAATCTTTTACATCAACTTCCAGTTAATAGATGGTTATGAAAGCTTTAACCCCTGGGAAGGATAACCACAGGTTTGCATAAATTTGAATCCTCAGGGAAGCTGCTATGTAAGGGATAATGTACAGTCAGCCGGTTGTTATCGCAAAATAAACACCAACAGAGTATCAGGATCTGCAAACCGGAGGGGTCTTATCTCACCCTGAAAGGGTTTATTTTGTGATAACAGCCAGCTGACTGTGCATTATGCCACTTATTACCAGTGCTGGGGAAGCTACTCTGAAACTGTAGTTTGACAAGCTACAAGCTACTCATAATTTAAAGTAGTTAAGCTATAGTCAAGCTACCCTTTTGAAAAAGTAGTTAGCTACACTACAAGTTACTATCTAAAAGTAGCTAGCTACATTGAAGCTACTTAATGAGACAATATTTTTTTTCAATGGTACTATCAAACAAATAATAGCTAAATGAATCATCATTGTTATAATTAAAACAGAAATAGACATTTGATATAGTGTGCAGAATAGCAGGCTAGTTAATAAGTTTTAAATGACAACTAGCATTACTCACCTTTATTACTTTTTTAGTGCTATGTGAAATCAAACAGAATATGATTAACACCTTATTTCTATGAGATTAGTTTTGAGACTAGAATCATTTTCTGACTATACCCATGGGTAGACCATTTTACTGAGTTGGGACTGTGCTAGTGATTTTTTTTTCCTACTCCATAACAGATATTGATTTCCTTTCATTAGGCTCTCAATGATTTAAGTAATTTTTATGAATATTTGAAGTTTAACAAAGCCAGTTTATTTATTAAACATCATTCATACAGAACATTACACTGGAGGAAAACTTTGTCCATAATTTTTCCATACATCTAGGAGGTCCAGACTTTAAAGCCCTTTATTTACTTGCCCTTATATTTGTAGTGCAATACCATAAGCAGGTAAGACCATGGATGGCTTCTTATTACTATGGTTAGATCAGTGTAGCTAGTCTATAGTCTTTACCTCGTCAGGGCTGTTTAGCCATTTGAGATGTTTGATTTCCTCCATAGCATTTTAAACTAGACAGTACTGAGTAGAATTCAAATGGGTCGCAATAGTTTTGAGGTAAATATCGAGGGAAGCCCAGACAACGCGCTCACTCCAGATACTTGGATAGAGCAGAGCGCATCACGCGAGTGGTTTTTGGATGGCTCACGCAACACTTGCACGAAAACCAGGCTTGAATCTCTTGTGTTTAAGATGAGGAAGCATATTTAGCGTGTATAAAGCTCAGAACGCCAGATGAATCTCAGTAAATTTGCAGGAAACCCGTTGCAACAACCAACATTTACTTAACTCCCTCTTCAGTTCCACTCAAACACCTGAAATTCCAGTTGGTTGGCGGTAATGCACTATTTTAGTTTGTGATCTGCCGTTACAAAAGAAGAAGAAAGATGCTGCCTGATTGTGAGCAGCAACCAGAATACGCTGCAAGTTCATCAGACATTTTGTCGGTAGAAGTTTGGCTTCTACGCAACAAAGAATTTAGGCTATTAGTTATAATCTGACCAGAACATGATGTAGCGTCTGGTCGCATACATCAAAAGCAGCTGAGCTACTGTCAAGCTACTGAAAAATCTAATTAATTTAGTTGCATCGCTACTTGTAGTTAGCTACTCCCCATCACAGCTTACTACATGGCTACTACATAATAAATAAATAAGTGGACATAACATATTGGTTTGCGTTGAAATTATCTAATTTTCTGTGAAGAAAGAAATCGCTGAATTCCTGAAGTTCTTTTGGTGTTTATTTTGTAAATAATGACCATCCGACTGCTCATTATCCAGCTTATTACAAGACTGCTTGCCAACTATATAAATAAATGGACATGAAACATTGATTTGCATTTAAATTATGTGAGAAGAAATCGCTGAACAGCTGAATTTCACCTCCGGTTTTGCGTCAGAGTACTTGCTAAATAAATGAATACATGGACGTGAAATGTTGATTTGAGTTGAAATTATTTTTTTAGCTTGCTTGTAGAGATCTCTCAGTGATCTGAGAGGTAGGAAAGATGGCTCGCAATACCCAGATGACTGGTCTGATATGTCTTAATCGCCGGATGTGCGGTTGTTACTCTGAAATATCAGACCACTAGATGGCGCCAATGACCAATCAAAAATTTAGAATTCCAGTGACTCATGTAATAAATGGTTTTATGAAATGCAAGTAAAATGACTTAAGTGAGTAAATAAAACTTACTGGCTAGTAAGCTTTATTGAATTTCGGAATCATGCATGCTTTAAATGGCAATTATTGCTGCCTTCAGTGTTATACAGGCTACCACAAAGGTTTTGTCATATATGTACAAAAATATTTTACATATTGACAGAATCTATCACAATTACATTTAAAAAAGATTTTTTTTTACTTTTAATTTTATTTAAAAAAAAAATAGTGGCCAGTTAATTCCATTTTAATTTTAATATTAATTTTAAATGAAATGAAATTAAATTATGAAATGAAATGAAATTTTTGGATTTGAAAATAAAACACAATACAATCTTACCAGCATAGTGGACTCTGCTAGATAAAAACAATCGTGTAAATAATTACTGTCTAATTAAAGCATAATAGGTATTTTCATTTACTAACTTGCACTTTTTTACATTTTACATACAATCAATATTGATGCTGCACTGAAATAACTTTTTAAACATTTAGGTTATGCAAATCATGGTAGCAATAACAGGTTTTTCCACTTGAACATTTTGCATATAGCCATTATTCCCTTTAAAATGTGCTGCATTTTAAAGTATGCTCCAACTGAACGTTGTACTATATATATATATATATGTTCCCAGGGATGAAATAGGAGAATTCCCCTCGACCCAAAGGAGTCGTGAAATGCATGACTGCCACACAAAAGCACAGGCACTCAGTTGTGGTGTGTGTTTTGTGTGTCAGTGCTGTTACCTGCAGCTCTCAGTCTGGGTTTAAATGTATGCCAGAGGGAACGGCTTCACTCAGTAGAATTTTCCAGCTCAAAGAACCCATGTCAGATAAGGATCTGCCCTCTCACCAAGATCATTAAGCTGATATTAACCCACACTTGCAGAAGGTTGCAAGACTAGATTAAGTGCACCTGACTGTGAATTTACTGTATGCATATCAATATGCAAAAGCTCTCATTGAAACAACCTTTTCACCCACTCATACATTCAGACAACATTGTAAATGATGCTCTCTCTATATGAATCAATGCCTCATTTCTGTGTTGTCATGGCCTGTTTCCACAGGAAGCTGCACTGTGTCTCATTTATGATCATTTATCATTTATGAAAAAAACAAACAAACAAACAAACAAACAAACAGATATTTTAAAGTTATAGTGATTTAAATAGCATCTGATTTTGCCTTTGAAAGAGGGGCACGCAAGTGTGTGTGTTAATGTATTGTGCATTTTATCCCCATCACACTCAAGCTTGTTCTGATGCAGATCGCACACACATCTGACCTTGACTCCAAATAAATGAATAGTTTGTGCGTTGTTTGACCCTGGAGTAATTCAGTGAACAGAGCTCTGCTTTAATACTGTCCTTAATCATAGATACTGGCTCAGAGTCAGAATAAATCAGTGGTGAAAGGGACCTTATAAATTCATTAAAAAGTCACATCCTTTCCTATTATTTTTCAGTGCTAAAAGACTTGGAGTTTGTACCTAATGTGAAAAGACTATTAAAAGAGCTTCTGTTCTCTAAGGGAGCTGTTTTAAATCTTTCACTTAAATTGGCGTTCAGTCAATGTTTTTAAAATGTTAAATTATGGGTTTTCTTTTAGAATAGCCTATGGGTGGGGGCTAGGACACCAGCATCTGAAATACTTCAAATACTTCAAATTAGTCAACTGATTAAATTGATGGAATAAATTCTGAGTATTCATTACAAAAAATAGAATAAAATAAAAAATAGGTCTAGATTAAATGTGTAAAAAAACATCAGATGTTACAAATAAAAAACAGGCATTATGAAGGTTTATCCTGATGTGTTCAAACAACATAGTAACATTGTAACATAGAAACATAAAAATGATGTTTAAAGCTTTGTAATATTGTAATTATTATAATACTTTAACATATTATATATTATAGTACATTATTCATATTAACATGTGTTTACATTTATTTGCATTGCATTCAATGCAAATGCAAAGGTACTTGTAGGATCTGTACTTCTGCCTGTCAAGGCTTGAATCACTCACTATTCATGGTATTCATTTCAAACATGCCTCAATGATGAAAATATGTTTCGACCGTCCTTTGAAGCTCTGCGAGCCTGCTTTCTGTTTTACAGATATAGTTTCCAGCAAGAACACAGTATGTTGACACTGTAGACTTGAGCAGATGAAATGATATTATGTTGGAACCGACTACTGAACACTTCAATACGTTCATTGTTTGCAAACTACGGGCAGTTAGAACAGAGAGTCCTCACCATTATGCCCACTTTGTTTCATCCAACCATCTCTTATTTTTGTATCTTTACTACAAGAAATAGTTTACTAAATATTTAATTCACACCTGCATTCTTTATTTTCACATGTTTGTTTCTTGTGAAATCTGAGTGAACATCTCAGGTCCATTCACTGTCATTTTCATAATGCATCTTGTCTCTAAAGCTTTCTTCACACTGTTTCCGTCTGAATGTTCACACAGTCATTTTTGCAATTGATGAAATTAGATCTTTTTTTTTTTTCAGATAGTGTAGTCAGTGTTTAGCAAATCTACATTGGTTGCCATAGTATGGCACATCGGCTTCTACAAAAACTGAGGGTAGCTGCAAAGAGGGGGTGAACAACTGGAAGTTTAGCCAAAAATCAGATTTACACACACTGAGCACATTATTAGCAACACCTGTACACCTACTTATTCATGTGATTACACATGAACACAATTTTTGTTCCTGGGTAGTAAGTGTTATTTCTAAATTGCTTATGCCTCAAAAGTATAGAAAATGGCTATTATTCCCCACAAACGTTGATTTTGTGACCAGGACAGTGATGTTTTGAAATGTACCTATTTCCAATGAGAAAACGGGCGAATTTGTGTCTTTTCGTTCACATAAAGTCAGAAAAAAACAACATATGAATCCAAAAGGGGAAGAGACGGGTACTTGTTACCATTATGGACCGGCACAGCTTTGAATATTACTTTAGTATATATACATATAAATTTGGATTCATATGTTGTTTTTCTGACTTTATGTGAACAAAAAGACACAAATTTGCCCGTTTTCTCATTGGAAATAGGTAAATTTCAAAATATCACTGTCCTGGTCACAAAAGCAAAGTTTGTGGGGAATAATAGCCATTTTCTATACTTTTGAGGCATAAGCAATTAGGAAATAACACTTACTACCCAGGAACAAAAAAATAAATAAAATTGTTACACAGTGTTATCTAATCAGCCAATCGTGTGGCAGCATTGCAGTCCATAAAATCATGCAGATACGGGTCAGGAGCTTCATTTAATGTTTACATCAACCATCAGAATGGGGAAACATTTTTATCTCAGTGATTTCAACTGAGGCATAATTGTTGGTGGTTTGAGTATTTCTGTAACTGCTGTTCTCCTGGGATTTTCAAGCACAACAGTCTCTATAGATTACTTAGAATGGTGCCAGAAACAAAAAACATCCAGTAAGCTGCTGTTCTGCAGACAGAAATGCCTTGTTGATGAGAAAGGTCAATAGAGAATGGCCAGACTGGTTCGAGCTGACAGAAAGGCTACAGTAACTCCAATAACCACTCTGTGAAATTGTAGTGAGCAGAACACCATCTCAGAATGCAGAACACTTCGAACCTCGAGGCGGAGGGGCTAAAATAGCAGAAGACCTCGTCGGGTTCCACTTCTGTCAGCCAAGAACAGAAAGCTGAGGTAGCAGTTGGCACAGGCTCACCAAAACTGGACAGTTGAAGACTGGAAAATGTAGCCTGGTCTGATGAATCTCGATTTCTGCAGAGGCACACAGATGGTAGGGTCAGAATTTGTGCCAACAGCATGAATCCATGGACAAAACCTGTCTTGTGTCGACAGTCCAGGCTGGTGGCAGTGGTGTAAATGTGTGGGGAATGTTTTCTTGGCACATTGTTGGCCTGTTAACACCAATCAATCATCACTTGAATGCCACAGCCAATTTGAATATTGTTGCTGATCATGTGCATCCCATCATGGCCACAATTTACCTATCTTCTAATGGCTACTTCCAGCATGATAATGCACCATGTCACAAAGCAAAAGTCATCTCAAACTAGTTTTATGAACACGACAAAGAGTTCACTATTCTTCAGTGGCCTTCCCTGTCACCGGATCTGAATCCAATAGAACACTTTTGGGATGTGGTAGAACAGGAGATTTGCAGCATGAATGTGCAGCTGAAAAATCTGCAGAAATTGCGAGTTACAGTCATGTCAACATGGACCAGAATCTGGTCCAATGTTTTACCAGGTATTGGCACAGTGGACCATCTCAGCTGAAAATTAATCAAGTAAAGTAAAAATTTGGTCCAAACATATACTTGTTTAGTTTAAATTTGGGTGTCACTGTATTCAAATGATGGTAGTAGCGATTTATCGTGGAGTAGTTGTCAACCGATATGCATTATACACTACTGTTATAGATTATACAGTTTAATAATAGCAGATAAGATACTCAAAAATTGCTGAAATTAAATGAAGACTTTATTCAGTATTTACTATTACCTTAAATTCACGACAGAATCTTGAAATTGCTTATTATTCTTTGTCAAGGCTATTGGTAGATTTTGAAACTGATAAAAGAGGAACTAAAACTATTGTTAATCGACCAATCGGGCATTGATTAATAGCAATATATTATCATACATTATACGAAGATGATCTCCAAATAGCCAAATATTGGCAGATTTATTAAATGGAGGTCAACTAATATTGGATTTTGCCAATACCAAGAACTATGCTAGTGGAAAAGGCAGATAACCGATTAATCGGCAGATAGTTTTTAAAAATAGATTTACTGAATGCTAAAACAAATTCCATCATTCCTTACTGTGATGGGCACAGACATAGAGGTGAAGAGTCCAAAATGATTAAAATCCCAGTTGCAGTTTATTGTGCAACCAAAATTCCAATAAGAACCAGAAAAGAAAAGAAAAAAATGGCGCAAAGTGCAACTTTTAACCATAAACAAGCCCTGAAGTACACCAGGGACTCTTATTTTGAAATGTTTGTGCTCCCTGCTCACCTAAACACAAGGAAAACAAAATATGCAGTTTTACAATTATCAACAATGTATTAGAACATACAAAGTTAACCTAGTCATATAGGCTAATAAATACTGTATGAGCAGCAATTCAGCTTTAGTAGATCATCATTCATCAATAGTAAATCATCAGTGATCGCTTGTCATAATTGTCATGGAGGAATAACATTTTCGGCACTGAATAATCTGTAAAATCGATGTATATTTTTCGACCTCTACTATTGATCCATCACTAATGTGCATGTTGTCAGAGTTGCAGTTAGCGGATGTCAATTTGAGGTGCATTGTAGTGCTAATGTTGCTGATGCGAGTCCGAATCCGGCTTATAACTTTTCCAAGTCCTTTCCTATCCTCATCATTTCCTGTCTTTTACTTCTTGCCTCAAAAATAGGTGTCAAAAGGCCAAAAAATGCAGTTTGTTGTGCATGCATAAACCATCACGTATAATGAACAGGGTTACTTCCTTCATTCTATCCAGAGTAAATAATATTCATATCTCTAAGAAATAAACAAGAAATAAATTGTCCTAAGTTATCCACCTGCTAGTTGGTACTTGTATAAATTTTTTGTGTCATTCAACAACACAAATCTAAAACCAGTGTCATATTTGTTCTGATGTAATAGCGACAACTGATGGCTCTCTCTCTGTGTGTGTATGTGTGTGCGTGCAAAGCACAGGATCAGATAGGGAAAGTATTTTATGTGATGAATGATTCTGTCCTGTGTGTGTGTGTCCTACCATTTATAATTTCACTTCGGCCCTTAAATTTATGATTAAAAACATGTTTATGTATTGGCACCATGACGCGTAGAATTGTTATACAGCTTGTAATGACAGATACATTTCCGCTAGTGTCAGTGTCTGCACGCAAGTGTACAACCGGTATGTGTTTGAATTGATCAGTGGCACAGAGTGGGATTTAATTAAAAGAGTTGATGAGCTGTAGTGTAATGGCAGTTTGGTTGCGCCGGTGCAATCGCTTTTCTGAAATACAGTGGAAGTGACTCGAACCCATATCTTTGTCATTTCCAGCTCAAACCTTCTCAGACTCACACATAATGTATGTCTCTATTAGCGCACGCACACACACACACACACACACACACAATTTCCCTTTAACAGTGGCATGCCTTTGTTTACAAGCGCCAGATTGTGGATGAAGATAGTGATTGTTATAAAATTAATGGTTCTGGTCCTGGATGCTGATTGGTCAAAACAACATTCCAGCCATGCTAAAACTCATGATATAGTAATAGCTATTTTGCGAAACACCTGTGTACCTAGCATTTTGGGATGTCACATAAAAACAATACAGTGAACGATCCTCTCTGGCCATATTTGGATGACTTCCACCTCTGGTTGCAGCGATCTGAATCCTAATACGATTGGTTTAGCATTCCATGATGCTGGACAACGTACTACATCATTTCTGATAAAGTCATCTGATCCAGGAAAGCTAACATGTTTTTAGCCATATAGCACATTATGTGCACTGTGCACACTGCGCTTCGTGTGGATTATCTGTGATTTGGATTACAGATTAACAATGATCTCTGCATCTGATTATATTGTTTGTGTGGGCTCATTTTAAAGATAATCACCTCCTCTAAGTAATGGTCTGTGATATATTTATGTTACATTTTTTCCCCCTGAAGTTATAAGCGAACACGTGGCATATAAGCAACACCTGTTTACATGTAACATGTATGTCATAGACATATACTTAGCTATTACTCGGGTATATTTTTGTTTGTGAGGAATTAAATAGGCTGGTTGTATTCTAATCTTTGAGAGCTTTCCAACGACATGTGACACATGGCTATTTGATCAATTTGATGTTTTTACAAATAATTTTGTATAAATTATCAGAACGGAACACTTCTGCCAATTTTTAAGCACTTGTTCAGTTTTGCTCATAATGCCCACATGCATTGGAAAGTAGAGCTTTTAAGCTTTAAATTGATACCTATTTTGTGTTGGTCAAGAATATAGTTACTAATATTTTGATAATACTTTTTTTCTCGTGGGCCCATCCAAGCTTAAATGGTTAAAGGAAATTATAAATCCCTATTTTACTATATGATTCCAAGTTGAAATGAAGAAATGACTTTAAGGTGTATGAAGCACATGTACACCTAAAGAAGAATGACAATATGAATTGTAATGACAATCTGCATAGTCATGAAAGCCCTAAAACAGACAATACACTGTCACAGTTTGTTATTAAACTATTAATCATCAGCCAAATGTCATAATCATGACAGCCCGACACTGACGCTTTACTCCATATACTTCAATATTCGGCAGCGTTGACACGGGTCATGTGGAAGCCGCTTTAACGGAAGGTTTCTTGCCAATTAGAGGAATGTACTTGCTTAAAAAATGTGACAAGTGTGTAATTTCTACGCCACTAGCATCACCAAACAAAATTGCAGAAATAATTACTGTTTTTAAAAAAAGATTACAGGAACGCTCCCCCTTTATGCCATTGGTGGTATTTAAAATAGTGCTGTCAGTCGATTAAAATTTTTGATCGCGATTAATTGCATATTCTTTGTAGTTAATCGCGATTAATCGCAGATTTTGAAAATGCTGGAATTTGACACCATATATACTTATTTTCCTGCCAAAATGCATTTATTTCCATCTTAGGAAAGAAAACAAAACAATATGTAACAATATAATGCGTTATTAACATTTTCCTAATAAAGCCTTCCACAGTATAATGATTGAAATGCCCTAAAATATCACCAATTCAAGTAACATTAAACATTTTCCAAAGTCTAATTGGGAGGTTGACTTATTGAAAGAACTAGCCTTCCCATAGTTTGAGTATTCATTCATAATTTCATTCATTTAATTTTACATTTAAAATATTCATCTCATAACATTATTTATGCATTTGCAACTGCTGTGTAAATGCATTTATTCCTGGTCTGTGAAAATAAACCTAATTGCCACTTCAGATGCAGCTTCTGTGCCATCATTACTAGGTAAAGATGGCTTTAGTCCCCATAGGTTTAGTATTCAATGCTGTGTGCATTAAATTTCTTAAACTCTCATCCTCCACAATATTAATCTGCTAGGAGATTGTGATTATCTGCTTTTCTTCAGCAATCATGAAGCTGCATTCATGATTTGCATCAGAGTGTCAACGCCAGCATACAGCACCGCATTAAACTTCACGAGAAAAGTGGAGTAATAGTTAAGACTTGCCGTGCTTCAGTGGTAATTAAAATGTGCCTTACTTATGCTGAAAATACTTGATTCCCTTCTGGGCTTGTTTTGTACATCAAATAGTGCTAAGAACTCCATCATTTAATCACTGACAGGGAAGCATGCTGTTGTGGTGTGTGCGTCAGTGTAATGACTTCAGGCAGACACATTGCAAAGGTTCTGCCCTCCCAACAAGTGTTTATGCTGGATTATGCTGTATTAACGGTAAATGTGTTAATTGCAATTAAGAAAAATTAACGCATGCGATTAACGCGTTAATTTCGACAGGTCTAATTTAAACATAATATCTATGTAGTATCTGTTTCCTAAAATAACGCTGAGCAACGTGCCTAACAACACCCTTTAGCCAAGACTATATTCACAGACTATATTTATATCTCAAACACATATGCACATGTATATGTAAAAGTGTCAGTTAATCATTATACTCCAAGGCAGCACGCATCCAGAACGCACAGAAAATGAAAGAAAGGCTGCTGCTTTTGAGACCTGATAATAATCTGTGTTCTATTTTAAGACGCAAATCCTGCCGTGAAGTGGTGGGGGGCTTGATGATGAGGGCTGCTGATGTCACTGCTGTTGCCGGGCAACTGGCATGTTTTCATTTGGGAGTATGTGGCAGTTACTGCACTGGCTGCAGTAACGACCTTAACACTGGCCCTGAGCGCTGGCACCTGTCTTTGAGCTGTGTATGTGTTCATCCCTTTGTGGCTCTAGCACAGACTGTCACAGTTTTTTGTCTTTGGTGAACTTTATCTGTCCACTAAACTTTAATCACTTAACATGGTACTGTATGATGGCAGATGGTTGGCATTAACATTCAAAAACTAGTGATGGCATACAATGAACTTCAAATGGAACAAATTAGTGATTGTTCTCTTAAAACCTTCAAGGTTAATTGTCAGTTTAGACCAAAATTGTACTAACATAGTTAGGTTTTCATGCACATCTGTTCATTCCATCTTTAAAAATGAAAATAGCCATTTACTTGCCCTCATGTCTTCCCAAACCCAAAACCAAGATATTTTGAAGGATGTTTATGCTGCTCTTTTCGAGTAAATGAAAGCATACAGTGACCAAGGTCTGTTAATTTCAATAAAACACAAAAGAAGACTTCTGATGTCATATGCTAGTTTTTGTGAGGAATAGACAGAAATTTAAGCCATTATTCACTAAAATATTTCCCTGTAGCATAGATCTCAAACCTTATTCACACTTGTAGACATTCAAACATGGCACATCGGTTCTTGGACGTCTTGTGAACAATCGCAATGTCATTTGGCGTTAATTACAGTATGTCAAACTTGGTGCAACGCATATTGTGGTACCAAAGGCCAAAGGGTCAGTAAATGATGACAGAATTTTCAGTTTATTGTGAACTATCCTTCAGAAAAATGCTAGGTAATGTCATTAGTGTGACAGGCTCTTAATTTAGATCTTTTAACAAGGTTTTCTCATTTGGAGGAAGGCTTCATATCATTATGAGAATATTCAGACACCCTCTCCTGCTCTCTGTGTGTGTCTACACGCTGTGTGTGACCTGTGAAAAGTGTTCAAGGCTTTCTGCAATACTCACATATGGCAGCAGTGCCAAACAGACTCATGGTACCACACGCTGTGATGCCAACAATTCTCTCCTGCTGATGTCTAGCATCTGGCTTTGAGATACAGGAGGAATCAGTCTGTTGTCTGTGAACACTTTGCTCTGGGTCATGCTCCCTTCGAATGATTGTGAAGTATTTTTAGGATTTTACTTAATTTAATATGTGAGTGAAATAATGTGTTGTTTTCTACTCGCAAACGTTCAGATCGGCACAATGATTTGACCATATGTCTGAGAAGAAAAAGAAAAGTGTAAAATATGGTGCATTTTGTTAGGAATATAACAGAATAGACTATTATTTGCCAGAAAGGAAATAATGGGAAAAAAAATTATAATACTAGAAAAATGCTTAAATACTCAAAAAGCAAAGAATAAGTTAAGTATATAAGTGCTACTCTTTAAATAATAATAATAATAATAATAATAATAATAATAAAATAAATAAATCAATGCCCTTTTTTTATCCTTTCACCCCTGACCCTACTGAGGTCTCTGCACACCACTGTAGAGCGCTCTGGTATTTCAGATGGAGAGGCAATTTGTTTATCAAAAATCAGTCGGAGGGCCAGACAAAGATGATTGGCGGGCCGTATTTGGCCCACGGGCCACCAGTTGACTAGCCCTGATTTAGTGGGCCAAACCAGTGATACGTTTGATATCATTAACATCAATATTCATTTATATAATGTCCATTTTTCTTGCATACAAGTGAAAGATCGATCTTGAAATTTTAAGAATGGATATTGTTGAGGGCCTGGGTAGCTCAGCAAGTATTGACGCAGACTACCACCCTGGAGTCATGAGTTCGAATCCAAGGCATGCTGAGTGACTCCAGTCAGATCTCCTAAGCAACCAAATTGGCCTGGTTGCTAGGGAGGGTAGAGTCACATGGGGTAACCTCCTTGTGGTCGCTATAATGTGGTTCTCGCTCTCAGTGGGGCGCGTGGTGAGTTGAGCGTGGATGTTGCGGAGAATAGCATGAAGCCTCCACACGCGCTATGTTTCCGCGGTAACGCGCTCAACAAGCCACGTGATAAGATGCGCGGATTGACGGTCTCAGACACGGAGGTGTGTGAGTCAATATTTTTACCCAGCCCTACATATCACATATGTAAAACACTGACCATTTGTGTGTGTGTGTTGCTAGCAGCTAACAGGATTTACTTAAAATGAGGGAACTTGTCTAAAAATATGGTAAAATATGGAAGTAGGAACTTCAAAATGAAGACTTTGATTTTGCCTGATTTTAAAATGTTTTCATAAATATCTGACTGTGTTGACAAAAAGTAGGGACACACCTGTTAAAAGAGGAATGTTTTTAAAATTAACCTCTTCCTTCAGTCATGATAAATGTTGATTTTTTCTGTTTTAAGTTTAATTTTGAGTATTGATTTATAGTCTGGGGACATGTGGTTTGGGAGGCGGGAGGCTAATGTAGTATAAAATTTGAAAATAAAGTTAAAAATATGAGAATTAAATAAAATTGTAATTTTGTGCATTCAAGAACATTCTAGTGATAATCTCTGATGTATAATATTTTCTGAATACTTAATAGCTGTTGACAAATAAACATGACTATTTCTGAGCAACCCGTTTCTGCAGTTTGATATTTATTGTGTTTTTTTTAATTTTTATTATAATAACTTTTTTAATTATTTTTATTTCCTGTAGAAAGTGGCTTGGCTATCACTCCCTCGAGTATAGGTCTGAATTACTCACTCACTCCTGCTGGTACAGCAGGGAAACCCGTGCCTGGATAAAATGGTGTGATTTCATTTGCTTGAAATTCCATGTGCTGACCAACATACTCTTATGGCGAAATCGTCAGGATTCGTACAACTTTTCTAAATTTGCCTAATTCGTATGATATCGTACGACTGCACTCGTTTGAATTCCTACGACTTTCACTACAGCCAATGACGTCACTGGACATCGTTTCCATCTATTAAGCTGTCACACATAACAGCTTCCTATCATGTTTACACACTCTATTGGTTAAGTTTAGATTAGGGGTTTGGGTTAGGGCATAATATTAATAAGTATGTCCTTAACGCCTCGTGCGCGAAACTCACGCTTACTTCCGCATCAGACATCCGGGAATATGCACGTGATGAAGTCATACAAGTTTATGCGAACAACATCGTGTGAGATCATACGAAATAGCCAACTTGTAAATTATGAACGACTTTTCATGAGATCGGGTTGTATCTGACTGTCATTTCAGCTTGTAATAGCTGAACATGCAGTTTTAATACCTGAAGCATTTACATGCTTTTGTCTCGTTGTGACAGTTTTTGATGACGATATGCAACCGGTAAAACCAAAGACTCTGGGGAATATTCTTGTAAAGTAAGTTATTTTCTTCATTTTGTCTCTTTCTATTGATTGAGACAGCAGAGACTGCTCTACTGGAGATTATTGCAGAGAGAGAGAGCATGGGAACGGGAACGGGATCGGGCCAGATCCAAACCTATATCTACTGCATGAGCACTACAACTTAATGTCTCAAGCATATGCACTCACCAGTAGACCACAGCTCTGACATATTCTCTTTTAAGATAATTTAGTCCATTTTCTTTAAATTTGAGAATAGTTGAGCTAAACCCATCTGGCAAAACATAAATCATGGTCTAAGAGACGTGATGTCAATCTCGACAAAAATGTCTAGTTACAGCATTTTGCCTTTGCAGGTCAGTGTAGGAAGAGATATAAATGTACACATAAAAATCAATAAAATGATCTGAAGTATTTATATTCTCATATTTTGACAAAAGTCTGTGCTCTGATACCCGACTAGTCCTCTACTGTGTCCTAAAGATGCTTTAGCCTTTTTGTTTGATCTTCTCAAATAACTCTCCTTTTCTCTGCCTTCAATTTCAATCGACTAACCCCCTCCTTATCTTCCCGCTGCACAATAAAGGATTTATTGTCTAACTTTAAAATCTCAGTCTTTTCACAAGGACATCAACCCAGAGTCTGAGCTGAATGACTAAAGTGTTTTCATCTCGTATTGTCTGGTTGACTGTTTTGTGTCTTAGTTCAGCCTTTCTTCATGTACCACACCTATCAAAGCCAGTGACGCAGAGGAAACTAATCTCATAGATGTTTGTTTTGTAGTGGTTTCTGTGTTCCAATAGATTTGATTTTAATCAAGAGCATGTTTGAAAGCTTGCTCAGATTGAATTGAAATTGTGTTGTATTAGAACAAGATGCCTGGATGGAGATTGAATGGGTAGTTGATGCATTACTGCATTAATGCAAAGGTCCATAGACATTTATTTTTTCTACACCAAGATTATAGGGTAATAATTATATGAATGATATGAAGGGGTAGCGTATATTTTCAGTTCTGTAACTGGTTATCACCATCATGTTTATTACCATTTTTTAACACCTTTTATGCCCTTTTACAAATGATTTTCTTATTTTTGTCTCTGAAAATAGTTGTCTTTGTACTCTATATAATTATCTGACCCTGAAAGGTTGAAAAACAGCCTGTTCGATGTTAGTACATCAGGGTCTCTCTCTCTCTCTCTCTCATCAGGCTTCCTCTTCCTCCTGGAGCTGCTCTCAGTCTCTGGCAGAATCAGAAGCTTTTTAAGTTCCCTGTAAGAGTTTCAATACACACACACCTTACAAACCCTTAAAGCCGGCGTCACACTATAGCCGACTCAAAACAACTCTATTTTGTCGAAGGTGTCAGTTTTTTTGCTGAGATCCTGCTCTCTTCAGTTTGAGGTCTGTTACACTTGCTGATTCAGAATAGAGGCGGGATGAGAGACATACTGACTCCCTCTGACTTTTTCTCTTATTTCCTGTCAAATAGAGCTTGCAGAAATTGCTCCATGTGAACATAAAAACTGTAATAGATTGAATTAGAATGCGATTCAAAGAGTACCTTTACCCTGTGAATATCTGTGATTGTGTATTTGTTAGTGCTTACAGTCGATTAAAATATTTAATTATGATTAATCGCATAATTTGAACGCAATTAAGCTTGGATGGGCCTACGAGAAAAATAATAATTGTCAAAGTATTAATAACTACAGTTTAGACCAACACAAAACAGGTATCGTTTGAAAGCTTAGAAGCTCTTCTTTACAATTACAAAAACTGAACAAGTGCTTTGAGATTTTCAGAGAGAGACTTGCACTGTTAGACTCAGTTCAGTCCTAATCAGCTCAGAAAGTTCTGATCACATTTTAAAAATCACACAGAACAGAATCAAATAGTGGTGTAGTAGCCCATTAGAAGTGTAGTATGAGACGGAGATCAACAGTTTCAGTGTTAAGTGGCAGCAGTTAGTAAACGAACTTCATGCATCCATGACTACAGGTGTCAGTATAGAGTCCAAAACAACTGGTATTATTTGGACGAATAAGAGGCAGCTAAAAACTTTCAGCAAGGTGTGCGCCTTAAACTAATTTACCCATCCTCCAATTTGTTGTTTTCACAGCATCATTTTAATTCAGTCAAAATAACAAAAAATAAACCTTTTTCTTTTAGATTAATTGACCTCTTAGTGGATTGGGTGAAGAGCTGTATACGTGCACATGCCTCCTTCACAGCATTATTTTTTCCTTCAAAAATTTTGTACAGGCACCAGTGGCTCACTGGTATGAGTGCTGCAACTGGAGCAGGAGGTCCAGGGTTTGATCCTGGCCAAAACTGGGTCTGCACTGGATCTGGTGAACAAACACTAAAACACAAGAGGGTGGGGGATGACTTAGTGGTGTCCCCCTTGGCTTCCCAGAGCATAGGGGTTATATGACAGGTGGAGATGCCTGGGTATGAGAGTGTGTGTCTTTTACAAAGCATTGAACTCAAGCCATATTGTTGCCCTCACCTGGTATTTAGGTATTTAAACCAGCACTCCTTCAGTCTCAAGGCCACTACCAATTCCCCACATCATCATAGGTTCTTTGGGCCTCCTTGTCTGAAGAAATTCTGATGATGAGCTAACGAAACTCAAAACACCTTCAACCTGAAGGGAAGTACAATGTTGCAGTCTTTGTTGGGATTTGAACCAGGGCTCCTCCGCTCTCAAGGCCCATCCCTTCCCTGCTGATTCCACACATCATCACAGGTTCTGTGGGCCTCCTTGTCTTAAATAATTCTGATAGCTAGCTAACTAATCTCAAAATTCCTTTAACCTGAAAGGAAGTACAACACTGCCGTCTTTGTTGGGACTCTAAACAGGGCTCCTCTACTCTCAAGGCCAATCCCTTCCCTACTGGTTCTCATATTGGTAGGGGTTCTGTGAGCCTGATTGTCTAAAGATGAACCAACTAGTCTCAAAATAAGAGTAACACAGTTCCGTCGGGAATCGAACCAGCAATCTTTCCCTTCCATACTGAGGTACTCATATTGGCATGTGCTCTCAAACTCATATGACTTTGTTTTCTGCGGAACACAAATAAAGATTTTGATGGATATATGATGTGTGTTTGTCCATACAGTGCAAGTCTGTAGGATCAAACTTTCAAGTTCCAAAAAGGACAAAGGCAGCATAAAGGTAATACTTATGACTCAAGTGGTTTAATAAATGTGTTGTGATGCGTTACGATGGGTTTGTGTAGAGAAACAGACCAAAATGTAACTCCTTTTTCACCATAAATCTTGACATCTGCAGTCTCCTTGGTGCAATCATGATTTGTATCTTGATTACACTTCCTTGTGCATGATGCAAACACAGCTGAATCCAATATGGCGACGACATAATGTTATTGACGACATCAATAACATCAAATCTTGGCACAAGTTGGTTCACCTTCAGAATAACTTCATGCAAAGAGGCCCACAGAACCCCCAGCTGATGTGTCAACCCAGTAGCTCAGTACAGAAGGGAATGTCTTATGTGACATCATATCCTTTGTTACAGGGTTCGAATTAATTTAGCATGCTCAAAGCCTAGTGACCACACATTAATCAAGTCTCACAATAACTACTCGTTACAGACACACACATCTCTCTCGTCGATTCTTGTTCTATGCTGTAAAGATTACTCATTTAAATTGTCAAATGTTTGCCATTTGTGTTGCAGTCAGGTTTCTGTTTGGCCCAGTCCACAACATTAATATTGCTCTATCAGTGTTTTCTTCCTTTTTGACAGGGATTCCACTGTGGTTTTGTTGTGCAGTTCTGTTTGTTATTGTTTTGAGAACGTTTATCACAGGTTATTTAGAATTAGAATGTTTTATACAATTATAAAAATGCAATAACTTAATCACATGACAAATGATCAAAGTAGACTGAGCAGAGTATTGTTCTTTTATGTGGTGCACAGCGCCATCCAGTGGTACAAGCAAGTACTTACATATTGCTTTTGTTTTAATGTCTTTTTGCTATACTCACTCATAGGGCTACTATGACAACATGGATGCAGGTTACATGGATGAGGAGGGCTTCTTGTACATCATGTCACGGTCTGATGATGTCATCAATGTCGCAGGTCACAGGTTATCCACTGGTACCCTCGAAGAGGTGTGAGGAGAGAGACTGTCTCACAGATGACACAGTGCACTTCAGTCTGACACATAACCATCTGACTCTTATTGCTGTATCAACAAACCAATCGCCTCTTGCTAACCCGCTCAGCTCTAGGCCTTACAGTGTATTTTCTCCACTTTCCCCCCCTAAAGATAACAGTTACTGTTTATAATATAAATGGGCCCCACTTTATATTAGGTGTCTTTAACTACTATGTACTAAGAGTAAAATATATACAATGCAATGTATTTACTGTATAACTACATGTTTTTCAGCAAAATTCTCACTAGATTCACATTTGCTGCTACTAAGGTTGAGATACAGGTAGGTTTAGGAGTAAGATTAGGGTTAGGGCAGGGACGGATTAGGATTTGATTATCTACAAGGGATCGTTTTCATAACCAAAAGTTGTGTTCGTTTTCATTGTTGATGGGTTTTCGAGCGGGGGGAAATCACACAACCTTAAAACCCAGGGCCCCCCTGGGCAGTCAAGGGCCCCTGGGCACTGGCCCCATTGGCCCGGTCGGTAATCCATCCCTGGGTTAGGGTGTAGGTTAGGGTTTAGGGGTTAGGGTTAGGTGTTAAGGTTAGAAGTGTAACTACAGATGTAACTGAATGCATGTAGTATAAAGGGGCATTCAGTAGTTCTCTAGCTAGCATTAGCATTGCTCTTCTTCATGTACTTTAAGTACCGATGTGATGGTGTTAGACGCTGTACTGCCATCTTTCGACGTGGATCAGCATGATAGTCTCTGCTGCCCCCATCAGCTTTGGAAAATCATTTGCATCTGGAAAATGTCGGAGTTTGAGGTAATTTATTAAGAAATAAAGTGAACTTGATTTGATTGATAGAATGCTTCTACTTTTAAGAATAGATAATTATTGTCCCTCATATCAGTAATCTTTGGAGACTGTCTACATTTCATGTTATTTCTAAAGACAGTTATCTTAGCATAAATAAACCTCAAATATCTAGCAATACAGAATGTTATGGTAAAGGAAAGATTAGAATTGTTTTTGATGATCAAATTTAGCATGTCCATGAATACTGTATTTGAAGAACTCGTTTTATTTCCAAGCAACCAACATCATGTTTACACAAAATCCACAACAATTGCTGTGCAACGCTACTTTGCACTAAACGAATGAAGACGCAGATGCCTTACCGTTACCGATGTTTACTCGAGTTTTTTTTTGCCTTTGCCAGTATTTTTGTCTTCTTGCTTGAAGCCAGTTGCAGACCTTTTTTTTGCATCTTTGGCAGTACAGCTACTGGATCTCCCATTGTTTCCGCTGCTAAAGCACAATAAATAAGTATGTTCCATTGTGTTCTGTCACCATGGCAAATTCCTTGTGTGTGTAAGCATACTTGGCAATAAAGCTCATTCTGATTCTTTTCGCTCTTTTCGCGTCACCAAACAACAATTTTCTAAGCATAACCAAGAGTATCTACACAGGCGGCAGCCAATGAGCGCGAGGTTTCTCTTCTTCGATGTTTAGTGAAACACCACAGGTCATGCGATTTCAACATAGCAAAACACATTGAAGGGGGTGACCCCGCACCATGTAGAATAAAACACTTTTTATAGAAAACTTTTATGAGTACAGTCTTCATCTCATGTGAGTGTACAACATTCGGATCAAACTTCACCAAAATACAATTCAATCATTAATGTGTAAAACTTTTTAAATTGGCTCCAAACTACTGAATGCACCTTTAAATGTAAGAACAATGCAACAACACGTATGTACATAATCAGTACATTGTATAATTGTTTTGTTTAAATACAACATAGTAGTTAAAGACACCTAATATAATGAGTGACTCCAGTCAGGCTTCCTAAGCAACCAATGGGCCGGTTGCTAGGGTGGGTAGAGTCATGTTGGGTTAAACTCTTCGTGGTTGCTATAATGTGGTTCTCGCTCTCAGTGGGGCGCGTGGTGAGTTGGGCGTGGATGCCGCGGAGAATAGCATGAAGCCTCCACAAGCGCTACGTCTCCGAGGTAAAGCGCTCAACAAGCCACGTGATAAGATGCGCGGATTGACGGTCTCAGACGCGGAGGCTACTGAGATTCGTCCTCCGCCACCCGGATTGAGGCGAGTCACTACGCCATCACGAGGACTTAGAGCACATTGGGAATTGGGCATGCCTAATTGAAAAAAAAGACACTTGATATAAAGTGGGTCCCATAAATGGAGGTTGTATAAGCGACAGCAGCAAATCTTTAATCAAAATATTATGGTATTGCAAAGCTTTCTAATTTAGATGTTTCTAATTTGAAATGCACAGATCACTCCCACCATAGAAGTTCCTGAGGTCTCTAAGGACATTAAGAAGATGGTTAGTGCAACGATTAAAAGACCTGGTAATACTGAGCTAGATTCCACTTGTGAAACTCGTTATGCATATAGAATCCGATCATGGTACCCAATAGGAAGTACATTTACTCAATATGCCATAATATTTGCAAGCAATAATAATCTCTTGTATTAGTATGAGTGATAGTATCATTTCAATGGCTGGATTTTGTATTAGCTGGACCAAATATAACCACTTGTTCTTAAGGTAAGAGTATGAAAGCGGGAATGTCACAAAAAAAAAATCGTCATATTTCACCCCAAAATTTAAAGTAATAATATTTTGCTTAAAGAAAGTAAAATATCTAATTTAACGGTCATAAATATTTGTGTTGAGACATTTTAATAAAAAAGCAAAAAGCATATTTCGCCCAAAATTCTCATTACTCTGGGTTCAGGCGTTTTTATTTCTCAGTGGTGATTTTTCCCTGTAATTCAAAGAATACAATAAAAAAATGTTTTAATTGTTATTATTCTTTTTTTTATGGTAATGAGAATTTCAGGGGAAATGTGCTTAGTTGTCATGAAAATAATGTCACAATACAAATAAATATATAAATGTCCTGAAAATAGGCTCCATTTTCTTACTTTTTCCTCTGAATTTTGAGGTGAGATATAACTTGGACATGTTTTTGGTAGGGTTTGTGAAATTCATCCGTTTTCTGTGTGTATTTTCTTTGCAACCCAAGCACATTTCACTATATCAAATCTAATGACGTGTCAACTTGAGGAAATGTCTTTGTAAAAATGATTTTTACAAACAACCTATTAGACTGTACTTTTTATTGACAATGAAAAGTTTTTTGATCACCACATAGTTTTGACCAAAATACAATCGGTAATAAATAAAAAAAAAATGGACACAAAATAAAAAGATGATCTTTGCGTGCAAAACAGGGATATATAAACTGTTGAAGACTGTGTCAGAAATAACTCAAAGACAGATAGTCAATGGCTGTACAACAGTTTTCCCCTGAAACCTCAAAAGAAACAGAGATTTAAAACAGTTTTACACCAAAGTAAGTCACAGCAAGCAAAAGGTTTGCCTTTTAAAAAGTTTAATCTGGACTTCAACAAGTTGATATACACTCTATTTTCACTATGAGCTAAGCCTGTCTTTTAGTTATTTCACCTACGAGAAATAACCTTGAGTGGGTTGGACCCTCTTGAATGAAGCCAGCTGATTGGTTGATAGGTGGTCAGGTGTTCAGTGAATGACAGCAGGTGTGCCGTCATGCAGAGTGTTTGCTGAGTGATGCAAGTAGTCCATTCCATAGTGGCGATGAGACACGCTGTGCTTTTCTGGGACATTTTGTTTTGCCCATGACGGATGACTATTTGATCCATAAATGGTAAGTGTTATGCATTCATTCTTGCCAAACAATAACATCCGTGATGAGATGCTTTAAAGTCAACATGAAATCAACATTTACTTTATTTAGGTATTTAATAATTTCCCTTCAAATGACTTTTCGTTTAAGCTGACATCACCTAGGCTGCGCGGGGCGGCAGAAATAATGTTAAGAAACAGCCAAATCTTTGGCACTGAGTGCACATTTAAGGTCATGTAAGATGGCATTCCTGTATCACGGTAAGGTCATAACTAGGGGTGTGCAGCAAAGCCATTATCTGTATCTGTATCTGTTACTATGACAAAATGATCTGTAACTGTATCTCTATTCGGATAGAACCGGATGTGGGCGGGGTTTAAACCAGAAGTGCGTCAAAACTAATTTTAAAATGTAACTCTCTTACATTTAGGCTATAGCTTCTGTATATAAAGTATGCCTCAGACAGGCCTATTTAACTATTATAATAATAATAATAATAATAATAATTAATTTTATTATAATAATAATTATATTATTATTATTATTGTTACTAATATAATAATAATAATTATTATATTATTATTATTATTATTTGATTAAATTATTGATATATTCTTTATTTTTTCTCACCAGATGAAGCTGAATATGTTGGCTACATAAACTGTGGAATATGTTATTAACTGTGGTGTTCGGACATTAATATCTGCTGAAACAACATTTTAGTTTATGTCTGTGCAGTGTGCAAGTAACAATGTTATTCTGGAGGCACAAGGTGTCAAGCAACTGTAAAATGTCAAGTACAAATTTTGCAAATACGAATATTAAAATAAATGAGAATAAATGAATATAGCCTACAATCTGAAAGCACTGTAAATCTCTATCAGAAAGTTTTATGATACACTCGAGGATTATTTTGTGTTCACATATTTTTGTGGAGGACATAAATAATTAGTTAAATTACATGTGGAGAATTAGTGAAATGCATTGGAATAAATTGCAAGATAGAGCCTTTATATATTTCTAGAAATGTAAGCGCAGCCTAGTTCTAGCGGGAAGACTAGCAGCTGTACATCATCGCACTATTAGCTAGGTAACTCCTTGCCAATCACATGCAAGCCAATGCCTTATAAGTCTGCTCACAATCTATCACATTGCATTTCAGTGTGCTAACATGACAACCTCCACCACCTCACCACCACCAGTTGAGTCCCGTCCTGCATGGGGGTAGGCTCCTCGCCTCTGCCTCCTATCTCCGGCAGGATATGACGGTTTAGAGTACAACTTCTTCGGACCGCTACACGGGGCTTACGCCAAAGAGAGACTTTACATTTCTGTTTTATATTCATCAAATAAATGTCATCTTAAATTTCAGTCAAGTATGCGAGTCTTCCTGATAGAAATGAAAAGCGAGTGTGTGTAATCCTCTGTGTGCAGGAATATTCTGAGTAGATTTTCACTCTTGAAGTATTTAAACCTCTATGCAGCATTTAAACATTTTTGGAATAAAGGATTAACCAGATAATTACCTTAATGTGGATATAAATGTTGTCAACTTACAGTCAAGCTCCACAATAAAATCATCACTTCTTTGGTCAGGAATTAAACATCGCGCTCAGAATCCTTACGTGTGAATTGTGTGAAACATCTGTTGTTAATGTAATCAGACATTTCAAGTAGTGGAAAATGTGTATGATAGGGTTAATACTCTTAACAAGCTTAGATTTCTAAGACGCGCACAATTAACGGAGACTGCAGTCGAGAATGTGGCCATCCGATCTGAACTTAAAATCACCATGTGCATTTTCATTCATAAGGTTTACACTGTAGAAATATTGGCTTCAGAGACTCATCGTTGCTTTGTAAATTTCTATATGTTTATTTAAAATATCACTTTATGCCTGTGCTCGTTGGATAATCAGTCTTCCGAATATTTTTTTCTATTATTCGGATGAATTCGTTATTTGTTTTGAAGTCATTATTTGTGCCTTTTTGAATAAGTTATTCGGCTTCGGGCACATCCCTAGTCATAAACCTTTTAAGTCAGCGCACAAAGATTTTTGCGCATTACATCATTTTCATGTTGCATGTAAACACCTTTACCTGTGTTCTTACAGGCTTATACAATAAGTACACGTTACGTTTTAAAATCAAAAGCAGAGAATAACCTAATAATCTAATCGCATGTAAACACAGTTTTCTTGCGTTGTCAGATTTTTTTTAAATAATCTGATATTTGGTAGTTATCAGTAAATCACTAACAGTTGTAGCAATTTAAGCATTGTTTTACTCTACTGTTGTAGGTAATGTACCTTATCTAAAAACTTGCCACTAATTAACATGGTAATTTAATACCGTTTTTGTGTTAACATAATATAAGTTATGGAAATAATGGCAAATAACGATAGACGTGAAGCAGCGCTACCATTGGGAAGAACTTCAGTCTCTATGTCCTGGTCAAAAAACCTCAAAAGTGGGTGCGCAATCCATTGCAAATTGGTATTCACGTCTGGTTCCTTTCTAGTATGGAGCGCAAAATTTTCATCAAATCACACCAGGTCCCGCCCTACTTTTTTTTCTTACTGAATATCCTGTTTCACTCGGAAATACGCCACATTGCGGACGTTAAATTGGTTGAAAATGCCGTTTCATGTAGACTTTAAAATCTGACACGCCTTTGAGCCCCATTCTGGCATGTGTGATGTAACTGGTGGGACATGACAGGTATGTACAGCTCTCATTGGCCGACAACAGGAAGTGACATCTGAATGAGGTGGAGGGGCTTTCAACCAGTAGATCACAACAGCCCTCAAAACACTTGAACAAACGAAACGAAAGTAACAGCATGTACAAAACATCTCTCTGGTCTAGGTGAAAAGATCGAAGAGCAGCATCATTTTAAACCATGACGTTAAGGGACATAATCTGCACAAACTCTGAATATGTTCTTGTCTTTTTTCTTCAACTTTTTATACAGACATGTGTATATATATATATCTATATATATATAAAAACAGCTTTATTTATATTCATTTACAGTTGAACCTACACATCCCCTGTAGAATACATAGTATGTAAGCTGAAGTAGAAAGGGTGAGAGTGTGTTAGCACCTGTTGGGGGGTGCCTGGGTCGTGGCCGTGGCCTTGGCTTGTTCAGTGCTGAGGAGCGGGGTGTGGGGCTGGCACAGCGTTCACCTCCCCCCTCCTCGCCCCATCCTCTGGGGCTTTTCTTGATCTCTTGGCAGTGTGACTTATCAGAATTCTTCATTCAGGCCCAGTGACCCTTCACACAACTTCAAAGTACGACTCAAAATACATCTGAAACACAAACATTTTACATTTACAGATAAGAAGAAGCTGTAAGTGTCTGTTATGGTTAATTTATCTATAAATCAAATAGCCAAGGCTTTTATCGGTTAATTAATTATAATGGGAGCAGTCTGAATAGAAATTCAATACATCTTTTGTAGAATACTCTCTCATAAACTGAAGGTGCTGTCTGTTTCTGCCAAAGTCAGTTTACTTTTTGTTTAATTTAGGGAATTTCTAAATACCACTTTTTTTGAGTAAAGGTTTGAGTACCGAACCTTCCTTTACGGTACTCGCCGATACCTGTTTTTTTTTTTTTTTTTTTTTTCTGAATTCCATATACAGGTGCATCTCAATAAATTAGAATGTCGTGGAAAAGTTCATTTATTTCAGTAATTCAACTCAAATTGTGAAACTCGTGTATTAAATAAATTCAATGCACACAGACTGAAGTAGTTTAAGTCTTTGGTTCTTTTAATTGTGATGATTTTGGCTCACATTTAACAAAAACCCACCAATTCACTATCTCAAAAAATTAGAATATGGTGACATGCCAATCAGCTAATCAACTCAAAACACCTGCAAAGGTTTCCTGAGCCTTCAAAATGGTCTCTCAGTTTGGTTCACTAGGCTACACAATCATGGGGAAGACTGCTGATCTGACAGTTGTCCAGAAGACAATCACTGACACCCTTCACAAGAAGGGTAAGCCACAAACATTCATTGCCAAAGAAGCTGGCTGTTCACAGAGTGCTGTATCCAAGCATGTTAACAGAAAGTTGAGTGGAAGGAAAAAGTGTGGAAGAAAAAGATGCACAACCAACCGAGAGAACCGCAGCCTTATGATTGTCAAGCAAAATCGATTCAAGAATTTGGGTGAACTTCACAAGGAATGGACTGAGGCTGGGGTCAAGGCATCAAGAGCCACCACACACAGACATGTCAAGGAATTTGGCTACAGTTGTCGTATTCCTCTTGTTAAGCCACTCCTGAACCACAGACAACTTCAGAGGCGTCTTACCTGGGCTAAGGAGAAGAAGAACTGGACTGTTGCCCAGTGTTCCAAAGTCCTCTTTTCAGATGAGAGCAGTTTTGTATTTCATTTGGAAACCAAGGTCCCAGAGTCTGGAGGAAGGGTGGAGAAGCTCATAGCCCAAGTTGCTTGAAGTCCAGTGTTAAGTTTCCACAGTCTGTGATGATTTGGGGTGCAATGTCATCTGCTGGTGTTGGTCCATTGTGTTTTTGAAAACCAAAGTCACTGCACCCATTTACCAAGAAACTTTGGAGCACTTCAGGCTTCCTTCTGCTGACCAGCTTTTTAAAGATGCTGATTTCATTTTCCAGCAGGATTTGGCACCTGCCCACACTGCCAAAAGCACCAAAAGTTGGTTAAATGACCATGGTGTTGGTGTGCTTGAATGGCCAGCAAACTCACCAAACATGAACCCCATAGAGAATCTATGGGGTATTGTCAAGAGGAAAATGAGAAACAAGAGACCAAAAAATGCAGATGAGCTGAAGGCCACTGTCAAAGAAACCTGGGCTTCCATACCACCTCAGCAGTGCCACAAACTGATCACCTCCATGCCATGCCGAATTGAGGCAGTAATTAAAGCAAAAGGAGCCCCTACCAAGTATTGAGTACATATACAGTAAATGAACATACTTTCCAGAAGGCCAACAATTCACTAAAAATGTTTTTTTTATTGGTCTTATGATGTATTCTAATTTTTTGAGATAGTGAATTGGTGGGTTTTTGTTAAATGTGAGCCAAAATCATCACAATTAAAAGAACCAAAGACTTAAACTACTTCAGTCTGTGTGCACTGAATTTATTTAATACACGAGTTTCACAATTTGAGTTGAATTACTGAAATAAATGAACTTTTCCACGACATTCTAATTTATTGAGATGCACCTGTATAACAGTTTATTTCAATGTTATCATCAAAACAAGATCTAAATTAATTAATCAATTAAAACTGTAATCAAATCAAAGTAGAACAATTAATTTTCAACATAATACTGTATTATTTTTATCAAATGATCCTCACAGCACAATCCAAAGTACAACATTGTAGTTATTTTTGTCAAATAAAGTGCTGCACAAGAGAGCATCACAGATATTGCTTGAATATATGATAATTACTGATTTATTATTAGTAGTATTAATAGAATTACAGTGCATATTACAGCAATTTACTGTAGTGATATATTTCTGTTGTAAGTATTTCCATTTAAATCAAGCTTTTATTTTGGCAGAAGCTTTTATTTTGGAGTGAAGCCCTTTCCATTTCTGTGTTTTTGAAGGTAGCTTCTCACTTCCAGAAAAGCAGGTCACTTTGTCACCCAGTGTGATTATTTAATCGCAAAAGGCTGTTATTTCGTTAAATAAGTATGTAGTCTGTATGTGCTGCATGCTTCATAGTGAATTAGCGCTCTGCTCGCTGTCATCTGCTACGAACAGAGCGTGCAGTGCCCATGATGGTGTTTTAGAGCTCCATGGTAATTGCAGCCTTTGCGGTTTAATAATCACACTAGGACGTAACGTGATTTTAATTTGTGAACTGAATGTTAACGCAATGACATTCGTATGGCAGATGGTATCGGTTTTTGGTTTTGGAGCGTTATTACGAGCACAAGTACAAGTAGTACCAGAATCGATATCGGGACATCGCTAGTTTAGTAGTACTAATAACACATTAGACTAATCACTTTCAAAAAAGTACTATGGTATTATGAGTACTATGGTGTTTTTTGGAAATGGAGGCTACCATGGTAACCATTCAGGTTCTGCCACATTACTTGCTGTAAGGTCCTAAATATTCATGACAGAATATAGTAAAATAACATTTCATTTATATGAAAGGAAATGAAATGAAAGTACTATAGAAAGTGTCAGTTCTATAAAGAGAATGATGAGGTCAGAGAGGAAGCAGCAGAGATGACAGGGTGATGTGTTACTTATAGCACATGTCAAAACATGGCATTACCATGGACCATGTCTAAAAAACATTGTAATACCCTGGGACTTTTTGTGAGAAAGATAACAGAAAAGGCTATCATTTGTGATAAAGGAAATAAAAAAATTAGGATATTTATTTTATAAAAGAAAATGCTTAAATACCGTAAAAGCAAATAAGTTAGTTAAGTATATACTGTATAAGTACTACTCATTTAAAAAATATCAGTGCCCTTTTTTTATCCTTCCGCACCTGGAAGGTCTGTGCACGCCACTGCTGCTCACCAATAGTTGAGTAGTAAAACCAAATAAAATCAAAGACATAAAAAAAACTTTGTTCCCCATTATGCTCAAATTTCAAGCTTGAGCCTTGTGATGGTGAAACAGCTTTATATCGTATTCAAGTTGATGAGTAATTTTTGAATGCACTGCGGTTCGGAACAACAGAACATAGTGTCACAGCAGACTGGCACATGGAGGGGACCAAATTAATTCAGTTTTGCACTAAAGCAAACGTACAAAGTGTGAAAACGACCTAAGTAACTGGATCAACTTCATTATACATGTGTGTGCGGATATGACACTCACTTATATTTCACAGACAGTCTATGTCTTCTCTCAGCAAGAGTAGGTCCTCACAGTGGAACTCTCCAAACGCTGTAATGCTGATGGCCCGACTGCAAGGAAACAAAGACATTCAGAGAATAAGCTACCATATTTACACTAGACTTCTGCTCTCTCTGACCATGTATATACTGCAACATTTTAGGAGTGACGACCCCATTTAAATGTGAGAGTGAATTTCTTGTGGACAGGAATTTTACTGGTGTCAACCTTTATAAAAACAAGCACAAATTTAGTAATGTAATCCAATTCTGGTCGACATAATTAGTCAATTAGTGGCAGGTCTGTGCAATCCCTACTGTATTTAGCTGCAGTATGTACAGTCCCAGTCCCAGTCACAATGTCCACAAACAACCAGGACAGCACAATTTCAAAAATGATTACATGGTTAGTTGGATAGTCACCAAGTAAGTGAATTCCCTAGTGTCTCCCTGCTGCAAGCAGTTAATATCCACACAAACACTAGAGGACACAGCACATGAAGGCATGTCCAGCAACACTGAAGTAAGGACAACGCCAGTAAAACACTGTTCTTCAGACTATGCGAGATGCACCACATTTTGAGTCGATTTCAACCAGTGTAGTCTTTTAACTCAAAGCAAGTTGTGATGTTTTATGATGCACTTTTATAAAGTTTTACTAACGTTCTAATGTGTCCTAATTTGTTCTTGCATAGCTTGGTTCCTTTGGGGTGTTTATTATTGTAATTATAATTTCCAATGTTACAGGTAAATGGTACCTCGGATAAGAGGACCTATTAAGTCCTGAGGCTGGGTTCACGAAAATGTTCTTAAGAAGAAGAAAAAAAGAAAGTTCTTAGGATAAATTTGAAGAAGTTTGTAAGAATGTTCCTTAGTGCTATTCTTGAAAAATCCTTAAGTTCTCAAACATTTTCTTTAGAACGTCTTACTTTTTTTTCTAAAGAATAAAATTGTTTTTATATTGTTTGATTACACTAGCCTGCTCATGAGGTTGCCTTGTCTAATGCAACATATTAAATTCTTCAACACTGGCAAATCGTAACGATAAAGGTATCTTTCTATTAAAGAGCACCTATTATGGTTTTTAAAAGTGCCTAATTTTGTTTTAAAGGTCTCATACAATAGATTTACATGCATCCAAGGTCAAAAAACACTTTAATTTGCTCATAATTTAAATGGCAACATTACCTTTTTTTTCCCAGTGTCAAAAACGACTCGTTCAATGATCCGTTCTAAAGGATTCATTCTAAACTCCTCCATTCAGTGAGCCGACTCTGCTCTGATTGGTCAGATGTCCCAGTCTGTTGTGATTGGTCTACCGCTTAGTGTAGTGTTTCAGGGTGGGTTATAGCTGTTCGCGAGCAGCCAATGAAGACCAGAGGCGGGTTTTTTGTTACCAAATTACGTAGGTTAGTACAGGAGGTAAGTCTGAAATTACTAACGACTTGTTTCAGGTGTTAAGGATCGGTCCTTTCTTTTGGGAGTCAATAACTCCATTTGTCGTGCACTTTGATTTTTGAAACTTTGTAGATTTTTACATTCACAAACATCTATATAACACACTACATGAAAGGTAATATTTGAAAAACCATAATAGATGCTCTTTAATTTATTTATTTTTTTTTAAGTAGCAAGCACATCGCAATAACTTTTTATATGTAAAATGTGTGAGACGTAGTAGTATAAGGACATTAACCGTCATAGGAGGATTTACTTGCTGGTAACCATTTGACGACTTCTAATTTGGCATAGAAGAATAGAAACAAAAACTTCAGAACACAAGAGCCGAAGGGTCTTGTTGAGGAAATTACTGCAAGGAAAAAGTTCTTCTAGGAAAGCTTGATAATTATATCATGTTGGAAAGTAAAAGGCGGGCATGGGAAAGGGTGGCAGAGGACAGTCTCAGCTTTTCTATGGACGATGCAGCACATCCATTTTGGCCTAAAATCACATAAACAGCCCATTGTGACTTCCGACACAACATGACAGAATTTACTTTTGGGATTTAAGACAACTGTGAGGTTCTCCTAACTTTAAGATTTAAGGTGTTACAACGATTTTTAAGAATTATTTTCTAAAATGTAAATTTGTAACTTTTATTCGTTACCTCTTGTGAACCCGCGTCCACTTGTGGACATAGTTTTTTGGCTTCGCTATACGTAAAGCATAATTTTAATTAATTTAAACCTTTTCATGAGATTCTAGACTTTCATTTAAGGGTTAAACTTCTGGCGCACAGAGTCACGTGACACAACAACATGACGTCGATTTCCATGAAGCGCTTCTACGGGTGCAGATCCAACAAAGTTTTTTCATTGAAACCTGTTTGGTTGTAAAGAGTAGCGTCTCTAGTTTCGTTTGATATGGCGCTTTAAAAAATTCATTCATTTTTCACGCGTCAGCACGCTGATAAACATGATGTACACATTTTTGGATTTTGAGACATTATTACCTCATAAGTTGAAAAAACAAAAACAAAAAAAAACATGTTAGTTATTTTAAACGTGGGTCATTTAGCTTCTTTTTAATATAAGTTTGTTATATCTTATTTTGTTATCTCTGTACAATACGGTTCTATTCATTAACATTAGTAAATGCATTCCTATATTCACTGTGCATTTTCACATTAAGAATCAATGGGTTCATCCAAAAGCTGAAAAATGTTGCTTTCAGAGGCTTGATATGGAGTTAGGATGAAAATAAGGTGCATTTCGAACTGTTCTGAGACTAGTGCAGACAGACAGCACACTGGAGGTTAAGTCATTCCCTAATTAGGGAGCAAGGGAGCATCCTATAGCTTTCCTATGCAGCTAAGTGCATTCACTCCTAAAATCTGACCAGAAGTTCAGTTTAAGGCTGCAGATGATGTTTGGATCACTCAACATGTTTGGCAGACATGAGACAATGGTAATCAGTACATAGATTCATAATTTATAATGTCTAATTTTATTTTAACATGATTGGCAGTGATTGGATGATGCTGGCCATTACTTTGAATCTGAATTAATTATGCTAATTTCTGTAATGTCTCAAAAACATGAATAAACAACACTTCTGGAAACATAAACATTTTGATAAAAAAAAAAAATAAATAAATAAAAATAAAAAAGCCGGACTTTCTATAGATTGGTAGTTAAGAAGAATATTCTTCTTAAGAATGTTTCATGAATCTGGCCCCCGATAGCACCAAAAGCAACTCAACAAAATAACATAAAAGTACCAAACATTCGTACTCAGAATAATTTAGTACGAATTTTAATCATTCCCTGAATAAAGTCTGGGTACCTGAATGAAGATGTGTTATTTGGCATCCAAACCACTAAAAAAAACTCATCCTAGCTCCTAAATAATAATAAAAAAAGGACCATTGAAGTACGATATTTCGAAATGAGTGTTTTGTGTTCTATTAATAATTGTCATGCATGTTTTCATGATGACAATTTTTTTGTAAAACATTATTTTACAGTTTGCAAATCTATAA
This sequence comes from Myxocyprinus asiaticus, assembly GCF_019703515.2. Classification (NCBI taxonomy): domain Eukaryota; kingdom Metazoa; phylum Chordata; class Actinopteri; order Cypriniformes; family Catostomidae; genus Myxocyprinus; species Myxocyprinus asiaticus. The sequence goes on along the minus strand of NC_059388.1, from coordinate 11,299,599 downwards.
CTGTTGGTATACCATGACCAACATATGCCTCAATGTTGAAGCCAAATACAAACCAGTTGACATATTTGCACTCCACTGTTTGCAGTCACTGTATCTGACAGGTATATTTGACAGTAGAGAGGACAGGAGACAGTGAGACGAGGTAAAGGTGTACGAGTACAGTATAGGGGTGGGGGTCTGGAGTGCCACACGATTGGAGGCTCCGTTATATCTGACCTTGAAACCAGTCCAAATACATGTCGTCAGGACTGTCATCCATCACCTCATACAGGACTACAGCAGCAGTCCATAGAAAACAACAAAAACACAGTCAGACCAGTGTGTGTGTCTGTTTGATAGTGTCTGATCTGTGTCTTCCTGGAAGTGTGGCTATGTTTGGAATGGTATACTAGTTCACTTCTTACTAATTACTGCACAGTATTCTATGGAAGCACATTTCCGCCACATGAGGGAAAAAAAGTACTTTAGTAAGTCATTATTATGAGATAAAAAGTCGTAATTATTAGATTCAAAGTCATAATTACGAGCGTAAAATAATCATGAATTTTTAATCTAATAATTACGAATTTTTACTGTGTATCATAAATATGACTTCGTATCTAAATTGACTTGCCAATTACTTTTTTTTTCCATGTTGTAGAAACAGGCTTCCATATTATTCACTGTATACTGCTTATTTATTTCTTAAAGGTGCACTCAGTAATTGTTTCCTCAACCAAAAATGTTACGCCTAAATAAATTAACTGTAATTTTGAAACAAAATTGTTGACTGCGAATAGTGAATTTCTACAATGGCATCTGTAACTGAAAACAATTGTAGCTGCATCGATGCCACTAGGTGTCAGTGTAAGTCCAAGATGTCATAAACACAATTACTGAATGCACCTTTAAGAGGGTGAGTGAAACAGTAGTCCTTATTCCACGATAATGGTTAGTTTGCTGTTTCCGTACATAGCCCCTGTCTTTTAAAATACTTCTTTCCTACTTACTGAATAGGACACAGTATCCTACGGAAGCCCATTTCCATGATATGGGGAAAAAGTGCTTTGGCAAGTACTAAAAATTAGATACTAAATCATAATTATGAGATAAAATGTCATAATTATAAGATTCAAAGGCATATTTTTGAGATTGAATATCAATTATGAGATGACTTACCAAAGACTTACTTTTTTTTTATGTTGCAAAAGCAGGCTTCCATAGTATTAATTTTATACTTCCTATAGTTTTTTGTTTGTTTGTTTTTAAAGGTAGGCATACGATTTTTTGTACGCATGGAAACTTGGATGACCAACTACATTTGCCAAAATCTGCAGTATACACCAGAACATGCAAGAACTAGTGTTGCTTTTAGCGCTTAGATAACACATTAGCCACTGTGAATGAGCAATGACAAGATTTTCTCTAAAGAAAAATTAGGTTGTTTACCACCAAAACCAATAATATGCCTTCAGAAGACTTGGAATATGATGCGCAGATTGCATGGATCACTTTTATGCTACTTTTGGGTCCTATTTTAAGCTTTAAAGTGAGTCACTAGTAACTGCCATTGCACTGAAAAGTGTGTCCAAAATATTCATTAAAATATTTACTTTTTGTTATATTTTTATATATTATCTTTGGATTTTCTCCCCAATCTGGCATGCCCAATTCCCAATGCGCTCTAGGTCATTATGGTGGCGTAGTAACTCGCCTCAATCCGGGTGGCGGAGGACATCTGAGACCATCAATCCGTGCATCTTATCACATGGCTTGTTGAGCGCATTACCGCGGAGACCTAGTGCGTGTGGAGGCTCACGCTATTCTCTGCGGCATCCATGCATAACTCACCACGTGCCCCACCGAGAGCGAGAACCACATTATAGTGACCACAAGGAGGTTAACCCAACGTGACCCTACCACCCTAGCAACCGGGCCAATTTGTTGCTTTGGAAGCTTGACTGGAGTCACTCAGCACGTCCTGGATTCGAACTTGACTCCAGGTGTGGTAGTCAGCGTCTTTACTTGCTGAGCTACCCAGGCCCCCTTTTTGTTCAATTTTTAATTGTCGTGATCCACATAAAAATGATATGTGGTTGAGTTAATTGCAGTATTTTCATTTTTTGGGTGAACTATTCCTTTAATATTCTCTTTCTTGACTTATTATTTGATCAAAATATCAAAAGTTAAGATGTTTTAAACAAACTTACATTAAAAATGCAAAATAACTATTTTCGAGATGATGACTGGGCACCACATAAATGAAACATGCAACATAGTAAGATTAAGTGACAACAATGTAGTATTTACCACTGCATAGAGCATAATGTTTCACTATTTTAAAAAGTAGTAGGCAATATACAATATATATACTGCGCAGTACGCAGGATGCTAGTATTCCTTTTCCAACATAAGAATCTGTCTCACACTACATTGATCTTTTCCCTAGCAGAGTTTTCAGTGCTTGTGTTTGTGCACCAGCATGTGTTCTGAATAGTAGCGTGTGTATTTGCACATGCAGTTGCAATGTCTCACCCTCGGGTGGCAGTCTGCGTGAGTGTGCAGAGGTGGCAGTGAGACGGAAGCCCGCAGGCAGGGTCTCCGCTGAGCCGGGCATCATGCTGATTCCGTGAACGTCCCGCGGAGGAAACTGCCTCCTCCATGACGGCCCTCTGAAGTCTTTCTCATCACACTGCACACAGTCCAGAGACAGATTCAGACCACAGTCATTACATAATGTTATATCTGCCTTGAGCTTTGCTGTCTAAAGATGTTACATTGGCTTTATTCCCAAACCTAGTAAGCTGCCTAAAGAGGCCATATCAGTCACTTTAGTAAAGGTGCTACTTTAAATCAAATCAAATTAAATCATTTTTATTGTCACACAGCCATATACACAAGTGCAATGGTGTGTGAAATTCTTGGGTGCAGTTCCGATCAACACAGCAGTTGTGACAGTGATGAGACATTTACCAATTTACAATAAACATCAAATTAACACAACACAATTTAAAGTCTAATATACACAAGAAGGCAGCTTTGAAGAGAGCCTGTTGAAATGTGTGGGAAATATAATAAAAAGATCTGCTTAACCTCATCTAATCGTCTTTCTGTTCCCAGTGCCAGCAAATTGTTGTACTCTCGTTCCAGAATTTGTCTCGCCTGTGGAGGGGTGGGGGTGTGGGGGGGGAGGGGGAAATCATTCAAATGTTCTTTCTTTAAAATAAAAAGGCAGCAATTGTAGTGCGAGTGAATGTGTGTGGAGACCTGAGTGTTTTGGTTGGGGATCTGCAGCAGCAGGGCCAGACTGCTATAGTCAAAGTTGTCATCGAGTGCGATGAGTGCCCCGTGCACGCCGCTCTCTAACAGGATGTTGGCGTAATCGCGGAGACCGATGCTTTGAACCCAACGGATCACACGCTCGTTGGTCCACACTAGCACGTCTTGGCCATAATAAAACATGACAAAGTGGACTTAGCAATATGTCACAAATATTAGTCAATGAAATAAAAACAGACAGCTTTTGCAGGCTGTATGTACCTCTGATCTCATGTTGGCTGCTCTCTCTGCGTCTCTCCAGCTCTTTCCTGTCATAGTTGAGCTTCTTCAAACACATAATGCCGTACTGCAGACTGGTTCTGTTACCATTTTGAAGCTTCAGTTAATGCAGCTTAAAGGGAGGATTATTTTATCATCATCTAATCACCCTTGTGTCGTCCGAAACCTGTGTGGACTGCTTTTATGGTGCTTTTTTTTATTTTCATTGTATGGAAAAGAGCAGCATATATGTTCTGCTAACTATCTCCTTATGTTCCACAAAAGAAAGAAAGAAATACAGGTTTGAAATGACACACACTAAAAAGAATGGAAAGCAGCTCTATTAAAAATTCTAAACCAGTACACTTGAAATCAACTTAATACATTTATGTTTGAGATGAGAACATGATTATATTGTGTAAAGTCCAAGTGATATTCAACCTAGTGATCAAAAAATGATATGATCACATTGCTATGAAAAGTTCAAATGGATTCAGACTTCAAACGGATGGTGTTCACTCAACGTGATTTTTACTGATTGTTCAGTTAACTTATTTTAAATGAGCTAATGCAACACAATTCTTTAGCATTTGGTCTGAACTTAATTTCCTTGTGTTCAATCTATCTACAGGGCAGCCAAAAAAAAAAAAGAAAAAAAGGTGGCACTATGTTTGATTGCTCAAATCTTAAAAATGCATAAAAGGCGGGGCCTGGGTAGCTCAGCGAGTATTGACGCTGACTACCACCCCTGGAGTCGCGAGTTCGAATCCAGGGCATGCTGAGTGACTCCAGCCAGGTCTCCTAAGCAACCAAATTGGCCCGGTTGCTAGGGAGGGTAGAGTCACATGGGGTAACCTCCTCGTGGTCGTGATTAGTGGTTCTCGCTCACAATGGGGCACGTGGTAAGTTGTACGTGTATCGCAGAGAGTAGCATGAGCCTCCACATGCTGTGAATCTCCGCGGTGTCATGCACAATGAGCCACGTGATAAGATGCGCAGATTGACTGTCTCAAAAGTGGAGGCAACTGGGACTTGTTCCTCCACCACCCGGATTGAGGTGAGTAACCACGCCACCACGAGGACCTACTAAGTAGTGGGAATTGGGCATTCCAAATTGTGAGAAAAGAGGATAAAAAAATAAATAAATGCATAAAAAGTATTTGCACGATTTCTGACGTACTTCTACGACTTTTGTAAACAACAAAATGACATCACTGTGACAACATCGACAGCAACAGCTTGCTACAAATAAGTAAATCGTTTAGCTAAGTTTCCAATGGCTGCAAAATTAGGTGCTATCGCCATGTGGCCCCATTTCTGGGGGGAGGGGGCCAACAATTTACTTATTTATTTATTTGTAGCAAGTTGTTGCTCACGATGATGTCACAGTGACATACTTTTGTTGTTTACAAAAAGTTGTAGAAGTACGCCAAAAATCATGCAAACGCCTTTGTGGCCCCATTCAAATTTAAGTTAGGTTAGCTCAATTTATGTAGGTTCTTGCTACACAAAGTATTTGAGTAAAGCCTGCATTTTAATTAAATATCACAGTAACTTATTTTCATTGTAGGGAGCCAGTGTCCACAATTTAATCAAGTTAAACCAAAAAAACAAAAAACAAAGATTCAGTTTAGTGTGAGTAAATAATGACAGAAATTGCATTTAATAATACATTGATATTAGAGTCTAAGCATGTTAAACAGAACTAATATACTATCAACTACTAATATACTTATTTTATATATTATATATAAGATTTCTAAAGAACAGAATGGGATATTTCACCTGATTCTATGGTAGCTCCTTCTAGTTTAATCATTATCTAATTTAAATTAAATTCCCTACTACAATCCTTAACCAAAAGTAGAGTTCAAGAACAAGGTCCTGATTCAAGAACACATTCTTTGACCATTAAAATTGGTAATAAGAAAGAGTCATTTATTTCTGGATTCTTTACCTGTGGAAGCTGTCCACCATTTTTAAATGCACTCTGAGGTCTTTCTTGGTGAGATGGTCCAGCATGCGTGCATCCACCAAACACTCCATGAAGTAGCTGCGGTACTGAGGTAGACCTAGACTGGGCAGCCACTCGTTCCCAATCCATTCATGGTTCATATCACCGTATGCCAGTGTCTAAATGACATATACAACACTTTATATTAAAAAAAATCATGCCACTGCAGTCTAACTAAAAAAATCTACTTTTGTTTGTCTAGTCTATACACATCATTGTCAACCTCTTTTCAAAAAACAAATTCAAACCCAAATAAACTTTCTGCTGTTGATTCCCACAGTAAATCATTCTGACTCATCCCTCAATTAAACAAATGTAAAACACTTATAACAGAGGTTTATGGGGCAAGGCATTCCAGAGAGTTATAAGTCTGAAGAAATATGCTTTTGTTACAGATGTATTGAAACTGGGTTCATAACTCAAAGCTTCAGTACACTGTTTTTGACCAGCAGATGGCAGAAAATTTAACAAAGTGCTCCTAATTAATGGTTCTCCAAACAGTGTTCGAATGGAGCAGAGGCTACGAGTTAAGAGACCCCAAATGTAGATTAGGAAATAACTGTGCTTGTTGTCTGGACATAACATTTTATTGACAGGCGAGAGCAAGTATTTGTATTACAATATTGGGACCCACTTTATATTAGGTGTCTTTAACTACTATGTACTTAACCATTTGATACAGTGTACTTATTATGTACATATGTGTTGTTGCATTGTACTTCTATTTAAAGTACCTGCATTAAATTACATCTGTAGTTACACAGTTAACCATACCTAAACCTAACCCTACCCCAATCCTTACCATAACCTAACCCTAAACCCGTACCTCAACCTCAGTAGCAGCAAATTTGAATTTTGTGAGAATTTTGCAGAACAACATGTAGTTACAGAATAAATAAATTGTATTATATGTATTTTAATGTCAGTACATACAGTAGTAGTTCAAGAGACCTAACATAACGTGGGACCCAACCTAAGCTGGTATTTGCACTTATCTTTGAACCAAATACCGAAACATTCAGTCAAATTAAGTTTCGAACGTCATAGATCACTTCAGTTATTACCAAAAACAATCTTTTTTGACTCAAGCTTTATAGCTTCCATGTCAAATGTCACATCACTAAAAGAAAGTAAAAATGTTAAGCTTGTGTTTTTGGTAAAGTACTAACATGAAACATTCAGTAAAACAAAAAGTTTACTATTTAATCTGTAACGCCATCTAAATCATCCTTTCAAGGTGGGACTACTTTTCTAGGTAGATGAACATCTGTTTATATACATTACTGATTTTCTGTAATTCTGGGTAGGGTTTGCTCCATGCAACATCACTTTACAGATAGATACAGTTTAAGTCAGAAGTTTACATACACCTTAGCCAAATACATTTAATCTCAGTTTTCACAATTCCTGATATTTAATCGTAGAAAACATTCCCTGTCTTACGTCAGTTAGGATCACTACTTTATTTTAAGAATGTGTAATGTCAGAATAATAGTAGAGAGAATGATTTATTTCAGCTTTTATTTCTTTCATCACATTCCCAGTGGGTCAGAAGTTTACATACACTTTGTTAATATTTGGTAGCATTTCCTTTAAATTGTTTAACTTGGGTCAAACATTTTGGGTATTCTTCCACAACCTTCTCACAATAAGTTGCTGGAATTTTGGCCCATTCCTCCAGACAGAACTGGTGTAACTGAGTCAGGTTTGTAGGCCTCCTTGCTCGCACATTCTTCAGTTCTGCCAACAAATTTTCTATCGGATTGAGGTCAGGGCTTTGTGATGGCCACTCCAAAGGTCTTGAAAAAAGCTGATTTCTTATTTTCCCATGATGTCAAGCAAAGAGGCACTGAGTTTGAAGGTAGGCCTTAAAATACATCCACAGGTACACCTCCAATTCAGTACACCTCCTATCAGAAGCTAATTGTCTAATTGTCTAAAGGCTTGACATCATTTTCTGGAACTTTCTAAGCTGCTTAAAGGCACAGTTAACTTAGTGTATGTAAACTTCTGACCCACTGGAGTTGTGATAGTTAATTAAAAGTGAAACAATCTGTCTGTAAACAATTGATGGAAAAATGACTCATGTCATGCACAAAGTAGATGTCCTATACGACTTGCCAAAACTATAGTTTGCTAATATGAAATCTGTGGAGTGGTTAAAAATTTGTTTTAATGACTTCAACCTAAGTGTTTGTAAACTTCTTACTTCAACTGTATGTCATGTACATTCTTAGCATCCTAATGATAGATATAACAGATATCACGTGTTTATAGGCTTTACATGGCCATGACAGGAGTTATATAATTTTATATTTCATATAAGACAATGTCTAATGTGAACATGTATGGAGTGTTAAGGCAATATCTTCAAAACAGCTTGATAACTATAATTTTTATGTTTATTCCAGTACTGTACAAGTGCCCCTTAGACATCCATTGTAAGTGCATTTGTAAATGTATGTTTTGTGCTTGAAAAGAATGAGTATAAAACTGTTATACACTTACCTGTGACCAGCTGCCCTCTTCTGACTCTGACTTCTGTGGGGTGAAGCACAAGAAAAGTCATTTTATCCATACTACATCTGTAAACTGTTTCACAATGTACACATTTATTTACTTTGTAATGCACTTATCTATAAATACATTCTTTTTTTTTTTGTCATAAACCCAATCATACATAGCTAATGAACTGTACTAATTTGGTAAGTTTTAACATTTCTGCAACACAAGTAAGAGCAAAGGCATGCAAACACACAACAGACTTCAACATTACATACAAACTACATCAAATACAAACATTATGCCTGTATTTTCACTGTGCTAATGACAACCATGCACTTTAATCTGCTATACAGTATAACGGTTTCCGTTACAGACTCGTGTTCTCGGTTTACAGTGATTGTTTTGTTGATGAGAGGTAAGGTATAAGGTAAGCTGTGATTGGGATCCTGCTTTGACTTTACAATAAGGCTCAATGAGAAATAACGAGGTTAGTTTTGTCCCCCTATTACTGATTATGCTTGATTTGAACTTGAGAACATCCATTCAGCCTTGGTTTTGTCAGAGCTGTTCTATGGGAAATTAGGCCCTCTAACATTGCTGGTTCACCCATCTAAAGATCATTAGTTTTGGATTTAATAGCAAGATCTATGAGCTGAATATGGAGAAATAAAGTATTCAGACTTGAATTGATGAAAGCTTGAAGTTGTGATAATCGTGCAATTTTTTGTAATGGTTATTTACCATTACTGTCTCACATACAGTGGGCTCCAAAAGTCTGAAATTGCTGGTAAAAACACTGCTTCTTTGCATTCTTTTCTCATTTAATTACATTTGTTTTATCACAAATTATATTGTCAACATAATGCAAGTGATAATTAACATGATTTTTTTTCATAGTATTTGGTATGTCCTCTTATTTGTAATAAACAGCATGCACTTGAGCTGGAAATTAACCTTTTGTACAAAGGAGTTACCTGGTCAATGTCAAATATTTGCTTACATTTAATTAGCAATTTATATTTCATTTCATTAATTTCTTTTCAAAATCCTAAAACTTTAAAATCCTTAAACTGTTTTTTTTCCTCCAGATTTTGAATGTGGACTTTTGGACCCCAATGTATGATTGTGTCACAGGAACGTGAGGTTAATCTCAATTATGAATTCTGTGTGTAAATGACTAATATGACATTTCTGTGATACGTTTGTTAATGCTCATAGACATGCTTCTTTTAGATAGTGAAAAAAAAGAAGGCAGACATCGAAAAGAGTGTCAGAGGGCATATCTGAAACAAAATATCTGTCTAAATATACTTCTTTTCCTGTCAAAATGCATTTATTTCCTTCTTAGGAAAGAAAACAAAAAATATGTAACAATATAATGCTTTAGTAACATTTTCCAAAAAAAGCCTTCCGCAGTATAAAGATAAAAATGCACTAAAATAGCACCAATTCAAGTTACATTAAACGTTTCCCAAAGTCTAAGCGGGAGTTTGACTAATTGAAAGAACTAGTCTCCCCATTGGTGGCATTTTCATTGCAATGGCCGTTAAATCTCTAAAGCTCTCATCCTCAACAATATTAATCTGCTGGTAGACCGTGGCTATCTGCTTTGTTACAGCAATCATGAAACTGTGTTCATGATTCGCTTCAGGGTGTCAATGTCAGCGTCAAACACTGCTCTGAACGCCACATGAAAAGCGCTTGCAGACAAAAACTTCCCATTCTACGTTTTGGTGAGATTTGACTTGGTGTGCTTCGTTGTAATTAAAATGCGCTTTACATAGGCAGAAAAATACTTGATTTCTATCACAAGTCCCATCTGGGCTTGTTTTGTACATAAAATAGCATTAAGAGGTCTTTTCTCCATCATTTTATCACTGACACGGTAGCGCTTGTGTGTGTGTGTGTGTAGTGAAGTGTGCATCCGTGTAATGACTCTGTGCGGACACACTGCAAAAGTTCCGCCTTTCTAACCAGTGTTTATGCTGGTTTATGCTGTATTAACAGTAAATGCATTAATCGCAATTAAGAAAAATTTACATGTGAAACCTTTTAAATTAATCACATGCGTTTACTCATTAATTTTGACAGCTGTATTTTAAATGAAAATGTATTAGTGTAGACATGGCCTTAGTCTTCAAGGCCTAATGACCCAAAGTTTATCAAGGCCCTTGCTAGTGCCTGAATTCGTGTCCACTATATACTTACTCACGTCATATAGAACTAGGGAGTGCAATGAGACACAGCTAATGTTATGAAAACAGGAAGAGAAGAGAGACTGGAGGAGGACATGGTGACTGACCGTTTTGGAGGGGGCAGCAAGGGTCTCCATTTCCTCATGGGTTACCCACACATTACCCGATGGCTATGTGGGTGGCAGCAAATCCAACAGGAAGGGCAAGCAGTGTTAAAGAAGAATAGCAGCAGCACTGTAAGCCAATAGTGTTACAGCATCACAGTCAGATCATTAGCAAGACCTGCCCTCTGAGGCAAAGGCCTGAGACAGCACAAACACACAGAGCATCCATCCCATTTATAGGACAGGAACTGCTGCTGGGGAAAACGCCATTGCAACATGCTACATGAGTTGATGCCTGATGTAGTTAGTAGAATGACTGTTGAGTATATAAAAATAATTGTCAATAAGAAATTTGATAAGCCACAGTTTGTTGTACTGCTGGGATGGGGATGTGTCAGTCTGTGAAAGTGTGATTACACAATATCATAACGGCTCAGCCATCGCAGTTGATGCCAAACACGATTACCATGACAACAGAAAATCATAAAGCTGCAGTTGGGTTGAAAATAGATGAAACGGAGAATATAGCACTATTCGGATGGGATTTGTTTTCAAGTTTTTGTTTAAGATAAATTTGTTTTGTATTTACATAGGATGTCATTTCACGTATTGATTCGAAGGGGATTGGCATCTCTGTTGTTATTACTAAGGTTGAAAGGTTATGTGCTTTGAATAAGTGCATTCATTTCATATGATTTATATATTCATTTAATACATTTATCACATGGGTGCTTCTTCAGCTTTAGCCATTTTTATGTCTTAGAGGTTGATTTTTAACAAAACTATTTCAACTTTTTTTTCCTTTTTGTTACTGAAGGTTTCATTAAAACTGAATTGCAAACTTTTTACCTGGCCTTCATCATTTATTTGTGGTACTTTTTAAATGTCATTTATGTATAGATTTGACTGCTTTAGCCTTGTCCCAGACTACAACTTTCCAAATCTTTTCTGAAAACTTTTCTGTTAATGAATAAAAATTCATTATAAAAATACAAATTATTACATGTTTAAAGCTATGATAATCTAAACAAAGAGTTAAATAAACAAACCATTTCATATTTATTGTATCAAAATTATTCTATCAATTTTTCAAATTTACTTCTGTCTCACAGTCCTGCCAACAATTTCGCCCCTAATAATATTGTTAAGCAAGACAACACAAATGTCAGTAAAGAGGATGGTTAAGATTAAAAATGAGACAAGTTCTACTGAAAGAAAATAGAAAAATCAAGGTAAATATCAAAATTTCCAATCAATTACGCAAAAAGTGTAAAAATATAATTGAACTGTGTAAGCTATGAAATTAGCCATAGCAAGACAAAGGAGGTGGCCGTTTTATTCCAAAAGTGTTAAAAATGTCACTTCCATCAGCATCAATTCCACCACGGAATTCTGTTAAATACAATACAGAATTTTACATGTGCTGGAAAAAGTGTTATTTTCTTGCCACTTTTAATTATGGTTCAAATGCCACATTATGCCTTTATAGAAAGCTTAGGATGTCTCCTACCTTATTTAAAAGCAAAAATGAATGGACAGAGAAAAAATTATTCTATAGAAAATATCTACAAATTATTTGGAATACATTTTTACATTTTCTTACACACTTTTACATCATAAATCATCATATGTAACAATTACAAACATTAAGTCAACTTTTACTTTTTTATTATCTTGAAAAAATTTAACTCAAATTTATGTAATTTTCTTTACCGTTGCTTTTCCGGCCGGTGGTCATGAAATGTGCTCTGCCACACACAATTTTAAACCTCAAAAAGTTAATGAAAAAGTTTTTAACTATTTAAGAAAATACATATGAATACAAAAGGGGATCAAGCTTAACTGTTCCACTTTACCCATCTTCGCACTATATTATACAATTTGAAACATTTACAATCCACTTTAATTAAAAATGAAAATGCAACTAGATGGAGGTAACACAAGACTGCCCAGAGAAATGTAATGACATTAGACATTTTAAATGATATCAGTAAATGCTTTAGCTTTGTCAGCCATAAAATACTAAAACTAAACTAAAAAGTAAATGAATTAAAACTAGAAAACACTGAGAAAACAAAAAGTAAACTAATACTAACAAAGGCCCCAAGTCCACCTGGTATAAAGAAGCGTTTTGGGTGATCCGATCACGTGGTCAGCCCTAAACGAGGTCTGAAACGTTTTGTGAACCGATTACAGAAACCACATATGAATGTGGTCAAAAACCAGGGTTGGGAGGGTTACTTTTTTTAATGTAATCTGTTACAGATTACTAATTACTTAACAATAAATGTAATCAGTAACGTAATCCAATTACAGCAATATGAAAGTAATGTAAGCAGAATATTTTTCATTACTTTTGGATTACCACAAGGGCACATATGTAAATAAAGTCAAGATAAAATCAATATGATCTCTAAAACTTTAAATTATGCCTTGAATGCAAACAGAACATCTTTGAGTAATATTATGAGTACTGTTGTAGCTGTTATTATATCTAAGGCAAAGAAACATGGACACTGCACCCTACCAAGAAAACAGAAAATGAGCTGTTAATGTAGAACAACTCAGTATTTTAAAAGAAATCAGGCGAGTTCTCTGTCTGCTACAGAAAAAGGACTTTTCTCATAAAGTAAATATAATCAGAACAGATGCACTGAATTATGTCTTTCTGACAGGATATACCTCAGATTCAAAAACACTGCAAAGTGTAATTCTACCATGTATTGCTTTTAAAGAGCGAATAATGTTGAAATTTCCAAGAAAATAATGCATGTTCTTCAATGCCATCACGATGAAGCAGCTGTTTGCCTCAAGTGCAGAGTGCTGATGTGAGACAGTTATTATTTGCACATGTGACAGGAGGCGCTCCTGACTCAAGTGAGTCATGAGAGAGAACCTGAAGAGAACGCACATCGAAACATCTCTCACTCTAAACAAACAGCTGTCTGTATCACTTTATGTCAGGAAAATTCACTATTTCTTTTGTCAGAAACTAAAACCTGTAATCCTGAGAGTAATCCCAATTTTTTAAAAATGTAACTGTAATCTGATTACGATGTTTTTATGTAACTGTAATGGATTACATTTACCTAATTTTTGTATCATGATTACCTAATGCTGTTACAAGTAATCTGTTACTCCCCAAGCCTGTCAAAAACGCATGTGTCCACATCACATTTGAGGTGTAAACAGTAATCCGACCTGAATGCGTCTTCGTCACAGCGAAGCACCACCCCTTACCTGTCAATCAACTGCTGCACTAAAATAAGAGTTTAAACTTTGCCGATTATTTAAAAAAAATAATCGTCCAATCGGAAAATGTAAAAAAGCAGATACATACACAATCACGAGAGCTTCACGGATATTCTTTAGTGTGTCTGATATCAACACAGATGACAAGCATGAACATCTGAAGCTCCTTTGTTATCCACTAAAATAACGGATAATTATGCTTGACATGTTGCGTTTGTGCTTAGATTCAATTTCAACCACATCTGGGAGAAACAGCACGCCATTTTTTTTTTAGCTTTCTTTGTCTTTTCTGTCTTTATTGTGCTTTAATATTATGCATTAACACACTGACATAGTGATTGATGTCGTCATGAAACAGAGACCCTCCCCTCCAAATCTGAACACAAATGGCCACAGGAGACATATTTAAGTGACCAGGTGTAAACAGTGATGTGTCTCACCTGACTACATGTGATCGGATCACCCGAAAACGGGTGGAAACTGGGTCATAGTGTGAAAACTAACGAAAAATAAACTAAATTGAAATGACAAATTAAATATAAAATAGATATTATAATAAAAATTTGAGAGTGAATTTTTTGTAACAAAATTTTACTCTCTAGAAATACACAGAGCTAAAATTTCCCAAAAGTTAAAGAAACACCTAAATATTAATTTTAATATAAATAATTTAACTTGCCAGTAGGTAGTTCTTGAATCCCAAACTGATATTTTACCCCGGTCTAAATGCATAATGAAGGTGCACCAGGAAGTTCGATTTAAGCACAATGAGAACATTATCATTCAACAAACTTCGACACAACTGAGGTGTCGTGAAAAAAAAGGTAGTAAACCCAAGTTAGTTCTCAGAGAACACCACAATTAGGTAATTTGCTTAGTAATGTTGTGCGAGAAAAGCATATTTGGATGGGATTGAAATCAGAGTACCCCTGAAAACCTCTCAGGAAAAACTCAACATAAACTCCTCTCTAAACAGGGCTTTAGGATGTTTTCAGTTTACTGATTATGTTTAGGAACACTTATAGTTCACCAGTTATTGTCAATTTGCCAAATGTGTATGTGTCTGTACTCACGGTTCTAGACGTAGGGGGCGCTGAGGGGCTGGTGAGTGAGACCATCTCCTGTATGGCCAGGCGTAGTTTGAGGCGGTGCAGCGGGTTACTGATGCCGATCTCTCTCTGAATCTCAGTGTCTGACAGGGCCGACATAATAGCACCGCTTTTCACATTGGCACGACATGCTGCCACATACCATGCTGGCATCCCCAGCCACAGCTACAGACACAAACATAATCATAGTAGCATACTTAAACAAGTACACATAAAAAAGTACAGAGATGTTCATATATCTATATGTCTTTAGGTTTTAAAGTTGAAGTTTCATTTCTTCATCACTAGCGTCACAAAACAAAATTGCCAAAATAATGACTCTTTCCAAACAGGTTTCCAGAACACTCCCCATCATCTGCCATTGGTCACCGAAAAGATAGTTCTGCCCCTAACTAACTCTGATTAACATGGAAGAGACTTTTACTGCCTGGTTAGGATACAGTGGTAGAGCAGCAGACACTGTTGAAGGTCTTTGGTGTCATTTAAATGTATTTACCCATGTTTATTTGAGTTAATGCCTCTTATATCACAAATATACATACACTGATCAGCCACAACATTAAAACCACCTGCCTAATATTGTGTAGGTCCCCCTCGTGCTGCCAACCCGCATCTCAGAATAGCATTCTGAGATGCTATTCTTCTCACCACAACTGTATAGGGCGGTTATCTGAGTTACCATAGACTCAGAAAATCCCAGAAGATCAGCAGTTACAGAAATACTCAAACCAGTCTGTCTGGCACCAACAATCATCCATGAGATTATTTAATCAGCAAATCGTGTGGCCGCAGTGCAGTGCATACAATCATGCAGATACGGGTCAGGAGCTTCAGTTAATGTTCACATCAACCATCAGAATGGGGAAAAAATGTGATCTCAGTGATTTGGACTGTGGCATGATTGTTGGCACCAGATGGGCTAGTTTGAGTATTTCTGTAACTGCTGATCTTCTGGGATTTTCACGCACAACAGTCTCTAGAATTTACTTAGAATGGTGCCAAAAACAAACAACATCCAGTGAGCGGCAGTTCTGTGGACGGAAATTTCTTGTTGATGAGAGAGGTCAACAGAGAATGGCCAGACTGGTTCAAACTGAAAAAAGTTTATGGTAACTCAGATAACCACTCTGTACAATTGTGGTGAGAAGAATAGCATCTCAGAATGCTATTCTGAGTTGCAGAGTGGCGCTGTTTTGGCAGCATGAGGGGGACCTACACAATATTAGGCAGGTGGTTTTAATGTTGTGGCTGATTGGAGTATATGGGAACATTTTTAACTTCAGACACTGTGAGAGCCCCCCACCTCCAACCACGCAACAACCGTAGGACCGTCCCACTGAGCGAAGGGTAACCCTTTTCTTCTGGCTTCTTCCAACAACTCATGTCTAGAGAGAGACAGAGAGAGAGGGCAAGACAGAACGTAAGGTAGGTAAGTAAAAAAATCAGCCCCCTTTAGAGATAATCAAATGAACAAACAGAGAGAGATGTAGAGATAGAATGTGAGATGCATTATCTGTCTCTGCCAGGTTTCCTGTCCTTTAATGGCCACTATCTGTTTATCACAGTTATGACTGCTTCCCATGTCAAATGCATGTCTTTTAAATAACTTTTTCATGCAATCTTTGTAAATAAGCAATGCTGAAAGTAATAAACTGCACTGTTTGAAATGACATCTCACTGAAATTGAATTTATGGTCTGTTTCTTCTCTCAAACTGAGTTTGGGTTTCTGGTTTTGAATCAAAGACGAGGTTGGGGTGGAATAAAACGAAGGAAAGAAACTAAGGGAGAAGAAAAGCATGCTGAGACTTAGGAACTCTCTGTTAACTTATTTTTTAGATAAAGACATTGTGACATTTCCTTGCTGTGCCTTGATCCTCACCTTTAAAATTGAGATTGTGTTCAGAGCTTCTGAAAACTGAATGCTGCGACTTATCGAGGGAAAACAGGAATTTGTTTTCTTTTGAACCTCTATGTTTTCTTTATAAATATTTCTGCTTTAAGACATAACTGCTATCATAAACTCTGATCAAACTCGTTCTACTTGGAAATATGTATGACTTTTACCAAGGTTGCCTGTTTGTTGTTTAGCAACTTTACAGGTGCTACAAAACTTTTAACTTAGACTGTTCTCCATAGTGTTCCAATATATCTTTCCTAATGTCAAGATGTCAAAAAGCAAGAGACTTGTCTCCCAAGTATCCATTATCTTCCAACCTTCTGTAACCATTTTAAAGAACTGTCCTGTAATTTTAAGGCCATTTTGCTACAGAGTAAGTAAAGGTGAATAGTTTATGGTTGATGAATGTTGTGGTGGACTTTAAGGCAGAGACAATGTTGGATGTTCCTCCCTCAGAGAGCAGCTTCATCATCCACATGTTTGCGGTCTTAAATAAGGACACTTTGATGAACTGTTGTGTGCAGTTAAACATGCTGCAATGAGTGTTTATAGTTCTATCCGCACAAATAAATCCTATAACTCGCAAAAATGCGAACTATTCATCTGAAATGGTGCCGTGCTGGAGTCTGTGTTCAACTAGGGTATCATCTGTCCACAGACTTGATATTGGAATAACAGCGTAACTATGTCATACGGCTGGGTATCGCCAAGCAGCTCACGATATGATATGTTTCGCTATACATATGTCATGATTTAATATAGTTCAATGCATTATAATATCATAATTGGAACGCAATTGAGAGACCCTGCAAGGTTCAATTTCTAACTCTCTCATGCCTAATAGAAACAGTTCTGAAACGGAGACAAAATAAATACATTTACATTTTACTATGCTTATGAGCGACATTTCATTTGAACAAAGCTACCACTCTTCTGTTCAATTGTAACATGGGATGTCACCATCATTAATTTCCTGCATTGTTGCTTTTTTCAGTAAGGCTTACAATCAAATTATGATAGTTTACAAGGTATTTTCGTTTTGATATTCAGAAGGAAGGTGGTATGATTAACCAATAACTATGAAGCAACAGTTTCCATTTATTCACAAAGGCAGACACTGCAAATTTTTCAATTATACTGTCAATATTAAAGTAACGAGCTAAAATTTTAATGCTACCATTAATTAATTGCATTTTTTTGCAATTGTTAACCCTAATCTTCATTTATAAATCAGAATGTAAAAAATATATATAATAATAATATTAAATATAGCTGCAAGCAGCAATGACAGGCCCAAGCACCATAAGTCCATTTCCATCCGGTGGCTTTCGGAAAAAATGGTGGACACATGTATTTGGCATTTGACATTATAAAAAAAAAATTCTGAAGCAATTTGGGTAAATATAAGATGACTATTTTAAAGTCTGCTGTAAAAGCCACACTTCCTGCTGCCAGGTGGTGGTGCTATGACCGTGACCCAAAATAGTCAAATCCATTTGATTAGCACCCAAGACTAAACATGCATCTCAATTTTGATCTAAATCACACATTGCACACAGAAGATATGCTACACTTCCTTTTCCCCATTTTTCGCCATAAACGTAATGCCTTGCTATGGCAACACCATTCGATATATAAAAATCTGATTGCAATTTAGCATCTTCAGTGTCTTGGCATAATGTTGTCTAAATGTGGTGACAGTCTCATGAATCACCTAGGAGAAGTATTTAAAAGTTCAGAGACTGCAATATTCAAAAAATTCAAAATGGCTGACTTCCTGTTGGATGGACCTAATGACTATAATTATGAAAGTTGTCCGGCTTGATGAGAAATATACATGTACCAATTTTGGTGACTGGTAAAAATGGGGGTGCTACAGAGGCCGTCTTACACCCCCATTTTAAAGGGGGCGCTACAGAGCACCACCTGCACACCCCCCCTCAACTTTCCCTAGCCCTAATGGCCAACGACTCTGATGTGTGTGCAAAATTTCAAGGGTGTTCACGCATGTTAAGTACCCCAAAAGTATCGAAACCCTTGAAAAAAGAATAATAATAAAACCCTAATAGCTGAAGACTCTGATGTGTGTGCAAAATGTCATGAAATTTTAAGCATGCCAAGTGCCTCAAAAACACCCAAATATAGGAAGAAAGGAATAATAACCATTAATGTGTTGTCATGGAAACAGTATTTAAGATATCAAATATTCCTTTAAAATTTTACCTCAGCAGTGTCTTGACATTATTCAAAATAATTTAAGCAATTCATGTAAACACAA